>NC_138772.1:291264607-291981274 GCF_965119305.1 Pelophylax lessonae
GAAATAAAACACACCTCATACAACTATAGGACATGGCTCCATTGTATTTGAATGTAAAAATGAATTACTATAAAGCAATTTCTCCATGGAAACAAAACACATCTTCATACAAATGATAATTAACAGACAAAATCCTGCATTAGTGTGCATATTTAACATAAAAGAACATTTATTCTTGTGGGCATAAGAGTACTGGTGAAAGAATATGTGCAATCACTGATTAGTTCAGTCCAAGTGTTAGAGCCTTCACTTCAGAGAAGAGAATAGTTAACATGCCTCAGTACTGATATTTAATCAAGAACAATTGAAGAGACATTTCAACATCTTGCTGCACTGATTACCTTTTCATTCCACCTGTCCAGCATACCGTAAGAAGCCAAGAAACATCTTTTTAAACAGCTTTTGACAAAGAAACAGTCACTGAATTTAGACATAGTAAGACCATTTCCAACTTCATTTCTTAATTGTGATCTAATTTAAAGTAGGTCTAAACCCAATTATTAAAACCTCATATAATATTTAACATGTTACTGTAATTTCATAAATAGTTTTTAACCACTTCTGGACCAGAAGGTTTTACCCCTTTTTTTTTTGCGATACAGCACTGCCTTACTTTAACTGACAATTGCGTACCCAAATAAAATTTATGTCCTTTTTTTCCCCACAAATAGAGCTTTCTTTCAGTCGTATTTGATCACCTCTTTGATTTTTATTTTTTGCGCTATAAACAAAAAAGTGTGACAATTCTGAAAAAAAAACTATATTTTTTACTTTCTGCTATATAACATTCCCAATAAGAAAAAATTAAAAAAACAAAGTTTTCATCATTTTAGGCCAATATGTATTCTGCTACATATTTTTGTTAAAGAAAATCCTAATAAGTGTATATTGATTGGTTTGCACAAAAGTTATCACGTCTACAAACTATGGGAAAGATTTATGTCATTTGTATTTATTTTTTTTTTTATTTTTTTTAATAGTAATGGCAACGATCAGCGATTTTTAGTGGGATTGTGGCATTACGACGGACAGATTGGATACCATACTGACATTTTTGACACTTTTGGGGGACCAGTGACATTACTACAGTAATCAGTGCTCAAAATATTCACTGTTACTGTACTAATGACACTGGCAAGGAAGGGGTTAACACCAGGGGCGATCAAAGGGGTAAATGTGTCCCTAGGGGGTATGTTATAACTGTGTGGGGGATGGGCTTGCTGAATGAACACAGAGACCTGTGTTCCTAAATAGGAGGAACACAGGATCTCTGTGTTCATTACTGAAAGAACAGCGGTTTGCCATGTTCACAACAGCAGACCGCCGTTCTCACTCTATGGGGAGCCATCACGGGTGCCCGGCAGATATCGTGGCTGCCTGACCCGCTGATTGGCTCCCCCTGTGGCCAATCATACAGATACGTCGTTTTGCGGGACAGAGCCGACCTGCCGCCATAAAACTACGGCAGCTGGTCGGCAAGTGGTTACGGTAATCATATAAATTCTGAATATTTTGTTTAAATAATGTCTGGCAAACCTCCAAAGAAAGTCTTTGCTCAGGTTCTTTCTGTTATAAAGTGTTAACACGATGTCTCTATCTCCCAATAGTTTTCCTGCAATTTTTGACCTGTCACATTAGCTTCCAGTCTAACTTAACAACAAAGAACCGTTTAAAACCTTTTAACAGCATTACTAGGTCCTTTCTATATGTTGTTAATAGAGTAATTCCCAACAAGAGGTTCATCTGATACACATGAGCAGTTTGAAATATTTTGTGTAGTTAACCTTGAAATAAAGATTTAGCTTGGCAAGACAAGAAACTAAATGATATCCTTTGGCATCTTTTTCAAAGATTATTACATCTTTAATTTTCAACTTTGCTCTCGTAATAACAGTTCTGATGAAGACAGGTGTTGAAACTGTCCCAGAATAAAATTCAATGCTCATAATAATCATGCTTTTCATAAGGTAGAAAGAGAAATAATACTACCATTGTGTATATATTATATATTGAATACTGTATGTCACATGTCTTAAAATGAAAGTGGTCTAGGATGATCTGTGATACCCAATAAAGGTAAACACATCTGGATATTACAAAACATAATGAATAAGAGAAATATAATATTAATATACAGAGATATATATATTATCATGTACAATATAGTCAGTTCTGCATAATGCAAATTACCGTATATAGGTGCCCCTCCGGTATGCTATGACCTTTAACATGCCCACATGCCGACTTATAACCTTTCCCATTGTAATATTTTTTTCCAGTTAGGTTACACTATTTTATTAGGTTACTGGAATATTTATATTTTCATTTGAAAATTAAATGATGTTTATGAATGAGTAGCAGGATACATTATCTTACCTTACTGAGCTACTTGTACTATCTGGATCATATGCTGTTACCATTCCTACTATGGTTCCAATGCCTGAGTTCTCATAAACATCCATGTCATAAAATGCTTTAGTAAACAAAGGTGCTTCGTCGACATCACCAACAATGACTTTTAACATCGTTGAGTCTTTAAATGGTCCCAAGTGAGAAAATTTGGAGTCCAAGTGAGTATTTACACCTTCTATGTTTAGTGAATATAGCTTCTTTTTTTCATAGTTTAAAGGCTGAAAAAAACAAAACACACATAGTAAGTGCATCAAAATTGCATTTAAATCATTTTAATACATAAAACAAACAGAATGAAAAATGTTTATCAGAGGTATGTTTATCATTTTCCCCATATAACCCCCTGAAAAAAGGTGTGCCATCCCTTTAAAAATAATAAATATAAGTCCACAAATAGGTGAATAATGAAAGTATTCAATGAAGCCAATAAAGTCCACCAAGGTGAAAGAACATATCTTATATCGTATATCTCACAACAATAGCTCTTTTGGGGATTTACAGCCCATTTACACTGCCACGACAGGATTTTGTGGGGCAACCTGTGAAGTTGCGTTGCACAGACTTCATATGATTGAAGTCAATGCAAGTCGCCTCCAGGTTGCCCCAAAGTAGTACAAGGACCCTTTTTCTAAGTCAGAGCGACTTGTGTCACTCCTATTAGAACGGGTCCTGTACTATTCAATGGCGAGCGACCGACCGCGACTTGTCAGGCGACCAAGTCGCCTGACAAGTCGCGGTAGTGTGAATGGACCCTTACAATGGACTGTGATTGTTTATAAGATATTTGACTGTTACGTGCAAATATTTTTTTTATTGGATACTTCCTTTAATCGCTTATTGATGGACTGTTCGATATTTTTATTATTTTTTTAAAGAGATAGCACATTTTTTTGGGAGTTATATTATTTATGTCTTGTATTCAGATATTGTTTGTGTGCAGCTGTCATTTTTTTACTTTTTATGCACTGAGTGCAGGAGTTCCTTGTTTTTAATTAATTTACACCACACACCACAGACTCCTGAAATGCTGAATAGAGAGAAGATGGGGAAGGGAAGGAAAAAAAGGGAAGGGGTGGAGGCTCAAGTATTCATACAGAGGGGAGATAGTAGACACAGGCTACTAGAGAGGTGAGAAATAAAGGCCCTTTTATTGCAGGAACAATATTTTTTTTAACCTGACAGGGTTGCTTTAACAATCAAATCACTATGCATGGAATTTGAAGATACTGTAACACCCTCCCCTAAAGCAGTAATCTCATACCACAGTACTAACAAGGAGTTTAAATGAGAAAGATACTTTGGGTAGTATAGCTATTGATAACATTCATTAAGTACCCATGTCTTTATGCACTAAAGCTGCAAGGTGAGTTATTCATCTTTGAGACAATTGCTGTTGCACATGTTGTGTTCTGGAGAAAAAATGTCTTCCTACCATATCAACTTTTATTCTGGATGGTTACTGGAATGCCAACTCCACAATTTAAAGTCGTTTGAAACTCAATCACTGTTCTCATATATGTGTTACCATGTTAATTGTTATTGCAAACATTGTTTTCTATACTTTGAAATATGTCGTTTACTTAATCTAACCTAATATATCTAATACCTGCAGATCCTGCCAGCAAGGTCCTTGTTTAGGTATTTTATTTTATAGGGTAAAAACTGTTTGCTAGCTGTGCTCCTGGATTGTCACCGTCACATGCATGCCTGATGGGTGTTACAAGTGGCCACACTAAAACATATTGTGCTACACAGTGCACCACTATCACTATCAAAGAACTGTTAGAAAACAACGATGTGCAGGCTATTCTAGAGAAAGTGCAAGTAGACAGGAGGAGGCTACACAAGATCAGCAGGAATGAGATGCAAATATAGGATGGAAAAAAAAGGGAAAACAGTATTTTATTTAAAAAACCCTTACTGGATGACATCTGATTACTAAATTCCCTTTTTTTTCATAAATGTTGTTACATTTTTTTAATCTTCTTTTATAGCCAAAATCTGCCCTATTTTCAGAAATTGGAAATACACACAAATAATTATTGTCTCGTAATGACTAAACTAAGTCCAATTTAAAAAAAATATTTAAATAATTTCTTAGACAGATGATACAAAAAAATTTATAGTTCACATTAACACGTTATTTTAATCATATTAAAAAATAAACAATGCTCTTTGATAATAGCAAGAAAACTCATAGAAATTATACAATGTTTTGTTTTTAATTACACAACATTGCTATTGTGCACTGCATTAGTAAATACAATATATTTTTGCCAATATTTTTGTTTGTTTGCAATGTTCTTTGCCCTTCCATGTGCATCTTGCTATAAAGGCCAGCTATAGGATGGAATGACTGCCTTTTTTTTGTACAGTTGGCTGAATTGGGTGCAGGGAAGCACAGGGTGCCTTTGCTGCCATTGTGCGTTTGCATACATGTGCCTTTAAGGAGGGGTGGGCTTCCTTCAGGCACACCTTCCCTTAACCTATCCATTTTTTTTATATGCTCCTACTCTACTCCTACGACTCTGAAAAGTTTAGAGTTAGGACCACAGTATATACAGAGATCTGTTGCCATGGGCACTGCAGCTTATTCATATGTTGGGTGAGAACAAAATCTTCTGTTTTTTTTAATGTAAACTGTTAGACAGGGTCGATTTGGTTGTTTTGCAGGCTGGCTGGTAGGTGTAAATGAAGGGAACTCACTGCTCCAGATGATATAGAGAAGCCCAATGGAACCTCACGTGTGTGCTTGCCCTGGATCGCCTCCATGTATATTCTCAAAAGAATAAGTGGCTGCACATCATGGTTCGTTCCAAATACCTTTATTCAAGGTTCCTAAAGTGACACAGCAGGACAACAACAGTTAGCAAAGTAGACCCATTTCACACATTACAAATGTGCTTAATCATGATTAGGTACATTTGTAGCATGTGAAATGCGTCTACTTTGCTAGCTGTTGGTGTCCTGCGGTATCAATTTGGGAACCATGACTAAAGGTATTTGTAACGTATCATGATGTGCAGCCACTTCTTCTTTTGGCTGGTAGGTATGCCGGGAAATCTTTTGTTTGCTTGGATTTGTGTTGCCCTTCCTTGTGCACCTTGCTGTTAAGACTAGTTTTAGGTTGGGGTGGTTGCCTTTTTTTATATATTTTGCCAAAACACAAATCCTCCTATACAATTGCAGGAAAACAAGGAATATACCTAATGTTTACATTTATAACATATAATTTTCAAAATTCAAAGTAAAAATAATGGTAAAAAAAACCCTAAAACAAACTCTATGCCACAAAGGAACTTAACTAAATACATTTTCTGTAAAAATAACTAATAACATTAATATCACAAACATTGCAAAAGAATATAACATAAGTCAGGTCTGATAAGAAAAAGAATTCAGACTTTATTTAGATAATCCAGATATAACAATAGATTATGGTTGAGTACATAGATGTAATAAAATTCGTGTACAGGTACAGTCAAGAAAAATGCTTCCCAAGTGTGTCGTTGCTGGCCCTATTGAAATTTCCCAAGCGTTTTCAGACTCATAACAGCTATGTGTTTCATTGTGTTGTGGCACAAAGAAGCAGGATGAACAAACAACCATGGCAGATTTAATAGGTTAAACCTGAGTTATTTTGGTGCTCCAGTCTAATAATGTCTGTTCAGCACAAAGTAAAATATGCATTTATGGACTGATGAACTGATCCCATCCTTAGAAGTTTCATTAGGCTCCTAACTGGCTCATATTTTACAAATCTGCAATCTTGTAACTTTAAGCAATGCACAGCAGTATGACCTTCATGTATTCTTTAGCATAACACTAGACTTTATATGAACATTCACATGAAGCAGATGTCATGTTAACTTTCACACAAAGGTATTTTAAACCAGTATAGCTATTAACATATCTTTGGAGTAATTGTTTTGTTATAGCGCAGTTAGTAACAATACAGGTATTCTGTCAAACAAAACATGAGCAATGCAAGTGTTCTTGTTCCGTATCTTGTTACCGTTGACTGTGGGCAATTATATAGATAATTGACTGCACAACACTTTGACAATGTGGAAAATACATTTTTATTGTGAATGCTGCTATTTTTATTTCTACTGTCAGCACATTCCAGCTTCACAGCACACGGGAGAACAAATATATGTAAAAGTGCAATCATGTTAGCTGACATGACAGATTGAAATTACACCAGTCCTTGTTGAATTGTATTAAAAATATCTGAGAATGAATGAAAGCATCATGTGTCAAGCACCGTACATATTATAATTATGTGTAAATGCAAGGTGACAAAGCTAGGTGACACAAGGTCACCTGTAGGGTGATAGGAATGTGATGCTGCCTTGCCATTTGGCGATGATGTAGAATGAAATTAACAGCCATTACAGTACCTTTGCTACAGGTGCTATCTTAGTTCATACATAAACAATATTCAAGGAGGTTCATATTTTTGGATAGCACTGTCGGAATTACTATTGATCCAACTATAGAAAATGCATAGAAAAAAAAAAACTATTCAGTTGAAAGGAGTGTAAGAGGACACGAGGACATATAATGCGATTAGAGGAGAAACAATTTAACCTCAGGCTACGCAAGGGGTTTTTACAGTAAGGGCAATAAGATTGTGGAACTCTCTTCCACAAATGGTAGTAACAGCAATGAGTATGGCTACTTTTAAAAAGACTCTTGAACATACATCTCCAAGATCTAAACATTCAGGGGTATGGGAAATTAACATGTCCACACACGCCTACACAGGTTGAACTGGATGGACTAAAATTTCAGGTATGGATATGTTTACATATTTCCATTGGTTCAGCTTGGAACACAGGTGGGCAGCCATTCGACATAAGTGACAGTCAGAGATCGCATTTTCTCAATTTATGCAAAGAGTTTTCTGATTTGATGAGGTAGAAAGGCTTGGCGGTGACATCATGCTCTTCACCCTCCAATCAGAGTGTGCTTTGCATTCATTAAGAAAATGTAAAGCATTCTCTGAATGGTGCATGTGAAGAGCAGGCAATCTCCTGTGCTTACAATGCAACAGGGTAGCCGCTCAGTAAGAAACCCAGAAGCTGGGAGAGATGTGGAGATTACTGTACTAGAGGTGTTTACTACAGTGATTTCCAGCTTCTAGAACTGGGGTCGGCAACCCGTCGATCCCAATCTACCTGTCAATCGCAAGGCAGTGCTGATGCTTCCTCTGAGCCTCTGGCACTCTCCTTTTATTAGGAAAGCAGAGTAAGAGGCAAAACAGTGCTGAATAGAGGGTGGAAGCACGGCACCTGCTTTAGTCAACTTTACAAGTTAACCAGCAGGTGATTGGTTGCTAGGTGGTTCAAGCAACAAATCATCAGCTTGTTAACATGAAAAGATAGCTCCAACAGCTCCCACCCTCCATCCAGCAATGTGCTGCCTCTCACTCTACTCTAATGTACAGCCGGTGTAATGTAGGAGAGAGCTACCTACACATGGCTGTGTGTTGTGAAGGGGGCAAATGTCACTACTTTTGGGGGACATAGAACACATCTTGGGGGGCAGAGTAAAAAGCTATAGAGGGGCAGATAATACTACTGTGTGCAGGGATGCAGAGGACAGTGCTATGCTATGCAGAGGACACTACTGTGGGGGGATACGGGGGTGCAAAGGACACTGCTATGGGGGACAGAGGGTACTACTGTGGGGGGTTCAGAGGACACTCCTATGGGGCCAGAGGACTCTATTTTGCTGGGAGAGGATGCAGAGGACAGTGCTATGCAGGGGGGCATAGGACACTACTATGGGGTGGTGCAGAGGACATTGCTATGGGGGGGTAGAGGACACTACTATGGGGGGAATAGCAGAGGACAGTGCTATGGAGGGGGTGCAGGGGATACTACTGTTGGGGGGGTGGCAGAGGACACTGCTATGGGGGGGTAGAGGGAAGAAAGCACTGCTTTTGCAGGGAAGCAGGACACTACTGTGGGGGGGGGGGCAGGGCAGAGAACATTACCATGTTGGAAGGCAGAGAACACTACCATGTGTGTGTGTTTTGGGGGGGGGGGCAGAGGACACTACTGTGTGGGGAAAGCAGAGGGGCAGACAATACTACAGTGGGGATTAGAGTACATTATTAGGGGAGATGATATGAAAATGGGCAGAGGACACCACTGTGTGTGGGGGGGGCATGGGCAGACAATACTACTGTGGGGGGGGGAGTGATTTTAAGTGGGGCAGAAGATACTACTGTGACACACTATGTGTTCTTCATGTTGTCTTTCTGACAGGTCTTCCTAAGCTGGACCAAAGTAACTATGTAAAAATATCTATATCTGGAATTCTTCTTTTACAATGAGGAGACGCAAGCCTATCCCATATCCTCTTACAATACTGTATATCTAAAACTAAGAACAAAAATTTAAAATATTGCAACGTATCATTCCTTAGATGTAGTGGCTGGATTACTTTTTTCATGTTTTTCCTTTATTTTTACCAAGTGATCTAAGATAAATATTCTAACTCCCTTTTCCATATCCTCAAGTAGCAGCGATTCAACCATACGAAGCATTTTAGGTCTGAAGGCCCCCACTCTCTTCCTCATTTTTACAAAATAGGGGGTAGTCTATATGTCACAGAGATGAACTGGGCAGGGCTGATAACACTGCTTTAACCACTTCAGCTCCGAAAGGTTTACCCTCTTCATGACCAGGACATTTTTTTGCAATATGGCAATGAGTTACTTTAACTGAAAATTGCGCGGTCATGCAACACTGTACACAAATAAAATGTGTGTTTTTTTTCCCCCCAAACAAATATAGCTTTCTTTTGGTGGTATTTGATCACCTCTGCTGTTTTTATTATATAAACACTATAAACAAAAAATACCAACAATTAAAAAAAATATATATATATTTTTATACATTCTGCTATAAAACATGTCCAAAAAAAATGTAAAAAATTTAATTTCTTCACCAATTTCGGCCAATATGTATTCTGCTACATATTTTTGGTAAACAAAAATCCCAACAAGTGTATATTGATTGATTTGCACAAAAGATTTAGTCTCTGCAAAATTTGGGATAGATTTATATAAATTTTTATTTTCTTTATTTTTTTACTAGTAATGGCAGCGATCAGCAACTTATAGTGGGACTGTGACATTGCAGCAGGCACATTGGACACTAAGTGACACTGTTTGGGGACCAGTGACATTATTACAGTGATCAGTGCTAAAAATATGCACTGTCACTGTACTGATGATACTGGCTGGGAAGAGGTTAACATCAGGGGCGATCAAAGGGTTAAATGTGTTCCTAGGGAGTGCTTGCTAGCTGTGTGGGAGATGCTTTTACTGTGGAAAGGCAGATATCTGTGTTTCTGCTGAGCAAAAACACAGGATCTCTGTCTTCTATTGTAACAGAACGGCCATCTGCCTTGTTTACATAGGCAGACCGCCGTTCTGTCCCTCTGGAACATTCGCAGAGTCTCGCTGATTGGCTTCCGCTGTGTCCAATCACAACAGGAGCAGGTCACGGGTAGCAGGCCGCCATGCTCCAGACCCGAAAAGCAGAATGGCGTACCTGTATGTGATTCTGCGCACAGGAGCCGCCACCCCACAGTATATGTACATGGGACAGTCGGCAAGACAAGAGGTTAAATAACAGTGTTGAGTGCACTGGCATTTTTAAGCTAATTGGATTTCTGGCCGGGTTTGTCAATAGGTACTCATTAATTGAACAGATATAACAAAGTCATTTCAATGCTATATTTCATAGACCAAAAGGAGCAAATAAGAAATGTTCTTTGTTGGGTTTAGATACACTTTAACAAATCAAAATGTAAGCAGAAAACCCAGCACCAAATACTGAATTGTATTTAACATTTCAGTCTAGCCATTATTTTGAGTAGTGTTTTGAGGTTACACGCTGAAGCTATTTATACAGTTGTCCATATTTCACCCAAACATGTTGAACTCTAATGGGCCATACACACTATAAGATTTTCTGAAGACTTTTTCCTTTAGACTTACCAAAACCATATAATATGCGGTCAAACCTAAACACTTTCAATTTGTATGCAATCTGGCAGGCCCTTGCACTACATAGAAAAGGTAAGTCTGAAGGAAATCTAACCACAAAAGTTGGATAGTGTGTATCCAGCTTAACAGTCATATGGTAGGTGCAATGGAAAAATGTCATTTGCTTTTTGCGTTGCTTTTTCAATTGCATAATTTACACAAAAAAAAAAAAAAAAACTATCTCTCTATCTGATATTTATTTATAAGTTGTATTTGTTCCCTGAAGCAAATTATAAATAAAAAAATAAATAAAAAATCAGCGCTGATCATGTACTGTAATCACTTCTAAAATGTGTAATTTACACTGTAATTGATTATAATCTGATGAGGGACACATTTAATTAAGGTTACCCAAATAAAAGCATTCCAATCACAAAGCCTTTTTCGAAGTATTCACTAATTTGTATGCATAGTATGTAGTGAACGTAACATGACTGATCTTGTATAACAACAAAACATGGTTTGATGCTGCAAACTGATTAATGAAAAGAAAAATAGGACATCATTTTGCTTGATTTGATTAACTTAAAAGTCAAATAATCAATGATTACATTTTACTTTGACTTTAACTTAAAGACACTGCCTGAAGCTAAACAATGAAAACAAATACACTAAATCTACTTTACATTGATAATTGAAGTAATGGAATATTTAAAGCATAATTCATTGAGCTATCTAACCTAACACAATGAAGTAACAAATTAAAGAAACACTTATTGTACCTTCTTGCAGCAATGCTTTTTTTTTTTTTAAGGCAGAATAAGGAACTGTAACTTGATAATTGCTATATTTTCACAGACTGCTATTTTATCTATTTATTTATTTATTTATTTTTTTAATTTTAAAAGGATACAGACAATGCTTTGGGAGTACCCATAAATATTGTAATGTATTATAACAAACATAGCACAGGAAAACACAACATAATATAAATTAATAGCAGCCAGTCAGGAATAATGAAATAAAATATATATAAAGATATACTGTATCAAATTCTGTGCTATCCCAAACAGATGTTGGCCCAGCATTAGTAAACAAGTTACATAGAAAATGTTTTACAAACCCAGTAACTTCCTTATTGTTTTGATCTATTTACAACTCTTCTTGATTTGTTTAGCATTCCTCTGTTTGTTGAGATCTCATATATACATATATGTATATATATATATATATATATATATATATATATATACAAACCCAATTCCAAAAAAGTTGGGACACTGTACAAATTGTGAGTAAAAAAGGAATGGACTAATTTACAAATCTCATAAACTTATACTTTATTCACAATACAATATAGATAACATATCAGATGTTGAAAGTGAGACATTTTGAAATGTCATGCCAAATATTGGCTCATTTTGGATTTCATGAGAGCTACACATTCCAAAAAACTTGAGACAGGTAACAATAAGAGGCCGGAAAAGTTAAATGTACATATAAGGAACAGCTGGAGGACCAATTTGCAACTTATTCGGTCAATTGGCAACATGATTTGGTATAAAAAGAGCCTCTCAGAGTGGCAGTGTCCCTCTGAAGTCAAGATACGCAGAGGATCACCAATTCCCCCAATGCTGAGGCAAAAAATAGTGGAGCAATATCAGAAAGGAGTTTCTCAGAGAAAAATTGCAGAGTTGGAAGTTATCATCATCTACAGTGCATAATATCATCAAAAGATTCAGAGAATCTGGAACAATCTCTTTGCGTAAGGGTCAAGGCCGAAAAACCATATTGGATGCCCGTGATCTTCATGCACTTAGACAGCACTGCATTACATACAGGAATTCAACTGTAATGGAAATCACACCATGGGCTTAGAAATACTTCCAGAAAACATTGTCGGTGAACACAATCCACCGTGCCATTCGCCATTGCCAACTAAAACTCTATAGGCCAAAAAAGAAGCCATATCTAAACATGATCCAGAAGCGCAGGCGTTTTCTCTGGGCCAAGGCTCATTTAAAATGGACTGTGGCAAAGTGGAAAACTGTTTTGTGGTCAGATGAATCAAAATTTGAAGTTCTTTGTGGAAAACTGGGACGCCATGTCATCCGGACTAAAGAGGACAAGGACAACCCAAGTTGTTCTCAGCGCTCAGTTCAGAAGCATGCATCTCTGATGGTATGGGGTTGCATGAGTGCGTGTGGCATGGGCAGCTTACACATCTAGAAAGGCACCATCAATGCTGAAAGGTATATCCAAGTTCTAGAACAACATATACTCCCATCAGGATGTTGTCTCTTGCAGGGAAGAACTTGCATTTTCCAACATGACAATGCCAGACCACATACTGCATCAATGGCTGCGTAGAAGAAGGATCCAGGTACTGAAATGGCCAGCCCGCAGTCCAGATCTTTCACCCATAGAAAAATTTGGCGCATCATAAAGAGGAAGATGCAACAAAGAAGACCTAAGACAGTTGAGCAACTAGAAGCCTGTATTAGACAAGAATGGGACAACATTCCTATTCCTAAACTTGGGCAACTTGTCTCCTCAGTCCCCAGATGTTTGCAGACTGTTATAAAATGAAGAGGGGATACCACACAGTAGTAAACATGGCCTTGTCCAAACTTTTTTTAGATGTGTGGATGCCATAACATTTAACCGCTTAAGCCCCAGAAGATTTTACCCCCTTCCTGACCAGGGGGTATTTTGCGATTCGGCACTGTGTGAATTTAACGGACAATTGCGCGGTCACGCGACGCTGTACCTAAACAAATTTGACGTGGGTGTGTTCCTGCTGTGTTCCTAAATATGACTATTACTAAAGACACTTGGGAGTACATTCGCCAGCCTTTTCGGTAGTTCCAACCTTCTATGCCCTCCCGAAGGTCCATAAGGACCCTAGGGACCCCCAAGGTAGACCTATCATTTCTGGGTGTGGATCAATCACGGACAGCATAAGCAAAGTCCTTGACAAATTTTTGAAGCCTTTTGTCGTAAAACTTCCATCCTACATACGCGACACTATACACTTATTACAAAAGATTAGTGATCTCACCCTACCTCCTGGGTGCCTCCTGGTGGCAATCGATGTTGAGGCTTTATACAGCTCGATCCCCCATTCCAGGGGGGGTCGCAGCTGTACGCCACACGATCGCCACCAGCTCTGGCCTCGACGCATATGGGGAGTTCATGCTATCCTTGTTGGAGTTCATTCTAACACATAACGTGTTTTCTTTTCAAGGCTCCCATTTCCTCCAGGTGCAGGGCGTAGCGATGGGCACATGTTGTGCCCCATCCTACGCCAATCTGTACCTGGGGGAATGGGAGAAAACTTTTTTGGCAGATGAAGACCTCATGTTATATACAGACTGTATATGCACATGGATGAGATATATTGATGATGTCTTTGTAGTCTGGGATGGATCTAGAGAGCTCCTTAACAAATGCATGGAAAGATTGAACCGTAACGAATTTAACTTAAAATTCACGATGCACGCCGATGCCACCAAGATAACTTTTTTAGATGTTGAGGTCTTCCACGATGGGGATGGTGTTCTCCGCAGTGGGCTCTATCGTAAGCCCACTGCTGGGAACACCATCCTCCACGCCACCAGTTTTCACCCCCAACCTCTCATTCGCTCGATTCTGGCGGGCCAGTACCTACGTCTGCGCCGAAATTGTACTAACATAGACACATTCAAAACAGCAGCCATCGGCCTGAGAGATAGATTACTGGCGAGAGGATATTCCCACAAGTTGTTAAAATCTGCATACAGGAAAGCATTAGCGAGTGACAGAGATTCACTCCTTGTCCCTAAGGTCCGTAAAAACGATAATACCTTGAGAATCATTACGGGCTATTCCCAACAGCATCAGGATCTACGAAACATTGTTGAAAAATATTGGCATATCTTAGCCCTAGATCCAGCTCTAAGCCCACATTTACCTCAGAGACCATCAATTACGTACAGGCGGGCACCGGCTCTGAAGGACAAATTAGTAGGTAGTGAACTAAAAAGTCAGTCCAACTTTGACCCATGCAAGTACAAAGGTACTTTTTCGTGTGGTGCATGCCATTATTGCAATTATATGCACATGATACAGGACCCTATCCTCCCCAACGGCCAAAAGTTCAAGGCCAAACATTTTGTAAATTGTAGAACCATCGGAATCGTATATCTTCTAATCTGCGAATGTAAATGCTTTTATGTTGGCAAGACCAAGTTTGAACTATGGAAACGCATGTACAAGCATATTAGAAGTATGCGAAAATGCGATCCCGAATTACCTCTGGGCCGCCATGTGTCCATTGTACATGGTGGAAAATTTCCTAGAATCAAATTCTTGGCCTTGGATCGGGTCCATCCCAGCTCCAGGGGAGGGGACTGGAATAAGCGCCTCCTCCAAATGGAGCTGAAATGGATCCACTCCCTAAAGGCAACGGAACCCCCAGGCCTCAACGATATGGTGTCGTTCAGGCCTTTTTTGGAGGGCTTCGCATCTGGAGGCATTGAAAAATGAGCACACCATCCCCTCCTCAATATCTCCATGTGCAGTACAACACTTTAGGTAATTATTTGGATATACCCTACATCTATTTGATTATCCACAACCACATACCATCACACCCTCTTTTGATGTTGATTTGGATGTCTATGCATATAATGTTTTATGATTAAACCTGTAAAAAAACATGAAACTGACACCACCCACAATTCTCTCTTTGATAGTTTTGTGACCATATGTGTCTTCTCTATATATTTGGGAATATTTCAATATATATCTTCAGCTGGTGTTTCACCAGCTGCCTATCTTTTGTCTGCAAGCAAATGCAGTTAGTGTCGATATTTATTTCATCATGATTTTCATAATAATTAAATAATTGATGGAACTATTATTACAATATTCTTTTTGACCCTAGAATGGCCAATCTGTTTATTACATTGCCACCTAATTCTTTTACTTCAGTATACAATATGTATGCACTTTGATTTGTTTATTTTTTCTTTTTCAGATTTATGCATTTATATGTGCACCCTGGGAGCCATCTGTCCAACCCAGCACGGGGTCCGGGACCTAACAATGGGTCCTGCGATTTCCGGCAGTTGGGACCTTGTCTGCTGACATCCCTCCGATGTCCTCCCTGCTTCCGGGACACGCCGCTACTTGCGTCATCACGCAGGAGCGGCGTTACATCCCGTGCTGGTGGGAGACGCCCGCCGACTACGCTTCCGCCCCCTCTGATGACGCACGTCCTGTGCGCGTCGGGCGGGTTTGGGGGCGGGCTTGGCGAGCGTCGCTCGGGGAGCCCACAGCTGTCAGAGGGCTGAGACGCAATCAGAGTGATTGCTCTCACCTGACAGTGCCCCTATATAGGCACCACTCCCGACGTGGATTACTCTGTACATCCATCGCTGGGAGGAAGGTTGCCAAGGGGTATTTTGTTATAAGGTCAGTACTCACTACCATTATTGTGGATCTGCAACTTTGAAGGCCTTGTTCTCCTTTAAAAACTTTTAATATACACATATACTTGGTTCATGTCCTTGGAACAATATCTATTTAGTGTTTTACCTCTGCTCTATATTTGTTCAGTAGAGGATCAAATTTTTAGTGATCATTGGCCCCATGTTCAGAGCAGTCAGCGCTCATGCTTGGCCCCATATATACATATATATATTTACGTGGACATGACCCTCTTGAACAAGCTATCCACATATACATAGTCTTCCTATCCAAAGAAAGAATCCATGCATAACATTTCTTGATTCGTTTGGGCCCATATCCCCCTAGGGTCCATGTGTTTGCAGTGTTACATTATTGCATTGGTTGCATGACATGCTCACAGAACAACCTGCTTCTTTCTAGATATATCTACTTATTAGACTTATTTATTTACCTTTTACAGCACTCTGTTGATTGGCCTCCGCCCATCTGTTCAGGCTACTTTGGACTCCAGTTGAGACACTGGCCCCCAGTCTGCACATCTCTCATTATCGCATGCTTATTGACACTACCTGGTTTGCTGCTTGCACTAAACCTCCTCCCTATAGACAAAACAACTACGAGCTTTTGTGGGTGTCGTCAAAATTCCATGTTTTTACTTTATGGCGAAACAATTCTGGTGTCCATATGTTCTTCAACCATGTAAGTTTACTTATATTTGTATTTAAATGTTTTTTGCTACATTAAGTACATGTATATACTCCAAGCGCATTATACCTATATTTTGTAACCGTATTCTGTCACATTGATAACTGTCTGTTATGATATTTTTCTAATACTTCAGAAAAAAATATTTTCACTAAAGTCCCTGAAGAAGAGGTTTTTACCTTGAAACGTCGGATCTTACATGGAATAGTTGGTTGAGTGTATATGTACATTTTTTATTTACACCAGTTTTGCCAATTTTAACATTTTCTATTACATATTTCTGTATTCATTTTTCTATATTTTTGTGTAATCAATAAAATTATATATCAATTATATTTTTTCAATTGCAAAAAATTTTTGTTTTGAGTGACCTAAAAAGTCCCACCCCAAGGGGATTCTCCAAAACATGCTAAACAAATTTGACGTCCTTTTTTTCCCACAAATAAAGCTTTCTTTTGGTGGTATTTGATCACCTGTGCGATTTTTTGATCATGCGCTATAATCAAAAAAAGAGCGACAATTTTGCTAAAATGACAATATTTTTCAATTTTTTTTATATGAAATTCCCCCCCAAAAAAATGTAAAAATCTAATTTTTTTTACATTTTTGGCCAATTTGTTTTCTGCTACCTATGTTTGGTAAAAAAATCACAATAAGCGTATTTTGATTGGTTTGCGCAAAAGGTATTGCGTTTACTAACTAAGGGAAAGATTTTTGTCATTTTTGTTGTTTTTTACCGTCGAGTAATGGCGGCGATCTAAGATTTTTTTTTTGCTGGACCGCGACATTGCAGCAGACAGATCGGACCCTTAACTGACATTTTTGACACTTTTGGGGGTACCAGTGACATTACTACAGTAATCAGTGCTATAAATATGCACTGTTACTGTAAAAATGACACTGGCAGGGAAGGGGTTAACTTTATTGGGGAAGGAGGGGTTAAGTATGTCCCTAGGGGCGTGTTTCTAACTGTGATTGGACATGGCTACTGGTGTAAGAACAGAGATCAACGGTCCTACATAGTAGAACCGTGTGATCTCCATTTTTACACAGGGAAGAATGACAGGCGGCTTTGTTTACATTAGCCGCCTGCCTTTCTCCCTTCACGGCGAATGATCGCGAGTGACTGGCGGACATCGGGTCCGCCGGTCATACGCACTGACTTGTTAGGGAACGAGCCGGATGGGCGCGCGCCTCGGCGGACGCGCACTCGCCTGCTATTGGCTCACAAGCTAGTGACAGGCTAGTGACGTAACGGTACGTCACTTTGCCTGGCCGGGGCTGACCGCCGCAGTATATGTACTTGCGGCGGTCGGCAACCGATTCAAAATCAATTTATTTTCCCCTTAAAATTATACATTTTCTTTTTTTTTTACATTAAATTTTTCAAGAACAGAGTTATACAGGGAACATTGCAGAACAGTGCAGAACATGGAGATGACATTGACAGTGAGTGAGCAAGCATGTCGCTCTAATATGTTTGATACATTGGTGCGGAAATAAGCAATGGGACATCAACAAACTTTTATTCATTGTCAAAGCTGGTCTACTTCAAGAGAGGAGGGGGGAGGGAAGGGAAGGGAAGAGAGAGAGAGAGAAAGAGGGGGGGGGAAATTATACATTTTCTCAGTTTAAACATTTGACATGTCATCTATGTTGTATTATGAATAAAATACTGAAATTTGAAACTTTCACATCATTGAATTCTGTTTTTAATCCCAATTTTTACAGTGTCCCAACTTTTTTGGAATTGGGGTTGTATATATATATATATATATATATATATATATATACATATATATATTTGCTACTGCTTTACTTATATAATGAGGCACATAAAGACTGCCCAAAGAAAATTTTCAATAGACCTTTTTTTTTTTTATTTACTTATTAGTGTATGTGGGTATTCATAATTGGGTAAGTGCTCTCACATTTTTTGGAGGATGGAGGAAGTTTACAAAGTGTTAATCCAAGAGTAATTTTCTTTGGATGATGTCACTATCAATAATATTTCATCATATACTGTACTAGTAAGAGCATAGGCTTCAAACAGCATGTTATCAGCATGTGTAATACAACAAACTCCCTATACTGTCAAAATAACACAGCAACAGTTAAATTGTATCATGAAGTGACTACAGTATATGAAATAAAAGTTAGGTGGTACTGTAGCAATAACTGCTATTACTTTTTAGTAAATAGTACTAATGGTAAAAGCACACTAATCTGGATTGACAAGGTGATATACAGAACTAATTTATCTATTTCATCTTGACTCAGCAAAAGAATAGGAGTCTCTGTATGCATTTACATGACAACTGTCTTCACAAGAGGCACAGAAGCCTTGATCACAGACATCTAGGAATATACAGGAACAAAAAGAAAAAAGCCAACTAACAGTTAAGTGACTTAAGCAAAGTAGAAAAAAAGGGATTGATTCCCTAAAAGTAAATAGACTACCCAGGGCTTCCCAACCTTTTTTTGCCAAGACCCACTTCTGAATACAGTTATCTTTTGGGACCCACTTGCTTGTATTTGAATATTGTAGCTTTTTTGTTTACAGTGCAAAAAATTAAAAAAAAAAAAACAAATGTGATCAAATACCACCAAAAGAAAGCTCCATTTGTGGGAAAATAAGGACATTATTTTTATTTAGGTACAGCATTGCACGACCGCACAATTGTTAGTTAAAGTAACACAGTGCCAAATTGCAAAAATGGGCTGGTCATTAAGCGGGCAAATCCTTGTGGTCCAGAAGTGGTTAAACCTGCAGGAGGACCAGTGTTTTTATTTCTAAATTACTTTACTACTGCTTTAGGCCTGGTTCACATGTATGCAGGTTGGCAGCCCACATTTGCACAGGCATAGCAGCCCATTGATTTGAATGGGCTGCTATGGCCTAGTTTTCCACAGAAAAAAGGTGCATGCAGCATTTAAAAAAATGCAGTGGCCTTAAAATCCATCCTGCTTTTGCACAATGCGACTTACCTGCAGTTCCTGCACTGGCAAGCTTTCTGCATTTTTATATAGGTAGGCCCAGTATTTAAAAACACAGTTTGTGTGTGCAGGAACTGCAGGTAAGTCGCATGGTACAAAAGCACGCGAAATGACGAAGCGGTATGGCCTGGCTCCTTCCTACTGCTGAGTCTACAAAAAAACAGCTTGCTATGGGGGCACCCCAGAATGCTCGCTCCCCAGCCAGTGCTCTTTCTGTCCATTTGCTCAAATATTAAAAGCTCAGCACCGCCCTCTCACTCTCTTCATTGGCTCACATGGAACAGGTCTGCTCTGATTGATCCCTGTACGATGTGATCACTGTGACCAGTAGAAGAGATCACAATAGTACACAAATTGGCTATGAATGAAAGCCATTGTTGACAACTGTCATATGATTGTTGTGATTGGTCACAATGAACACATGGTACCAGGTCCTCGCACAGGGTAATCTATGTTATACTGTGTCTGGAGGTCACAGCGGGTCACAGATCATGCCACTGAGTACCCCCTAGGGTTCACACTAGGTGTAAAAAAGGGATGAAATCTTATAATTTCCTCCCAGAATGATAGTGTTCCCGCTTGGCCCCCTTTTTTTCTATAGGCTGGTTAACTTATTCAGTATAGCTTAACAGTGGTTACTGTTGAGCATAGTAAAGTTTAACACTTTATTTTCTATTGTGTCATATGTTTATTCTTTGTGACTGCATTCTGTAGCTTGATGCCACTGCTCACTTGTAAGGCCCCTTTCACACATGCTGTCCGTTTGTCCGTTTTTCATCCATCCGTTGACGGATGAAAAACGGACATCAATGTATCTCTATGTAAAAATGGATGACAACGGATGATCATCAGTTAACATCCATTTTCATCCTCTTCCGTCAATGTCCTTTTTTGTTGAACGGATGAATGCCCTATTTTTCATCCATCAAAAAAAACGGATCGGACAAAAAACGGATGACAACGGATGAAAAACAGATGACAATGGATGTAAACGGATGACAATGGATGAAAAACATAACAACTGATGAAAAATGGATGAAAAACGGATAACAACTGACGAAAAACGGATGACAACTGACGAAAAACTGATGAAAAACGGATGAAAAATGGATGAAAAATGGATGAAAAACGGATGGAAAACTGATACATTTTGACGTGACTGAACTGATGAACTGAACGGACCGTATGTGTGAAAGGGGCCTTACACTTTTCCTGATGAAGGAGTAAAGTAACTGCTCAGACATTCATAAAATAAAGTGTTTTAGTTTAGTTTAATAACACCTGATTAAAGTTCAGTTTCATATAAAAATTCAAAGTTTTTTTTTTCTTTAATATATGTTTATTAAAATTTCTAGGTATATAAAACATAGCAAAGGGAAAATTAAGGTAAAGTAAAGTAATCTTGGAGTATAACAATCTGTAAGAATGGAAGAATAGTTTACATTTCTATATGCCAAAGTCAAAGCAATCATGGCTACTTGAATTAAAGACAAAAATAATACCAACAGTTACATCTTGGTTAGCTATCTCACATGGAACAGGGGGAGATAATCAACCTCAGGTCTATGGCCTGGATGACTCTTAGGGTGTTGTCACACTTGGTGCGATTGCCTGGTCCTAACCCAAGTTCGATTGCTCCCCCCTCCCCCTGCCCCCCGATGGACTGTGTTCATATTTTATTTTTGTATCCGAACCGTGGTACGCTTGCGTCATCAAGCTGCAGCCAGCGTGTACTCATGTTGCTTGGCAACCGCTGTAAACGAGAAGGTGCCAAAATGGATAGAATTGCTCGCTTTGGTACGATTGCATTCTCATCAGCAGCGAACTGTACTGGAGTTCACATGAACCCCAGAGCACCCTTTTTAAGTGGACTCGGGTACGGTTCGCGGGTGCGCACCCGAGTTCAAAGACAGTGTTGACATCATCAAAATGAACCAAATTCTGATGTCAATCGAACCCGGGTGCGCACCAAAAGTGCAAGTGTGAAAGTGCCCTTAGAGAGCCAGTTTTATATCATGGACAGAACTACTGTAAGAAAGCATTTTCCAATGATATGACTTATTAATGCTTCTACATAATATGTTTTAACAGAAAAGGATATTAGAGGTAGCTGGCCCCCAGTAAAACACAGGTCAAACAGAGGGGGAGAGACGATACATAGTGTAGGTATATGAACAAAAAGCTGTAGATCATGGAGCTGAGATTTTCAATTTGCCCAGGGAGTTTGACAGAGAGGCCTTGAGGTAACACTCTTTATATTGAAAAGATGCCATTAGTAACAGTAGGTCTGATGGGGAGAAGGTAAATTCAATATGGGAGCGCCATTCAAAGTTTGTTTTAACCTCTTATCTGACCAGCATCCACAATCCCATACACATGTAAGAAGAGCTGCTCACTGCAGCCTAAAGATGGCCATAGATGGGTAGAATTTTCGAACAAATATTCTTGTGAAAAGAAGGCCCTAAGAAAGTTTGTTTGTTTTTCCAATTAATAGAGGGTCAAATTGACATTGGTTTTTAATCACAGTAATAAGAAAATTTGAAGGAGCAGGGTTGAACTTTTTTCACGAACAAACAAACTTCTAACAGTGCATGCAGTTTTTGTTTGCTTTTAATATTTGATTTTGAAATGAATGGACAATACCAAACAAAATCTCTTCAAGCAACAAACAAATGTACTGAGAATGCTCTAAAAATTTTCTTATAATTTTCCCAAAAAAACCCAGAAGAATGGATACAAAGTAACATCTCTATATACTATACTCCTATACTTGTACATCAGGTAAGATGAATATATCTACTCTTTGAATCATCTGATGGTATGGCTACTCTTAGAAGTGTTCCCCTTTTCTTTTTTCTTTTAGCCTGGCCCAGGCAAGGTACCTTCCCCATGCTGAGGGCATGTGTTCTGGTATTGTTCAGGAGGGGGACTGCACACTCACCCCCCATGCTGGATTACCAGGTTGCAAGCTCAGATCAGGGTCTGGATTTTGGGATGAACCCATTCTTTTTTATCTTTTTTTTTTAAAGTTCCCCCTTAAAATGATTGACATTGAAAAATGATGACACTTTTTTTTTTTGTAACACTATTTCAGACCCTTTGTAAAAAGTCTCAGATGAAAGGATGTCCTTAGTAATGCCCAGTCTGCATTCTGAACACTTAGGCAGGCAAACTTGCTTGTGTGACAGGGGCAGTGGCTAGACAGGTATGGACACTCCAGCTTCATTGCCACACCCCACTATGCCTTTAGGAAGTGGGCACCTCATTTGGCCTTATTGGTGGGACTGTCCTGTGTTTTATGCAATGTATTTAAATATTATGTGATCTAGAGCTCCTCCTTAGTTCAAACAGGCATTGTAGCTTACATTTTTGGGATCTCTAAGGGAATGTGACAGGTGATGCTGTCCACCCTCTAAATTGTGTATATAGTATGTGTATGTGAGAGTGCACGTGCTCTCTGTGGGTCTTTAGCAGCATGCCTCCAACATGCCCTGATATTGAAAAACACACCTCTATTTAGATTGTAATCAGACACAACCTCACATGCTTGCCTCCAGGACTTTTCCAGAGCCTCTCTCATCCTATGGAACTCTCTACCCCAATTATCTCCTACCCTGTTTGCTTTTAGACGATTCCAAAATACCATCCTCTTCAGAGAAGCCCATCCTGCCTCCAGCTAACAACTGTACTTTGATTTTCTCCATCATCTCATCCCCCACAGTTATTAACTTTTGTATCACTTGACCCTCCCTCCTAGATTGTAGGCTCTAACAAGCAGGGCCCTTTGATTCCTTCTGTATTAAATTGTATTGTAACTGTGCTGTCTGCACTCATGTTGTAAAGCGCTGCACAAGCTATTGGCGCTATATAAATCTTGTATAATTATAATAACAATAGGCTTCCCACTTTCATTAAGTAGCCTTTGGGAACAGAAAAACAGGTCAAGTGCAGGCTGGGATGCTGCCCACCCTCAACCTGACTAGACAGGCACTGTGAAAGTTTATGTCATATAAGAACTTTGAACATCTTTGCAAAGTGACTTGGACTGGAGTTTTGTGTATGCCATTGGATTAATATTGTGCATATTATGACATTTTTGTGAAGCCAGAACGGGTATTGTATACTTAGTATTGGTTATAATTGTAGCAGGCTACCTATTGTTCTACAAGTTGCAGTTTAGGACTGCACAGTGGATAGGTGAAACATAATTATCCACTCATAATATAATGCATTTGCAGGGACTGTGAATTTCTATACCTATCTGCACTACATATTGGTTCCTTTTTTATTGCAATATCTGATACTTATAGGCAACTCTTAAAACTTAACATCTTGTCTGTTTGTACCATACTATTGCCAGATTGCTTTCAAAGGAAAAGGGTAGTAATTCCTGTATGGGACTATGCAAATTTAGAATCTGTAAAGGTCTTCTAATCTGCATATGGAAACAAGTCATGCTGTCAATGATAAGAACAACGGTTTATATTGTGGTGTGTATGCACTACATAGAAGTTAGTTTGGAGGTCGTTCTGATACAAATTAGCAGCAGACCAGATGATTCAGATGTTTATGAACACATGAAATCAGCATTAATGATTTATCTGATCTTCACAAGTCAATGACTGCCTTAAAATAGCTAGAATTTATATACACATCATTTTTCAAATAGTGGCTTATACAGTAAATACAGAATTTTGCAATTTCTGTATTGTAAATACAGCATCAATGTTACAAAACAATGTGTGCTACATAAACTCACAAATAAAAAGTTAACCTACGTCCTAAAAATTCATATAAGGAGTAGAGGATTGAGTTGAGGCAGGGAGGACATTCATGGTACTGCAAAGACTTACAACACAATGGTTATATAAAAATACATCAATAAATGTTAAAAGAACCGCCCATAAAGGGAGGAGGGTAAACAACACATAGAATAATGTAATTGTCCACTAAAGGCACATAGGCCATTAAAATGAACTACAAATAAAGAGATAATTCAAGGAGAAATCCCTATGGTACAGATTGGATATTAGTGTATCCACCCAATTAAAAATGTGGGTCTGTTTATATTTGTATGTATATCCACACTGTTTTGTGGTGATTTCATAAAGGTATACACATTCAACTATGTATCTTTATACACACTGTATTGCCTCTTGCTTTATTATTATTTTTGGGTTTGTATCCTTTTACAGATCAATTCCTCTTGAACACAACTGAAGAAGTGGATCCCCCACGAAACATGTAGAGCAGGGATCCTCAAACTACGGCCCTCCAGCTGTGGCGGAACTATACATCCCATGAGGCATTGTAAAACTCTGACATTCACAGCCATGACTAGGAATGATGGGAATTGTAGTTCCTAAAAAACTGGAGGGCCATAGTTTGAAGACTCCTGATGTAGAGTATGATTGGAGATTCAATATGAGTGATCCCCCCTAATTGGGTGGATGCATCAATATCCAATAAATACTAGAGGAATTTATCCTTGAATTATCTCTTTACTTGTAGTTCATTTTAATGGCCTATGTGCCTTTAGTGGACAGTTACATTATTCCGTGTGTTGTTTACCCTCCTCCCTTTATGGGCGGTTCTTTTAACATTTGTTGATGTAATACATTTTTTATTTTTATATAACCATTGTGTTGTAAGTCTTTGCGGTACCATGAAAGTCCTCAGTGCCTCAACTCAATCCTCCACAGCATCAATGTTGAATAAAACGTTATTGCTGCAACCCGTGTGTAAGAAATACAGCACTGTACAATATATGGATGACAAAAAAAGGCCTGAATAAATAATTGTTCAGCAATATTTAACCCAGTGGGCAACTATGTAGCTACAAGGACTGAGGGTTGCATTTCAGTAATAGAATGTGCCCAGTCTTATAGATGTACATGTTGCATGTAGGCTGCTGGAAACTCTGCCAGAAGGGGAGGAGTATACCTTTCTAATTATACCATCTTGGGTTTTTAGTGGGATACATATTGTTCTTAAAGGATTTTAGATGTTTTATACTGTATGTCTTTATAAACAATGAAGTTATTTGTTTTATATTATTGCAGCCTTTTCTTTATCTAGATAATGCACACATTTGTTGAAATATGAATATATCTTGTATTTGTCTGTAGCAGTTGCATAAAGCGGATACAATGGTGCTTGGTTTACAACTCATAGACCTTTAAGAAGAAGATGTACAGCACTCTTAAAGTGACCATGATATATACTAAGCAACCATAGCTGCACCTACATGCTTTTATAACTACAAAAAAATACATGGAAATGAAATTTATATGTGTAATTTATACCCATGTGTTTGACTTTAACCGCTTGCCAATCAGCCGCAATAGTTTTACTGTGGCAGGTCGGCTCTATCCCGCGAAACAACGTACCTGTACATCGCTTTGCGGGACCACTAGTAGGGGCGAGCACCTATTGTCTACAGGGAGAGCCAATCAGCAGGACCAGGGGCCGCGATTGCTGCCAGGCACCCGCGATTGCTCCCCGTGGAGATAGAACGACGGTCTGCCGTTGTAAACACGCCATACCGCTGTTCTGTCAGTTATGAACATAGGGATCCTGTGTTCCTCCTATTTAGGAACACAGGTCTCTGTGTTCATGCAGCAGGCCCATCCCGCCACAGTTAGAAAGTACCCCCTAAGGACAAATTTAAACCTTTGATCACCCCTGGTGTTAAGCACTTCCCTGCCAGTGTCATTAATACAGTAACAGTACATATTTTTAGCACTGATTACTGTAGTAATGTCACTGGTCCCCCCAAAAGTGTCAAAAATGTCAGTTAGGTGTCCGATCTGTCCGCTGCAATGTCACAGTCCCGCTAAAAATCGCTGATCGCTGCCATTACCAGTAAAAAATAAATAAATAAATAAAAATTACATAAATATTTCCCCTAGTTTATAGATGTGATAACTTTTGTACAAACCAATCAATATACATTTATTGGGATTTTTTTAATCAAAAATATGTAGCAGAATACAAATTAGCCTAAAATGATAAAACAAAATGTGATTTTTAATTATTTTTTTTTATTGGGAAGGTTATATAGCAGAGGTGATTAAATACCACCAAAAGAAAGCTATATTTGTGGGGAAAAAAAGGACATCAATTTTATTTGGGTACATTGTCGCACGACAAAGCAATTGTCAGTTAAAATAACGCAGTGTCGTATAGAAAAAATGGCCTGGTCATTAAGGGGGTAATTCCTTTCCGTCCAGAAGTAGTAAACAACATATTGATGTCTTCTACATCAAAGAAAACATTGGACAGCTATACATACCATTTACTATAATTTGCAAAATATATCAAAATATGGGACAAAGCAAAAAAGAATTACTGAGAGGAAAAACAAAACCCTCACAGAACTGTTAAGGTGTCTGCCAGCAGACTTTGGGCTACCTGAAATGTACTGGTGTGAAGCAGTCACTTCTTACAAAAAAAACAGTTCCCTAGAATGATGAAAAAACAATTATGAACTATGGCATGGTGGAAACAGAGCACTGGATCAATGGGTGTGAGGCATTTATTTATTACTCCCGATAAAAAGCTGAAATCAGCAAAGTAAGGTTCCAGGAGTGTTAAAGGCTAGATTTCCCCCTTCCACTTTCTAAGCATTTCTACTGGCAAGTAAGGCTGTCTGTCATAGTTATGGATTAATAGTAAAGTAATGGAAATGGAAGAGGACAGGCAATTACGGAAAAACCTAGGAGGCAGAGCTCTTGGAGCTCTGCTTTGATGCCTGCGTTAAACCCCAGGGTCTTTTTATAATGTTTGCAGAGGTGATGGGTAAACTTAAGATTCATTATTAGGCCAGTACTCTTTTTTATTTACTCTTTGAATTTCTTAAATGGTGTACATTGCTTTTAAATCATTTGTTTAATTTATACATCAATGTATTGCCTAGTTTTATCAACTAAAAAAAGCTGACTGACTCATGTGGTGGGACAATGAAGCTAGGAAATCAAAGATATTTTACTCTCCAATCCTTCATCATATTCTCGATACAACAAAATCAAGCACCTGTGCAGAAAAATTTTAAAAAGAAAAATATATATTTTTTTAAAACAATACCAATAAAAAAATTGAAAGGATGAGCCTGCAACCACCATAGAAGATATCCTTTCTATAATTAGAGTCTTGTAATATTGTGTTGCACTCAACCCAACAATGTTTACCAAAATATTGACAAAATGACTGTGCATATATCCCTATTTCATCAATTGTGAATCTATAAGGCTCCATTCACACCTGGGCGTTTTTGTTTCAGGCGTTTTTTCAGGCGTTTTTCAGGCGTTTTTATGGGCGTTTTTGCAGGCGTTTTACTGGCGTTTTACAGGCGTTTTTTGTGCAGGCGTTTTTAGATTAACTAGAGACCAATGGAAAACGCCTGTAATCTGCCCAAAAAGAAGCTCATGTCCTTTTTTGAGCGTTGGGCGTTTTGCTTCAGGCGTTTAAACTCTCAGATGTGAACAGGGGCCATTTAAATGAATGGGTTTTTACTTCTTTTGAGCGTTTTTGGAGCTGAAAACGCCCAGGTGTGAATGGAGCCTAAGGGGAGAGAAAGATCTTCCAATGCCTTAGTCCATGCCTATGTCCAATAGTCCAAATCCAATATATTGAATGCCGTAGAAGGAATTTGAGGTGCACTTTAAAATGGAGTTCCACCCTAAATTTATACTTACCTCCATCTTCTCGCTCCGGGTCACCTGAAAAACAAATGGATAATTGCAATTTTTTTTTTTTTACTTACCTTGTAGAGAAAATATACCTTACTTCCTTCTTCCTCCCCTCAGTGGCCACGGCGATTCGTCACTTCCTGGCTTTTGCAATGATTCCTGGGAGCTGAACGTCATCGCTCCCAGGAATCAATGCGCCTGCACCGGCCCCGACGTCAGTTCCGGTGCGCGCTCGTCATTCCCTTCTAAACATCTTCTGGGCATGCCCAGAAGCTGTGGAGGGATGACACGTGCGCACCGGAAGTGACGGCGGGGCCGGTGCAGTGCATCGTGGGACCGAAGAAGAAGGAAGAGGACGCAGAAGAGGATCGCGCTGGCTTCAAGCTGCCCACACCTGAGATGGCAGCGCTGGACAATACTTTTTCAAGGTAAGTATTTCTCCTAAAACGTAAGTGCAACCCGGGACAGATCAGAGGCTAGCCATTGTGGAATGTACTAGCCCTGACTGTACCGGGGTATTTTTATTAAAAAAAGTATTCCCAGGGTGGAACTCCGCTTTAATCTAAGATCTAAAAGATTTACTAATGACACACATAAGCACCTTCACCCAAAGTGACAGATGGAATGCTCACTTACCACATGACCCCCCCCCCCTTTCATTGTGGCCATACCACGCTTTTTTGGAAATTTAGGAGTGGACCCCAAATCTCCACTATGGACACTTCTCAATGAATCAGAGACACGAAAGTTCACCAATTGCAAAGATGTTCTGAACCCGATTACTCATGTAAATAAAACAGGTAGAAGCCTCTCCATAGTGTAAAAATGTTTAAAAGACATTTTATTATTAAAAAGAAATACAATCACATGTATGTAGACAACAATGTGCATTTAATCCGCCATCTAACTTGTAATTCACAATGGCGTCAGATTAAGGTTCTGCCCAACTGGTTTTGTCATTAAAATATGTCTTCCGGAGCAACACACTGAGCCGGTAAAAATACCCAATATCGCAAACCATGCCTTGTTCCCAACTTGGAACTAAGCCTCATTCTGATATCTCTCTATGTTGAATGCATTGATATGTTATCTACATACATGGAAGACAGTAAAGTCACTCTAAGGTTGTAGGGGATTTACCAAAATGTCTCTTTGTGAAAAGATGTGTTTACAGAAACTCCATAGTATGCAATGCCAAATCGGTTCATCTATAGGTTTTTGCAGACTAGGCATGTTTGAATAAGCTATTTAAAATTAACCCGCTGGAATGGAGTGGTCTCAGTCACAGCTTTGCTTGATAATATATACAACCACCTCAAGAAGATTGATTTTGGAACATTATACTAGCATACACACACAGTGGCATTGAAAGGGAATATTGATCTCTCATTATGTTGCCCACATCACTCATTCATCGCTCTTTACATGGGAGAACAGTGGAAATATATACTGTAAACAGTGCCACTAGTGTCTTTGTCTTCCTCACAGAAAATATTGCATTTATACGTATTGCATAGAATGTACCGTAATCCTCAGAAGTTGTTTAAGAAGGACGGCGTCCAGATACTAAATGCTCACAATGTGGAGATGTAAGTGGTATCCTCATCCATATGGTCTGAAGATTCCCCAAATTATATAGATATTGGGAAGGAATTACTATTACTGTAAATTCCATATTTGGGGGAGCATTTAATTGATTTCTTGCCAAAGTTACAATATTACAAATGTTGTTTACCTTTAGCCATTCGAGTCCTCCTGTGCCTGTTTAATTCAAAATCATCTTTGCCTCTTGCTGTATTTCCAAAGTTTGCATCCAGTGATTGGAAAGCATGCTACCTTCACCCTGTATGTTCCTAATCTGTGTGTCTGGTATTTGGAACACACGCCAGCAGTACAGATTCGCACAGGACTTCCATGCCTGGCCGCCCGAAGCACATCTGGCTCCCTGCGCTTCACGTCAAGAGGCAGGACTCTGTGCTTAAGCTACTCATATATTACTATGGATGCCTCTTATCGTCCTGCCCTGTGCGGCGCCCCACCATGGAAGGACGATATATCCAAGCACGCCTGCCAGTTGCCTCTCCCCAAGGAAAGAAATTGCACAGCTGAGCTGCAGCTGCCCTACTGAGGAGCATATCAATTGCTCAATGTGAGAATGAAGAAGCTCGGTAGCCATGACTCCACATATCACTGCACATTGGTGATCAACACATCTCCTCATTGTGGGTGGGAAGGGGTCTATAACTGCTAATAGTATATAAAAAGGGTGCCCTTAGTATGTTGGATTAGCTCTGAGGTAGGGAGCTTGCCTCCCAAAACACGTCAGCTTTCCAACCATAGAGATGTGTCATCCGCGATACTGGAGTTGTATATGACACGCGTTTTTATCCTTTTATGTTTGTGAACATGCTTTTGGCATTTTTAAATAAACAATTTTAAGGTGTCTAAGGTAATTGCACTAGGAGTTTGCATCCTCCTTTTTTTCCTGATTCTAGTGATTTGGCGTTTCCCCGCTCAAGGAGAGCAGCGTCGCTAAAAATACCCCCCCCCCCCCCTAAGGGATATTATAGTTAGTAGATCATAAATTAGGAAGGAAGATATGTAGTGTAAGATTTTTTTTTTCTATTTTCTTTTGATAATCTATGAAATGAAGGTGGTACAGAAAATAGTGTGTTTTATATATATTTATGATATGAGTAAAAGTAAGAATTTATTGGATAAAGTGGTATAGGAGAAACTATTTTGTATTGTTGGATATTGTATTTGTATGATTGGTATTGTATGTATGGGAAAAATGGAAAAACCTTTATTCAATAAAAATGATTTGATTAAAAAAATAAAAAAAAATACTTTTCACCAAGATGAAACGCTATGACAATGACAACAAAATATAACAATGGTTTCAAAGTTTGAACTGTGGGAAGAATTATTTTCCTGACTGTATATATGGATTTCAATGCAAAGCTATCACAAAAAAAAAAATAATAATGTAAACTGTCATGCTGCAGGAAGCAGCTGTTGCCAAGATCAAATGAAAAACAATTGATGTACTTTATATATTATCACATTTTCCAAGCAGTATAAATGAACCTAAAAATGTACCCTGTAGATATGGTGGAACATGTGGCTGCCATAAAGGGATCTGGCATAGCTATACAAAAAACAACTGTAAGTATGCTAGTAATGAAAAATGAACTGCTTATATTACATTCTCTCAAGTGTATTATAGGGCGAAATAGAAATAGAAAAAAAAAAATAACATATGCAATATATCTCTGCAATACATGCATACTTTAGGACATTTTAACCCACAAATGCATAACAATAGCTGTTAACCACTTGCCCTCCAGAAGATTTACCTCCCTTTATGACCAGGCCATTTTTTGATTTTTGGCACTGCGTTACTTTAACTGACAATTGCGTGGTCATGCAACGCTGTATATAAATGAAATTTCTGTTATTTTTTCCCCATAAAGAGAGATTTCTTTTGGTGGTATGTGATCACCACTGGGTTTTTTTTTTTGCGCTATAAACAAAAAAAACCCGACAATTTTGGGGAAAAAAACAATATTTTTCACTTTCTGCTATAAAACATATCCAATAAAAAAACATTAAAAAATCAAATGTCTTTATAAATTTAGGCCAATATGTATACTGCTACATATTTTTGGTTAAAAAAAAAATCCCAATAAGCATATATTGATTGGTTTACTCAAAAGTTATAGCATTCACAAACTATGGTATATATGCTGGAAATTGTATTTATTCTTGTATACTAGTAATGGCAGCGAACAGAGACTTATAGCGGGACTGCGATATTGTGGCCTACAATCTGCCACTAACTGATACTTTTGATACTTTGTGGGAACAAGTGACACCAATACAGTGATCAGTGCTAAAAATATGCATTGTCACTGTACTAATGACACTGGCCGGGAAGGGGGTAAACTACCTAACCAGTGTTTTTGTATTTACTATGTGCTGTTTTTTCTAAGGGATGTGCTGGATTGTATTCCCTGTTTTGCTGGGAAACAAAATCCACCACATACCTGACAGAACAGAGCTATACCTTGTTTAAATAGGCAGAGCTCTGTTCTGTGTGTCCCCTCATAGATCAGTGGGTGCCGGTGGACATCCATTGGCCATCACCCGCTGTGTCTAATCACAGCACAGCCGCAGGCCCCGGTGGCACGTGCATGCCCCCCCTACCCAGAGGTGCAAGATCATGTACTAGGTATGTGATCTGGCACAGGAAGAGCCACTCTCCATTATTAAGTGTTCTTGCCTATGGCAAGTACACTTACTAACTCCAGGTATTTGGATACTTTACTAAAATGATGAGGATATATATGTACAGTATATGCATTTTTAATATTAACTATTGTTTCTGCTATTTTTGAGGACTCACACTTCCTCACAACTTGCAACCCTGTCTGCCTTCTAGTCTGGCTCGAGGTGTATGTATTGATTTTGAATATACTGTATATCTCTATTTTTTGGTTCTGTGGGCTTTTAGAGATTTTTTATTCTATGCTCTGTTATGTTACTTACTGAATACATAATGATTATATGCGTTCCTCATATCTCTGCCCTTTTTTTCTTCTAGCTGTATATTTAGGAGGACTTGGCATTTATAGAGTTTTATGCGCATGCGGATTTATAGTCTCAAATGTACACAGTATCTTGTAGTCTATTGCATTTTTTCAGTTTTTTTTTTTTTTTCACGAATTGACACCTGTTACCTGTTTCCTTACTTCCCTGGTAATGGCCTTTCCTCGGGATCTGTTTTCAGGACCCATCCAGACATATTTCTGTTAAATTAATTTGATTTCAAGTAATTGACATTTATTCAGCTTTGTCTAGGAAATTCATTTAAAATCATTGATGGGGTATCATGCTGGACTGTTACGTGTATGTACAATGTATATAGTATATGTCTGTACATTGAGTTTGTTCCTTTATTTTGTTTTATCAGTAGATTGCCGTTCTCTTGAAGAAGCATGTCTGTGAAATGTGTTAATAAACTGTAACCTTCCACAGCCTATTTTTGGTCCTAGGAAACAATATTTCATGTGATATATTGTGTTGATATACATCCAGGGGGCTAAGGTTGTAGCCTTTTCAGGAACAGTGAAGTTTAATCTGTATGTATATTTAATACGCTGTCGATTGAGCTATAAACATAGGAGAATATTCTTATTAAGTATGGGCAGAAGTTTTTTAAACTTTTTGTTTTGTTTTGGATTTTATTGCCTTTCAATCTGATATGTTGGGTTAATTACATTTTAACCTTTTTTCAATGCATGTTTGTCTTTTTTAAGAGGTAATGCATCAATATAAGTCTATCTTTATCTTTTTGCTACTTTAGCAGACTGTTGCCATTCGTTCAAAGAAGGGGAGGTCTGCACTAAAAAAGTGAACCACACTACGATTGGTAGACCTGGTGAATGGTGTGGGTTGTCTTAAAAGACATAGTTTGAGGCACACCATTTTGTATTTATACAGAGGTCTATTTATCTATTTATCTTTCTATCTGTCTATCTACAGGCAAATACCCCATGCCTTCGCTCATTGATAGCTTCCGAGTCCCTATGCCAGTCCAAACTGCTGACCCACCATACACTCTCACTCCTATATAACCAATTGGTTTTGTTGGATACAGACTTTGTACCCTCTTTCCTTCAAAAATGGGAATCTGATTTGGGACTCAAGCTTACATCCACCTTACATCTCAGCAAAGGGAGAAGATACTGAACTTTTTCTTATAAATCCTCATTAGTTAATTGATTCCAAGATATTGGATATAAGATCATTTTAGGGTGGTAAAAGGTCTCAAACATACTCCATAAAATGAATTGTTGGAATCTGGAGACCTGTTAGCATTGCAGAATTGAGACAGGAACTTTGATGCATGTGTTCTGGTCATGATAACAAAACCAACCTGTTTGGGATAACATAATATCTACGATTAGACAACTCACCCAGATTAACCTAAGCCAAAATAAAGCTGCCCCCTCAATCCTAAGGAGAGACTTAACTCAAAATACAAAGCCTTTTTTACCATCCATATGTTGAATGTGGCTAAAGTCTGTATATCCTTCTTATGGAAACAGCCTTCCTCTCCCTCTAATTTGGAGTACAACAGGGAATTATGCGAGATCCTATATATGAAAGACCTCTCTTACACCCTACATAACATAGAAGGGAAGTTTAGGACTACTTGGAAGTCCTTCCAGTACTTCACAACCACAGATGACTACCTACAGGTCAAAACTCAAGATCACAACTTTCCATCATGAATTAACACCCAGCCATTCAGGCACATAACAGGAATGGGTGCCATTGAAAGCCATTGAAAGCAATGGACTGTGACTTGATATAATCAAAGTCACATCAAAAGTTGCATCAAAGTAGTTAAGGTACCTTTTCAAAGTCGCTTATTTTTAAAGTTGCATAGATAGGAATAAGTACCATTGAAATCAATAAGCTGTGAATTGTCATGCGTCTTTGTGTGTCCAAAGTTGCATGACAAGTCGCACTAGTGGAAACAGAGCTTTGGTCTACGTTTCTCCTATTGCAATTTAGAGTGCAACTTTGATAAAACTTTGATCCAACTTTACTCTCTCTGGATCAAAGTCACATCAAGTTGCATCAGGGCCATGTAAATCTCCTGTTACATACAGAAATCAGTTGGTTTAGCAGAGGACGAATTCTCCACTGAGTGTTTGAGCTGAAAGAAAAACTAAAGGAGTACTTTCAAGAAATGAGTAGGTCACATTTTGCTGAGTGCTTTGAGAATAAAGAATGGATTCAGAAACCGTAGCATACTTAGCTGACATTTTTTGTCACATGAACCTGCTGAACAAATCTCTGCAAGATTCTGGAGAAAATATCCTGACTTCAAGTGACAAGATACTTGGATTCAAAAGGAAACTGAATCTTTGGAAAAGCCATGTTGTTAAAGGAAATCTGGAAATGTTTCCTTTGTTGCATGGCCTTGGAAGTGATGAAGGATACCAGCAAGTTTCAAGTCTAATTGAAAGCCAGCTGGATGTATTGCAGAGCAAAATGGAATATTATTTTCCTTCTCTTTCAACAAAAATCTATGATTGGGTGATCAACCTTTTCTCTGAGTCTTCTGTTCAGTTAGAGAACTTGAATTTAAAAGAACAGGAAGAAATGTATGATTTGCAATCTGATCATACCCTGAGGATGAGGTTTGATGATGTATCCTTGGACAAATTCTGGATTTCAGTCAAAGAAGAGTATGCTGCCATTTACAGAAAGGCATTGAATGTTTTGCTGCAGTTTCCTACTTCATACATGTGCGAGGAAGCTTTTTCCTGTTTAACAAGCATCAAGAACAAGGAACAAAATCTTTAATTTCAATTGAAGATGACATTTGTGTGTGCTTATCTCAAGTTTGACCCAGAAATGAGCATCTGTGCAGAAAAAAGCAAGCCCTAGTTTCACATTAAAGAGGTAAGTGTTTTTTTTTTTACAATATGTATTCTATTAAATTATTTAATAGAATCTATTATTTGATACTGTTTCTTTATTGCTGTTATATATAGATCAGATCCGATGTTCCATGAACTGTAAATCTGAAATTGTTTTTCAGGGGTTCCCCAAGATCTCAAACTTTTTGCCAAGGGTTTCCCGAAGGCAAAAATGTTGAGAAACACTGTTGTAGACTGTGAGCTGAGACCCCAGAGCACTTCCAGCTACACTGACAGTCCCCCCCCCCCTGTCCAGCTCTATTTTTCTATGGTAGACTTCATTCAAGGACAACCACTGCTATATTGCATATGTGGGGGGGGGGGTCCTATTTGAATTATTACTTTATTTTCTCATGAATTAGGACTGACAATGCATCCTTACTATTGAGAGAACACTGGGCGGGAACCTACCATAAGCGCCTCCCATTCTGTATATGCCCACTGGCTACACAGGAACAGTGCCCCTCCCTGGAAGTGATGTCGCTAGCTTTTAGTAACCACACCCACTTGCTGATCTTGGACTCAGCAGGAAGAGGGATTGAAGTCATGTGACAGCACTGAAAAATACAAAAAAAAAGGGAGAAAAACTGGGATATATTTTTATTTTGACACATAAGGCTGAACTCCACTCACATTATAGATTGCAGGGGAGAATGTAAGGTATTAGGCTGTACTTCCGCTTTAAGTTAGAAGTTATCTCTGTTTTTGGTTTCCTTTATTCCTCACTCTTTCTCCTATGAGCATTTAGCAATAATACCATAAAAAGCTACTAAAGTCACTGGGACATATCTCATTGTAACCACTACAAGACAGGGATCCTGCCCTGAGATAGTTAACTGGGGTGTTGGGAGTGTATACATATCAGGCTGTTTGTCAAGAAAAATATTCTGACATTAAAATTACATAGTTCCACTCTAGATTTGCCATAATTTCCCCGTTTTTTGAAGGACAATCCTCCCATTTTTATACTCACATCCTGAAAAATGTTAAGTATGCAGTGGTATTAACTCCTAAAGTATTTTCATTTGCTAGTATAATACATTATTCCAGGTGACATATTGATCATGGTTCTGCTACTGAATGCACAGTTATAATATTTGCCCAAAGTAGTACACATTTGCATAATACATTCTCCTGCTACAGGAAACAACTATTTAGAAAAGTTATTGTGTGTAAAAATATGAGCTCAGACTGTCACTTTAAATGGAGAATATTATGGCTTAGTCAATACTGTGAACATTTGTTCAGTGGGTTCAGAATCATAACACATTCTTAGATGTAAAAAATATTTAGAGTGGTTTTGTAGGACTTGCTGTTCCTGTTTTAATGATGCCTTAAAATTACAGTTATGATATCATAAGTCAGAAAATATAGCATTGTAAAATCTGATGCATGTAATAAAGAGGCCAGAAAAAGAGAAATCCAGAAATCCTGCACATTGATAAAAAATTTGAACTTCAGGGAATTCTAAGACACAAATTTTCTGACAGATTTTAAAGAAGAAGTTCACCGTCCTAAATTAAACTTTCTTTTAATTTTATAATATTATATAAGTTTTCTATGAACAGTTACGCATGGTATTCAGAATACTCAAATATCTCTGTAGTAATAATGCATTGGGACTGTGAATCCACTACATTTTAGGACAATCTGGCCAATATGGAGCAGTTAAGCCCCCATGGCTAGCTGTTTCCTTTCTTGTATGATGGTCAGAAGCATATTCAACCTGAACAGTTGGATCTTCTTCACCTGTTCATTGTGTTAGTATAAAATTGGTAGTGTATGACCACTTTTTAGGTTCTGATTTATTATGATTTATGATTATGATATCATTTACGACATATATATATATATATATATATATATATATATATATATATATATCCCTCTTTTAGGGGGGGCTCGTTTGCTGCTGATCTGTCACCTCTATTCCCATAGACCAGCAGGCATACTGGTACATTTTCTGCAAGGTTCTGCCATTACCTGCACTGTTTCCTCTGAGTTAGCCTCTGAGGTCCTGCACCCCAAGTTAGCCTCTGAGGTCCCGCACACCAGGTTTTCTCCTGAGGCCCAGTACCCTGGCTAGCTTCCTCTGTGTTTCAGACAACCCCCTCTGATTCTGGACTTGTCTCTTTTGGGTTAAAAACAGTGCTTCCTTTATGTGATTTTCTCCCTTTTCTGTGTCCCCCTTAGTCGTGTTTGTTATTCCAACTTTTGAATTTGTGTTTCTTGTTTCTGTGTCAGAGTCTACATTTATTTTCTTTGTGTGAATTGGTCTCTTATGTATCTGTGTTTCTGTGCACAACTGGCAGCTTAGTCTGAGCAACCTATTGAGCCGTGATCTCAGAATCTCTGCTGCTGCAAGAGACTCTTGCTTTCTTATCAACCCGCAGTTCCCAGTAGCTGCATAATTAGGTAAATCAGGGGGCTTCAACTTTGGAATCGTCTGCAACACAACCCATCTCTACCTTCATGATCTCTGGTAGTTTCTTGCACTCTGCACTTTGGCACTGCCAAAGGCCCTTATCTCCACTGTATGTGTGGGCATCCTGTGTTCTCCCCCATCCTCTATCCCCTGTCAGTACAAATAGGTATCCTTTCCTGTTCTAGACTCCTGCATCCCAAATGTATTCTGTGTCCCTAAATTCTCTGGAATCCCTGTGCACCTCCCTGTTCCTTATACAAACTGTGCCCCTGTGTTCCTGTAAGCCTAGCATCCCACTGCTGTAAGATACACTTTTAATCCTGTCTCCCCGTGAGCCCTAGTTAGTTAGCTTCTCTAACTTGTATTCCTGCCTGCCTGTAAGACCAACATCCCAGTGCTGCACTCTACTCCTGCCATTCCTGTGAGTCCAATATTCAGTTCTTTTTTAGATCCTCATCTCTTGTGCTTCCCTGTACTAGGTAGGCTATAGCCTGCATAGGTTCACTCCTTAGGCACACTGTCATCCAGCAAACGGGCTGCACAGGGTCCACGATCCTCAACCATTTGTAATAGCCCCATTCATGACAACTATGTTAAACTAAAATCCTGTAGGTCTAGACACTTTGGACATCAATATATAGACTGTGGTCATAAGGATGTATAATGCACATTTAAATAAAGAGGAGAGTTTGGACAGTAGAGACAAAAATAAAATAGGATAAATGATGTTCTTATGTGTCCACAGTTTTTTTCATACCATTCCAATCATTGCAAAAGCATTTTTTTTAGAAGCTAATTGAGTGATTTGTAATAACTGCAGTATACTGCAAATTCAAATGTAGATACTGTACACACAAAACAAAATGAAAAAGTTGAATAATGGACATAATAAAATTACTTTTATAATATGCATCAAACAAAAAGGGCTGGTTCACAATAGGAATTGCACATGAATGCAGTGTGCATTCCTATGCAACTCACAGGCAGTTCTGTGCGGCACAATTTTAACCCATTCATTTTAAATGGGCTGAAATTGCACTGCACTGCACTGCACAAAAAAGTAGTGCACTACTTTTGGAAACGCACTGCAACCGGATTTCATAGTACATTGTACCATGCGTTCCAATGTGGGCAAAGGCACTGCGTTTGTGATCTTAGGGTGTCATTAACATTGCACTGACACCTGCTGCAGTGTACTTTGAATGCGGCGGGGGGGGGGGGACGCGCAGGGAACTCAAGTTTCCCACATCACATTCTTGTGTGAACGGCCCCCTAATGTGCCTATATTAGCTTTAGATTGACTGTTTTGTTTCTGCTGAAAGATCAATTCTAGTTTTAAAAACAAAATCAGGAACCCCTTAACAACTTACCTTATGCTAAAATATTGGGCCTTTACTAACTTGGATTACTTTCATACTTGAGCTTGATACATTCCAACACATTTCTTTCTATGGCATTTAGGAGCATCAATTGGTCTTCCTCCTTGGGTAACTTCCCAGTTTCTTTCTAAAAGTGAAAACTGCCGTGCATTTCTTGTGGCCATACAAAGGAACATTTTTTTCTATTTTTTTTTCAAGAGTTACCTACCTGACATTCTAGTGACTGCTGTAACACAGAACTAATTTTACATCTGTGCTTCCAGTATGCTCGTTCACTTCACAACATGTTTGCGCTGCACCAAGGATTTGGACAACCATTGGACGTGCCACAACATATTGGTACACAGAATTCCAAGAAATGGTTCTACCAAAAGACATTCAACTTACACTTCAAACCCCATAAAATGATCTGCTAGACAGTCCTGAGTAATTTCCAGTTACGATTATGTAGATTCACCATGTCCTGTGAACATGCAATGCCCAGGATGACTAGATTTGCAACATTGTATGCTGCCTAAAAAGGTTTCCATCGGGGGTGTGCTCGCCTATGATGGGCACACCCTAATCACTGCCTGCAGTGCCGATTCCCCCTATTGTCTGGGCTTACCCCCGTGTTATGCACCCCCTAAAGTGCTACTGGCTTCCCTACTTGCTCCCTGGCTGCTACGGGGGATGTTTCATAATGGAGAGTCGGGGAAGGAGTTAGTAAATTTGTAATTTACTGGGCATTTCCTTTTCTAAATAAATGCAGCAAATACACTTACTCACTGTGTTCATTCATTATTGAAGCATAGTAAACTGTGTTTACTGCAATTCAGTTTTTGAATAAACAGTAAACTGCCCAGCACAGAGCACTATCCCATTCATTCAATGTCCAGTGCAACTGAGGCTGCAGAAAAAAAAATGTGTTTAAGCTTTGGAGTGCACACCTTAAAGCAATAGGCTGTGCACACCTATGGTTTCCAATAAAAAGAAGAGATCTTGCAGAATCCACAACAAAGAGGAACAATATACTCCAAGGGCTGTGAGGTTAAACTAGACTCTTACACCTACAGTACTCTTAATCCTAGCAATATATTCTAGAATAGTCTATATTTCTGAACTCTGTCTATCAGACCATGCCTCGATCATGGCCATGCAAACACTTTTGTTCCCTGATCACAAACAACAGTCTTAGAGACTGAATACTTCACTCCTTGATGACATGACTGTTTGAAATATTTATGACCACCTCTGCAAATATTTCCAGTTCAATATCACAGGTGATACTTTTCAACCAGTTGTTTGGAAAGTACATAAATTCTTCATAGGGAAAAGTAAATTAACTTAGCAACCACGCTAAAAAAAACCACAGTCATTCAATCTCTTTGCATAAATAGAAACGCACCACAAAGCTCTCTAACTGTTAAAACTTTCAAAGAATTGACCAATACAAGGCAAGAGCGACTGAAATCCATAGATTGTAAAATTACACATGTTTTTACATTGAAACACAGCATACACTCTAAAGAAAGGAACAAACATGTGGAAATTCTGGACAGAGCAGTCAAAGCTAATTTCTCCAAATGCACATTCAGAAAATTAAAAACACAAAGTGGAAAATTACCTATTCTCCCCTTGATATAGCCACATGTTATATTGGGGAATAATATAACACCATATATAACCTCTAATGGAGGTGAGTGTTGTGGATCAAAGAATGTAAACAACACATATGAACCTTTCTTCAAAAATCTAATATGCCCTCCCTTAAGAACCATGTCACCAAATCCTTGGAGATGAATATCTCTATAGAGGAATACACAATAGCCCTCTCACAAAGGAAGTCGTGTAAGAGAACTCTCATTAACAACCTATCATCCCGTCCCTGTCAACTCTTCTCTACTTTTAACTCTATACTTTGTCCTCCACTGCCTCCACTGAATAACTCCCTCACTGATTGATTTAAACATAAGATTGATACCATTCATGAGGAGATCTCTGCTGTACAGGTACCTTCTCCACTTAACACTCCATGTCCACAGGTACAATCATTACTTCCTTCATTCAACCCCACCATTATAAAGGAGGTTTCTAACCTCTGGGTGGTTCTCTAACATCCACCTAGCCAGCTTCCCCTTGGACCCTCTTCCCTTGTAAATGCTATGGTCACCTTATGGCTCGATCCTACATTCTCTAACTCACATCTTCAATCTCTCCCTCTGGCATCTTCCCCAACTCTCTAAAACATGCACTACTCCCCCCCATACTTTAAAAGCCCTCACTAGACCCCACCAATCTAAAAACCCTATGCCCCATCTCCTTGCTCCCCTTTTTATCCAAACTCCTTGAACATCTGGTCTTCAACCGAGGGACCACATTGCAGAGAATAACTTTCTTAATCCCCTTTAGTCTGGATTCTGCCCTGAACACTCCACGAAAACTGCTCTTCTAAAACTCACAAGTGATCTGCTAACAACTAAATCCAATAATTCCTTTGACAGAGTGGACCACCCCCTCCTCCTCAAACTCCCCGCCTTGGTGTTCGTGACTGTACTCGTAGCTGGTTCTCATCCTACTTATCCAACCAAGCTTTAGCGTTACTTACAATTCTACTTACTCTTCTCTTCTTCCTTTCTCTGTCAGGGTCCCCCAAGGCTCTGTTCTTGGACCTCTCTTATTCTCCATCTACACCTCCTCCCTGGGTCATGTAATAGCCTCCCATGTCTTCCAATACCATCTTTACGCGGACGACACCCAAATCTATCTCTCACCCCTCAGCTCACTCCTTCAGTCTCCTCACGTATTACTAATTTACTAACAGACATATCAGCTTGGATGTCACACCATTTCCTTAAACGCAATCTATCCAAAACTGAGCTCATAATATTTCCTTCATCTGATTTCTCTGTCAAGATCGATAGCACTACTATCAGCCCATCCCCACATGCCAAGGTGCTAGGTGTAATCCTGGACTCTGAACTATTCTTTCAGCCCCACGTCCAATCACTGTCCAAATCTTGCCGCCTCAACCTCCTCAACATCCCCAAAATATGCCTATTCCTAACCAAAACACCACTAAGCTCCTAGTTCACTCGCTGCTCATCTCCCACCTCAACTATTGCAATTCCCTCCTCACGGGAATACCTTTGCATAGGCTATCCCCCATTCAGTCTATCATGCATGCTTCTGCCAGGCTCATCCACTGTACCATCCATTCAGTCTCTGCCACTCCTCTCTGTCAATCTCTCCACTGACTTCCACTCCCCCCAACAAATTAAATTCAAAATACTTAAAACAACTTACAAAGCCATGCACAACTTGGCCCTCAGCTACATCACTAACCTAGTCTCAAAATAACAACCTATTCATTCTCTTCGTTCCTCCCAAGACCTCCTGCTCTCTAACTCCCTTGTCAGAGAGACCGCTCCACATTGCCCTGCACAGGGAGACCGCTCCACAGAGAGACCGCTCCACATTGCCCCACACAGAGAAACTGTTCCACATTGCCCTGCACAGCCACAGAGAGACAGAGAGACTGCAATACAAATCCAGAGAGAGCCTCAGCCTGCCCAGCCAAGAGAATAAAAAGACTTCTCCCTCTTCTCAGCCCACATCTGCCAGTACTTCAAGTTTGTTTGCCTGGTTCACCTACTAGTACTTACTGGTAATGCGCAGAATACAGTTCAGACACCCGCCTCACTTCCGGCTGCCCACATCTTCTTAAGTTTGTCAAATGTAGCAGGCTGTGGAAGGGGGTGGGTTATAGTAAAGATCTGAACGCTGATTGGCTGCGAGTCGAGGAGGGGGGGGGACAATTGCTGCAGAGGCACAGACAGAATCGGATCATCTCGGTTGACTCTCTGCTGCCACGGCCGCCCCTCCCAAAGTTCTGCCTGGGTCCAATGGACCCAGTGGGACCCATGGTAGGGCTAGCTCTGCTCCATGGCTTAATTACTGTGAAATAATTCTCAAGCACACACACTAATTTGGCATTCCCTCCATAACTCTACTAAGAGAGAACCCTGAGTTCCCACTATAAGATAGACCAGAATTTATTAAACAATGGTCCCAAGCATGCCCCTAATAGTAAGGGTTTTTTCCACAACCATTCATTCCAAGCAGGTCTGATCTGGTCTCTTTATTTATGGCATGGGTCCATCCTTTGGTGGACTTATGTAGAAGTCAGGCATTACCTGACCAATGCCCCATTAATTCATAATCTTGCAAGGCCACTCACTGAATTTGAAAAAGAATGCCTGGGAAATAGGACCCACTAGATGTTGTGTCTTCTGGCATTACATTTTATTGAGAAAAGACCAATACGATAACTAAAACTCCATAAAAACAAATAGGAGCATGAACTCAACATTATAATATCCGAGGAAGCTTGGCAACAGATATGTTATATCTGTTATAGCAGAAGAAGATTGTATAGTGGATCAAACAATGAGGCAGCATGTTGTATAATTCTTGAAAAGTTAACCGTTTGTACGGTGCAGTTTAAAAGTAAAGAAAGACTGGAATAAAAAATAAAAAAAAAATCCCAAGTATCAGTGAAGACAAATAAGTCACAGGGTCCTGATGAGATACACCCAAAATTATTAAAAGAGCTTAGTGGTGAGCTGGCAAAACCATTAACAGATTTATTTAACCAATCATTAGTAACAGGAGTCATCCCGGAAGATTGGAAATTGGCAAATGTCGTGCCCATTTACAAGAAAGGTAGTAGGGAGGAATCGAGCAACTATAGACCAGTGAGTCTGACATCAATAGTAGGCAAATTAATGGAAACCCTATTAAAGGATAGGATTGTGGAACATCTTAAATCCCATGGATTGCAAGATGAAAAACAACATGGGTTTACTTCAGGGAGATCATGTCAAACAAATCTTATAGATTTTTTTGACTGGGTGACTAAAATAATAGACGGTGGAGGTGCAGTAGACATTGCATATCTAGATTTTAGTAAGGCTTTTGACACTGTCCCACATAGAAGACTTATCAATAAACTGCAGTCATTGAGCATGGACTCCCATATTGTTGAGTGGATTAGGCAGTGGCTGAGTGACAGACAACAGAGGGTTGTAGTCAATGGAGAACATTCAGAACAAGGTCATGTTACCAGTGGGGTACCTCAGGGATCTGTACTGGGACCAATTTTGTTTAATATCTTCATAAGTGATATTCCAAAAGGCCTCGATGGTAAGGTTTGTCTTTTTGCTGATGACACAAAGATATGTAACAGGGTTGATGTTCCTGGAGGGAAACGCCAAATGGAAAAGGATTTAGGAAAACTAGAAGAATGACAGAACTCTGGCAACTGAAATTTAATGTGGATAAGTGCAAGATAATGCACCTGGGGCGTAAAAACCCAAGGGCAGAATGTAGAATATTTGACACAGTCCTGACCTCAGTATCTGAGGAAAGGGATTTAGGAGTAATTATTTCAGAAGACTTAAAGGTGGGAAGACAATGTAATAGAGCAGCACGAAATGCCAGCAGAATGCTTGGATGTATAGGGAGAGGTATAAGCAGTAGAAAGAGAGAAGTGCTTATGCCGCTGTACAGAACACTGGTGAGACCTCACTTGGAGTATTGTGCGCAGTACTGGAGGCCATATCTCCAGAAGGATATAGATACTCTAGAGAGAGTTCAGAGAAGAGCTACTAAACTAGTACATGGATTGCAGGAAAAAACTTACCAGGAAAGGTTAAAGGACCTTAACATGTATAGTTTGGAAGAAAGAAGAGACAGAGGGGATATGATAGAAACTTTTAAATACATAAAGGGAATCAACTCGGTAAAGGAGGAGAGCATATTTAAAAGAAGAAAAACTACCACAAGAGGACACAGTTTTAAATTAGAGGGGCAAAGGTTTAAAAGTAATATGAGGAAGTATTACTTTACTGAGAGAGTAGTGGATGCATGGAATAACCTTCCTGCAGAAGTGGTAGCTGCAAATACAGTGAAGGAGTTTAAGCATGCATGGGATAGGCATAAGGCTATCCTTCATATAAGATAGGGCCAGGGACTATTCATAGGATTCAGATATATTGGGCAGACTAGATGGGCCAAATGGTTCTTATCTGCCGACACATTCTATGTTTCTATGTTTCTATGTTTCAGGGCAGCAATAGGGAGCTATCAAAATTGGGGGGAAGAAAATTGTCAACCCAAGGTTGCCAGATTCTATCATACTTCTCGACTGTATCCGTCAGTACAGCATCGATTTTGGCGTGAATCATAGCGTTGGTGATTCGGTGTTTCACTTCAGTCAAAGGCAGGTGTGGGGATTTCCACGCTTTCGCAATGGTTTGTTTAGCCGCTGTTGTGACCTGTAGGAACAGTTTGTGGCAGAATTTGGACAGATTATCTGGTTTTACATTCAAGAGAGCCAGTAGGGGGTCAGACGAGATCGGAACGTCCATCAGGGTGGAGAGAATATGGAAGACAGCCTGCCAAAACTTTTGTACCAATGGACAAGTCCACCAAATGTGTAAGTGTGTGCCTGTCTCCAGGCAACCCCGAAAACATGTTGCTGAGTAGGAGGGTGAAAATTTTGCAATGCCTGCGGGTACTAAATACCACCGCATCAGTACTTTGTAGTTTGTTTCCGAGGCTACTATATTTTGCGAGGCCGTCTTCGTTGATTGCCAGATTTTGGACCAATCTTCAACATCTATGGCGGACCCTAGATCTTGTTCCCACTTAGTAGTATACGCGGGAGGAGTACGGTCGGGGGAGTCAGTGAGTCTGGTGTATAACGAGGATATGAGGCCCCGGGCATGTGGGTCATGGAGGCAAGTGTGTTCAAAAGAAGTCATGTTGGGTAAGGAAGAGTCAGTGCGGATACATTTGGTCAGAAAGTGCTTAATTTGTAGGTAGCGAAAGATTTCTGAGTTTGGTATGTTATAAGATTCACAAAGCGTTGGAAAAGGTTTAAAGGAGTTGAATGTGATCAAGGAATGTGCTCTGAGAAGGCCAGCCGTCGCCCAATTACAGAATGCTGATGGGGCTTCCCAGGCTGGGGGGAAGGATGGGTTGTGTAGAAATGAAAGCAGGGGGTTGTGGGGGGATTGGAGCTGATATTTAAATTTAAGGGTATCCCAAAGACGCAGGGAATGACATAGGATAGGATTCAAAACAGACCGACGGTCCGACGGTGTCAGCCATAATAAATTAGCAACAGAGAGGGGATCGCATTCGACCGCTTCAAGGGGCACCCAAAGGGGGATTTCATGAGCAGCATGCCATTTGGTCAGCTGGGCTAATTGGGCCGCCTGATAGTACTTGGCGTATTGTGGGAGACCCAAACCGCCTTGGAGTTTGTGAAGATGGAGGATTCAGCGTGAAACTCTAGGTCTGGTCTTACCCCAGACATAGGAGAAAGTTTGTAATTGGATTTGACGGAGGTAGTAAGAGGGGACACAAATAGGTAGCACTCGAAATAGATACAAGATTTTAGGTAGGATAGCCATTTTAGCAACGGTGATGCGTCCCATCCAGGCAAGAGGCAAGGAAGACCAGGAGTTCATCAGTTTTGTTAGGTGAAGTAGCATGGGGGGATAGTTGGCCGTAAAAAGCTCCCGGGGGTCTGCTGTCAACTTAATTCCTAGATAGGGCAGGTTAGCTGGTCGCCCAGGAAAAGGGGAGTACCGTTCGTAACTGGGAAAGGAGAGGGGGGGGGGGTAAGGAGACATTGAGCGCAACTAGGCCTGAGATTTTCGCGAACTGAGTCAGGGTAAGAAGAAGATTAGGGGCAGAGGTGAGAGGGGACGTGAGGAACAAGAGGATATCATCTGCGAATAGACATAGTTTGTGGTGATGACCCCCCAGTTCAAGGCCTCTGATATCAGGATTGGCACGGATTTTGAGGGCTAACGGCTCAATTGCGAGTGCAAAGAGGAGAGGGTATAGGGGGGCAGCCTTGTCTGGTACCAGATTTGATAGGGAAAGGAGAAGATTGAAAACCAGCATAACGGACAAACGCAGACGGGGAAGAATATAGCAAAACCCCATCTGTGCAGTACAGTTTGTAAGTAAGACCAAGACAGAGGGGGAGATTTACTAAAACTGGAGAGTGCAAAATCTGGTGCAGCTTTGCATGGTAACCAATCAGCTTCCAGGTTTTATTGTCAAAGCCTAATTGAACAAGCTGAAGTTAGAAGCTGATTGGCTACCATGCAGAGCTGCACCACATTTCCCACTCTCCAGTTTTAATAAATCAAGCCCACTGTGTCAAATGCCTTTCTGATATCAAGGGAGACAAAGCAAGCAGGGATGTTACGACAACGGGCAAGATAGGTAAGATGTATGGCCCTACGCACATTGTCTCCAGCTTGCCGGCAAGGGATGAAGCCTGTTTGGTCTTTATGGATCAGCGATCCTATGATCGGGTTAAGGCGTGCATACAGTATTTTGGTCATCACTTTTATGTTGATGTTGAGAAGAGAGATTGGGCGGTAATTGGACCAGGAGGAGTCATCAGCTTGTGGTTTAGGTATCATGGAGATGGCTCTCAACACAATACTTATATAAAATTGTACAAAAATGTATTAAATCATCAATATAAAAGGTCACCTGGAGGGGAACAATAAACAGAACACATAATTGTCCACTTAGAGACAAACACAATTAACCGGTTGCCGACCGCCGCACGACTATATACTGCGGCGGTCAGCCCCGGCCAGGCAGAGTGACGTATCGGTACGTCACTCGCCTGTCACTGACTTGCGAGCCTATCGCGGGCGGGCGCGCGCCCGCCGAGGCGCGCGCCCGCTGCGGCTCGTTCACAGGCAAGTCAGTGCGTGTGACCGGCGGACTCGATGTCCGCCAGTCACACTGCGATCGCTCCTGTGAAGGGAGAAAGACAGAGCAGCTTGTGTAAACAAGCTGCCTGTCAGTTCTCCCTGTGTAAAAGTAAAGATCTGACCGTTCTACTATGTAGAACGGTTGATCTTTGCTTTTACACCAATAGGAATGTCCCTACACAGTAGAAAGCACGCCCCTAGGACACACTTAACCCCTCCCTGTCCAATAAAGTTAACCCCTTCCCTGCCAGTGTCATTTTTGCAGTAACAGTGCATATGTATAGCACTGATTACTGCAGTAATGTCACTGGTAACCCCAAAAGTGTCAAAAATGTCAGTCAAGGGTCCGATCTGTCCGCCGCAATGTCGCAGTACCGAAAAAAAATCGCAGATCGCCGCCATTACGCGTTAAAAAAAAAAAACACCAAAAATGACAAAAATCTTTCTCTTTGTTAGTAAACGCGATAACTTTTGCGCAAACCAATCAAAATACGCTTTTTGCGATTTTTTTTACCAAACATAGGTAGCATAAAACAAATTGGCCGAAAAATGTTAAAAAATTTTGATTTTTACTTTTTTTTTGGGGAATTTCATATAAAAAAATGTGAAAAATATTGTTATTTTTGCAAAATTTACGCTCTTTTTTTGTTTATAGCGCGTGATCAAAAAATCGCACAGGTGATCAAATACCACCAAAAGAAAGCTCTGTTTGTGGGAAAAAAAGGACGTCAAATTCGTTTAGGTACAGCGTCGCACGACCGCGCAATTGTCCGTTAAAGTCACGCAGTAAAAAATCGCAAAAAAACCCCTGGTCCTTTAGCAGCCAAATCCTCCGGGGCTTAAGTGGTTAAAATCAAACACAGCACTATTCCTCTGATACATATGGGTATTAACCATGATGACCACCCAATTATGGAGGACCTCTCATGGTATACAGTATCTCACAAAAGTGAGTACACCCCTCACATTTTTGTAAATATTTTATTACATCTTTTCATGTGACAACACTGACGAAATGACACTTTGCTACAATGTAAAGTAGTGAGTGTACAGGTTGTATAACAGTGTAAATTTGCTGCCCCCTCAAAATAACTCAACAAATAGCCATTAATATCTAAACCACTGGCAACAAAAGTACACCCCTAAGTGAAAATGTCCAAATTGGGCCCAATTTGTAATTTTCCCTCCCGGTGTCATGTGACTCATTAGTATTACAAGGTCTCATGTGTGAATGGGGAGCAGGTGTGTTATATTTGGTTTTATCGCTCTCACTCTCTCATACTAGTCACTTAAAGTTCAACATGGCACCCCATGGCAAATAACTCTCTGAGGATCTGAAAAAAAGAATTGTTGCTCCACATAAAGATGGCCTAGGCTATAAGAAGTTTGCAAAGACACTGAAACTGAGCTATAGCACAGTGGCCAACTATTATGGGAGATATACCATGAGAGGTCCTCCATAACTGGGTGGACATCTTGGTTAATATCCATTTGTATCAGAGGAATAGTGCTGTGTTTGTATTTTAATTGTGTGTCTGTCCCTAAGTGGACAATTATGTCTTCTGTTTATTGTTCCCCTCTGAGTGACCTTTTATATTGATGATTAAACCACTTGCCAACTGCCAACAGTAATATTACTGAGCAGTACAGCTCCCCTGGGTCCAGTGACGTAGACCTACGTCACTGGACTCCTAGTGATTCCGGCGGCATGCGCACGCCGCCGGAGGCACGCTCCCACTGTGTTTAGACACAGCGGGAGTTGGGCCAGAGGAGTAGAGGTGGCGATTGCTGCCTCCCTTCCCACAATCATCGGGGAAACTGTGAGAAGACCCGCCTGCTTACGTAAACAAAGCAGTTGGGTCTGCTCAGTGACAGACAGGAAGAGATCACTGGATTCAGCATAGCTGAACCTGCGATCTCTGTGTCTGTCACAGAACCCCCCACCCCCCCCCCACACACACACAGTAAGCATGAGATATACATTTGATCACCCATAGGGTTAACCCATTCCCTGCCAGTGTCATTATTACTGTAACATTGCATATTTTTAGCACTGATTACTGTAGTAATGTCACTGGTCCCCCCAAAAGTGTCAAAAATGCCAGTTAGGGGTCCGATCTGTCTGCCGCAATGTCGCAGTCCCGCAAAAAATACATAGATTGCCGCCATTACTAGTAAAAAAAAAATATAACAATAAAAATGTCATGAATCTTTTCCGTAGTTAGTAAACGCGATAACTTTTGTGCAAACCAATCAAAATACTCTTATTGCGATATTTTTTGCCAAAAATATGTAGCAGAAAACAAATTGCCCTAAAATGTTAAAAAATTTTGATTTTTAAATTTTTTTTTTGGGGGGGGGGGGGGGGGATGTCATATCGTAGAATGTAAAAAAAAATATATATTTTTTTTTTTTCAAAATTAAAAATCGCACAGTTCATCAAATACCACCAAAAGAAAGCTCTATTTGTGGGAAAAAAAGGACCTAAATTTTGTTTGGGTACAGCATTGCATGACCGCGCAATTTCCTGTTAAATTAACGCAGTACCGGATCATAAAATTGGGCCTGGTTAGAAAGGGGGGAAATCTTTCTGGGGCTGAAGTGGTTAATACATTTATTTACATTTTTATATGAATTTGTGTTGAGTGTTCATACTGTACCATGAAAAAACATACACAGGTTGGGTTAGTTTGGTGGCAAAAACAAAAAGGGGAATTACCCCAATTTAAAACTAGTATATTTTAGAGTAAAATGCACATGAAAGGACTTTACACATAGCAATATTTTTTTTTCCCGAGACACTTTGCACCCACAAGTAGGGTTGAGCGGACACCTAGATGTCCGTGTTCGACGGGTTCGGCCGAACTTTAAAAAAAAGTCCGGGTCCGTGTCCCGGACTTTTACCGAACTTTTCCCGGACACCGAACCCCATTGAAGTCAATGGGGACCCGAACTTTAAGGCACTAAAATGGCTCTAAAACACCAAAGGAAAGGGCTAGAGTGCTGCAAATGGCAGCAAAACGTAATTAAGAGCATGGCAAGTGCTCTGCAAACAAATGTGGATAGGGAAATAACTTAAAACAACAAAAAAAAACAGAAAAATAAAACAATGTTCTTCTTCATCTCTGAAGGACGAGGCCCATATGGAGTAGGAGGAAGGTTGAGGTGGTGGTGGATGTGACGGTGACATAGGCGTGCGCACAGGGTGTGCTGGGTGTGCCTGGGCACACCCTAATCACCTAGGGCACATAGCATTGCCAGTGAGGAGATGGGAAAGATCTCCCTGGGACCTGCTCTGCTCTATTTCTCCTTGCCTACAGGTACATGGCCCCGATACATTACTCTCCCTGCTGGCAAACACATGCATGTGTATTTCAACTTTGGGGTGCACACCTTAATGCAATAGGCTGCGCACACCTATGGGCGGTGTAGGTGGAAGCGGCGGTGGAGGAGGACCAGGGCCGGATTAACAGCATCATGGGCTTGGTGCTGAGGATTTTGAAGGGCCTTAAGGGCCGTGCCTTGCCATGCACCCAGAGGAGGAAGGGTGCAGCCATGCATGCCTAATTCAACATGGGATGCTGTCTCTGAAGCCCATAAACACATCCATGCATCGCCAACTGTCCCTCCTTGTCCGGCCTTCACGCTGTGTGGGGAGGTTCTGAGGGTGCTGCCTGGGGAAGCGAGCATAGAAGCCAGACTTCTGTGTTTACAAGTGACAGAAGAGCGGTAACAGTGAATATGGCCAACCCGGGGCCTATATAAAAGGTAGGGGCCTGGAGCTGCAGCTCCAATAGCCCCTACATTAATCTGGCCCTGAGGAGGAGGACGAGGTAGCCAACACTGCTTCTTTTCAAAAATTTTAAATGAGGGTACACCCCAAAAGAGTGAGAAAGAGCAAAAATGGAACAATGGGTGGGTAAGGTCGGTATCCATTGCTATTCTGCATAAGGTACGGAAAAGTCCCGTGGGATCCATGCCTGGTTCATTTTAATGAACGTGAGCTTGTCCACATTGTCTCTGGACAGGCGGCTGCGCTTGTCTGTTATAACGCCCCCAGCCGTGCTAAATACCCGTTCAGATAATACACTGGCTGCAGGGCACGCCAGCACCTCCAAGGCGTAAAGGGCAAGCTCAGGCCATGTGCCCAATTTGGAGACCCAGAAGTTGAAGGGGGCAGACCCCTCATTCACTACATGTAGGCGTGTGCACACATACTGCTCCACCATGTTGGTAAAATGCTGCCTCCTGCTAAGACGTTCCATCTGAGCTGCTGGTGCTGCTGTTTGTTGTGGCGTGCTGACAAAGCTTTTCCACATTTCGGCCATGCTAACCCTGCCTTCTGAGGTGCTGGCGGTGCCCTGGTTGCGTTGGCGACCTCCTCCTCCTCCTCCTCTGCCTTGTGCTTCCACTGTGGCCCCGCTGTCAGATGGGAATGCCAGCAGCATGGCGTCTACCAGCGTGCGCTTGTACTCGCGCATCTTGCGATCGCGCTCCAGTGAGTGAATTAAGGACGGTACGTTGTCCTTGTAACGGGGATCCAGCAGCGTGGCCACCCAGTAATCAGCACAAGTTAGAATGTGGGCAACTCGGCGGTCGTTGTGGAGACACTGCAGCATGTAATCGCTCATGTGTGCCAGGCTGCCCAGAGGCAACGAAAGGCTGTCCTCTGTGGGAGGTGTATCGTCCGTGTCCTCTGTATCCCCCCAGCCACGCACCAGTGATGGCCATGAGCTGGCCTGGGTGCCACCCTGCTGTGAACATGGTTCCATCTCCTCCTCCAGCTCCTCCTCCTCCTCATCCTCCTCATCCTCCAGAACTGTGCCCCTGCTGGACAATTGCGTCCCTGGCGTTTGCGTGTGCAGGAACCCACCCTCGGAGCCCCTTGCGAATGACTGCCCTGAAAGCCTTGGAAATGTTACCTCTTCATCCTCCTCCTCCTCCTCATCCTGTGCCACATCCTCTTCCATCATCGCCCGAATTGTTTTTTCAAGGAGGCATAGAAGTGGGATAGTTAAGCTGAGAACGGCGTCATTGCCACTGGCCATGTTGGTGGAGTACTCAAAACAGCGCAACAAGGCACACAGGTCTCGCATGGAGGCCCAGTTAAATTAAATAGCGGAATAGAAAATATGATCCAAAAAAAGTGTATGTATATCACACGTACACAACCACACTGGGCCCCAATTACTATTGTTTGTACCCCTAAAAGGCTAGATGAGGAGTAGGGGGAGTATGGAACAGGCAGCACCCTCAAACCTTCAGAAGTATGAGATGAACCCCAACAACTTGGAAAGGTGGATCTCTCTCACACGTACCAACACAGACTATCCCCCAATTTAACTGATCCCCAAAGGTTTTTGATTAAATAGCGGAATAGAAAATATGATCCAAAAAAAGTGTATGTATATCACACGTACACAACCACACTAGGCCCCAATTACTATTGTTTGTACCCCTAAAAGGCTAGATGAGGAGTAGGGGGGGTATGGAACAGGCAGCACCCTCAAACCTTCAGAAGTATGAGATGAACCCCAACAACTTGGAAAGGTGGATCTCTCTCACACGTACCAACACAGACTATCCCCCAATTTAACTGATCCCCAAAGGTTTTTGATTAAATAGCGGAATAGAAAATATGATCCAAAAAAAGTGTATGTATATCACACGTACACAACCACACTGGGCCCCAATTACTATTGTTTGTACCCCTAAAAGGCTAGATGAGGAGTAGGGGGAGTATGGAACAGGCAGCACCCTCAAACCTTCAGAAGTATGAGATGAACCCCAACAACTTGGAAAGGTGGATCTCTCTCACACGTACCAACACAGACTATCCCCCAATTTAACTGATCCCCAAAGGTTTTTGATTAAATAGCGGAATAGAAAATATGATCCAAAAAAAGTGTATGTATATCACACGTACACAACCACACTAGGCCCCAATTACTATTGTTTGTACCCCTAAAAGGCTAGATGAGGAGTAGGGGGGGTATGGAACAGGCAGCACCCTCAAACCTTCAGAAGTATGAGATGAACCCCAACAACTTGGAAAGGTGGATCTCTCTCACACGTACCAACACAGACTATCCCCCAATTTAACTGATCCCCAAAGGTTTTTGATTAAATAGCGGAATAGAAAATATGATCCAAAAAAAGTGTATGTATATCACACGTACACAACCACACTGGGCCCCAATTACTATTGTTTGTACCCCTAAAAGGCTAGATGAGGAGTAGGGGGAGTATGGAACAGGCAGCACCCTCAAACCTTCAGAAGTATGAGATGAACCCCAACAACTTGGAAAGGTGGATCTCTCTCACACGTACCAACACAGACTATCCCCCAATTTAACTGATCCCCAAAGGTTTTTGATTAAATAGCGGAATAGAAAATATGATCCAAAAAAAGTGTATGTATATCACACGTACACAACCACACTAGGCCCCAATTACTATTGTTTGTACCCCTAAAAGGCTAGATGAGGAGTAGGGGGGGTATGGAACAGGCAGCACCCTCAAACCTTCAGAAGTATGAGATGAACCCCAACAACTTGGAAAGGTGGATCTCTCTCACACGTACCAACACAGACTATCCCCCAATTTAACTGATCCCCAAAGGTTTTTGATTAAATAGCGGAATAGAAAATATGATCCAAAAAAAGTGTATGTATATCACACGTACACAACCACACTGGGCCCCAATTACTATTGTTTGTACCCCTAAAAGGCTAGATGAGGAGTAGGGGGAGTATGGAACAGGCAGCACCCTCAAACCTTCAGAAGTATGAGATGAACCCCAACAACTTGGAAAGGTGGATCTCTCTCACACGTACCAACACAGACTATCCCCCAATTTAACTGATCCCCAAAGGTTTTTGATTAAATAGCGGAATAGAAAATATGATCCAAAAAAAGTGTATGTATATCACACGTACACAACCACACTAGGCCCCAATTACTATTGTTTGTACCCCTAAAAGGCTAGGAGTAGGGGGAGTATGGAACAGGCAGCACCCTCAAACCTTCAGAAGTATGAGATGAACCCCAACAACTTGGAAAGGTGGATCTCTCTCACACGTACCAACACAGACTATCCCCCAATTTAACTGATCCCCAAAGGTTTTTGATTAAATAGCGGAATAGAAAATATGATCCAAAAAAAGTGTATGTATATCACACGTACACAACCACACTAGGCCCCAATTACTATTGTTTGTACCCCTAAAAGGCTAGATGAGGAGTAGGGGGGGTATGGAACAGGCAGCACCCTCAAACCTTCAGAAGTATGAGATGAACCCCAACAACTTGGAAAGGTGGATCTCTCTCACACGTACCAACACAGACTATCCCCCAATTTAACTGATCCCCAAAGGTTTTTGATTAAATAGCGGAATAGAAAATATGATCCAAAAAAAGTGTATGTATATCACACGTACACAACCACACTGGGCCCCAATTACTATTGTTTGTACCCCTAAAAGGCTAGATGAGGAGTAGGGGGAGTATGGAACAGGCAGCACCCTCAAACCTTCAGAAGTATGAGATGAACCCCAACAACTTGGAAAGGTGGATCTCTCTCACACGTACCAACACAGACTATCCCCCAATTTAACTGATCCCCAAAGGTTTTTGATTAAATAGCGGAATAGAAAATATGATCCAAAAAAAGTGTATGTATATCACACGTACACAACCACACTAGGCCCCAATTACTATTGTTTGTACCCCTAAAAGGCTAGATGAGGAGTAGGGGGGGTATGGAACAGGCAGCACCCTCAAACCTTCAGAAGTATGAGATGAACCCCAACAACTTGGAAAGGTGGATCTCTCTCACACGTACCAACACAGACTATCCCCCAATTTAACTGATCCCCAAAGGTTTTTGATTAAATAGCGGAATAGAAAATATGATCCAAAAAAAGTGTATGTATATCACACGTACACAACCACACTGGGCCCCAATTACTATTGTTTGTACCCCTAAAAGGCTAGATGAGGAGTAGGGGGAGTATGGAACAGGCAGCACCCTCAAACCTTCAGAAGTATGAGATGAACCCCAACAACTTGGAAAGGTGGATCTCTCTCACACGTACCAACACAGACTATCCCCCAATTTAACTGATCCCCAAAGGTTTTTGATTAAATAGCGGAATAGAAAATATGATCCAAAAAAAGTGTATGTATATCACACGTACACAACCACACTAGGCCCCAATTACTATTGTTTGTACCCCTAAAAGGCTAGGAGTAGGGGGAGTATGGAACAGGCAGCACCCTCAAACCTTCAGAAGTATGAGATGAACCCCAACAACTTGGAAAGGTGGATCTCTCTCACACGTACCAACACAGACTATCCCCCAATTTAACTGATCCCCAAAGGTTTTTGATTAAATAGCGGAATAGAAAATATGATCCAAAAAAAGTGTATGTATATCACACGTACACAACCACACTAGGCCCCAATTACTATTGTTTGTACCCCTAAAAGGCTAGATGAGGAGTAGGGGGGGTATGGAACAGGCAGCACCCTCAAACCTTCAGAAGTATGAGATGAACCCCAACAACTTGGAAAGGTGGATCTCTCTCACACGTACCAACACAGACTATCCCCCAATTTAACTGATCCCCAAAGGTTTTTGATTAAATAGCGGAATAGAAAATATGATCCAAAAAAAGTGTATGTATATCACACGTACACAACCACACTGGGCCCCAATTACTATTGTTTGTACCCCTAAAAGGCTAGTTGAGGAGTAGGGGGAGTATGGAACAGGCAGCACCCTCAAACCTTCAGAAGTATGAGATGAACCCCAACAACTTGGAAAGGTGGATCTCTCTCACACGTACCAACACAGACTATCCCCCAATTTAACTGATCCCCAAAGGTTTTTGATTAAATAGCGGAATAGAAAATATGATCCAAAAAAAGTGTATGTATATCACACGTACACAACCACACTGGGCCCCAATTACTATTGTTTGTACCCCTAAAAGGCTAGATGAGGAGTAGGGGGAGTATGGAACAGGCAGCACCCTCAAACCTTCAGAAGTATGAGATGAACCCCAACAACTTGGAAAGGTGGATCTCTCTCACACGTACCAACACAGACTATCCCCCAATTTAACTGATCCCCAAAGGTTTTTGATTAAATAGCGGAATAGAAAATATGATCCAAAAAAAGTGTATGTATATCACACGTACACAACCACACTAGGCCCCAATTACTATTGTTTGTACCCCTAAAAGGCTAGATGAGGAGTAGGGGGGGGTATGGAACAGGCAGCACCCTCAAACCTTCAGAAGTATGAGATGAACCCCAACAACTTGGAAAGGTGGATCTCTCTCACACGTACCAACACAGACTATCCCCCAATTTAACTGATCCCCAAAGGTTTTTGATTAAATAGCGGAATAGAAAATATGATCCAAAAAAAGTGTATGTATATCACACGTACACAACCACACTAGGCCCCAATTACTATTGTTTGTACCCCTAAAAGGCTAGGAGTAGGGGGAGTATGGAACAGGCAGCACCCTCAAACCTTCAGAAGTATGAGATGAACCCCAACAACTTGGAAAGGTGGATCTCTCTCACACGTACCAACACAGACTATCCCCCAATTTAACTGATCCCCAAAGGTTTTTGATTAAATAGCGGAATAGAAAATATGATCCAAAAAAAGTGTATGTATATCACACGTACACAACCACACTAGGCCCCAATTACTATTGTTTGTACCCCTAAAAGGCTAGATGAGGAGTAGGGGGAGTATGGAACAGGCAGCACCCTCAAATCTTCAGAAGTATGAGATTGTGTTCACTGTACCCCACAAAGATTGAGTTCACTGCACCCCACAATGATTGTGTTCACTGCACCCCACAAAGATTGTGTTCACTGCACCTCACAAAGATTGTGTTCACTGTACCCCCCAAAGATTGTGTTCACTGCACCCCACAAAGATTCTGTTCACTGTACCCCACAAAGATTGTGTTCACTGCACCCTAAAAGGATGTTGTTCACTGCACCCCACAAAGATTGTGTTCACTGCACCCTAAAAGGATGTTGTTCACTGCACCCCAAAAAGATTGTGTTCACTGTACCCCCCCAAAGATTGTGTTCACTGCACCCCACAAAGATTGTGTTCACTGCACCCCAAAAAGATTGTGTTCACTGTACCCCCCAAAGATTGTGTTCACTGCACCCCAAAAAGATTGTGTTCACTGTACCCCCCAAAGATTGTGTTCACTGCACCCCACAAAGATTCTGTTCACTGTACCCCACAAAGATTGTGTTCACTGCACCCCAAAAAGATTGTGTTCACTGTACCCCCCCAAAGATTGTGTTCACTGCACCCCACAAAGATTCTGTTCACTGCACCCCACAAAGGATTTTGTTCACTGCACCCCAAAAAGATTGTGTTCACTGCACCCCAAAAAGGATTTTGATCACTGCACCCCAAAAAGGATGTTGTTCACTGCACCCCAAAAATGATTTTGTTCACTCCACCCCAAAAAGATTGTGTTCACTGCACCCCACAAAGATTGTGTTCACTGCACCCCAAAAAGATTGTGTTCACTGTACCCCCCAAAGATTGTGTTCACTGCACCCCACAAAGATTCTGTTCACTGTACCCCACAAAGATTGTGTTCACTGCACCCCAAAAAGATTGTGTTCACTGCACCCCAAAAAGGATGTTGTTCACTGCACCCCAAAAAGGATGTTGTTCACTCCACCCCAAAAAGATTGTGTTCACTGCACCCCACAAAGATTGTGTTCACTGCACCCCAAAAAGATTGTGTTCACTGCACCCCAAAAATGATTTTGTTCACTGCACCCCAAAAAGGATTTTGTTCACTGCACCCCAAAAAGGATGTTGTTCACTCCACTCCAAAAATATTGTGTTCACTGCACCCCAAAAAGATTGTGTTCACTGCACCCCACAAAGGATTTTGTTCACTGCACCCCAAAAAGGATGTTGTTCACTGCACCCCAAAAAGGATTTTGTTCACTGCACCCCAAAAAGATTGTGTTCACTGCACCCCACAAAGGATTTTGTTCACTGCACCCCACAAAGATTGTGTTCACTGCACACCAAAAAGGATTGTGTTCACTGCACCCCAAAAAGATTTTGTTCACTGCACCCCAAAAAGATTGTGTTCACTGCAGCCCAAAAAGATTGTGTTCACTGCAGCCCAAAAAGATTGTGTTCACTGCAGCCCAAAAAGATTGTGTTCACTGCAGCCCAAAAAGATTGTGTTCACTGCAGCTCACACACAGAAAAATGGATGTGGATCACTGACACCTGCCTATCTCCAATCCCACACCACACAGCAATATCGATTGTAGTTTGTAGAACACAGTTTCCCTAAAATTCAGCAGACTCTGTCCCTAACAGGATTGAGAAGAGATCGTAGATCAGGATTGAGTGCAGATTCACCCCACCCCCCACACAGCAATATCGATTGTAGTTTGTAGAAGACACTGACCCTATAATTCAGCAGACTCTATCCCTAAAATGCCTACAACTCGCCCTGCCTAAACACTCCGACCTGTCCCTCAATTCTATCCGGACACAAATGGTTTTTTCCTGCCTATCTTTCCCTAATCAGCAGCCAGCACATTGATGTGTGCTCTGTCCCTTAGCTAAGCAGCAGAATGACGCTGCTGCGGCGGCTGCCTCGAACTTATAAAGACTTGGTCACATGCTTCAGACGGCCAATCACAGCTACTAAGACATTTGCAGGCATGGCTGGGATGGCTTAAGGCACACCAGTTAAACGATTGTTGATTGGCTGTTGAAAGCCCGCCATGAAAAGAGCGCCAAAGCATGCAAAACCCGGAAATAAAACGACCGAACACGGATTTTTACCCGAACATACAGTAAAGTGTCCGTGTCCGTGTTCGGGTAAAAAAAATCCAATTATTCGGTACGAACACGAATAATACAGTCCGTGTTCGCTCAACACTACCCACAAGGTGACCTCCCAATACATGTTTTGGAATGGGGAGAAAACTAGAGAAAACAAACACCACAAATGGAACATGCACAACTCATACATATGCAATCAAAATATACAAATACACATAAAGCCTGGTGCATGCATGCACATAAGAAAATATATGTCCTTTTAACAGTTAAATTCCTGGCGAAATGAGTGATTATCCTGCCAAAATAAAGGGTCCCACTTTTAAACTAAAGCCCTAGAAAGAAGGGTGAATTCAAAACAGTGCATTATGCTCACAATCTTTCATATTGCCATGTGTTTATGTGTTAATTAATATTTAAGAATATGGGCATATGGCAGATTTGATTTACTGTGCAATTATTCAGATACAGTAAAGCATAGCTTAAGGATAGTACTAATTAAATTAGGTGTTCCATTTTTCGTTCTTTACATTAGCTTCATTAACTTCTTCCTCTAAGGTGTAATAAAATAAAATTGCAGCACCTGTGTGAGAAATATTCTTTTTATTAAAATTAAGCCAGCAAAAAGGAGCCTTAAACTAAATAATAATAATATTAATAACAATAATTATAATAATAATATGTATTATTTTTATGTACACCTCTTTGCTTAGCTACCCCCTATAAGAATTTAAAGACATTTATAGGAAAGTATAAAAGATTAATGAGTAGCATTCGCCATACTAGGATACATTTTTGGTACTGGAGCTCACATTGTTAGGTAACTCTCAAGATGCCATCACCAAACAACTCTATAAATAGTGCTTATCCATATAATGTTGACATTTATAGCAAATAAGGCAACATGATGTACAGTATATTACTTTCTTTTATTAAGGGTTTAACTACACGTACAGCTCATGAAGCCCCATGGCAAACTTTTGATGCCACTTCCCACAATAATTCTATAACCCAAATACAAACTTCTTTAAACTGTGTTTTTCAGAACTACAAAAACCTGTCAGTTTTTAAATAAGGATAAAGAATTGGGATTATTTTATTAAACAGAGTTAGAGCCCATTCACACTAGCACGACTTGTGAGGCGACTTGTGTCGCCCCAGGTCGCTTGACATAACAAAAGCAATGTTAATCAATCAGTGCCTTAATTGGCACTACTCAAGTTGCTCCGACTTCAGAAAAGGGTCCTGTACTACTTTGAGGCGACCTGTGATCCGACTTGTCCCATATACTTCAATGGGAGTCGCCTCCTTATCTTAATTGAAGAGACTTGTTATCAGACTTTCCAGGAAGAAGAAAGAGATTAGCCAGGCATTCCCCACAGACAAAGTCGCCTGTCTCTTCAAAGTAGTGCACAAGTCTCTTCCAAGTCTCTAAACAAGTCTCTTCAAGTCTCTTCCAAGTCTCTTCCAAGTCTCTTCCAAGTCTCTTCCAAGTCTCTTCCAAGTCTCTAAACAAGTCTCTTCAAAGTCACGGGGCGACTTTCTGGTCGCGGTAGTGTGAACCGGCTCTTAATATCAGTGTTGGTAAAGATGATCAGAAGATCTGAGAGCAATGCATCTACAAACCCATAACAGCTAAACAAATTTTCTTTTTTGTACAGCCTGCAAAGTGGATCTCTGACTAGCAATTTTGATAATCGTCTAGTACATCTGATGTTAACTTTACTTTACTCAGCAACCTCTGCAATCCTAACTAATACAGTGATGGATATGTTTTATCTGTACAAGCAGCACAGAGATTTTCTATGCTTCAACAGCCCATTCATGGGACCCCCTTCCACCTCCATGCCTCAAAGCAGCCAAGTGGACTGCTATGGCTATTGTTATGCCATTGTTTCATTATTAGCTAAAAAATTAGCAATTTCTTTATTTTACTTACCAATGCAAAAAAAAAAATGCTGCTCTTTGCCATAATTCACTATATTAAGGAATTATGAACATAGAACTGGAATTTAAAATATTTACTGCAAACATTAGTGGCTAGTGGATTACCCAAGAGTAAGCTAGCACAAGCAACAGATATGAACATGATAAAATATTTCAGTCGGGTCCAACATTTTTAGATTGGTGATAATGTTACTGCAATTCTGATTTAAATACAATGCAGATGTATTTACAGTGATCTGCTGCAATCGCATATCATTTCAGCCTCAGAGCTTAGTGCTGGATGTTGGCTGTCACTGACAGCCAGAAGATCCAGCCTGACGGTCCTTCCAGAACTGCTGATTCCTATTCCTATTTTAAAATGGTTATGGGAAAAGTAGCTGCTGTAAAATGGGACCTGATTCTCAAGTGGTTAAAAAGAAGTTTTGTTATACATATCATTTTTAATAGTAACACAGTTAAAGAAAAGATGTACATTTATATACTGAAATTCAGGAATGTTCCACTACTCCCCTGTGCCTCCTTGTCCTCAATATTAAAAAGCAAACTTAAATAGGGTAGCCTCATTATAAACACCAGTAACACAGGTCTGCTATATGTGATCTCTGTACATAGGGACTCTCCATATAAACTAAAGGTCTGTCCAATAAATGTGTCAAGAGCTTTACAGGGACTGTTTCGATAGATAGATAGATAGATAGATAGATAGATAGATAGATAGATAGATAGATAGATAGATAGATAGATAGATAGATAGATAGATAGATAGATAGATAGATAGATAGATAGATAGATAGATAGATAGATAGATATATAGATAGATAGATAGATAGATAGATAGATAGATAGATAGATAGACATTTATAAGATACAGTGGTGATCGAAAGTTTGGGCACCCCAGGTAAAAATTTGTATTAATGTGCATAAAGAAGCCAAGGAAAGATGGAAAAATCTCCAAAAGGCATCAAATTTACAAATTAGACATTCTTATAATATGTCAACAAAAGTTAGATTTTATTTCCATCATTTACACTTTCAAAATTACAGAAAACAAAAAAATGGTGTCTGCAAAAGTTTGGGCACCCTGCAGAGTTAATATCTTGTACTGCCCCCTTTGGCAAGTATCACAGCTTGTAAACGCTTTTTGTAGCCAGCCAAGAGTGTTTCAATTCTTGTTTGAGGTATCTTTGCCCATTCTTCCTTACAAAAGTCTTCCAGTTCTTAGAGATTTCTGGGCTGTCTGTCACGCACTGCTCTTTTAAGGTCTATCCATAGATTTTCAATTATGTTGAGGTCAGGAGATTGTGAAGATCATGGCAAAACCTTCAGTTTACGCCTCTTGATTTCGAGGTGTGTTTAGGATCATTATCCATTTGTAGGAGCCATCCTCTCTTTAACTTCAGCTTTTTCACCGATGGCATTAAGTTACCATCCAAAATTTGCTGAAATTTTATTGAATCCATTTTTCCTTCTACTCGTGAGATGTTCCCTGTGCTGCAATACAACCCCGAAGCATGATTGATCCACCCCCATGCTTAACAGTTGGACAGAGGTTCTTTTCATTAAATTCTGTGCCCCTTCTTCTCCAAACGTACCTTTGCTCATTCCGGCCAAAAAGTTAAATTTTAACCTCATCGGTCCACAGAACTTGTTTCCAAAATGCATCAGGCTTGTCTATATGTTCATTTGCAAAGTTCAAACACTGATTTTTGTGGTGAGGACATAAAAGAGGTTTTCCTCTGATGACTCTTCCATGAAGACCATATTTGTACAAGTATCTCTTTATAGTGGAATAGTATACCACAACTCCAGTGTCTGCCAGATCTTTCTGGAGGGATCGTATAGTCAAACGTGGGTTTTGAATTGTTTTTCTCACAATCCTGCGAGCTGTTCTGTATGATATTTTTCTTGGTCTTCCAGATCTTGCTTTAACTTCCACTGTTCCTGATGACTGCCATTTCTTAATTACATTCCGAACAGAGGATATTGACATCTGAAAATGCTTTGCTATTTTCTTATAGCCTTCTCCAGCTTTGTGAGCGTCAACTATTTTCAGTTTCAGTTTTCTAGACAACTGCTTAGAAGATCCCATGGTGCTGATTGTTGGGGCAAGGTCAGATGAGTCTGGGCATTTAAAACCTTTGAGATTGACATCACCTGGTCTTCCCAGACGATGATTGAGAACAATGCATGACAGTGGCAGGTCTCAGCCTTGCAAAGGGGGCAGTACATGCTATAAATTCTGCAGGGTGCCCAAACTTTTGCAGACCTAATTTTTTTGTTTTCTGTAATTTTGAAAGTGTCAGTGATGGAAATAAAATCTAAATTTTGTTGACATATTATAAGAATGTCTAATCTGTAATTTGATGCCTTTTGGAGATGTTTTCATCTTTCCTTGGCTTCTTTATGCACATTAATACAAATTTTTACCTGGGTGCCCAAACTTTCGATCACCACTGTCGTTTTCACCCACAGCCCCTTGAGTTCTATGCCATTGTACAGTGATAGCAGTCACATGACGGCTATAAACATACATTTAACTTTTTTTTTCTCTTGTAACATTAGAGAAGAAAAATCGATAAGCGCGGGATCAATACTTTAGACTTACAAAAGCTGTGAAGGTTTGCAAAGATTGGTTCAATGGCCCCCCATCGTTGTTCTCTATACACTGAAAGAAGATCTCTCCCATGCAGAAATATTGTGGGTGAGCCTCTAGATCAGGGGTCTTCAAACTATGGCCCTCCAGTTTTTCAGGAACTACAATTCCCATCATGCCTAGCCATGTGTGAGATTGTCAGAGTTTTTACAATGCCTCATGGGATTTGTAGTTCTGAAACAGCTAGAGGGCCGTAGTTTGAAGATCCCTGCTCTAGAATAACTACTACAACACAATCAATATAGAACCTATGCCCCCCATGCAGTCTTTTAAGCCTTAGACTGACCACACCACTTGCAACCACAGCCATTATACCGCTGTAACTGGTTATGTTTTAGTTTTTATTTCTAGATGAAGTAAAACCTCACCAATAGTGTGATCTGGACAACATTTGAATCTGCAACATTTGTTAAATGTGACATAAAAACAGCTCAAACGCAAAGCCATTCCAATCATTTATTGCTGGATGATTATGTTTCAAGCTTTGCTTCTGAACTACTTGCCCTAAGGCTAGTAAACAAATACAGTCTGCATCTGTGCTGATTGGCTCTTAATAGCAACACACTGGCAATCCTTAAAAATACTTTTATTTAGCATTTGTTTTTATGTTACACAGTGACTGAAACATCATAACATAAAATGATTATGATCATTAAGTTATATTCATAAAATATCAAATCATTACTGATTGAAAACAGCCATTATAAAGATGCAACAATTGTAATCCATAGAATCTATCAATTGGCCTATTTATTAAAATCTAATACAAGCAGTATATTCACACTAACATGCGATCATGCATAAATATATGACCTGCCACATGTAGACCCCTTTCACACTTGTATGACCAAAAAGTGGCGTGACTTTGATGTGACTTCTACGTGACTTGAAGCAATGCCTGTGTAATCTTGAGGTCTATAGACCTCAAGTCACATCAAAGTCAGACCAAAGTAGTGCAGGGACTACTTTGAAGTCACACAAATATGAAGGGTACTCATTGGAAATCATCGGGTACGCCTTGTCATGTGACTTTGCTGTCCCAAGTGGCAGGACAAGTCGCACAAGTGTGAAAGGGGCCGTAGACCCAATTGTTAAAATTGAATACAAACTTTAACATTTTAGCCATCTCAGATCCAGTTGTAATCAAAAGCTTTAAAGCCAGGACAAACTTTGAAGTTTTGATATAAGCTAATTTACTCAATTATTAGTAAACATTACTTCAAATAAAATGTATAAATAATAAGCTAATTACTAATCCAACTTTAGATATGAAATACTTTTTTTTTTTTTTTTTAAAAATCTTTATTTATTTAACAAGTTCAAAATAACATACAGAAACATAAATAGCAAAGGAGTGCATAAGTGCATTTAGAAAAAAGAAACACAAAGAAGGCACAATCGGCATTATGGTCAGTCCGGACACCATTAGTGAAACAGGAATGTCCATAGGGGTCAATCAATCAGGCATTGTGAAGGCGTGTGCCAGTATCGGCCAAACAGCAAGTACAGTCAAGGACCCCCAGGATGCGCCGTGGCTGTCAGTGCCGCCCAAAAAAGGGATCTCCGCAAAGGAGGCCGGAGAGCCCAACAGACACCACACATAGTTCTAGCATCAGCGCACAGTAGTATCCATGTTACAGTATAAACTACCGCAGAATCAGCCACTGGCCTCAGAGAAGAGACGGTGAGAGAGAAAGTAAGTCAAGAAAAAAGGGAGAGACAGTAGAGGGGAAGAGACAAACAGGAAGGATAAAACAGGTAGGGAAAGGGAGGTCCGGGTAGGGGGCGTGGACCCCAGGTATAAGAAGATCAGGCTGGGGTCCTAGAGTTCAGCCGCTAACAATAGGTGTGGGCACATCTGAGATCTCATCAGAGTAATACATCCACCCCGTCCAAGTGTCCTTAAAGCTTTCCTCCCTGCCCTGTGATGTGAGAACTCGCCGTTCCGCTTCCATCACCAGGTTGACCTCCCGTTTCCACTCAAAAAGCGTGGGGCAGGTGGAACTCCGCCAATGCCTCGGTATGAGGCACTTGGCGGCGTTCAGCAGGAAAGGAACTATACTACGTTTGTAGCGTTTGATTGAGGAGCGTGTATCATGGAACAGGTACTGAAGGGGAGTGCGGGAAGGAGGGGTAAGCGACAGTTTGGATACCCAGAGATGTACATCGTCCCAGAAGGGCTGCAGCAGGGGGCACTCCCACCAAATGTGGAGGAAAGTGCCCACCTGGCCGCAGCCCCTCCAACAATGGGGGTCCGAGCCCGGAAAAATCCGGGCTAATTTGGCAGGGGTCCTGTACCATCGGGCTACAAATTTATAGGCCGACTGCTGTATCCTGGTGCTAATGGAGGAGACATGGGTCAATCGCAGAATGCGAGAGAGTTGTGGGGGAGCAAATTCTACCCCCAGCTCTCTCTCCCATTCCTTCATGAAATAGGGAGGCAAAGCGGAAACCCCACTCAAAAGCAATGTGTACATGTGCGACAGTAGATGGCGGGATTCCGGAGGGTCAACAAACCAGTAATCGGGCGTGGAGCAGTCGGGAGTGTGGCGAAGAAGTCATTCAGTTGCCTATATCGCCATTCGGACATCGGAAAATCACCGAAGCAGTCGCGCAGAGTCGCCAGGGGTAGCAAAGTGCCTGCAGGAGCAAATTTCCCGCAGTACAGTTTGCCATCAGCGTTCCAAGAGCGAAAAAAGCGTACATCCTCCTCCTGGGGGGAACCAGGGAAATCCACCCAGGGGAGCCAAAGGGGACACGCCGGAAGACATGGCGCCAGACACATTAAGGCCATCCCAGATACGAAGTGTGGCTATAGTCAGGGGCGACATCCAGGCCGACAGTCCACGATCACCCGGCGGAATCCACGGGGCACCCGCAAGATTCCGTCCCGCCAGCGTTTTCTCCAAGGGGACCCAAGGTTTAGACTGACCATCGTGCGCCCAGTTCAGCATACGAATTAATGCCATAGCCTTATAGTATAGTGTGACATCTGGAAGATCGACGCCACCGTCGGCTTTCGTCCTCCTGAGGACAGCATAGGCCAAGCGGGGGCTCTTTTCCCTCCAGACGAATTTTAGAAAAGCCCGTCGCAAACGTTTAAAAAAAGGTACAGGTAGATGCATGGGGACCGTGTTAAACAAATAAATCAGTCGGGGAAGGATGGTCATTTTAAGCACGTTAATGCGGCCAAACCACGTTACCGAGTGGGACGCCCACGATTCCAGGTCAAGATGGATACGCGCCAGCAGGTCGCCGAAGTTCCTGTCATATAGAGTTTTCAAGTCAGGGGAGATGTTCACGCCGAGGTATGGGAGGTAGTCCTCCCGCCATCCAAAGCCAAAGGATCGCCGTAGAGTCGAAGCCAGATCGGGGGGCACATGAATAGGGAGCAATTCGGATTTATCATAATTGATCTTGAAATTGGAAAGCCGCCCAAACAGGTCCAGCTCTCGTACCAGTACTGGGAGGGAGAGCTGTGATCGGGTAAGATAGAACAGCAGGTCATCGGCATATGCCGACACCTTATGCTCTGTAGAACCCACCGTAACACCAGCAATGTCAGACGTTGCCCTCACTCTCCTCAAAAAGGGTTCCAGGGCCAGGGCAAAAAGGAGGGGTGACAGGGGACACCCCTGCCGGGTGCCATTGTAAATGGGAAAGGGATCCGACAGTAACCCGTTCACCCTGACCCTGGCACTCGGGCCGTGATACAGGGCCAAGATCCACCCCAACATACGGGATCCAAGCCCCAGAGATCTAAGAACCTCCGACAGGTATGGCCAGGCCACCCTGTTGAAGGCCTTCTCCGCATCCAGGGATAGAGCCAGACAGGGAAGCCTGTCCGGTCCATGCTGCGCCCAGTGGAGCACATGGAGAGCCCTGACAGTATTGTCCCGGACTTCTCTGAGGGGCATGAATCCCGCCTGGTCAGGGTGGATCAAGGACGCGACATGGTCTTGGAGGCGAAGCGCCATAATCTTGGCCAAAATCTTGGTGTCAGCGTTGAGGAGAGAGATGGGCCTATAGCTGGCACAGTGGTGGGGGTCCTTACCCGGTTTCGGGAGTACCACAATGTGGGCCAACAGCGCCTCAGGTGGGAGGGGCCGTTCATCCGACACCGCGTTAAAATAAGTGCACATATGGGTGCCAAGAACAGGGAGCAGGGACTTATAATAGTGGTTCGTGAAGCCATCCAGGCCCGGGCTCTTGCCTGCTGGCAAACCAGATACCACCCTGCTCACCTCCGTCTCGGTAATGGGAGCCTCCAGGTCCTCCAGGACCCCATCAGGGAGCCTAGGGAGTCCGGAGTCTGCGGTAGGTGGTACAGGGACTAGTAAAATCTTTGGAAGCAAGTGGCTATGCGAGGGGAACTGACGACTTTTCCCTCTGGAGTCTCCAAGGCGTGGACATGACGGGCTTCCGATCTTTTATGTAGCATATGGGCCAGCAGGCGGCCACACTTGTTCCCATGCTCATAAAAGCGGTGTGCCCAAAAGCGCAGCTTGTCCCGGGCCCGTCTGTCCAGACAGGATGACAAGGTGCTTCTGAGCTCCTCTAGGGAACGAGCATCCTCCGGAGCCTTGTCGCGCTTGTGCTTGACTTCTAATTCGTGGATCCGATCCAACAAATCAGAAATCTCCTGCTGTCATTGCCGCTTCAATCGGGCACTGTGTGAAATGAGGACCCCCCTCGTCACAGCCTTATGGCCCTCCCAGACAGCGGACGGGGAGACATCTGGCGAAGAGTTAGTCAGTAACCTGACCCAAAATGGAGGGGTCATCCAGGAGGTTTTCATTAAGGCGCCACTTCCGGGTCACACGGTGAGCACCGGGGGGCGCGAACATCAGGGAGACCGGGGAATGATCAGAGAGTGTAATGGACCCAATCGAAGCGGCACAGACAGAGTCCAGATGGTATTGGTCCACCATGAGCAAATCCAGTCTGGAGTACATGTCGTGAACCTTGGAGTAGTAACTGTAGTCTCTAACCTCAGGATTGAGGATCCGCCAGCAGTCTACCAAATGCAAGGCCCTGAACTGCCTCCGAAGGTGCTTCTGAGCTCGGAAAGAGAGAGGGGAGCACCCTGAGGAGGAGTCCAGGGAGGGATCAAGGACCACATTAAAATCCCCCCCTAAGACAACAATGCCCTCCCGAAACCCCTTGAGCTTAGTGAGGGCTGAGGACAAAAAGATGAGTGTTCTAGAATTAGGCGCATACACATTAGCCAGAGTGTACGTGTGGCCGTGAATCGTACCCTTCAGAAAAAGGAAACGTCCCTCAGGATCCGTTAGGGAGTCCGTGAGTACAAAGGGACACTGTTTGTGGATAGCTATGGCAACCCCCCTGGCTTTGGCAATTGGGGATACACTATGATACCACTGGGAAAACATCTGGGTAGGTAAGCGGGGAGTGGAGGAGGCAGTGAAGTGCGTCTCCTGTAAATAGAGTGTATCAGGTCGCAAGTGACACAGTTCCTGCCACATCCTTCCCCTCTTATTGGGAGAGCAAAGCCCCCGTACATTGTACGAGGTCACTCGCAGTACATCAGCCATGAGACATCAATGGGCAGTCGGTGAGAACCGGCAAATAACATGCAGTCAAAAACCTCGCCCCGGAGGGGGGCGTGGCCGCACGGGCATGTGAGAGGTCGCAGCTCACGGAGCTCCCACCGTAGATCCGGAGTTATTAACCTAGCCCCGGCCGGCTACCGCTAATTCATTACCGGATCCTGCCTCCTGACCCTCTCCTCAACACAGCGCTGCCCTGCATGTCGAGATCGGGCGCCGCCATGACCAGGGGGAGTAAAGTGAAGGACAGCAGTGGGATCGTCCCTGCCGGCCAAGATGGCGCCGGTCAGGGGACGCCGCAGCAGGTCTCCCGCGGCCAGGAGAAAAGCAAGGAGACTGGCACCAAGCCAAAGTCGGCTCGCTCTGGGGGCAAGGACGGCTCGGGAGACATTCTTTTATATGCAAAGAGACTGTGTGACATGCCGGGAGCCGCCGCCGCCGAATCTCCACAGCCTGAGGATGTGCAGGTGCCTGGGGAAGTGCCGCTGGGTCTCGGGGACACAGAGCTCTCTACACAGCCTGCTCTTGATTCTGAGGCAGAGGGGGATATCCTTGAGGGAGCTCAGCCCACCCTGAGCCAGATCCTGCTAGCTGTGCACAGGTGTACTGCATCAGTGAACATCGTGAAGGACAGATTGGGGGGTCTCACTGAGGAGGTCGCTCTCCTCAGGCAGGACTTACAAAAAATCCGTGAACGCACCACGGCGGCTGAGAGCCGCATTTGTGACCTGGAGGATCAGGTGCCTGCACTGATCACTGAATCCAGAGCGACTGCAAGGCAGGCACAGGCAAATAAAGACAAAACTGATGATATTGAGAATCGCCTGCGTCGAAACAATGTCCGAATAGTGGGGCTCCCGGAGAAAGTGGAGGGACGGGACCCCACTGAGTTTATTGAAACCTGGCTGGGGGAGACTTTTGGGCGGGAGTCCTTTTCCCCCTTGTTTGCAGTGGAGAGGGCGCATCGGGTCCCCACGAGGGCCCTGCCAGGCAATGCCCCCAGACCGATGCTTGCCAAGATATTACACTATCGGGACAGGGAGAAGATTCTTCGCCTGGCCAGGGAAAAAGCTGTCATCAAATTCAACGGGGTCAGAGTGTCTTTTTATCCTGACTTTTCATCTGAAGTCCAAAAGCAGAGAGCGAAGTTTATTGATGTCAAGCAACGCCTTCGCCGCCTTGGCCTGATATATGCAATGCTGTATCCTGCTCGTCTCCGTGTCACTGCAGAGGGCAGGGCCCATTTCTTTGACACAGCTGTGGATGCGGTAAATTGGCTGGATGTCCATGAGCCTTCTCTCCGACGCAGGCGCCAGGAAGACCCTGGGGAGTGAGGGGGCCTGAGGGGACACCAGGTACTTTTTGTTTTCACGTTTACTACTACGCGGATGCCATCTCCAATGGGGGTTCATTCTGGCCCGGCCGGGGACGATTACAGTTGTGCGTTTTGACAGCGATGCTCCGACTATGGAGGAAACCACTTCAATGCTGATGGTAATCATCAGGCCTTGGAATTGGTCTACGGAACTGTCCGAGCACGGTTGTGCATCACTGGAAGGGCGGGCATTGCGGGACTGTCTGACCGTTGTCGGGTCCCCTGGGCTTGGACTGCCCGTTCGTTCTCAGGTCTGTGTTGAGGCGCCGTTGTGCCTCGTTCTACTAAGACTTAGCATTTTTTCTTCTATTTTTGCCTTTGAGAAAACTCTCCCCATACTCGATTTCCTGGACTATTTAACTGGTTTTTCCACACCACCAACCTCACTCTATGTACACCTGCTTTATTGCTCGGATGCCAGTACATGGAGTCTACGGGTTAGTGACATTTCTTTTTTCTGCCCCCTGCTATGGCTGGAGTGCCACTAGTTTCATGGAACGTCCGGGGCCTGGGGTGTCCCTTGAAGAGAGCCATGGTTGCCAGGCAGTTGCGGACATACCACCCAGCTATAATAGGCCTACAGGAGACGCATCTGATGGGAGACACTGTGGGTTGCCTGGGGTATGCATGGGTGGGCTGGGGCTACCACTCCACCCACTCCTCCTACTCCAGGGGAGTCAGTATCCTGATTCACGGGGCGCTGGCTTTTCGGGAACTGGGGGTGCGGGTTGACTCGGAGGGAAGGTTTATATTTCTACACTGTATGCTTTTTCAGGTTGAATGTATATTGGCAGTTGTTTATATTCCACCTCCGTTTACCTCTGCAGTCCTCAGGGAATTGCTGAAATTTTCTATGGATAAACTTGGTACACCGCTGTTTGTCATTGGAGACTTTAACGGGATACTGGATCCCGGCAGGGATAGGCATCCACCCTCGGCTGCCCCTAGAGGCACGACCCTCTCTCGTTTTTTGGACGAGATGGACTGGTTGGAGGTGTGGCGCCTGAAACACCCTGGCGTGATACAGTTTTCGTGTTTTTCGAAGACCCACTCTTCCTTGTCTAGAATTGATCTCTGTGTATGCAATAGGTCGGCCCTTCCCATTGTGGAGGGGACAGAATATGCTCTGAGGGGAATCTCGGATCACTCCCCGCTGGTGGTCTGGCTTGCCGTTCGCCCCCGGGTGGCTTTACGCAAGGCCCCCTGGAGGTTGAACGCTTTTTGGTTAAAGCTGTTTCCGCCGGATAATGACATACCGACGGCCATTACAGAGGTTTTGCAGAGCATGACCGCTCCGGGGACGTGATTGCGAGGTGGGATGCCTTTAAATGTTTCCTTCGGGGGGTGTTGATAGCCAACATTAGGAAGGTTCAGAGGAATTCCAAACATTTTGAGGAACAGCTGGCGCATACAGCACGGAGACTGGAGGAGGAATACATAGCCACTCCCAATGATGACACGAGGGCGGCATGGCTGTCCGCGCAATCGGTGTGGGTTGGGGAGGTCCGTTCTAAGGCGGACAAGAAACGGTTCTTTACAAAGACCACGTTCTACGAAGAGGGGGAGCGGACGGGCCGCCTATTGTCCCGATTAGTGGGGGCGCGCCCCTCGGTTCCCCCCATTGGGGCCCTTAGATTGCAAACAGGCCAATTAGTGAATACACAGGAGGGGGTTATGGCAGAGCTTGCAAGATTTTATACCAACCTGTATTCCTCACAAGCCTCGTATGATCAGGGGGATTTGCATAACTATTTGAGTACTGTTTCGCTTCCAGAACTCACGAACGAACAGAGGGACAAGCTGGAGGCCCCCATTACGGAGGAAGAGCTGGTGGAGGCACTGGCCCTCTTCCCGGGAGCTAAGGCTCCTGGGGACGACGGCCTCCCTGTTGAGGTGTACCAGCAATTTTCGGGGTTACTCCTCCCAAAACTACTGGAGGTGTTCCGGGCAGCCAGGGAGTCCGGGGCACTGCCAGAGTCCATGACTAGGGCTAGCATTGTACTATTGCTCAAACCGGATAAACCTCCCACGGACCCGGGATCATATAGACCCATCTCGCTGCTCCAGGCGGATGTTAAGCTACTGGCCAAGGTGTTAGCCCGGCGGGTAAACTCGGTTATCACCCATCTTATTCATGAGGATCAGGCGGGGTTTATGCCTAACCGGTCCACAGCCCTTAACCTTCGTCGTTTATTTGTCGCAATCCAGACACCCACAGTCGAATGGGGATATCTCTGGGCAGTGATGGAAACTTTTGGCTTCGGCCCTATCTTTCTGTCCTGGGTGCAGCTGCTGTATCACCAACCTCAAGCGTCTATACGGGAGGGGGGTAGGACTACCGCCAGTTTTCGTTTGGGTAGGGGGACGAGGCAGGGGTGTCCGCTGTCGCCACTTCTGTTCGCTATCGCCATTGAGCCACTTGCGGCGCGTATTCGGGACTGTAATCGAATTGTAGGCTTTAAGTATGGGCCCCTTCAGGACAAAATCCTATTGTACGCTGACGACATGCTCCTGACCCTGGGGGATACGGAAGGATCCCTGAGGGAGGTCATGTCTGTAATTACCGAGTTCGGGCGATTCTCCGGGCTCACCATCAACTGGGCCAAGTCTGCGCTCCTACAATTGGATAGGGATGACACCCCATCGGTGGGATCCCTTTGCCCAGTCCCGGTGGTCCACAAATTTAAATACCTAGGGGTGATGATCTCTGCGGACCCAACCCAATATAGCTTGCTTAATATTAGCCCCCTCTTAACGAGATTTCGAGACAAAATCAAAATATGGAATAAACTTTGGTTATCCTTGGCGGGGAGAGCGAATCTTATTAAAATGATCTTAATGCCACAACTATTGTACTTTCTCCACAACTCCCCAATAGTTATTACATTGAAAACCTTTTGGATCGTAAACACCCTTTTCAGGACACTGCTGTGGAAGGGAAAGGCGGCTAGGGTGCGCCTGGAACAACTACAGAAACCCCGGGATGGGGGGGGGGCTCGCTCTCCCCAACCCGTGGTTATACTATCTGGCCTCTCAATTGCAGCACTTGGTGGGCACGGTCTCGGGGTCGCAGCTGGGCGCGGCATTGGCGGTCATGCAATGGTTTACTGGCGCGAGTGGGATACCGGAGGGTCTGGAGGCTCAGCTGTTTACTAAACCCAACAAGAGATACCCTACGTACCGACTCCTTCAAAAGGTGTGGGATAAAACTAAACAATTACAACAAGTTCTGGGATACACTAAATTTAGCCCGATTTGGGGTAACCGTTCTTACCCTGAGTTGTGCAAGTTGGACCAGGCTGGTAGGTGGTCCGCACGGGGAGTGACTCACCTGACGCATATCTTGCGCGGAGGGGTTTTGCTGCCTTTTGAACACCTGCAGGACCGGTTTGCATTACCAAGTAGTATGAGGTTCTATTATTTCCAGTTGCGGCATGCTGTGCGGGCACAGGCTGCCGTGGGGCGGCTGCAGCTATCCCCTACCCCTGTCTTTCATCTCATGGAGCAATTCAAAGACACTAAGGGATTCATAACTGGCTGTTACGCTTCCCTACTGAGCACGGCCCTAGAAAAATACCCGGGGCTTGCGACCGGTGGTGTCCGGACGTGGGGGAGATCCCGGGTGAGCAGTGGGAGGAGGCGTTGGAGGCGGTGCGCACCTGTTCCCTGAATGTGTCGCACCAAGTCTCTCAGTTGTATATTTTACTTAGAGTTCACCACACCCCCTTGAAATTATACTCTATGGGTCTCCGGGCGGATGACCTTTGTGGTCGTTGTCGGACAGAGGTTGGGGACCTGATCCACTTGATCTGGCGCTGCCCGAAGTTACATAGGTACTGGGCTGCGGTTCGCTCTGCTATCAATAGGGCCCTGGGGGTGGACATCCCGGGTGACCCCAAGCCATGTATTCTGGGCATGCTGGATCTTGTGGTGGAGGATAGATTTTTAAGGGAGGCGGCCTCTCGTGCCTTGTTCCAGGCCCGTTTGCTTATCCTGAGACATTGGATAGCGCCGGAACCTCCTACATACAAGATGTGGCTAGAACAGATGGCAGGTACCCTCCGTATGGAAAAGGTGATATACCAGCATAGGGGTTCCCCGCAAAAGTTTTCTAAGATATGGGGAGCATGGCTTGACTGTCCGGGTATGGCCCCTACTGATCTTATTATGGATCGTTTGTTGTCTTAACTCTAAGTACTATATGTGGGATGATCTCAGCTCTACTATCGTGTGTATTTGTTACCCTGATACGACTGGTGCTGTGCCAGGGAAAGGGGAACATTGTTTTCTTTTGCAAGACTGTTGTGCAGTGTTTCATTGTTTGTTGTATTGGTATGAGTTTTCTCAATAAAAATTTTTCTCTGATTTAAAAAAAAAAAAAAACCTCGCCCCGATTAGTAAGGGAAGCGAAAAGAACTCCAAGACGCATTGCTCCACACATCCACCGTGGGCCCCAGGCCCCCCCCCCCAGACCACCCAAGAAAAAGGGGAGAGAGAAGGGAATGCGGAAAGGGGGAGAGGGGGAAGCAGAGGGGGGAGACAGACAGAAAGAATGGGACAGCAGAAACGAGGAGTAGAAAAGAAAGCGCAGGAGACAAAAACTGTCCCCAGCGTGGAGAGCCATCCCAAAGAGACACACCCCCTCAGCCTCAAAAAAGAGGGGGCCGCTCCAACTAACCATGACCAAAAAAAAGGGGAGAAAAATCCCTTGAGGACTCTGGATTACCCAGACACACGGGGCCACCTACTGTGGGGTAGTGACTGAACCCCCAGTGAGAGGAGCAATGCATCTCCGAGCCATAGAACAACAACAGTAAAGTAAACATGACCTGCAGCCGGGCTGGGGGAGACCCACGGCCCCAGAGGGCCCCGGGTCAGCCCCAGTCCGCAGGGGGGAGAGTCCCACCCTGAAACCATCAATATATAAGTCAAACATAGTTAACAACGTAGTGCAAATACCACCATAACGATAGAGGGACCCAGTCAGGCCCCTCAGAGCAGCAGAAGGAAGTAGAGCCCGCCATCCGGCAAGTCTCTAATGAGAGTGAGCAGCGTTCATTCGTGCTGGGAGGCCCGGGCGGAGCCCCGTCGCGAGCCTCTGCGACGTTTCCCTCCTTGTGGGGTGACCTGTTGCCACCGCTCGGGGCGTTGCGGCAAGGGGAGAGTACTCTGCAGTCTCCAGTCAGGGAAGTCTGTCAAGGAGACATCCAGGGCAGCACAGAAGCGTTGCAGGTCATCCTTGGTGCGGAGAACGGCCGACTTGCCATTCCTGGAGGCAGTAAGACGGAAGGGGAAGCCCCCAGCGATACACCACTTGATGAGAGCATAAGGTATCCAGTAGGGGGCGCAGGGAGCGCCATTGCATGAGTGTCCGCCTAGACAGGTCGGGGAACAGAGAAAGTTGTGCGCCATGAAAGTCAATCACAGCCATAGACCGCACAGCCTTCATAATGTCCTCTTTCACAGCATACTTATGAAGTTTACATATGACATCCCGGGGTGGCTCACCCTCCTTTGGTGGGGGAAGCAAGGCCCTGTGCGCTCTGTCAATGTCTATGACATCAGGGGCTCTGTTACCCAAAATCTGGCGAAAAATACCCTGGACAGAGGGGACCAGGTCAGGAGCTCTGGTGGCTTCAGGGAGTCCCCTAATGCGGATGTTCTGGCGCCTGTCTCTGTTCTCATAATCATCAAGCTGATCCATAAGTGTATTAAGGACAGTGTCATGCGTGCAGGCAGACTCCTGAAAGGAGGATAGGGAATGCAGTATATCATCCTGGCTGGATTCTAGGGAAGCCACCCTGTGTCCCAGAGCCACAGTGTCCGTCCGCAGCCCCTCCAAGGCCTGAGTGACTGATTGCTCCACCGTAGTGGTAATCAGGTGTACAATCTCCGTCCTGGTCGGCAAGGCCTTAATGTGGGCCTTCCAGTCCCAGTCCTCCTCCGTGTCCCCAGAGTCTGTGGAGTGAGAAGATACCGCAGTATAGGGCAAGAAGGGGTTGGGGCTGCGCCCCTGTACCTGGGATAGCTGTATTCCAGAGGAGGAAGGTGGTCCCGGGAGCAGCGTGGAGGCCGGAGAGGATCGGGGCGCGGCCATCTTGGCCGCCTCGCGGCGGCTCCGAGGGGTCGCTGAAAAGAGATCACGGAGGTCCGTGGAGCATGTAGAGATCCCTCCGGGAGGCTGGGAGGACGGTCGCTTCTTTGGTGGCATCGCCAGAGGGTAAGTAGATGATCGGTGGTCGCTACAGGTCAAGCGGCAGGCTCAGGGAGGCAGGAGCTCGCACTAGATGCGTCCTCACACCATCACGGTCAGGCCACGCCCCCCAGATATGAAATACTTTTTGTTAATATTTTCATAAAATAATATTTGCTAAGCATTCTTTTTATTTCCTAAATGATTGTCTATTAAGAACTGTCACAACTCCATACCAGCTGCATTCATTTTTATTTGAGCAGCAATGTTCAATACTGGTGAACATTGCTGCTCAAATTAGATTTGATTAGATTATATTATTTGTTATAAATAATAAGCATATGCAAATAAGTATTTGTTTTACTTTTACAATCATGTGCAAATCAAATAAGTAAACCAAATTTTGACTGAATAATTGAAGTGAATATTAACACAATTTATTGTGTGGAGATTCTCAACACCTTTAGTAAATCATGTCTGAACCTGGGCTGGCATTTTTCATGTTTTCAGTTATCAATAAAAGTGAGAGTAAAAAGAAAATTCCACATTTTGGGCTGTCCCCAGAACAGTAATATAGGGAACATCTTTCAATGGAAACACTAATTCTAGTGAACCTTGTGACAACCAGGGATTCCCTCACTTTGGAGAGATTTCCATTAATTTCCTGTTTTGGCTATGGGACAAGAAGTTTTAGGAAACCTTTCCAATGAAACAGTTGGCAAAAAAAACCTGACAGAGGTTACAACCCTCCTTTACTATATCCGAAATGAACAAAAAAATGAATCCATTAGTACCCCAGAGCTAATATGTTGTCAGTATTTTGCTACACAGTTATGAGATCTGATTAGGATAACTATAGTTTTAATATTGTGTAAAAAAAATGACATATGTATTTCAAATGATGAAGCAAAATTCTGGTTTGCATCATACATAACATTTAACCACTTGAATTCCAGCACCATTTTTAAATGGCAGTCCGATTCATTGGCTCCCGTGGGCCCCTTGTTGGCAGTAGTGTTGGGACCCCCCACTCCCACTGAATCAGAGTGTTCTGTAGAATTAAAAAAAAACAGAACCCTTTCAGGTTGTGTTTACATTAGAGGTGCAGTGATGTTATAAGTGATATCACAGCACTTCTTCTAAAAACATCTGTTACAGCTCTTTCAAGAATCTCCTTGCAAAAAAAGATCACTGCTATAGTGATCTATTGCAAGCTGATTGCAGCTGGAATTAGATCACAATTAGAACTTGCATTAGGGGTCTGGTTCTGAATTTCTCATGAAAAAAAATTAATTAGAAATGGGTATTTCAACTTAATCAGAGCACAAGGTAGATACAGAGACACGCAACTCAATCAGTTGAATTAGTCACATTCCAAAATTAGATGACTGTGAGATTGGAGTTCATATTACAATATATTACACCTAAATACAAAACATGGGGGGAGGAATAGGGGAATAAATCAGAGCGAATAGGCTTATTCTGTATACACAGAGGAAGATGTATAAGACAAACCTTGTATATTAGGAATTACTATTCTATGCTTAGATTTATTGATTAATGATCTACAAGTGACAATACCAATACGCAGATTTAAGAGTAATTTGTGCTAACATATTTGTATGTATGTTTATGAATGTATTGCTATCCTTCTGGTTTTCTCTGTGTTACCCAACTTATGTAACCTTTTCTATTTTCAAAATAAATAAAATACATTTTTGACGGTAGCAAAAAAAAAATGGGTAAATAAAAATTAAAAAATATATTGAACAAAATTATAAACACAACACTTGTTTTTGTTCCCATTTTTCATGAGCTGAACTCAAAGATCTAAGTAAACCGTAATTCATCCATGAAGAGAACACATCTCCAAAGTGGCAGATGCCCTAGAATGTGAGCATTTGCCCACTCAAGTCAGTTGCAATGACGGACTGCAGTCAGGTCGAGACCCCGATGAGGACAATGGGCATGCAGATGAGCTTCCCTGAGATGGTTTCTGACAGTTTGTGCAGAAATTCTTTGGTTATACAAACTGGTTGTTGCAGCAGCTGTCCGGGTGGCTGGTCTCAGATGATCTTGGAGGTAAAGATGCTGGATGTGTAGGTCCTGGGCTGGTGTGGTTACATGTGATCTGCGGTTGTAAGGCCAATTGGATGTACTGCCAAATTCTCTGAAACACCTTTGGAGATGGCCTATGGTAGATAAATTAATATTCAAATCATGGGTAACAGCTCTGGTGGACATTCCTGCAGTCAGTATGCCAATTGTACGCTCCCTCAAAACTTGCCACATCTGTAGCATTGTGCTGTGTGATAAAACTGCACATTTTATTGTGGCCAGCCTAAGGCACACCTGAGCAATAATCATGCTGTCTAATCAGCATCTTGATATGCCACACCTGTGAGGTGGACGGATTATCTTGGCAAAGGAGAAGTGCTCACTAACACAGATTTAGGTTTGTGAACAATATTTGAGAGAAATAGGCATTTTGTGTACATAGAAAAAGTCTTAGATCTTTGAGTTCAGCTCATGAAAAATGGTCGCAAAAACAAAAACTTTTATTATTTTGTTCAGTGTATATACATTATATACAACATACAACACAAACACATATATTGTATAACACAACGTACAGTGGGTAAACGAGGAAACAATGAAACAAGGGTGGACTTTCAGCAAGACAATGATCCCAAACACAAAGCCAAGGAAACTCTCAATTGGTTTCATTGAAAGAAAATAAAGCTGCTAGAATGGCCAAGCCAATCACCTGACTTGAATTGAATGGAGTTCATAGAAGAGGCCCACGGAACCTTCATGATTTGATTTTTGTGGAAGAATAGGCCAAAATCACACCTTATGTGATTGCAAGGCATGTGACTAGTTTCTCCACACAGGAGGCGACTTGAAGCTGTCATTGCCAACAAAGAATTTTGAATGAAGTATTGAATACATTTCAGCTTGCATGATCAGTAACCTAATTTCTGGACTTATTTGTTTTGGTTTCTTTGTATGTATGGATTGCACGGATTGTTACCGACATGTGGGGAAAATTTCATTTTAATAGCACCTTTAGAAATATATTTACCTAGAAAAATGGTGACACGTTCAATACTATTTTTACCCACTGTATATACAACAATGAAGCTGAATGATCTGAATGACATTTGCATTCACTGCACAAGCATAAAACTCTCACGTAAGTGCTGCTATAGTGATATATTGCAGGTTGAATGCAGCCAAAAATAGATCACTATTAGAAGTTTCAGAGGTGGTCTGGATCTGGACTCCCATTTAAAAAAAATGGGAAATAAAAAATATTAGCTTCCTATATTAACATCAAGCTCATAACAATTATCTTAAAGTGGATGTAAACCCTCTCCTATACCCAGTAAAGTTAATAGCCTCAGATGATAAACAGAGATGAAGCAAATCTCCCTATATAAGTTGTATTTTTATATCTGCTGTCTTCAGCTTTATATACTGTTTAGAAAGTATACATCATGTTAGATATTTTTCTTCCTGTTTCAGCTGTGGAAGTGGAGTCTTGGCATATTCTGTATGACAGCTGATTAGAGGAAAGGCACACAACTCCACATAGGCAGAGGAAGGAAGGAATGTGCAGAGCTGTGCTGTGAATAGACCAGCTCTCTGCTAATCTATTTATAGCACCCACCCCGATACAAATTTCCAGCTGCTTTCATCTCCTGTCAGAACTTGTCAGAAGTTATCATGCTGCTAATAGAAGATGGGAGCAGCAAAAAGACACTGGACTTAAGGCTTTGGAGAGAGATAAGTAAACACTACAGATGTGCCCAGGTCAAATTTAATGAATCCGGTTTGTATCCACTATAATTTTATTCTAACCATTGTCTCCTCCTATGTGTGTTGCAATGTAGCATCGAAAGGGGAATAATGAACTTTGCTTAGAGTTTTACCATTCAATTATGTTACATAAAAAATGCACTAATGTGATATCCTTTTTAATCAGCAGTCTTTTTTTACTACATTTTTAGGGTACATTTTTAGAGTAAATATATGGGATTGTGCAGATTATATGAAGTGGCTTTAGAATACATTACAGGAAATTGTATTTTCTTTCAAATTTTGTACTACATGTTCTGAACAAAAATAAAGCAAATAAAAATAAATGTACTGTATCCAAATTTCTATCCAAAATGTTATGTCAGGATAGATAAGAACGGAGACATTGCTAAAACAAAATAAATTCTCTGGACCTCGAGGGATTTAAGGAGATAAACCTGGAGACTCAAGGGGGTATTCTAAAATTTAGCTGCACCCTGAAGAATCCCCAGTTAGTGGGAGGGGTGAAACACATAGGTGGCAGGGGACACGCCCCCCCCTCATGCTCAGGGGTCCTTTCAGCACACTATGCACGCCAGTGTGTGTTTTCAGCAAGGCTTCCATCATGCCTTTGCTAAATCAGTAGCCCTCAGTCTTCCAGCACATTCAGCACGGGTGCTTGTTCATGGCCCATCATATCAAATACCTTGTTCTTTCTGGATCGTAAGGAGATGTAAAATGAACTCTACCACTATTATACCTACGCACACCACTCATTTTTATGTTGCATAGCCTTTTATCCATCCAAGGAGAAGTAACACTAGTAGACATTGCTGCGTAGACTAGGTTGCCGTTATCTATTGAGTCACTGTATGTGTATGTGCCCTATACATAGCTTGGAGCGGGGCTGGAGCACAGCATTTATCCAACATACTTGATGGATTACAGATTGGCAGAATGTTGCTTGCATATTATTATGGCACGTCATTAGCTACCATTAGCACCTGCATATGTCTTACCAGCAAAGAAAGTCTGTGTGGTTGTTGGCAGTTGCAGTACTATCATTCATGGTCATCCATGCAGCATTGCAAGCAAGTCTGCCTTACATACAACTAGGAGCAAGGGCCAATTACAGCATTACATCTGCCTCTTTCACAGACTGTCATCTTGTGGAGCTGGAATTGTATATTATTGCCTATGAGGCTCTGGTGCGGGACACTTGCTAAATGCACTAGGTATAGGGTTGACATTCCCATACACAGAGACTGCTGTGTAATATGAGCACAACAGCCTGGCTAAACGTCAATCAGCTGCTAGATACTGTGATGGTATTAGCTATATTGCATGGCAGGCTGGACCCAGCAAGTGTGTTAGGGGCCAGATTGTGAAACAGATTCTATGTGCAGTCTTATTATGTATGGTGAGGCCCCTATGGAGTACCAGTAAATATCATAGGTGGACCCTGTCCTTACAGGACTAACACATGGGTTACTATTATTATTATTATTATTATTATTATTATTATTATTATTATTATTATTATTATAATGTAGCACCCTCACAGGTAGGTGCTAGGCAAACTACAGAGGGGGGCCTTGTCTGCTTATCAGATGGGCTTCGATTGTTCAGCTAGGCTGTCATGTGTTCCCAGGTGTGCCTGTTGAGCTTGGGGAGTCTCCCCACTGTGTCCAATGAGGGTTCTCATTGGACAGTGGAGGAAATCTGACCAATAGCACACCAGGGCTTGCATCTATCCCAGAGGGCAGAATATGCCACAAGGCATCCTGGGAGGGGATATAAGTCTGAGTGGAGCACATGACAGAGCATCTTTGGTGGGAAGCAGAGTCCCAGGAGGAGGGTGACGGATGTCTCTCCTCCTGTCAGCGTGAGGAAGGTGTCCTGGGTGGTCGGCAACAGGTTGAGCTGGAAAGCAGTGTCATGAGTACTGTAAACTGCCCAGGGGTCTGCCTAGGACAGGGGACCACTCCAGAAGGTCAGAGGGATCCAGGAGCCAGCTAGCCAGTAGATGGGGCTTAGAAAGGGGGTGCCAGTGTGGGCCCTGAAGAGATAATAGTTGATGCAGTGTTTACATGTAGCTACCTCAGCCAGGAGGGCTAAAGGGAGCAGTACAAAGGACTTTGTGTCACCGGGGAGTGTCAAAGTCAGTTATGTGTTAACAGACAGCAAGTCAGCATTAACAAGCGCCAACCAACCGGCGTTGACCGGCATTCAGCCGGCATCAAGTCAGCGTCAAGAGGCATTTTTCTCAGTTGTCCCATTACTTTTTGAATAGTTGAGCCAGAGGAGTATCCCACTCATTCCCTTCTCCCACCCGAGTTCCTAAATACATACAAAACTCAAAGATGCTGGACTGTTTCCTGTCTCAGTGCTCACACTTGGAGAACATGCTTAAATGTTCTGTTGTTGCTAGCGGTAACCCTTTCGGACCCACATTCAGCAAAATAGCTGGGAATTCTGCTACAATAATACAGGATTTATTTAGCACCACCAGTTTTCGCAGCGCTTTACAACATGAGGGCAGACAGTAAAGTTACAATACAATTCAATACAGGAGGAAACAGAGGGCCCCGCTCGTTACAGCTTATAATCTGGAAAGGAGGATCAAGTGATACAAAAGGTATTCATGCTATCATTTTTGTATTGTGAGGTGATACATTATGGTCATGATATACTGTATGAGATAATGATCTCCTTTGAATGCACCTCTGTCTATATTGAGGTAAATCAGCTGCTTTCAGCTGCAAGTATAGCAGGCCAGACCCAGTGAATGTAACAGGAGCCATAAAAAGGAGACCAAACTGTATGAGACATCATATTCATATATTACCAATATAGGCAAATTCTATAATATTTCTGGCTGTGCTTTAGGTGCTGAGCTATACACATAGGGCTCTTTCCAGGACCTGGTCATTAGATCTAGAGAGGGGGGAACAGGGGTTGATTTCAGAGGGGTGAGAGGGGGTCTTCGGTACTAGGGAATGGGTTGGGATCGGGTGTGTGGGGGGTTTGGATGGGGGTTTGGGAGGGAGAGTGCTTTTTTGGGGGACTTGGCCTCCGTGCTGTTATTTTTCTGATCATACATGTTCAATAGATTATTGTGTTGTGTTGTTGTGGTATTCTAAAATGTGTCAATAATTATGTGTGGTTAACGATAATTGCTCAAATATGACAGACATTGGCAGCACCAGTTTCTGAAATCTTCCAGTATTAAATGATGATATAAAAAAAGAAAAAACATTTTAGTCATATTTTATACATTGGGAGCAGAGCCTGAAGCATTATTGAAAATTGCACAGAAGGTTTTCAGGTACTTTGTCACAAACAACATCATTCTATTCATTTTGTCCATCTTTGTAAAACTCTCTTTGACATGTCATGAACACGGAAAACCTGTCGTTTTTAGTTATTATTTAAATCTATCATTTTATTTGGTTAACAGATGTACAAAAAAACAAAAGCAGCAGACACATCTAAAAAAAAACTCAGTACAAAGCAGAGCACAGAAATGTTGTCTGTGGCTGGGGGCTTCATCCATAGGCTGTTTTCTCCTCTGGAATTAGGAAGATGTCTTAAAGCTGGAAGGTGAATGAACCCATTATTGGGTTTGTAAAGCAGGGATAAATTACCTGCCATTTAAATGTAGCAATTTCTTTTTAGGTTCACTTTTTGTATATCTATATTATCTGTGGAAAAGGTCTTACTTGGTTTAAAATCTATAATCGAACCAATCTTATCTATCTATCTATCTATCTATCTATAGAAACAGTCCCTGTAAGCTCTTGACACATTTATTGGACAGACCTATTCGCTTATATGGTGAGTCCCTATGTACAGAGATCACATATAGCAGACCTGTGTTACTGGTATCTATCTATCTATCTATCTATCTATCTATCTATCTATCTATCTATCTATCTATCTATCTATCTATCTATCTATCTATCTATCTATCTATCTATCTATCTATCTATCTATCTATCTATCTATCTATCTATCTATCTATCTATCTATCTATCTATCTATCTATCTATCTATCTATCTATCTATCTATCTATCTATCTATCTATCTATCTATCTATCTATCTATCTATCTATCTATCTATCTATCTATCTATCTATCTATCTTTCGCATGGCAACTATACAGTATAGTGTAACCCATGCTCTGTTAATTCTCTTGCCAAATTGTCAATATTTGCTACTTCCTGGTTTATCTGTCTTCGATATAGCAATCTATAGGTGAATCCCCCAGCTAAATGTTTTCATTGTCCATTGCAAACGATCAAAATCCCCCTCATAATCATACTTAATGTGAACATCAATACTATTTCTGGCCACAAGGAGTCAAAGCTGGCTTCCCACTGGCTTCCTAGACCTGAAGACTGGTGAAGACAGTGTTCTTTTTTTGAGGGGCCACTTTAAATCAAAACTCCAACCTCATAAAGCTATAATTGTATAGATAAATACTTCATTAAAGTTGTCATGTTTGTAATTTCCCCTAATGATCATCAGAATGTTAGCAATTATCATCCAAATAATTCATATAAATTACTTCTGGTTGTGTGACAGTAAGCATCAAGTTGTTCCAGAGACTACAGAGGTGATGTTATGCTGATATCAATGCAGCTGCTGCAATGCAGCTGCTGTGTGACAGTGAATGGGTATGCATTTGCATATAATATTTCTCAGTCACTCCCACCGACCAGCCTCTGATTGTATTTGTGCTTATTGCTACCTTGAGTAGGAGGAGAGCCTGTGCCTCTCCCATCCCAATTATAAGCAATGTTTCAGGTGAATAATGGCACCTATAATGGTTCTCTGCTCTGTGATCATTGTGTCCTTCGGACATAGCTAATCATAAATAAGGGTAAAGAGCCAATCACAATGGCCCTTTACCATGTGATCAGCTGTGTCCAATCCCAACTGATCACATGTAAAAAAACTTGCTGGTTATCAGTATTCCTTTCCTCACATGTTGTCACAGCATGAGGAGAGGAGAGCCGGTAACCGGCAAGTGTGACAGGGGACATTTACACTGATAATTAGGGCAATGACCATCAATGTCCAGGTTATCAGTGCAGCCCAAAAAGTGTCAATCAGTGCAAATCAGTGCCACCTTCAGTGTCAGTCTTGCATATAGGTGTGTTCTTATCAGTGCTGCCTCACCAGTGCCTATTAGTGCCGCCTTCAGTTCTGCCTAGCAATGCCCATCAGTGCCTTCTACAGTGCCCATCAGTGCCACCTATCAATGCCCATTTGTCCTGTATATCAGTTTAGCCTCATCAGTGCCTCCTCATCAGGGCCACACTATTGGTTCCTAACATGCAGCCTCATCAGTGCACATGAATGAAGTAGAAAAGTTACATATTTGCTAAAATGTATAACAGAAACTAAAAAAAAATTTTTTCACAATTGTCTGTATTTTTTTCATTTGTTTAGCAAAAAAAAAAAAAAACTGTGGGGATTAAATACCACCAAAAGAAAGTTCTTACTGTCTCAAAAAATGTCAAATGAGTAAAGTGTTGCATGACCATACAATTGTCATTCAAAGTGTGACAGTGCTGAAAGATGAAAAGTGGCCTGGACAGGAAGGGCTAGGAAGTGCCTAGTAATAAAGTGGTTAAGTGCATTTATCTTGCACAAGAAAGATAAATTATAAGTATTCCATTGTTTCAGGAGTTTATTGATTTCCTGAAACAAGGGGAGGAAGTTTTGTTTCATTTTGAAGAAATTACATAATTAACATAAATGTCTCAAGTGTCCATATAAAATATGCGTTTTGATATGCGTTCTAGTGTTATATATTCTTCCAACCATTTATTTTTCTGCGTTTATAATCCTCTGTAATATACTTTCACCACATGCAAGTATCCCTTCACCAACATTTGTATGCTCTCACCTTATATCAAGACCTCACAAGTAGGTCCCTAGGGTTTGCTCCTAGTTTGCTCCTTTTAAGTAGAGTCTCCTATGAGCAGTGCATTTCTGTAGCTCACTAATGCTCGTCAATTCTTACATGGATATTGGTAAAACACTCAAAATAAAGAGGGAAGTATAGTGCTCTTCAAATAAAAAACACAATTTATTGATTAAAAAATATATGTATTCAACCTTTGTTTGTGCACACTTCTGGGTGCACACAGTGTACAGGCATATGTGGAGGAAACCAACAAACAAAATGGTCAGCTGTCACGCGTGACGTCACCGCCTCCTCCCAACGCGCTGTGTCATATGATCACATTACTTCATTTTGCTCTACATAATAGAATGTTGGCACCAATTGTAAGGATAGTTAGTCTGCAATTGCCAAAGTTTAGAGGGTGGCATGTGAATTAGGAGTGCTTCCATCTTACTAGAGTTTATTTGGTAACATGATAAGGTGCCAAAGACCTCTAATACCTCTAAGGCCTCTAATATTGTAGGTTCAGGGGGGTATGGATATCCGTCTAAAAAAAAAATTTCCAACTTGAATTCAAGTGTTTTACGTACTTGTTGCCCATGTATTAACATATGATTCTGTGCTGTAAGCTACAAAAATATTTTTTCTATGAAACACATTTTTATATTTTGTTGCTGTCTTGGTCCATCCAACATTCTAGGTGGCAGCTCCATCTGTTGAGGAACATGGAAACTAACAGAGCTGCTTTCTTTTTGCACAAATTGAAAGAGCAGGTTTTTCTGAACAAGATACAATATATAGCATAACTGAAAAAAGTAAAAAAATAAAAAATGGAGCTACCTCCTTTTAGCAGGAACCCCTTTATTGAAATAGACAATTCGCACACATAATGGAAAAAATTATAAAAATAAATCTATGTTTGTGTGTTACTTCCATATGGCGTAGTTTTTCTATGTTTACCTACTTACATTCAGCTGTCACCACTTAAGCAGATATAAAAATTCTGGGAAGTACATTTCCTGGAAAGCAGCATGTTCATGTTGTTTTTCAGATTGTACTTGCAATATCTGTGCTGAATGGTCAAATGCAATGCATTCCCCAGCTCATGAAAAAGCAAGTTATGCACAGAAAAATAGAGAGAGCCCATCAAAGCACAAATTTAAAATGAAATATTTGTGCAACAGTAAAAGAAAAGATTTGCAATTTACTCCGGCTGTGGTAATAATGGAATAATAAGCTTTTTTAATTATATGCTTATAGCCATAAATGTAGTACCTGTGGATATTCACATACTGTATATAATTTTCAGGTAAAAATTGACAACATGAGCAACAAGAGATCTTGGCTTCATTCTGTTCACCTAATCTGAATATTATAAAATTAAAGCCTAACTCCATCCACAAATGGTTTATTTAGTTTTGAGTGAGGGAGAAGAGATATAATCTTTGTTTGTGACCTTATTTGAAGATTTTCTTTTTGAGCTCCTGCCCCTGTGACATACAGAAAGGGGGTTACGAGCATCACCAAGACAGGAAGATACACAAAAAGCAAAAGGTTAGCGAACCACTGACCCACCCCTATATGTCTTTGTGGTGAAGTGGTGTATGCTTACTTTTGCAATGCCATTCTAAACAGCACTACAGAAATAACTCTGAGAGCCACTTCTATAAAATGCTGCTGTTAAGGGTTGGGATTTCTTTCTCATCCTCCACACTAATGTATGCATGATCAACATAGCATCTAGATGAGACCAACTTTGGAGGAAATTTATCATTCTGGTCACTTTTTCTTCTTTTCTAGTCACTGTTAACACAGCCCTCTATGTCTTTTTCCACTTAGCCCACAAATTCTGACAAGCAACTACATAGGACTGATTAACCACTTTACGGCTGCCTGCCGTAGTTATACTGCGGCAGGCAGCCGCTCCTGCGCAAAGCGCCGTAGGTATATGTCGGTCGCGTGCAGGGTGCTAGAGGATGGGGAAGCTAAAGCACGGGTCAGGCGGCTCCGATTGACGCCTTACACCTGTGATCATTCCCCGCTTAAAGAGAAGAACGGTCAGCTGTTGTAAACACAGCTGACCGTTCTTCTCCCTGGAATGATCACAGTGCCCCTGTGATCCTTCTATATAGGATAACAGGACACTATGATCATTTCACAAGCCACGCCCCCCCCACAGTTAGAAACATGCCCCTAGGTACACATTTAACCCCTTGATCACCCACACTGTTAACCCCTTCCCTGCCAATGGCATTATTACAGTAACCGTGCATATTTTTAGCACTGATTACTGTAGTAATGTCACGGGTCCCCCCAAAAGTGTAAAAAATGTCAGTCAGGGGTCCGATCTGTCTGCCACAATGTCGCAGTCCCACAAAAAAATCTCAGATCGCAGCCATTACTAGTAGAAAAAAACAATAAAAATTACATAAATATTTTCTGTAGTTAGTAGATAACTAACGCAAACCAATCAAAATAAGCTTATTGCGATTTCTTTTACCAAAAATATGTAGCAGAAAACAAATTGGCCTAAAATGTTAAAACATTTTGATTTTTACATTTTGTTTTTGAGAATGTTATATTGTTTTTTTTTTCAGAATTGTCGCTCTTTTTTTTGCTTATAGAGAAAATAAAAATAAAATAAAAATTGCACAGGTGATCAAATGCCACCAAAAAAAAGCTCTGTTTGTGGAAAAAAAAGGACATCAATTTTATTTAGGTACGGAGTCGCACGACTGCGCAATTGTCCGTTAAATTAACGCAGTGCCGAATCGGCCTGGTCATTAAGGGGGCAAATCTTTCCGGTCCAGACGTGGTTAAGTCAAACAGAATTACAACTACTAGTTAATAATTTATACTAGGTAAAGTGGAACTTCACTGAAAAAGAAAAGCCCCGCTGGTTTGCTCCCTCCCCCCAGCCTGTAACTGAGTTACTGTTTTTTCAAGGGGAGGTAGTGAGTATCGATTTTTTACAGTACCCACTCCTAGGCAAGGATGGCATCCCTTGCCATGCCCTCTTCCCTCCCATAGCCTCCTGATACATGTCACCTGACCTACACTAGATGTCTGTAGGACCATTCACAAACTGCTGCATGAACTCACGCTTGCAGAATATGGGGCCAGCTGTGATTTTTTTTTTTTAGGAAGCCACAGCCAGCCCCCATATTCAAGATGGCGGTGTCAGGGACCTGTAGCAGTAAGAAGAATCTGGACAACACTGGGTAAACACCCAATTTTTAAAAGTCAGCAACTAAAGTAAAAAAAAAATTAGGTTTGTGTTTAATAAAAATAACTGCTGTAATGAACGTAAACCATAAAAGGAAGCCTAAAGCTTAAAGCTTGGTACACAGATCACAGTAATGAACACAGGCAATCTTAGTGCATTGATCAGGTGAACTCATTTATATTTTTACAATTTTATGTGTAATTTAGTTTTATTCATATATTTAGTGTTCCAGTCGAGCGCAATCCTTTAATTATTATTAATTAATAAATTTTTCATCATTCACTATTTATATGTTGGATTGCTGCTTCTGGTCTAGGATAATCCTACACTTTATTGTTATTACCATTATCATCACTATATTATAGTAATTTTTTCCTTTTGCGCGGGTTGTTGGGTCACACCACACCAATTTTTCAATCTTAGTGCAGTGATCTCCCCGCTGTGCTTCTGTGTTCTGACAAGCGGACTGCCCCCCACACCATCAGAACACACTAATCAGTGATTGCAGCTATTGGCTGCCAGTGCTGATTGGATGCCAGTCGCATGCTGGTTTTCTAGCATGCCTGCTTGATAGAAACGGTTCAGAAGACCAGCTTCTGCAGAACAGACAACCGTTTGCTCAAAGAACAAGGGTTGGATACACATGGGCCGAAAATGAGCCAAAAAAGGAAAAAGAGGAACAAAATACTAATGAATAAAAAAATTTAGACCAACAGCAGAGTTTCCAGATCAGTAGCAACATTATCATTTGTGGGTTTGTTTTATTCCTTCCACCCCCCTCCTGCTCATCTAAAGCCCATGCTGTCTCTATATATATATATATGAAGTGGTTATTAAATACTTCTAAAAGAAGAAAGCTCTGTCTATGTTAATGTTAGTCATAAAAACTGTACACACATTAATTTTTTACAGAGTAACTATCTCACTATGGCATGGTAACGAAAACCAATATTGAAATGGTTAAAAGATCAAAAGGCAGGCGTTAGGAGTTAGTATTATGAGGAAGGATTGGGTCCATCCAAATTCAACTTTCTTAAGAAGAGCAAGGGTTTGCATTTAAATTCAGCAGCCTGTATCTCTGTATCTGTTGATCATTTTTACATGAGGTTTGTTTTTACCTAGAGGTAACAACTGCATATAAATTATTTTTCTTTATGCTCAGCTCATCTTTCTCATGTTTCTGAAAAGTTTACATTAAAGCAAGCATTTATAATCTCCAACAAATACCTGCTTGTAAAAGGCAAAAATATATAATAAAAGTTATAGCAATCACTCTGCATTTTTGTATTCTGAGCCATTAACAGCATGTCAGATGAACTTTAGTAAGAGGAACTATAATTTGTTGAGATAAAAAGGGCTTGTGCAGATGAGATGTAATTACAATGACAGAGGGGAGGATGTGAAAATACAAGACTATTTTGGACAAAAAAACATTTTAAAGACTTCTGCTTAATTACTTTGTTTTGCATATCTATTGAATACAATAGCAAAAAAAGAAATATGGCTTAATCACATACATATGCTTTAATCCCATGAATAAACCAGTGAAAGAACTTTACAAATAGGTCCACTGCCATTTTGTAAAATCATTTTTAATAAGCTTATCTCAAGACCTCAAGACATTTACCCTATGAATTTGTATGGCTGTGACCTATCTGGCTGATTCATGCTCAATGTGCTGTGTTTATGCTCCCTGTTCATATAAAGGTCATCACAGAATGTGCACTCAAATACATGCATACCAACATGTGCCAAGCTAGACATAAAAAGACAGACTGTGTGAGTCTTTACTTTTGGAATTGTATTCAAAGCAAGGGGATGCAACCTGGTACTCAGACTAGTTATTACATTTCTGCAAAAGCAAACAAAAATCTGCACATAAGTACAATACCTCCCCAGAACACGGTTTCCTGATGCTTTTTAAAGATTAAAATATATCTAAAGAAAAAAAAAACTGCTTCTTATCAAGTTGATGTTTAGAAAATTATTGCTGAAATTAAAAAAAATATGAATAAACTTCTCAATTTATGTAGAGTTTTCAGGAAGTGCAAAGATGGCAGAGAGGGCAGGGAAAGGTAAGTATTTTAACATGTTTTTTTTTTTTCAATTTAATTATTATAATTTATGCATTGTCTTTTTCACTGCATATCATCACAAAAAAAATCCTGTAACGTAATTATACAGAGTAGACTAAAGATAGAGATGACTAACGCAACAAAGGAATTAAAGAAGGCTATAAGTATATTCATACTCATGGTATAGATTACACTAAACAGAAAAGAGACAGAGTAAAGTGGTCTAGCTGCAAGCATCCTGCTAACCAAATCAATATTTCTATTAAAGGAACTGTAACACTGGTGACAACGTAGTAAAGGTGTTTGTTTTCACCTAAAGGAAATAGCTTCTGTTACACTTAAGATTACTGAAATTCTAGTAGAATAAAGTATTATCTTCTTCACATTCTTTACATATGCTATTTGTAAAACAAAGAGCAGGCAGTAACTGCTGAACATAGAAATGTCTTCTCTAAAAATATTACATTTAATCTTTTTTTTAATTAATCAAATCTACATCCAATAACAGCAAACATAATAATCAAAACATAGGAGGAACCCATAGTGGTGGCTTAGGGTCCTTTCACAAAATGTTGTTTTTTTTTTTCAAAATTGTCGGAATTTTTTTGTGTATCCACTTAAGCCCCGGGGGATTTGGCTGCTCAAAGACCAGGGCCTATTTTGCGATTCGGCACTGCGTGATTTTAATGGACAATTGTGCGGTCGTGCGACGCTGTACTCAAATGAAATTGACGTCCGTTTTTTCTCACAAACAGAGCTTTCTTTTGGTGGTATTTGATCACCTGTGCGTTTTTTTTTCTTTTTGCGCTGTAAACAAAGAAAGAGCGACAATTTTGAAAAAATAACAATATTTTTCACATTTCTTTTATATGAAATTCTCAAAAAAATTGTAAAAATCAAAATTTTCTAACATTTTAGACCAATTTGTTTTCTGCTACATATTTTTGGTAAAAAAAAATCGCAATAAGCGGATGTTGATTGGTTTGCGCAAAAGTTATTGCATTTACTAACTACGGGAAAGATTTATGTCATTATTTTTGTTTCTTTTTTTAACTAATAATGGCGGCAATCTGCGATTTTGTTTTGCGGGACTGTGACATTGCGGCGGACAGACCGGACCCCTGACTGACATTTTATACACTTTTGGGGGTACCAGTGACATTACTACAGTAATCAGTGCTATACATATGCACTGTTACTGTAAAAATTACTCTGGCAGGGAAGGGGTTAGATTTATTAGAGATCCAGGGATTAAGTGTGTCCCTAGGGGCATGCTTCTAACTGTCAAGGGGCGTAGCTTTTGATGTAACCACAGAGACATACGATCCTACATAGCAGGATCGTATAGTCTCTGCTGTTACACCAGGGAGAATGACAGGCGGCTTTGTTTATATTAGCCGCCTGCCTTTCTCCCTCTCCAGCGGGAAATAGTGAGTGACCGGCGGACATCGGAGCCGCCGGTCACTCGCATGGGGATGTCAGGGAACGAGCGGGGGCGGAATCGCGCCTCTGGCGGTGCACGCTCGCCCCCTATTGGCTCGTGCGCGAGTGACGTACTGGTACGTCACTTTGCCCAGGAGGGACTGACCGCCGCAGTATATGTAATTGCGGCAGTTGGCAAGTGGTTATAGCACAAAAATTTAAAAACGCAGAGGTTATAAAATACCACCAAAAGGAAGCTGTATTTATGGGGAAAAAAGGATATCAATTTTATTTAAATACATCTTCGCAGGAGTGCGCAATTGTCAGTTAAAATAATGCAGTGCTGTATTGCAAAAAAATGGCCTGGTCATGAAGGAGGGTAAATTTTCCGGAGGTCAAGTGGTTAAAGACTAAGGGGGTTATTTACTAAAGGCAAATCCATTGTGCGCTACAAGTGCACTTGGAAGTGCAGTCACTGTAGAACTGAGGGGTACATGAAAGGAAAATAAAAAAACAGCATTTTTGTTTGCACATGATTGGATGATAGAATTTAGCAGAGCTTCCCTTCATTTCAGATCTTCCCCTCATATCTATAGCGACTGCACTTCCAAGTGCACTTGCAGTACACAGAGGATTTGCCTTTAGTAATCAACCCCTAAGTCAATTCAAGAAGTCAAACTTTTGTTATATGTGCATGGATCCTAATGGTGTCCTATTCTTTATCAAAAAGCTGGAATTAATTTTTAAGAAACACTGATGTAATTCTTAGCTATGTCTCAAACCCATTACTCACACAATGCCCACACCATATATTGTTATATTATATACTGTATTTTCTGGCGTATAAGACTACTTTTGAACCTCAAAAAAATCCCCCAAAAATGGGAGGTCGTCTTATACGCCGAGTATAATATCTCCAAGGTAACCTAAGTATAAGTATTACCGGTAGATCATGTAATAGGGGGGTCGTCTTATACGCCCAGTCTTCTTATATGCTCAGTCGTCTTATACGCCGGAAAATACGGTATATAAAAATGTTCCACATTCATTTTTTTCTTTGGCCTTTGCCATGATGTGGCAACTCATTCAAAATAAATGGCATGCTTTGATCGATCACGTAACTGGCTTATATGGATAAATATCAGCATAACAGCCTTAATTTACATTTTCACACATAAATAGAAGTTAATCTGATTTTTAATTGAATCAAATAATTTTAAAGCTGCATTATTTACTTAGATTATTGATTTATTTTACTTTGTAATTAAGAAGTTGATCAGCTTCATTTTATTGCACAGCAAAGCAATTAGAATGTTCATATATTTGGCATTAAGCCAATTCAACACAGTGCAAATAGCTGTGCTTATTTATAGGACTGTAGTTTTATTACTGTAAAACTATTTACTGTAGAGTTATAGGAAATTACCCTCAGATGGCTTGGCTTGTCTTCTGGTTCTTTAATGCTGTTCTCAACAGTATTCACAGACTCTGATTAGCTCTAAGGTCCTCAAATACATTCTGCTCCTTGTAATCAAAGTCCCTCTGTATTCTTAACTAGAGCCTCCCTAAGGCAGGTCAACTAAAATGTTCTTGTATAAAATTCTTCTTTAGGCTCTCCAAGGTGGTGTTCAACTGCAAGTATTTTGTCAACTAGGTTTCAGAATAAAGATAGCAAAAGGCATCATGAAAGATCTCACTAAAGGGAGATTCCCCCAGCACACACACACAGCTTTAGGAAAAAAACAGTGAAAAGTTATTTTTCTTGTATTTTGGTTCCAAATATTTACCACTATAATGTTTTTACCACTGGGTTATCTTATTTAATCAATGCCTGGCTTAATAAGTATTCATACCTTAACACCTCTGACACAGACTACTGCAATATGCTCGACAATAGCTAGAAAAAACAATTAGTACTATAAGATTACACATAATCATAAATATCACTTAGATTGAATATAGCCTAAAGCTGGCCTTAGACAGTCCAAATCTCATCTGGTTCATCAGGGACCTGCCGAGATTTGAACCATGTATGGGCAGGCTGATTGTGCCCAAGTCAATTGATTGATCAACTTGGGTACAACCGGCCTGTAGACTTTTAATGTGATAAATGTCAGCGGCTTGCAAATTCCAAAAGGATCCTGTAAGTTTTTGGGTCCTGTTCAGGTGTGAATTAAGGCAAAAATGCGGATCTTAATTGCACCTGAACCAGTGAACAGGAATTTACCAGACCCGAGGCTAGAAATCGCAGGCCGCACATATGTGAACCCGGCCTAAAGGGCATATTTTTAATGCAATGAATACTGCAGGTTAAACTTACTAGTGAATGTGTTTTTAATAACAGTGACTGATTCACCACTAGTGAATGTTTGGTGAAAGTCATTTCACTGCTCTCTATTTGTGGTCCTAATTAATCACCCACAACGGACTACACTTTGTTTCATACGTTTCTCTTTTAAAACATTTCCTACACAAATTAAGTACCAAATGTTAAGACATTTAAGACAGTACTTTACTTTTGATGCGTTACATCTTGTAGTATGTAACAGTTTGCATAGGCTTTGCATAGGTAATTTTGCCTGCATCCTGATGAGGCAATCATAAAATATTTTGCACCAGCGGGCTTGCTACTTATATATGACAATGTAAGCTGGAATACTCCAGCTTTACAGACTTCTTTTGGGCCCTGGGGTCCAGGAAAATCTATAGCTGACCTGGGTGTGTGTGTTTTTTTTTTTTTTAAACTAGGATGTTTGTATCCTCCCATTCTGTATAAATATAGAATTTGACAATTACAGCTAATTTTTACACTCTATTAAACTAATTTTCTGCCTCGAATATTTTATTTAAAGTACAAGAATAGAACTAATTTCAGATGGCATAATAGGCATAACAGAACAGATTGAAGGGGAATTGCCCCACATGACAATATGAAGGGCTACAAGCAATATAACAATAAAAATGGCAGGAAATGATATGAACAATAGTGTAGTAATATGGGGTATGAATTGGGCATAAATCAAGAGTACCATTAGTCTTAATAAACAAAAAGTTATTGAGTACAGTTAACTCCCTAGGGTAGGGTTTTTCATCTGGGGGTGCCAAGAGACAGTCAGTTCTTAAAAGGAGGTGAGTTAAGGAAGGAGGAAGGAACTGTCATAACATTTCCATTAAATCCGTTTTAATTCCAGGATGTACCTGACCAGGTGTGCAATGTGAATTACAATAATCTAGGTGAATCCATTTGCAAACTACTGTATGCATTAACTCACAGGATTTGTATTCCTGGTTGAGTGATTTATACATGATTTTTAAAATCAAAAGTGTTGGGACACCTGCCTTTACACGCACATGAAATTTAATGGCATACTAGTCTTAGTCTGTAGCGTTCAATATTGAGATAGCCCACCCTATGCAGCTAAAACAGCTTCAACTCTCTGGGAAGGCTGTCCACAAGGTTTAGGAGTGTATTTATGGAAATGTTTGACCATTTTTCCAGAAGCGCATTTGTGAGGTCAGGCACTGATGTTGGATGAAAAGGCCTGGCTTGCAGTCTCCGCTCTATCGGGTTGAGGTCAGGACTCTGTGTAGGCCAGTCAAGTTCCTACACCCAAAACTCACTCATCCATATCTTTATGGACTTTGCTTTGTGCAGTCATGATGGAGGAGGAAAGGGCCATCCCCAAACGAAGTTGGAGGCATGCAATTGTTCAAAATGTCTTTGTGTGCTGATGCCTTAAGAGTTCCCTTCACTGGAACTAAGGGGCTAAGCCCAACCCCTGAAGGACAACCCCACACAGTAATCCCTCTCCACCAAATAATTTGGGAGTCTCACTTACAGTGCCATTATTGCTAATGGTACCCTAAGCGCAAGTAGCATTTGTCACGCAAGAAAAAGTGTTACAAATGTGCCAAAGTGTGCCCTAAAAAAAGCCTGCCACTCTGTGACTAAAAAGGTTCTCGATCTACTTTAGGGCATTTGTCACACATAGGACAGCCCATTCAAGTGAATGGGCTACTGTAAGCACAAAAAGGTGCAAAAAAATTGTGAGCAGGAATGCACGTTCTCGATACCCTTTAGGTGTGAATGGGGCCTTAAAGACCAGCTCTGAGCACTGGATCTTCCACACATTAACCAATTGCTGACCACCCGCCGCTCATTTACTGCGGCAAGGTGGCTTGGCTGCGCGAATCGACACACATATATATATATATATATATATAGTGCCGCGCTAAAATTGGTATGGAAATATTAAACATGTGTAGTAACACATAATAAAATCAAGATTCGATTAATAAATATCATATATACAAGAGTATAAACAATAGCAAAAGTGCAAAGTGCAAAAAAATGTGCAAAAAGTCCAATAATGCTTCCACCTTTCAATGATAACCGAATGGAGTGCAAATCTTGCAAACTAAATGAATAAGTCAAATTGTCCAAGTCCGAATGATGTATCCTTACGAAAAAGTGGTGACTTAGGGTCCTTTCACAAAATGATGTTTTTTTTTTTCAAAATTGTCGGAATTTTTTTTTTATCCACTTAAGCCCCGGAGGATTTGGCTGCTCAAAGACTAGGGCCTATGAACTCTGTCGTGCTTGGGGCGACCCTGGATATGACCAGCTCCAAAATTCAGCTCCTTGTAAATCACTTCAACCAAAAATTTGCAGCCTTGTATACAAACCAACAAGCTGTCTGCATGGTTGAGTCCCAGATTATATTGTCTGGCTGCCTTGTTTTCAAATAGTTTCTCCCCAGCAAGCGTGCCAGATATGGGGTCAAGAATTATAAACTCTGTGACAGGGCAACAGGCTATACACATAGTTTCTGGATTTTCTAAGTGAAAAGATAGCAGTGTGGAGCCTCCTGACTGCCCAGACTACATAGGGAGCAGCACCCTTATTCAGGAAGGGGTTCCATTTTTACATGGACAATTATTACACAAGCATGCCACTTTATAGTCACCTTTTTGATTCTGGAATTGGCGCATGTGACACTGTGCATACTAATCGCCGGGGCTTCCCCCAATGGCTTGTAGATGCTCCACTTAGAAGTATAATAAATTGTTTGCAGTGAAGTGGAAGGACACACGGCGACTGGTGTTGTTGAGAAGCCCCTCTGTGTTCATGACTACAACCTTAACATGGGAGGGGTGGACTTCAATGACCAGATGATGGTGCTGTACTTACCATAATTGCCAGTAAGGCACCCTCCACCCCGTAGCCCCTTACTGCTTGTGGCTTTGGCTCCGGCTGAGGCTTTCCTGTGTAGCGGTGGATGACAGCGGAATAGTGCGCAGGCGCACTGGTACTGACACGCAGTAACCCGACGGTGGAGCCGTGTACAGGAAGTAGGGGAGAGCGGGGTCATAGCGGCGGGAGCCGCAAGTGAGGAGACCGGAGTGTTACCATCTGGAGGGACGGGAGGAGCGAGGAGCTCCTGTTAAGATGCTGATATGCGTTTGCTAAGAAGAAATCATGTGAGTGCATTTTAACTGTACTGTATAATTTGTCCTATAATAAAGCGATATTGCCCGAGGTCTGCGTGCGCTTCCCTCTATTGCAGATCAGATGCTTAAAGGGCAGAGGAGAGATCTAGAGTCTAATAGACCCCAATTTTTTCAAAAAAGAATACCTGAAACTACTTATTGCTATTATAGATGATATTTACATTCCCTGTGATAACAAAAAAAGTGATGAAAAAAATGAAAGGGAAGGTGTAAAAATAAAATAAAAAAGCAAAATAAAAAAAATAAAAATGAAAGCACCCCTGTCCGCCCGTGTTTGCACACAAAGGCGAACGCAAGCATGGCAAGCATGGCAAGCATGACAATTGCACCATGCATGTGAGGTATCACCATGAAGGTCAGATCAAGGGCAGTAATTCTAGCAGTAGACCTCTTCTGTAAATCTAAAGTGGTAACCTGTAAAGGCTTTTAAAGGCTTTTAAAAGTGTACATAGTTTTTCGCCACTGCACAGGCATGCACAATTTTAAAATATGTCATGTGTCAAAAATTGCAACACCCACCATTTTATTCTGTAGGACCTCTGCTTTAAAAAAATATATAACGTTTGGGGGTTCAAAGTGATTTTCTAGTAAAAAAAAATAATTTGGCACTTATGGCCTTCAAAACTGTGATAGATAGTGAGGAGTGAAATCAACAATTTTTGCCCTTCGAAGGCCTGAAGGCGGTGATTGGTTTTTGGGGTCTTGTACGAGATTAGACTGCTAAAAAGTGTCACACATGGGCTACCCCCATACTCGGGAGAAGCAGAATGTATTTTGGGATGTAATTCCCCATATACTCATGGCATGTGTGAACAATATATTTTTTCAACTTTGAAAAATGATAAAAAAATATTTATATTTTTTTTTTTACACAAACACTTGTGACAAAAAAAAAAATATTCAATGGGCTCAACATGCCTCTCAGCAAATTCCTTGGGGTGTCTACTTTCCAAAAAGGGGTAATTTATGGGTTTTGTACTGCCCTGCCAATTTAGCACCTCAAGAAATGGGTAGTCAGAAAGTATAAGCTACGTAAATTCCAGTATATACACCATAGTTGTAGACGCTATAACTTTTGCGCAAACCAATAAATAAACACTTATTGAGATTTTTTTTATCAAAGGCATGTATCTAATTACATTTCGGCCTAAATGTATGACAAACATTGAGTTTATTGGATATTTTTTTTAAGAAAAGGTAGAAAATGTTATTTTCTCTCAAAAGTTTCATTTTTTTTCATTTATATCGCAAAAAAATAAAAATCCCAGTGGTGATCTAATAGCACCAAAAGAAAGCTCTATTTGTGGGAAAAAAAGAACATAAAATGTGTTCGGGAACAGCATTGCATGACTGCACAATTACCAGTTAAAGTCACCCAGTGCCAAATTGCAAAAAACAGCCTGGTCATTAAGGGGGTAAAACCTTCCGGTCCTTCAGTGATTAAAAAAAATCTGTATACTTACCTTTATTTTGCAGGTGTCTCAAGGGTGGCTGTGCAACATCACAGGTCCTTGAAATTTCTTAACAGTGAGCAGGTACTGAATGCTTAAAGCGGAGTTCCGGCCTCGGGGGTGAATTTTAGCTAAAAATAGCCTCGGGACAGTCAGGGCTAGTGCATTCCATAATGGATAGCCTCTGTACTGTCCCGGGTCGCACTTACCTTTTAGAAGAAATACTTACCTTTAAAATTTCTTCTCCAGTGCTGCCATCTCAGGTGTGGGCAGCTGAAGCCAGCGCGTCCTCTTCTGCCTCCTGTTCGGTGACTTTGGAGTCCCAGAATGCCCTGCACCAGCATGCCCAGAAGCTGTTTAACAGGGAATGCCGCGCCTGCACCGGAAGTGACGAGCGGGGCCGCGGTGCAGGCGCATTGACTCCTGGGAGCGTTGATGACGATGACATTCAGCTCCCAGGAGTCATCGCAAGCCGGAAGAGATGGCGCGGGCCGCGGCCACAGAGGAAGGAAGTGGAAGGAAGGTGAGTATACTTTCTTCAAAAACAAGGTAAGTGAGCAAAAAAAAAAATCGGGAGCATCCATTTCTTTTTCAGGTGACCCTCAGCAAGCGGATGGCCCAAAATCGATTTTTTAGATTTTGAGGCCGGAACTCTGCTTTAGGAGAGTGCCATAATATAGTGTGGCTCTCTGAAGCACTCCTATTTGAGTTCAGGGTAGGGGTCACTAAGTGTGTGAGGCTGCAGAGGCTGAAGATATGTTTTACCCAAGCTGGAATGAAGCTTTACTTGCTGCAGTAATGACATGCCAAGACCTCTTAGTTCCTGTGTCAATGGGCTTTTGTGTGCTTTAAGCGGGTTTTGCACTTCCATTTAAGTCTGTGAGAATACAAAACTCACATAAAGTAGGTCAAATGCAGTTAAAAAGGGGGCCAACTTTAAGTCATATGCACCTGTCAGTGGATTCTGAATGATCTCAAAAGCATCTCAAACTGATGTTAAACTGATGTCATTAACAGCTGCTCAAAACCTGTTGACGCATGTCATTATACTTATTGTTCTGCATGTAAAACAGTATGAAAACGCATCTTGATATTATGCTAGCACCATACTCAATCAAGGGATGAAGCCTACAGCATTTTTCCTTTCTGCTTCTCTTGTTTAATCTATGTCAATACATTGATCTTTTAGCTCATCCAGCAAGTCTTAAAGTCATGTCCTGAACACTGTATTCTTAGTAATCACCTTGAAGGATTTGAAAAGCTTTCCAACAAATTAATTTGTTTAATTTACATGAGAACCTGTCTGCCAAGTTCTGGAGGCATGCCACTTTGTTTTGGAAGGCTTTCAGTAAGCATCAGTAAGATGTTACCTTAGTAAGATTACCATAGAAATCAGACTTACCAAATCCAGTCCAGTGTTTTGAAATAGTTAACATAAAAGAAGGGCAATACTGAATAAAATTAATAAGCAGAAAATAGAGATACAATTAAAACATACAGACAGAGTATAAAAGTAAATCTTCATTACAGGGAATCTTTATAGCCTTTTTGTTTCTAGATATGTTAGATACATGAATGTGATAATTATAAGATAAAAAAAATATTATCAATAACTTCTAATGTCTTTAAAAACCTTTTTTGTGAATAATTGTAAATATATAGTATAGGTATATTAGACGGTCATATTTTATCACTAACTATGCAGATGGAGGTGTTGCTTCCTGCTACATTGTTCTGTACATTTACTATGCTTCGATGCACCCCTTTCCTATGGGTCAAATGTTACTTGATTCAATACAATAGTTGCTCTATTACAGTAACTTTTATCTATGCAGTTTTAATGAGAGAAAGAAAGGCAGATTTTCTCTGCCCTAACCCCCCCAACAAAAAAAAAATCTAACTCAAGACCTACTTTGTTAAAGAATATATGCCATGCAGATAAAAATTTTCAAAAAAACGTTTTTTTTTTTATTTGTTGAAAGGGGGTGGGGGTTATTGAAGCAAAATAGGACCAATACATTTCTAAAGAAGTTCACAAAATGGGTCATACAACAAATTGTAGATCTGAATATTTGTGTCACCAGTAGGTGGCAGAAGATTTTCTCCAAGGTTCGGTCTTCTCTAGAGAAGCAGATAGTGTGTATGTTGCACTGCAGATACTAGAGTGTGTCCTTTGGGATTCCCTAGGTAGTGACAATGCACCAAAGTTGTCATATGACACTTGCTCTCAATGTCGGAGCACATGTCGCACCAGTGTGAACCGGGCCTATCACCTAGTAGTACCTATTTAACCACTTGCCGACTGCCGCACGACTATTTACGTCGGCAGTCAGCCCCTCACAGGCTACGTCGCTAGCCTGTGAGGGTCTAGGGAGCGAGCACGCGCTGCTGGAGGTGCTCTCCCGCTCCTGCGTGGTCACAGACCCCCCCCCCGCGCGTGTGACCGGCGGACCCAATGTCCGCCGGTCACTCGCGATCGTCCGTTAGAGTGGGAGAAAGGCAGGCGGCTAATGTAAACAAGCCGCCTGTCATTCTCCCCTGTGTATGAATGGTGTTCATACGGTTCTACTATGTAGGATCGTTGATCACTGTTCATACACCTCAAGCCACAGCCAATCACAATTAGAATCACGCCCCTAGGACACACATAACCCCTCCCTCTCAAAAAAAAGTTAACCCCTTCACTACCAGTGTCATTTTACAGTAACAGTGCATATGTATAGCACTGATTACTGCAGTAATGTCACTGGTACCCCCAAAAGTGTCAAAAATGTCAGTCAAGGGTCTGATCTTTTCGCCGCAATGTCACAGTACCGCAAAAAATTGCAGATCGCCGCCATTACACATTAAAAAAAAACAACAAAAATCTTTCCCTTAGTTGGTGAAAGCAATAACTTTTGCGCAAACAAATCAAAATACGATTTTTGCGATTTTTTTTTTTACCAAACATATGTAGCAGAAAACAAATTGGCCTAAAATGTTAAAAAATTTAGATTTTTACATTTTTTTGGGAATTTCATATAAAAAAATGTGAAAAATATTGTTATTTTTGCAAAATTGACGCTCTTTTTTTGTTTATAGCGCAAAAAGTAAAAATCGCACAGGTGATCAAATACCACCAAAAGAAAGCTCTGTTTGTGGGAAAAAAGGATGTCACATTTGTTTGGGTACAGCGTCGCACGACCGCGCAATTGTCTGTTAAAGTCACGCAGTGCCGAATCGCAAAAGAGGCCCTGGTCAGGAAGGGGGTAAAATCTTCCGGGGCTTAAGTGGTTAATTGCTTACAATGCGGCAGATTATCTATGATCCCGTTTTAGTGAATCTTCCCCATTGACATTCTCTGATGTTCTTCAAAGTCTCACTCTGGTATCCATCTGCAAAACCTTCAAATTGATGATACCCTTCTCCATTACAGCTCAGATTCCACACTTTTGTAAGAATACTTGTCTATTTCTAATCAAATTTTGTCTTGCAAATTTCTTTGCCAAAGATTTCTCCAAAATATTTGTGAAAAATTAAAGTATTCCCATTACATATTTAACAGGGGGTTGGACCATTGTTATATGCATGTACATTGTATTATGTTTGGAGTGACTGGGAGGTGTATGCATCAAATTATGTATATGCTTGAATATACATGAAAAAAAACTAATTGGCAAAATGACAGGAGAAAATATATTTCACAAATTGTAACATTTCTGTGTTTTTATCTATATTTTGGTTTCTATGTAATATTGCTGAGAGACTGCAAAAACGTAATGACTACTCCAAATTGGCTATTATAGTTCTACATTTCTTCAATCTTGCATGCCTTGACCACTACTTATTTAACACATGCATTTATTTATTTATTTTCTTTAGTGAATTTACTTTAATGCTGTTTCATGCGGTATTAACCAAGCATTTTTGCTTTTTGTAAATACCTCATAAAGGAATGGCAAATTGCCATTTTCAGTATTGTATACAATATTTGGGAAAATTGGTCATGTGACCAAGATACCACATGTCCTATGCTTTAGTGAATGAAGACCACTATAATTTAACTCAGAGTTTCCAAGCAAAAATGTTTTGTTAGAAATGTTTGCCCCTGCTAATATATATTTGAGGTTTTAAATTTGATAATATGACTGGAAGGAAGCTCATCTTATTTTTAAAATTAGCTTCTGATTTGGGGGCACGCACATATGGATTGGTCACATCCCAAGCAGAGTACTTAAAGGAAAGGCAATGTTACACATAGCAGTAAAAAATGCATTATTGCATTGTTAAAAAAGCAATTGAAGAAAGGCTGAATAGCTGTTTTAGGAAAACCATATATTATTTTAACCACTTGCTGACCAGCCGCCTTTATACGGTGGCAGGTCGACAGGTTCCCACAAATTGCCGTACCTGTATGGCGGTCTGCAGGAGCGATCCTGGGGGCGTGCACACGTGTGCCCATTCGCCAGCGGGGAAGTCAAACCAAGGGGCTGGTGGCCGCGATTGCTGGCGGGCACCCGCAATTGCTCCCTGTTAAGAGAGAACAGCAGTCTGCTGTTGTAAACACAGCAGACCTTTGTTCTCTTAGCTAGGGATGATCGAACGGTTCGGGTCCACCATCGGTTCGGCCCGAACATTGGGTGTTCGAGGTTCGGCCGAATTTAGAACTTTTTGCCCAAAAAGTTCGGAATTCGGCAACCAGAACCGCCCAAAATGCAATGCTTCAGGAAATGGGCTTTAAAAGCCCGTGATTGGACCAGAACCATTAGCAAAAGCCAATTGAGGGGGCAGGAGAATGCTAGGAATGTGATTGGAGTGACTAGGGGGTCCCTAGACCAATCATTAGTGAATACGCCCCCCAGTATATAAGATCGCCCCCGCCATATTCCCAGCATTGTTATACTGGACATGGAAGAGAGTGGAAGCAGTTCTGTTAATTTTACTTTAAAAGTGTCATTTAGCTATTTTTAGTGTGAGGAAAGGGATATCTAGTGTAGTTAGAGTGCTCCTTTACACTTAAGTTAGCTTCAAAAATTTAGTTTCTGTAGGGAAAGTGTTAAGTGTCAGGGGACCGTAGTGTAGTGTAGGGTTAACTGACAGTGACTGCTATGGCAGGGTGACAAAACCCTTCCATAGCAGGGTGACCGCTATAGAGAAATGATAATTTCTCTGTGTTGCTTCGGCACAGGCATGTGGCTTCTCACCAGCAAGCATTTTTTAATGCTGCAGGGGCTGCCACTGCCAGTGCTTTTTTGAGGACATGTTTGATGTCAGACATGACATCTGAATATGTGTATAGGGGGAATATATAGACATATATGTCTGAATATATACCCCTAGACATATATAGGTGTGATAGTAGCAGAAATAAATGCTTGCGCTAATGAAATCATTTACAGTAATATATTTCTGCTACTATCACACCTATATATGTCTAGGGGTATATATTCAGACATATATGCCTATATATACCCCCTATACACATGTTCAGATGTTTTGCCTGCCTCAAAAGAACCCCAAAAAATGCCAAAAAAACGCTAGCGTCAAAAAAAAAAAGATGCCCAGGTGTGTTTTTGCTGGCATTTTTTGGGGGGTTTTGGAGGCAGGCAAAACATCAGAACTTGTGCACAGTACCACTATACACAAGTTCAGATGTTTTTTCTGACTGCAAAGAACCCAAAAAAATGCCTGCTATTAAACCGGCAAGGTGTTACAGCAGAGAAGCCATATTCCTGTGCTTAAAGTTTTCTAATACAAACGATCTTTTTTTTTATGGTTCTGGACATGCTACAGAGCTGAAACTTCACAGGTACACCTTTTAGACCCCCCAGACACAAAATCACACAAAAAAAAGTTCTTAAAAATTGTCATTTTTGATAAAAAAGCCAATTATTGAAAAATTTAAAAAAAAAAAAAGAGATTTTTTGATTTTTACTTTGGATTTAGTATCTGGGGGGTCTAAAAAGTGTACATGTGAAGTTTCAGCTCTGTAGCATGTCCAGAACCCCCCAAAAATTAGCATTTTCTTATAATTTTTATTAGAACAGGTATACGGCTTCTCTACGGCGCTTTTTCTTGCATTTATCGGGCATTTTTGGAGGCAGGCATGACTTTTTTTGGATTTAGTGTCTGGGGGGTCTAAAAAGTGTACCTGTGAAGTTTCAGCTCTGTAGCATGTCCAAAACCAGAAAGAAGATAATTTTTCAGTAGAGCAGGGATGGTGGGACCCCTCTTTTACACTTATATGAGGTTTTTTTGGGGTTCTGGACATGCTACAGAGCTGAAACTTCACAGGTACACCTTTTAGACCTCCCAGACACAAAATCACACAAAAAAGTTCTTAAAAATTGTCATTTTTGATAAAAAAGCCAATTATTGAAAAATTAAAAAAAAAAAAAAAAAAGAGATTTTTTGATTTTTACTTTGGATTTAGTATCTGGGGGGTCTAAAAAGTGTACATGTGAAGTTTCAGCTCTGTAGCATGTCCAGAACCATAAAAAAAAGATTGTTTGTATTAGAAAACTTTAAGCACAGGAATATGGCTTCTCTGCTGTAACACCTTGCCGGTTTAATAGCAGGCATTTTTTTGGGTTCTTTGCAGTCAGGAAAAACATCTGAACTTGTGTATAGTAGTACTGTGCACAAGTTCTGATGTTTTGCCTGCCTCCAAAATTCCCCAAAAAATGCCAGCAAAAACACACCTGGGCATTTTTTTTTTGACGCTAGCGTTTTTTTTGGCATTTTTTGGGGTTCTTTTGAGGCAGGCAAAACATCTGAACTTGTGTATAGTGGTACTGTGCACAAGTTCTGATGTTTTGCCTGCCTCCAAAACCCCCCAAAAAATGCCAGCAAAAACACACCTGGGCATTTTTTTTTTTGACGCTAGCGTTTTTTTGGCATTTTTTGGGGTTCTTTTGAGGCAGGCAAAACATCTGAACATGTGTATAGGGTGTATATATAGGCATATATGTCTGAATATATACCCCTAGACATATATAGGTGTGATAGTAGCAGAAATATATTACTGTAAATGATTTCATTAGCGCAAGCATTTATTTCTGCTACTATCACACCTATATATGTCTAGGGGTATATATTCAGACATATATGTCTATATATCCCCCCTATACACATGTTCAGATGTTTTGCCTGCCTCAAAAGAACCCCAAAAAATGCCAAAAAAACGCTAGCGTCAAAAAAAAAAAATGCCCAGGTGTGTTTTTGCTGGCATTTTTTGGAGGGTTTTGGAGGCAGGCAAAACATCAGAACTTGTGCACAGTACCACTATACACAAGTTCAGATGTTTTTCCTGACTGCAAAGAACCCAAAAAAATGCCTGCTATTAAACCGGCAAGGTGTTACAGCAGAGAAGCCATATTCCTGTGCTTAAAGTTTTCTAATACAAACAATCTTTTTTTTTTCTGGTTCTGGACATGCTACAGAGCTGAAACTTCACATGTACACTTTTTAGACCCCCCAGATACTAAATCCAAAGTAAAAATCAAAAAATCTCTTTTTTTTTTTTAATTTTTCAATAATTGGCTTTTTTATCAAAAATGACAATTTTTAAGAACTTTTTTTGTGTGATTTTGTGTCTGGGAGGTCTAAAAGGTGTACCTGTGAAGTTTTAGCTCTGTAGCATGTCCAGAACCAGAAAAAAAGATCATATAGGTGTTAAAGTTAAAGGAGGCTCCCGAACCACATCCCTGTTCTACTGAAAAATTATCTTTTTTTTTTTCATGGTTCTGGACATTCTACAGAGCTGAAACTTCACATGCACACCTTTTAGACCCCCCAGATACTAAATCCAAAGTAAAAATCAAAAAAAATCTCTTTTTTTTTTTTTTTTAATTTTTCAATAATTGGCTTTTTTATCAAAAATGACAATTTTTAAGAACTTTTTTTTGTGTGATTAATAGTTAATGGGGCATGACCCAGAACCCTAGGCACTTTTTAGGGGCATTTATTGGGTTTTAGGGCTTAAAAATTGTGTTTTTTGATTACAGAAGTTCGGGTCCCATTGATTTCAATGGGGTTCTGAAATCCGGGCCGAACTTTCGTGAAGTTCGGGTGTTCTGGTCGAACCGAACTTTTCAAAAGTTCGATCATCCCTACTCTTAGCTAACAACAAAGAGCTCCTGTGTCCCTCCTATTTAGGAACACAGGTCTCTGTATTGATTTCACAAGCCCATCCCCCTCACAGTTTTAAAAAAAAAACCCTAGGCTCACATTTAACCCTTTGATCTCCCCTAGGTTAACCCCTTCCCTGCCAGTGTCATTAGTACAGTAACAGTGCATATTTTAGCACTGATTACTGTAGTAATGTCACTGGTCCCCCCAAAAGTGCCAACAATATCAGTTAAGGGTTCAATCTGTCCGAAGCAATGTCGCAGACCCAATAAAAATCACTGGTCATCACCATTACTTGTAAAAAAAGAATAAATAAATAAAAATGACATAAATCTTTCCCCTAGTTTGTAGACGCGATAACTTTTGCGCAAACCAGTCAAAAACACTTATAGGGATTTTTTCTTTACCAAAAATATGTAGCAGAATACAAATTGGCCTAAAATGATGAAAACATTGCAGAGGTGATCAAATACCACCAAAAGAAAGCTCTATTTGTGAAAAAAAAAAAACATAATTTTTTTTTGGGGTACAGTGTCGCACGACCCCACAATTGGCCTGGTCAATAAGGGGGGAAATCTTCCGGTCCAGAAGTGGTTAAAATATAAAATGTACATTTAACGGCTAAGTTCACCTTTTGGAGCATGTTATACATTGCACCAATATTTGGGATGTGACATGTAACATGCTCCAACTTTCCCTTCTGCAAATCCCCCTGTGACAGCAGACGGGGTTCCTCTGCCCACACCCACTGTCAATTTCCATATTGATAAACAAAGGTGATAAATTTACAAAGGCACAACAATTAACAGACCTAAATGGGATATACTGTATATCTTCCTAAATGGTACCTTAGAAGGCAAACTTTTAAAGTTGCCAAATGCCTATTTTCCAAACTCGTATCACCTATAACATAGAGTAAATTAACTAAAATGGTTCACATCAGGGTGTTTAATAGTAGGTGGAGATTTCCCCTCCCCATAGACCCTCTACAAGACACATCATCAGGCAAAACGACTATTTCATTCAAGGTACTCAAGAAAATAAATAATTTATCACTCTCTTTAATGCTGGCAAATACATGGCGTACTACCCCACACCTCTGGGAAATATTTCACTTATACTCAATTCCCCATGAACGATAATCCCATATCAATTACTTGGTCATCTCCCAGAGGGACCTCCCCCCTATTGGCAACAGCTGAAATGGTATTCAATCCATCTCTGACCACATTCTCTATAACTTTGAACGTAACTACTTGCTAACTTAAATAATGAACTGAAGATTAAATTTAACATTACTAACCAATCTGAGAATTCGCAAACACATTACAGATGCTATTAATATGTATTTCTCTCACATCTCTCAAGTAAAGCTATCCCTCTTACCTACATGAGAGGCACAAAAGTGCACGTTAAGAGGCAAATTTAGCAAATGGGGAGATAAAGGCAAAAAATAATGTGAACACTTAATCTCGGATCTCGCAAACAATATAGCACTTCTAGAAGTGCAACATAAAGGTACATTAGCCATACCAACTGCAGCAGAGCTGCTGCAAGCATGGAAATCCCTACAAAACATTCTCTACCAACAAGATAGCAGAACACCTCTATTGATACCATACTAAACTCTATAATCTTCCTCCACAACACTAACCTGCAGATACACAGGGAGATAGGAAACAAATGATCAAAGACTGCCTACAACAGAGCAAACTATCCACATTGACTACTGAAGAAATAAACTCCTTAAAGCAAACTATAACTGAAGATGAACTCCTACAAGCAATTAGAGACCTAAAACCAGGTAAAAGCTCAGGTCTAGATGGGCTGATGTCCCATTACTATAAAAATGATGTTACTCTCCTCAAAACACCTCTCTTACAGGCCCTAAATTCTCCAAGCAGTCCTATAAAAAAAAATCTACTGATCTCCCATGTTGCCATTATGCCTAATCCCAATGAAGACACTTCAGATTGTTCAAATTACAGACCAATCTTACTGCTTAACATTGACATAAAAATACTAGCCAAAATACTTGCCATTCATCTAAGACCATTCTTATTGAAATTAATCAACCCTGAACAAATTGGGTTCATGCCAGGTACAATGTCACAAAAGCTTTACACCTGATTTTTAAGACACACCTTAGTGCTGACGGAGGCCTTCTCCTATCCACGGATGCATAGCATGGGATTACATAATAGCCACATGTGCATATATAGGGTGAGAAACCAAAATGCTGTCTTTGATTTTTTTTCACTCCAACAATGCCCTACAGCAAAATTCAAGACAAATGGTTCTCTGAATCAGTTATTTTAAAAAACGGCACTAGACAAGAATGCTCCTGGTTCCTCCTCATATTAACATTAGAAGAATTTATTAGAACTGGAAATCTTAATAACTTTACAAAGGGCTTTTGTGTACATGGTAGACAGTATAAAGCATACATTTTCTTCCTGACCCAGCCGCATACAAACCTACTTGTGGCTTTCACATATTATGGTTATTTCTCTAATTTAAAAAACTATAACAAAAAAGAAGCCCTAAACCTTTCACTCCCAGGTGAAACTCTATCTTTTATGCAACAAAACTGAACCTTTAAATGGGTTCTCCAAGCCTTTAAATATATGGGAGTTAGACGTACACCTAACCTAAAAACCTATCCAAACATAATTTTTATTTAGTTCTTAACCACTTCAGTCCTGGAAGGTTTAACCCCCTTCATGACCAGGTCATTTTTTGCGATACGGCACTGTGTTTAACTGACAATTGTGCGGTCATGCGATGCTGGACCCAAATAACATTGATGTCCTTTTTTTTCCCACAAATAGAGCTTTTTTTGGTGGTATTTGATCACCTCTGCAGTTTTAATTTTTTATTTAAAAAAAAGACTGACAATTTAGAAGAAAAAAAAACAAAACAAAAAAAAACAATATTTTTAACTTTTTGCTATAAAACATATCCAATTAAAAAAATGTAAAAAATCACATTTATTCATCAATTTAGGCGAATATGTATGCTGCTACATGTTTTTGGTAAAATAAAAATCCCAATTAACGTATATTGATTGGTTTGCTCAAAAGTTATTGTGGCTACAATTTATAGCAGGGATATGCAAACTATGGCCCTCCAGATTTTGCAGAACTACAAGTCCCATGAAGCATAGCAAGACTCTGAGAGCCACAAGCATGACACCCAAAGGCAGAGCCATGATGGGACTTGTAGTTTTTCAACAGCTGGAGGGCCACAGTTTGCATATCCCTAATTTATAGGATAAATCAATGGAATTTTTATTTTTTCACGTTATTGTTTACTAGTAATGGTGGTGATCAGTGATTTTTAGTGGGACTGCAATATTCCGGTGGACAAATCTGACGCTAAGTGACACTTTTTGGGAACCAGTGACACTAATAAAATAAAATAAAAATGCACCGTCACTGTACTAATGACATTGGTGACAGGGGGGATCAAAGAGTTAAATGTGTTCCCTGGAAGTGCTTCCTGACTGTGTGGGGGGATGCTTTGACTGGGGGAAGACAGGGATCCATGTTCCTGCTCCATCTTTCCCTCTCACAGTTCTGCCTCTCTCACAAATGATCGACCGGTGCTGGTGAACATCGAGTCCGCTGGACTTGCTGATTGGCTCCTGTTTTGTCCAATCCCAGCAGAAACGGGTTGCTGGCGACATGCATGCCCCAGACCCAGTGCAAGAACTGATGTACAGGTACATCATTTCGCGCAGGAGTGCTGTCCTGCCGCAGTATATCTGCACAGGGTGGTTCATAAGCAGTTCAAGAATTAGAACAAGACCTGATGAATTGGAACTTAAAGTATTTTTCTTGGTTTGGAAGAGCAGCCATCATTAAAATGAAAATGTTGCCTAGACATTTATATTTTTAGTTTGTCTTTCCCAATAAATTACATTCCACCTTCTTAAAAACACCTAAAAAATGTATATGAGCTTATAAAATGCCTAAGATTAAATTTAAATAATTCACCAAACCCAAAGAACAAGGGTTTATGGGCCTCCAAGATTTCAGAGAATACTAGTATACTATACACCTTGCAATAATTGTAGACTGAAATTGCTATGAAGGCAATAAAGATTGTAAAGAATTAGAGTGTAAAATCCCCACAATACCACTAAAATATTCTGCCTGGCTAGCATCGTAATGCCTACCCAACTCTCTGAAACAGCACTCACTGACTAGAGCCACACTTGAAGTATTCCATTAATTATCTGCCCTGCACAATGTCTCATCCTCCTCAGGCCTGCTGACCCTTATAGCATTTCCACCAGGTATCAACAATACAGAGATTCCAACTAGAGAAATGGCAACCCTCTACTTGCTATGCACTGTTTCCATCAGGGCTCAATAAAACCCAAAATCGCATTACAGAAAGAATCCCGCATCAAGCATTGCCCGATCTGGACATACCTACAATTGTAAAGTTATCTTGTCAACTATAAACAAGAAATTAACTTTATTAGACCCTTCACAGCTTTTGAGACAGTATTTCTCAATAGCTCAGAGTAAAAAAATACTTCAAAAGTGTACAACTGGTTACTACAAAAAGAAATCCCTACAGCAGCTACATTTAAGGAACTGTGGAAAACTGCTCTTCAACCTCCAATTCAGGAGAACTAATTGAAAAAATTGCATTTTGGCCCACCAGTATTCAATAGGGACACGCATTTAGGAAATCCTCACACGCTGGTATGACAACCCCTGTAAAAATTTAACATCCATATCTGAAGAAATTAGACAAGTGCTGAAGATGCTAACAGGTCCAAGGGAATATGTTCCATATTTGGGGGCAATACCCTTTAATTGTTCCATTTTGAAATGATATCCGTGACTTAATCATTAACGTCACAGACAGGAAAATAAACCTCACACCAACATGCTGTTTGTTACAGATCTCTACATACTCCCTATGGAAATACAAACACTCATGGCATCTATTTAAACACTTTGCAGCCTATAAATCACTAATGAAAGTATGTACCCATTAAAGACATAGAACAATCAAAACACTGTAATCCAAGCAAAGAATCCTTATTCTCCCAACTTCATAACATAATAAACTAATACATAAATCACCAATCACATGAGCCTACTATCCAAGCACCAGATAAAATACATATATTCCTCTATTATCCTTACCCTACGTACTACCCAACTCTTTTTCCTGATTCCAAGATTTCTATTCCTTAATTACTTTTGATGTTGCTGAGATACACATCCTGCCAGATGTGTTGAGGCAAACCCTGTGGATAGGAACCATGTTTAAGCCCCTGACAGAGCACATACATACAGCAGGGGCAATCTATCACTGAGGTTACCATTTCCCATTACAGGTTTGGAAAAATTGCAACCTCTTTTCCCTGCAGGAGCCATCTCAGGTGGAAGATCCGCTTTAGAATAACTTGATCAATCTAGAGCCAAATCTAAACCCCAAATGTCTACTTATGCTCTACCACAATGAACTCTCAAGGGGAGAAGTTCTTGATCTTAGAATGACATCAAGCAGTGACTCTGAACAACAGTTTACAGAGCCAGAAAAATAACATAACGACTAAACTTTTTATACTGTGATCTCAATGGCAGCACATCTAAATGAAATCACTAAAGCTCTGAATTTTCTAAAGATCTACACAAGATCCAAATGAAGGAGGGGTGCACCTACCTACCTGGGTACCATATTTGTCAGCATGCAATACATATGGACCCAAATACAGAGGAACAAATGTCAAACTAGACCTAGGCTAGTCAAATAGGAGCCTGAACACCATCAATTTCCTACCCCCAGCAACCTAATCGCTCAGCCCTGCAACAACTAATTTTAGAAAAGCTTTGAGCTGTCAATATTTTGATGAAGCAGTGAGAAATCTCTAAAGCCTTCCATGGAGATCACTGGTTAAGAGAGATTACCTGGAGTCTACTAATGACAGGGGATGGAACCAATCCAGGCAAGGATAAAAACATATTTTACAGGGTTTCTAGCTTATATTAATGCACATGAACAAAAACACAAAATAATAGATTCCTGTTATATTATTACTTTTCCTATTAGCCAGGCAACAGCCAGCAAGACACCAACTTTCCACTGGCTTGCAAGCTATCTACCGCACATAGGTTCACATTTCCTTGCATACAAGGCTGCGTTTACAGCCATGACTGGAGTCTGCTCTGCTAGATCTGCTAGAGTACATGCAGCTAGGAAGACTATCATGAATCAATTTCTTATAAAAAAAAAAACTTTATGGAACATTTGCAAAGCCTTATCTAAGCAAATATATTCCCAGTTAACCTGGTACTAGGAAAACATGCTTTTTTGTTATTATCTTATTACAAGAAGGGACTCTACCTTAATGGAATGGCCAAGAAGAGAACTCAACACATTGTCCTAGGACTACCACATGAAAAAAAGAAAGTCGCTGTTTAACTTTAATTGTTTATCTGTTCTTTCTGTTTTTTAATAATGTTTACTTTATTTGTTTGGTGGAGGAAGGCATCTGTTTGAAGTTAACAGAAAGATATACAGTAAGGTATATCCATAAACAACTATGTATTTCCCAAATTCAATATCTTACTAATAAACACCTAATTAGCCTCAGTCACTCCAAGAAACCATGCAAATAGTTGTATGAAATGTTAGGGGCTGAGATCTGCAGCTAAATGCATGAAAATACTGAGACATTGAAGTATGCTAATGTAAAGAAAAAGAAGAATTTCACTGCACTTCGGTTGCTGACTACAGCTAGCATAAATTGTGGGTGACAATTAACAGAATATTTAAAATAAAATGAAGTGCTTAAAAGTCCATTCTAATAGAGTACATGAATCCAATAGGACACTCATAGTGCGTTGATATATATATATATATATATATATATATATATACAATTGTTGGTGAGATGATAATCCTCCACCAATACCACAGCACACTAGGCCTCTTACCCTCAAACGTGGACCACTAAATTATGGTTGGTCTGACAATGTTCCAACACTCTTCAGGCTCACGCCTTTTCACCAGATATTCCACCAAGCTAAATGTCATCCCCTTCATGAGCATCTCTCCACAGGTCTCATTCAAAACTGTGCCCAATTCATTTGGATTATCCCCTGATGACGTTAGCACGCCTAACGAAACGTGCGTCGGGAACGTGAGACCGTAGAGTTCCGGTGAGGTGGAACGCAGACGCGGAAGCAGCGTCCCATCCACCAGGAGAAGCTGAACGATTTGTACTACTGTGGCGTTTATTTACCACTATGGAGTAAGTGTATTACTTTTATTAAATCTCTTTATATGGCAATATTACGCTATTGGAGTTTCCTTATTTCTTATGACATGTTGTCTGGAGTCTCGGAGTCATCTGTTTACTTCTGGCTTATCACACACTGGATGTGAAGACTGTAATAGGAGATTTTGGAGCTCTTGTGGAGATACATTGCGATCATGACCCCCTATAACTAAGGGGTCAACTTCTTTTGGTAAGAAGTATTTTATCCGAGCACTGGGTGTATGGTGATTGGTGAAGGCATTTCACATCAAGTCCAATTGTATTTGCTGCTGGAACTTAAAGTTTGCACCGAGCACTTTTCAAGGACTATGTTTATTAACTTTATTATTGCTATATTCATTGGAATATTCACTTGCAAATAATTGGTTCATATGTTTATGTTATTTATGCATTAGCACTTTATTGTGAGTATACTGCTGAGCGCAATAACCCATATTCACTATCTCATTTGGATTATAACCTTTTTCAAAAAATTGTTTTTTAAGGAACTCAGATTCAGGAGGTTGGCATCCTAAAAAGTACAATTTATTTTTAAACTATGACATGTTCTTCATCAGGAAGATAGTACCACATGCTATAGGTAAGGCTACGGCCGAAACATGTTACCATTTTACCATGTTGCACACTGCTGTCATGCTGGAATAAATTGCATCAAAAGGAAACATTTGTGTGCCAGCTTTTCTTGTTACATGGAAGCAATTGCATGCATCTGGACGCTGCAGCCTGAGCACCGCCACTCAGTTCCACATTAATTTCACTATGCAGTAGAGCTAGGGTGAGTTTGCATCTATGATAGTAACACAACCATGAGCAACTGTGATTTGACCCATGACCCTCAGAATCGTCCAAACACATGGACTCATCATGTAGAAGAAGAAAGGACAAGCGCACATGCAGCAGAGCCAAGAGTAGATCATTTGGCGCCATCCATTCTGGAAGTGTCATATAGAAGCGGTACCTGGAGTTCTTTAACCACTTCAAGATTTTAAATGTAAGAGATAAGTCCCCAAAATCATTAACAAGAGTTTCCAAGATCCTGTTGACCCTCTTTCTCTAGAGAGGTCAAACGAGATCTAATCATAACCCTGAATGGAATTTAGTGGATGGAAATACACTCCTAAGGTATTTGGCTCCCATTCTTGTCTCCAGGTCAGCCATGATGATTACCATGGTAAACCATGGTACGATGAACCAGATAAGGAAATCTTTTACTTTTCAGATATTTAAGAAAGACCTTAATCTATGGTAATTGTCTATGGCTCATCAGCTTTAAACTCCTCCAAGAAGGAAGCTTTAAATAAAAAAAATAACACTGGAATAAATTACATACACTATTAAACAGATGGCCAATCACAAAAGCTTCTGGCCTGAATGGTCTTCCCATTAAATTTTACCAAAATAATTACACCGAAAGTCACCAATAATAATTTTACTAAAGTATACAACATTATGTTGGAAGCTTGTCAGTATTTTTCCCTCATGCTCAGAAGCTTATATTAAACTTCTCCCAAAAATAGGAAAATATCCCACATCCTAAGTTTCATACAGACCCATTTCACTGATAGATATGGATGCTAAAATTCTTTCACAAATCACACATTACGATTGACTGACCAACTTTCAAGCTTAATTGTGACACCTCTATTGGGATTTTTAAAGGCCAGATCAGCCATTCCAAAGCGAAAAAAGTAAAGTTATATCTGTTCTGGAATATTCTAAAATACACTCAAAGAAGGACATAGTACTTGTATCACTTGATGCTGAAAAAGCATTTAATGTTGATTTTAAATCTCAGTTCCAAGTCATGACTGCTATGGGCTTCTCAGGTGCAATCCTTAATCTAATTTAAAGCATGTACTATTTCTCCTTAGCTAGGATTCATATCATGAACCACCTGTCAAAACAAATAAAATAAATTAAAGAAAAACTACAAGGCTGCCCACTTTCACCACCCTTATTCGACATAGCTATAGAGTTCCTTTTGAGGTACACCTCTCAATTAAATAAAGATCAGCCAAAAAGAGCTTAGAACTGCACTCCTTGCAGATGATATACTCATTGTCTCTTCTCTGTGCATAACTTTTCTACTCACTTTACACTATTCCAATACTCCTCAAACATAATAATGTAATCAAATTAACAAAAGCTTTTGCCACATTTTTGTGTCATGGTAAAATACCACACATCGTTATATCTAAACTTTATCTCCCAATGATTAAAGGAAGTCTGGGTTATCATCTTCCTCAAGATACTCCAATCTAGACAAAAAAAGGGAGAAGGAGGATGGAGGCTACCAGCTATATTGCAGGGCAAAATAGGAAATTTACTTCCAGAGTTGAAAAACAGCTTGCTCTGCTGTGACAGAAATGTAGCCCATAGGGAGACAAAAAATAAATTAGGATTGCTTCCTCAGATTTTAAGTATGTTCCAGCCCATGATATACCATCATTCACACAAAGCAGGGGCTATATGGCTTTCCATCTTTGAAGACAAAAGGGGTTCACCAAAATTACCCATTTATTTCAAGGTAACATCAATTCCTGAAAAACCTTCAAAATGATCTCAATGGAATTCAAAGTCCCTTCTAAACATTATTTCAATCGCCTACAAATAATAAACAATGCAAAATCCTGCTGTGGAGTCATACAAATAGCTTTCAAAAACACTTTTCTAGATAAGCTAATAAAAGAACACACCTTCTCCATATCTGATCTATACCAGCCATTGAACAATAGCTTTTCTAAGCTAGTGTAAAATACACGTCCAAAAAATGGGTACTCCAATTTTCTCTCTGAGGACTTAGCGGACAAACGACTACAAAGGGCTACAGCATATTATGAAAAGTGATTGGAAAGAAAAGGCCTCAAGTAGAGAAACCTAGCCTCAGCGCTTGCCTAATAGTTAAACAAATGAGTTTGAAAGTGCTATCTGTGCTCATATGTGTAAATCAATAAATATGTGCAATAAGTACAGCTTCTATGTACAATATTGAATAAATACAACATGTGAATAAATGAAAAATTGTACAACTGAATATACAGACTGAAAATTTGTTACATAAGTAAATGATGCCAAATACAGATTGTGCAATATATTCCAAAAAATGCTCTGTGCACATTAAGTGAATGAGTGAATGAATAGTCTCTGCACAATGTGCAATATGTTAAAACCAAAAGGGTTCTGTGCACAAAAAATTATGTTAATAAACAACTCTGCTAGTGTCCAAAAGATGTTGTATATACACACTCTTTATATTTAAAGTGCAGGTGCTTGAAATATAGGGTGCTCCATTCGTGATGTGTGATCCACGCGTGAAAGAATTAAATCACTCACCAGACTTATTGGGTCATACCTGTCATATGACAGTACAACCGTTTGCGCTTGTGTGGTGTCCCCCACTGGGTAAGATGTGGTGGATCTGGTTCAGCAGGTCTGGCCTGTATCTGCAGAGTTCCTAGATGTCTTTTCCTCCCATAGGATCATGCAAGCAAGCAAGCTCCAAATAGTGTAGTATTTCTCAAAAAAAGTTTATTTCCACTCCAGGTACACACACATAAATAATGTGGCATAAAAAAGAAAAAATCTCGTAAAATCTCAAAAAAATTGTGTGTGGCCGTCACGTTGAATGGGTGAGCTAGAGTGGGATGCGGTACTGCAGCAATGCGCATGCACCTTTCCTGTTTGCGTTCCACTCAGCTCTCAGGTGACGATGCTACGTGCGTACCATCTTACGTGCTTCATCAGCATGCTGACGTCCTCAGAGATGGGATGGCACATAGTGTATTGCTGCTTATGTTGTCTATACCTCTCTATATACATATTATGAAAAGTGATTACTAATGAACTTTGAGGAGAAACTCATTTCAAAATATTACACAAAGCATATACGGTACTGCATCCCCATATTGAAGCAACCCCCCCCCCCCCCCACCAGCTATGTGGTTCCTTAAATTACAGGAATTATATACAGTGAAAAATCTCATTGCTACACCATCAAGGTTAGAAGTTCAGGAAAACCTGGGTACACTGAGTCATTTTTATCTACTCCCAGAACTATGGGAATTCCCTTTCCAAAAGATAAGAGGTTCTTTCCTGGGAACTCAACAGTCAAACCATTTGTCCCCTACAGCCCCCTTCCCCAACTACTTCCCTTCCCCCACTTCCCATAGCCCCTTTTCTACTCCCTACACTTTACCCTCCCTTCCTGACCTAGATCTTCCTTTTTTTTTTTTTTTTCTTCTTTCCTTCCTAGGACCATTAAAATCCATTTTCCTTTCAGAATTCAGGCTCCATAGCCCCTTTTCTACTCCCTACACTTTACCCTCCCTTCCTGACCTAGATTGTCCTTTTCTTTTTCTCTTCTTTCCTTCCTAGGACCTTTAAAATCCCTTCTCCTTTCAGGATCCAGGCTGGATCTAGAGCTGTCCCCCTCTCCCATTTTAGATAGGAAAACCCACTCCTTCCTGTTACCGAAGTTAGCATTGGATGATATACGGCAGATAATAATGACTTCTGAAGGTTTAATATACTATCTGAATAAGGATAATGAAAATTTGTGCACATACGTGGGAACTATGTTGTATATCTATGTAACACATGTGAACTATATTATTGTACCATTCTTCCTTCCTCTTGAAAAAAATAAAGAATTTAACTGAACTGCACTGGAAGAATCTAAAAGTAGGTGCAACCAACCAGTAGCCCAAAGATAAGCAATAATGTCGAGGACATTTAGGGTCATACTGCAGGAAATAAGAACAAAGGGGAATCAGAAAAAGGGACTGATGATCATTTCCCCAAACAAAGCATATCTCATTGTCTCTGGTATTGAGAATCATTTGTCTTGGATTTCTTTTGATTACAAGGAAATAGAAGTGTGAATGGCTGTGGGGATGTTTTGTTATATTTGTTTTCAAGCCCCTTGACTTGACTCATACGGATCACTGTGATTAGAGCGGTAAGTTTTGCTGTTTCTAATCAAGTCTGCAACCTATCCATTTCTTTTTCAGAGACACTAACTATATATTTAGAAAGTTGAAGACATAAATAGGACACAGTCATTTATTCTACTATTGTAATGTTGAGTCAGAACAAATAATAAGCAGTCAAGGTAGAGCTAATTATGGAGTCTTCTCTTTTTATTTTCAAAACAGGCAATTAGGCAGTGAAATACATTTGCATGGGTTAGCTTTCACAGGCATAGGTGATTATATAAAAATACTGTCTATAAAGAAACAAAGAAACAGTGAAGCAGGGTTCTAGGTGACTGTATGCTGAAAGTAGGAAGTCAGGCATAAGAAATTATATTCTTATGTTCATAATCGTTATAATGAAACTGTTTGTACAACTAGCAAATGTGTACTCATTCAGGAATGAGTTCATTTAGGCTGACTATCAGGCCTATAAATTAGTTTTAGCCCAAAGTAGGTCTGTGAATTTATAAATACCTTCTCAATGCAATAGATAAACTTGTCTGAGATTATGGAGCATGTATAGTAATCCAGAACTATGAAAATATAATACAAAAAGGTGCAACTTTAACCACTTTAAGACCGGAAGGATTTGTCCTTTCCTTACCAGGCCCTATTTTGCGATTCGGCACTGCATTACTTTAATGGATAATTGCGCGGTTGTGCGATGCTGTATCCAAATAAAATTGATGTCCTTCTTTTCCCACAAATAGAGCTTTCTTTTAGTGGTATTTGATCGCCTGTGCGTATTTTATTTTTGATCCCCTAGCCTCCCAAGAGTGAGCGCCGTGCATGTATCGGGATTTGCCTGGGAGCGGCTGTCTGCCGCAGTACATCTGCGGCAGGCGGTCATAAACTGGTTAATATATTAACCACTTCCCGCCTGCCATATAGAAAAATGGCGACCGGGAAGTGGTTGCTCTATCTTGACTGCCCATCATATGATGTTCAGCAGGATAGACTGCTCTGCGTGCCTATTAGTGCCACCTACCAGTGCATAGCAGTACCCATCAGTGCTACCTATCAGTGCCTATTGGTGCCACCTACCAGTGCCTATCAGTGTCACCTATCAGTGCTGCCTATCAGTGCCCATTAGTGCCACCTCTCAGTGCCACACATCAGTGCTCATCAGTGCCACCTATCAGTGCAGCATCATTAGTGCCCACCAGTGCCGCCTCATCAGTGCCCATCAGTGCAGCTTCATCAATGCCCATCAGTGCTGCCTCATCAGTGCCTATCAATGCCCATCAGTGCTGCCTCATCAGTGCCCATCAGTAGCAGCCTCATCAGTGCACTTTAGAAACATTACCTGTTTGCAAAATGTTCTGACAAACTAAGAAAAATGTTTTTTTTTTTCAAAATGTTTTGTCTTTTCTGTTTCTTTAGCAAAAAAGAAACACCAGTGTCATCTATCAGTGCACCATCAGTGCCTACCAGTTCCACCTATCAGCGCCCACCAGTGCTGACAATCAGTGCCCCCTTTTAGTGTCCATCAGTGCTGCCAATCAGTGCCTATCAGTGCCTCATTATCAGTGTCACCTATCAGTGCCGCCTACCAGTGCCCATCAGTGCCAACAGTGTCACCTATCAGTGCCCCTCAGTGCAGCCTATCAGTGCCGCCTATCCATGACCATCAGTGCCACCTCTCCATGTCCTTTATTGCTGCCTATCAGAGCCCATCAGTGCCACCTATTAGTACCCATCAGGTCCACCTATAGGTGCAGCCTCATCAGTGCCTCCTCATCAGTGCCCACCAATGCCACCTCATCAGTGCAGCTTCATTAGTGCCCATCAGTGCCACCTCATCAGCATACATCAGTCAAGGAGCAAAATTGCATGTTTGCAACATTTTATACCAAACTAAGAAAAAAAAGTATTTTTTTTTTCAAAATTTTCTTATGCAAAAAAAAAAAAACAGTGGTGATTAAATACGACAAAAAGAAAGCTTTATTTGTGTGGAAAAATTGATAAAAATGTTGGGTACAGGGTTGCACGACCGTACAATTGTCATTCAAAGTGTTACAACGCTGAAAGCTGAATAATTGCCAAATGGCCTGGAAAGGAAGTGGGTATAAATGCTCTCAGTAAGCAAGTGGTTAAAAGGAAATTAAAAAAAAAACTCCAATGTATGTATGCAAATTACCTTTAGCATTACTGTTCAATGTTTTATGATACTACCAAGCAGTACAAAGAAGTACCAAGCCTCCAATAAGTGACTACTGTGCAGTACTTTGCCATGAGGAGTTGAGCCTTGCAGTAGAAGACTCAAACGACCTGCAGAATGATAATGTGAGGGAGGTAAGTAACTACAAAATTAAAAGACATTCTCCAAGAGGAACATTTTCAATAAAAGAAAACAATATGGGCTTTATTTACTAAAACCAGAGAGTGTAAAATATGGTGCAGCTGTGAATGGTAGCCAATCAGCTTCTAACTTCATCTTGTTCAGTTAAGCTTTGGCAAAAAATAAAAGCCTGTAAGCTGATTGGTTTCTATGCAGAGCTGCAGAAGATTTTGCACTCTGCAGTTTTAGTAAATCAACCCCTATTTGTCAATAAGAATTTGAGAAATGTATTGTTCAAACCATCAGAATGTTACAAAGAAGCTGACAAATATACATACAAATATACAGGGGCTGAGTAATCAAATCACAAAGTGACTAATCCAAAGTACTCATCATTAAATTAAATATATCACTCTGTGGTTCCCATGTGCAACTTAGGTACAACAGCAACAGCAAGTGCGTCTTCTCTTTCTGTGACATGTTGGCATGTACATTTAATGTGAATAAGTTCAGATGTACGTTTGTGTGTGTTGTATTTGCAGTGAAGCTATAAGGCTCCATGCACAGTGGCTTAAAAATTGCTGCTTCTACAAGGGGTATTGGGTTCTGCTGTAGAAGCAGCTCAATGTTATCCTATGTGTCTACGCACATTAGGACAATTACAGGCATATTTTAAGCTCAATGTCTAGAGGCAGGAAAAAAAATCTTTCTGGTTTGCGTTTCTGATTGGCAGAAAAAATGCAAAACTCTCCTAAACACATCTAAAATCTGAACAAAAAATGGTCTATATAAAAAAATCCTTCTGGTTTGCGTTTCTGATTGGCAGAAAAAATGCAAAACTCTCCTAAACACATCTAAAATCTGAACAAAAAATGCTCTATATAAGCGTTTTTTTCTGCCAAGGGAATGGGCTTTTTTTTAAGCTCGTGTGCATAGAGCCTTAGTAGTGACTCTGCATGCTAACAAAGAGCCTGCGAATGTTGAATTCCAAACATTAAAAATGATTGCTTTTGAACAATACAGTGAGAGCAGCCTGTTCATCTGTTAAAGATAAGATGGGGAAAAAAAACAAGGGAAGCGCTCCCCTAGAGTAAAACCTCCTTACAAAACCTCCTTACAAAATAAAAGGAGGTTTTACACTAGGGGAGTGCTTCCCTTGTTTTTTTTTTCTCTTATCTTCCATTAGGCTCCATTCGCACCAATGCATTTTTTTCTTGTTCAAAATATTTTATTAGTTTAAGAGCATATAACCAATAGATAAGGATATGGAAGCAATTTCCCAAATACATGAAAATTGCATAGCACAGGGTCCAAACAGGAACAAAAATATATCTATAAAGTTTTAAGTATAGAACTATATTGCAAAGGTGGCATTCAATCGGGGTAAAGGAAAGATGGAGCAAGGTCATGATCTCCTCCAGGACACCCCAAGAGGGATCAAACTGTGGCCCAGAGGGAGACAATACATTAGGAAAATCAACATACAAACTAATATAACGTGAGAATTATAGGGCATCAAGAAGAATTATGTTCCGTTTGGAGCAATAAGATAATAAGAAAAATGTAGGCACGGGGTGTCCTCTAGAGACACCATGAGATAGGACCTGAGTATTTGGAAAATAGATGACTGTAGCTAAAAATAATTGTATTTAGAGAAAACCATATAATAAGGATGTAGGAAAGAGAAAAGAGAACTAGAAAGAAGGAAGGGTGAGCCAAATAAGAATAGAGAAAAGAGGCTGCAGAGTCAAAAAAAGGAAGGAAAGAAAGGTAGAAGGTAGGTCTCGAGAATAGGGCAGGAATCCACATGACGCATGAGCCGGTGTGGATAGGGCATTACCGAAAAAGTAGCACAGATTCATTAAAATCTGAAGGAACAATTTTAGAAATCCACTGTCTCCATATGGAGTCAAATTTGCTCAAGGTTGCGTTATCCAAAGCTGTCACCAATGCGTTTTTTCATGCTTTTTGAAGAAATGCAGGACATATTTTTTAATGGGTTCCTATGGAACACTTTCACATTAATGCATTTTTTTGTGCCTCTGCATTTTGGAAAGGGTCAGGGACATTTTTTAAACGCTTCTACTTTTTTGATTTGATAGACTTCAATGGAGAAGCTACAGAAAAGCATGAAGTGTGTTTTACCAAGATTTTGCCATGCATTTGCATTTTAAATCTTCCCAGCAACAAATTGTACAAAAAAAAGCAGAAAAAAAAACGCAAAATGCAAATTTTGGTAAAAATGTGGAAATCACAGCAAAAAGCACTACAGATAGGCCCCTTTCACACGGGCTTTCTGATCAGGTCTGCCTGTCAGTTTTTTAGGCGGACCTGATCGAATGCTCCATGCAGCCCTATGTCTCCGCTGACACCCGCTGCTATCCGATCCGATACTGTATGTGAGATCCGGATGGATTGAAACCCTATTTTCCATCCGTCTGGAGGATCGGATTGGATAGGAATGGATGAAAACAGACAGGCGGTCCCTTTTCATCCGATCTCCCATAGAGGAGAGTGGGGATCTGACAACTCTGTCTCTGCACAGAGAGAGGAGACAGACCTGTCAGCCACCTTCTCAGCGGGGATCGGGGGATCGATCACCGCTGAGCAAAACGGAGTCAGTCGGGCGCACCGTCCATGTGAAAGGGGCCAAACGCTCAAAAGCAACATGCATAGGTGTGAATCGAGCCTTACAGATTACAGCCCAGACCTTGTTGGTAATCTTTTAGGGAGAGCAGCTGTACCTGGTAAACCTCACCCTTTTATTGGATGATTAGGTTAGAATTAATTCCTTCTGTTAAATAATCTACAATGTAAGAGTAAAAATGTTATTTAAACTGTGCAAATAAAAATGCTTATAAGTGTAGTATTTTTAGCCACTTCTGGACCAGAAGTTTTTACCCCCTTAATGACCAGGCCATTTTTTGTGATATGGTGCTGCGTTACTTTAACTGACAATTGCGCGGTTGTGCAACACTGTACCCAAATTAAATTAATTTCCTTTTTTCCCATAAATAGAGCTTTTTTTTGGTGGTATTTGATTACCTTTTTTTGTCTTATTTTTTGCGCTATAAATAAAATTCTGAAAAAAAAAACATTTTTTACTTTCTGTTATAAAACACAGCCAATATTTTTTTCATCATTTTAGGCCAATATGTATTCTGCCATATATTTTTGTTAAAAAAAAAAAATCTCAATAGGTATATATTGACTTGCACAAAAGTTATCGCATCTACAAACTAGGGGAAAGATTTATGGAATTTTTTATTATTATTTTTTTTTTACTAGTAATGGTGGCGATCAGCAATTTTTAGCAGGACTGCAATATTGCGGCGGACAGATTGGACACCTAACTGACACTTTTGAGGGGACCAGTGACATTTACTACAGTAATCAGTGATAAAAATATGCACTGTTACTGTACAAAGGACACTGGCATGGAAGAGTCTAACCCTGGGGGCGATCAAAGTGTTAAGTGTGTCCCTAGGGGGTGCTTGCTAACTGTGTGGGGGATGGACTCACTAGATGAACATAGAGATCTGTGTGTTCCTAAATAACAGGAACACAGGATCCCTTTGTTCATCTCTGACAGAACAGCGGTCTGCGTTGTTTTCATAGGCGGACCGCCATTCTGTGTCTATGGGGAGCGATCGTGGGTGGCTGGAAGACATTGCATCCGCTGGACCCACTGATTGGCTCCCCTCTGGCCAATCAGCACCCCCACTGGATATTGCACAAAACAATATACAGGTACGTCATTTTACGCAAAAGAGCCGTATATGTGCGGCGGCTGGTCGGCAAGTGGTAAACCAGACATAAAAAACTGTGCACATGCTTTAGTCACATTTTGCTAAGAAAATATGATATTATGATAGTAAATAATGCAAGGAGTAAAAAACAACTATCAGCATCCTTTTTGTACTTGTAATCTAGTCGCTGAATGTTTAATCTATAGGAGTGTTCATATTTTTTTTATATCTAAAATAATGTCTGATACTGAACAGGTACTGAGATTTTAAAACGTCCTTAGCTATGCCTATTTTGGCTAGTTATGATAAAGGGAGCATGAATACCGTTGGAAGATGATTAAGATGCCAAAGGTTGAGCTAATGAGTCATTTGAATTCAGAAAAAGCAAATCCCCATTCCTGGTATATAACCATAGCACATTGAAAAAGATGTGATGAAAGATTAAAGCATAATTGTGTCTGTGTAAGAAAAAAACTTGCATTTATACAGGATGTTTAGCAGATATGGATTGAAGCAGAAACAGATGGATGCCTATTTTCTTGAAAAAATGTCAATAAAATGATAAATGACTGTAATATATCAAAAATGGATTACTAAAAAGGACTTTTCAATGCTTTCATGAAGTTGCAGACAAAACAGATATTGTATACACCAAAATGCCATAGCTTTTTATCTAAAACTTTTGGAAGAAGAAAACAAAACCGCCACAACTTTTTCTTCCCTGTAATGAAAGTACAGTAAAAGAAATACAAGTATTTTGTGAATATATTTTTTTAAATACTAAGCTTTTCAACTAAAAGAACAATCATCAAAGCAACACACAGACTCAGCATGACGGAGTAAATGCTTTAACACTAAACTAGGTTTGCTAAAAATACATTTAAGGACTATTTAGACACTTTACTTACAATGAGGAAAATAATTACTGAAGGCATAGAAAAAATAGTGTGAAATAATTTTCAACATTTGTGATTTACCACATTTTCATCTTATTTTAAATAGGTAACAGTTTAACGTTCTGGAAAGATTTTTTTCTTAAACAATGCCCTGATTTTGGTACAATTAGGCAAGTGGCAAATGTTCGCTAGACGAAGTGAAGCTATGCAGCAAAATTGCAAAACAAAAAGAATATTATTTTGTTTAGCTTAAACACAGCTTTATGGTATTTATTTTGTTATCATTCTTTAATCCTTTAATAGATCAAGCCTGCTTAGCAAGAATTGTTTATCCATTACCACCTGGCCTTTTATAAAAAAAACAGCCGGACGGGAGCACTGTTTTCCCAGGTGGACATCATATGACATCCTTCCAGTCCCTTGCCTCATGCATGCCCAGTGGCACGATCTTGATTGACCACAAAGATCACATGGTACAGGGAAAAATCACAGCAGGCTTTGTGTTGCTCTGGGGAACCCATGACAATTCCGGACCTCGTCACCTCCGGTTAGACCGCATCATGACACAGCTGGTGCAAGTCACCAGTGCGCATGCGCAGGATCAAGAAAAATTGTAAGACAGAGCAGACAGCTGACTGAGAGGAGGCGGGGCTGAGGTGGGACGGAGTTGCCGCCATGTCATCGAGTCCTTACAGAAGTCCTTACTGAACAGAAGGAGCCACTTTTAATGGCTAGAAGCCCTGCATTAATGATACGACCACACCTCCTTCCCGCCTCCTCTAAGTCAGCTCTGCATGTGCAAAATTCTCCTCAACCTCCGTCCTGCCTCCTCTCAGCTCTGCCATCCCCCCCCCCCCGCCCCCTGTAAGGACTCGATGACACGGTCGCAACTCCGTCCCACCTCAGCCCCGCCTCCTCTCAGTCAGCAGTCCGCTCTGTCTTAAAATTTTTCTCGACCCTTGAAAATGTCTTCTGCGCATGCGCACTGGTGACTCGCACCAGCTGTTTCATGACGCAGTCTAACCGGAAGTGACGAGGTCTGGAATTTTAATACATTAGCTTCAATATATATATATATATATATATACTGTATATATAAAAAAAAGGTTATTTTTGAATAAAATGGGAAAAAAATTGATAAAAGAAAGTGAACAAGCAAAGCTGACAGCCTGATTAAAGTTGTTGAACAGGATTATGACAGCAGATCAGAACAAACTCCAAGAATAGCTGTTTTTTAAATATTTGTATAACAAGGACCAACGCCTAAGATTTGAAGGACCCTTCCTTAGATCTCTTGAGAATCTACATTGAATACCCTCAATTTCAATGTTTTCAAGTCTTCATGTATAGTCCAGAACCATCATTTAGTTAAAATATTTTGACGACCCTCAACACAAATAGTGCCACACAAAAAATAAAGTCACATGCAAAGAAAAGAGTTACCTTTTTGAGCAAAAGGATTCCCTCCCTTGTTTCTTTATCAGTAGATATGGAGAAAACACCATCTCCATTGATAATTGAGTACCTGATGTCAGCATTTAGTCCAATGTCTGCATCATTTGCCTTGATTTTGCCAACTGCTGAGCCCACTTGAGCTGATTCAGGAACATAAAGCTGATAATGTTCTGTTGAAAAATGTAAAATAAAAATAATGATTAGCATACAATAAAAGATCAAAAACATTCACAAATAAAACAAAAGTAACAATACAGCCTTTGCGCCTAATTTACTAAAGAAAATCTGTGTTTGCTGTTACCCGTAAGTTATATTTTGAGATTAATATATCTCAGATATGATTTGGGTTAATAAGGGTTCTTTGACCATGAGTGAAAACTTTAACACAACAACAGAAATGTATTGGTAAATAGCAAGGAGGCCTAAACTAATACACAGCAATATATCTATAATACAGAAAAGGAAAAAAATCATAGGTTAAAGGAACGAATAGAGTATAATACTTAAAACATGAAGATACAAACAGAAAGACAGATGACACATAGGACAAGCAGTTAGACAACAAGACAGACAACACATAGGACAAGCAGTTAGATATAAGTGCAAGAGGTATATTCCATAGTTATCATGCCCATGAGAGCTCCCTTCTAGTCTGGTATTTCAGAGACTTCTCTCTTACAAGACTTAACTAATATATACCTAACTCTCATAAACTTGCCTAGAGCCATACTGATTGGTGGAGCTATCTTACCCCTCTCCTCCCTCCGGACGTATCTAATGCAGGATTGGACAATTTCCCTATCCCCTAGCTTTATCATAACCCAGCCCCTCACTAGAAAATCTTCTCTAGGGGAGGGAGAGATTAAATATGCCAGGTAACCCCCTCTTGAATGGGGCATTAGGTATGCAAGGTCATACCCTGGGCAAATTGTCCATTCTTCAGCAGATGGCCACCTTCCTTGCATAACTAAAGAGATTGTCTTTGAAGTGGAGGCAGAGATAACGAAGGAAGTGAAACGGCCTGGTGTAAATGATTACCTTTGTCCCATAAAGTCTGCGAAAAGGAACCTAATTAAGGTGTTGTCCTTTTTCGCATGCAAGTTTACGATGGGTAAATAGCAGAACCTCTTTAGGGACACATACAGGGAGTGCAGAATTATTAGGCAAATGAGTATTTTTGAGGATTAATTTTATTATTGAACAACAACCATGTTCTCAATGAACCCAAAAAACTCATTAATATCAAAGCTGACTATTTTTGGAAGTAGTTTTTAGTTTGTTTTTAGTTTTAGCTATTTTAGGGGGATATCTGTGTGTGCAGGTGACTATTACTGTGCATAATTATTAGGCAACTTAACAAAAATCAAAGATACAGTATACCCATTTCAATTATTTATTTTTACCAGTGAAACCAATATAACATCTCAACATTCACAAATATACATTTCTGACATTCAAAAACAAAACAAAAACCAATCAGTGACCAATATAGCCACCTTTCTTTGCAAGGACACTCAAAAGCCTGCCATCCATGGATTCTGTCAGTGTTTTGATCTGTTCACCATCAACATTGCGTGCAGCAACAACCACAGCCTCCCAGACACTGTTCAGAGAGGTGTACTGTTTTCCCTCCTTGTAAATCTCACATTTGATGATGGACCACAGGTTCTCAATGGGGTTCAGATCAGGTGAACAAGGAGGCCATGTCATTAGCTTTTCTTCTTTTATACACTTTCTTGCCAGCCACGCTGTGGAGTACTTGGACGCGTGTGATGGAGCATTGTCCTGCATGAAAATCATGTTTTTCTTGAAGGATGCAGACTTCTTCCTGTACCACTGCTTGAAGAAGGTGTCTTCCAGAAACTGGCAGTAGGACTGGGAGTTGAGCTTGACTCCATCCTCAACCCAAAAAGGCCCCACAAGCTCATCTTTGATGATACCAGCCCAAACCAGTACTCCACCTCCACCTTGCTGGCGTCTGAGTCGGACTGGAGCTCTCTGCCCTTTACCAATCCAGCCACGGGCCCATCCATCTGGCCCATCAAGACTCACTCTCATTTCATCAGTCCATAAAACCTTTGAAAAATCAGTCTTGAGATATTTCTTGGCCCAGTCTTGACGTTTCAGCTTGTGTGTCTTGTTCAGTGGTGGTCGTCTTTCAGCCTTTCTTACCTTGGCCATGTCTCTGAGTATTGCACACCTTGTGCTTATGGGCGCTCCAGTGATGTTGCAGCTCTGAAATATGGCCAAACTGGTGGCAAGTGGCATCTTGGCAGCTGCACGCTTGACTTTTCTCAGTTCATGGGCTGTTATTTTGCGCCTTGGTTTTTCCACACGCTTCTTGCGACCCTGTTGACTATTTTGAATGAAATGCTTGATTGTTCGATGATCACGCTTCAGAAGCTTGCAATTTTAAGAGTGCTGCATCCCTCTGCAAGATATCTCACTATTTTTGACTTTTCTGAGCCTGTCAAGTCCTTCTTTTGACCCATTTTGCCCAAGGAAAGGAAGTTGCCTAATAATTATGCACACCTGATATAGGGTGTTGATGTCATTAGACCACACCCCTTCTCATTACAGAGATGCACATCACCTAATATGCTTAATTGGTAGTAGGCTTTCGAACCTATACAGCTTGGAGTAAGACAACATGCATAAAGAGGATGATGTGGTCAAAATACTCATTTGCCTAATAATTCTGCACTCCCTTTACATGTTTAGCCCAACCTAATATTCATGCCCTTCAAAAGGACTTGGTAAATCAATTAATTTATTATACTAATGCCTGCAGACTGTATTCACACAAATGGGTACAATTAAATTATATCAAACTATTAGTAAAACCAAAACCCAATCTCTCACACATATATATATATATATATATACACACACACACATTTATTTACAGTTGCTAATGGAGATTACACATAAACTCCTCATAAGGCAACATTGCCTTTGCCTCAAAAAGCAAGACCAAGTGACCAATCATGCTCTCTTAGTGTTCACAATGCACATGTAGGTGCTTACATTAGGTACAGTTTACACATGGCATTGTTTGCTAACCAGCGGCTGACTGTATGCCAGAAATGTGGTGACTGGCTAAAAAAAAAATAAGTTATTTTCCATAAAGTTTTTGTGACTTTTTGACATTTTGCTAGTTTTCATGCGGATTTCTTGCAAGAATAATACCATAGGAAGTATGTACTAATAATATTATTGTGACTGTAAAACATCATTGAAGGGAAAAAATGTATAGTCCTTGCTTTAATAAGATAACAACAGTGTGCATGAAATAAACAAAGCAATGTGTGCTAATATGTAAGTTTTGGCCATGGCAACAGTGGGTACATATATGGGTACACATATTTCATATGCTACTTGCAGGGTTGCCAACTGTCCTTATATTTTAGTTATAGCTTATAAACAGAAAATCTTTCTTGCATGTATCTACAAAGCGCCAGATACAGAAACAAAACAAAGGTTTTCCACCATTGTAATTGTGCTGGAATTATGTCCACTGACATCAAAAATAAGACAGATTTTTGCTCTTACTGACCAACAATTTAAGAGACACTGGCGGAGATTTACTAAAACTGGTGCACACAGAATCCGGTGCAGCTCTGGATAGTAACCAATCAGCTTCTAAGTTTTATTGTCAGATCCTAATTGAACAAACTGATGTAAGAAGCTGAGTGGTTACTATGCACAGCTGCATCAGATTCAGTGTGCCCCAGTTTTAGTAAATCTCCCCCACTGTTACATACTCTTGGCGACTGCACTTTGTATGCTGTGTTGAATGCTACATAGTCCAGTGTTTGTTGTTGTTTGTTCTCTCAAGTATTGCCCGTTGCTAAGCAGACCATTCTTCTTGAAGGTAGCGTCAGAAAAAATGGGGGAATGCAATATATGCATTGATCATAAGGGTCCTTTCACACGGGCTTTCTGCCCGGTGGACTTTGTTTTGCTCAGCGTGGATCGATCCGCCGATCCCCGCTGAGCAGGCGGATGACAGGTCCGTCTCCGCTTACTTTGCAGAGGCACACCTGTCAGATCCCTGCTCTCCTCTATGGAAGATCGGATGATCTTGTCCATTTTCATCCAATCCTATCCGATCTGATCTTCTATCGACGGATGGAAAATAGGGTCACCATCCATCTGGATTTCACGGACAGGAACAGATCGGAAAGCAGCGGGTGTCAGTGGACATGTCACCACTGACATCCACTGCTCCATAGGGGTGCATGGAGCATCCGATCAGGTCCGCCTGAAAAACTGAGAGGCGGACCTGATCGGAAAGCCCGTGTGAAAGGGGCCTTAGTGTATCCTTCAACAAATAAGTTAAGGGATTGCATTCATTGGGTCTAAAAAACATCCATGCGCTCATGCAAACCTGCAAAGTATTGATTTCTTTCTGGACCTATGTATGCTCTTTTAGTAATTCATGCCCTATTTTATACTGTCATAGTGATGTGCAGTAAAAAAAAAAAAAGAAACGACAGATTATAGGAATAGACTGATGTAGCAATTTGTAGCTCCAGCATCACATCTCCTTTTCACATTATGCCATTCAATTTTTCAGTTTCTAATACAGATAAATATTTTAGGATGAGGTGAAGAGACATTATTTTTTATTTTATTTTTTTCTATTGTGAGAAATGGCTGTGCGAACTGCACTAAAATACTAATTTCTATCATACACGTCATATTCTGCTGTGCTACAAATTCTGCACAGATGCAGCTAACAGAGAAAGAGGAAGATTCTTGTTTATTATCTGAAACCAGATATAAGTCAGATAATCATGCTGTGACTTCTTGGGGTGAGAGTCACTGCATACAACTCAGTAAAAACTCACAAGAAATGCTGTTGATCTTGATGAAAGTGGCCAAAATGGACTTCTCTGCAAAGTCATAACTCACAAGCTGATTAGCTGTCATCTGAATCACATACAGAAAAATCAACTTTTACTTTTGGGACTTTGTTGAAATCTCTGTCTGTAAAAGCACAATGCAAATAGCTATTTGCTGCTGGGTTTTAGTTATTAGAAAAATAACTTAGAAATATACTCAAATCACGTCGGATCAGTAAAACCTATTTAAATAAATTGTTCATGTAGCAATATCCATCCATTTACTGCAATGAATTTTACAAAATCAAAATCAATAGTTTTCCCTAAATGGTGGAATGACCAAAAAAAAAAAAGACTATTTTTTTGTACTGTTTACCTTTATTATCGGCATGTGGATTGGCCAGATTAGCAGAGAATAACTCAAGTGAATGGCCTAGAAAATTGAAATGTATAATTTATATGAATCTCTGTAGACTTCATATACTGTATATGTTCAGGCTAGTGATCGACCGATATCAGTTTTTTATTGCCGATACCGATATTTTGGTCATCGCGTATCGGTATCGGCCGATATGGGCCGATATTTTTATACATTTAAATAATATATATATATTTTTTTTCTTTGACAGGTACTCTTGTGGAGGGATCTGGGGGGTCTAAAAAACCACAAACCCCTTCTCTGCACTTAGAAGCATTCAAAACGCCAAGTTTGACTGTTTTGAATGCTGCCATTTTTTTAAATCTGGTGCCAGTACCCGTAAGTGATGTCGTGACATCACTTCCGGGTTTTTGCATGGAGACCCAATCAGAGCAGAATGTGGCTTTGATTGGGTCTTCGGCGGCCGTGCAGGCTGGTTGCCTGGGTCTCCCAGTGGAAAGGGAGACCCGGGCAAGCCACGGAAGGTGGCGGGAGGGGGGGACGTCCCCTCCGGCTCCCTGTAATGACAGCCGAGCAGCTTCTCAGCTTCATTGGTTGTCATTACAAGACAGCTGACTGTTGGCTATGGATGCCCTCTAGCGGCAGGCATCACTCCGGTACAAGAACTTTCCGAAATATCGGCAATATCGGTCACGTTGGTGGCCGATTCTGATATATCGAGGAAAGTGCAGATCGGCCCTCGATATATCGGCTTTGCCTATAATCGGTCTATCCTTAGTTCAGGCAGACAAAAATAATGGCAATTCAAATATTTTTTATTTTAAACTAAAAGTGTATCTTAAAGTATAACTAAAGGCAAATCTTTTTTGTAGTTTAGGATAGAGTGGAGAGGGATTCAAAAATTTGCAAATTGTATTGCTTTTTGCATCCCTGTTAAGGGGATTCACCCTCTCTATTTGTCCTGTTTACCATTGGCATTGAAAGTGAAAGTAAAAGAAATTCTCAAAATGTTGGGTTGTCCCCAGAAAAGTAATAGAGGGAAAATCTTCTGATGATGACTCTAGTTCTGGTGACCTGGGGGTCCCTAAGAAATTACATTAATTTGCAGGGTTTTCCTCTCAGTACATGTTTGGCTATGGGACAAGAAGTGAAGGGGAATCTCCACAATGAGACACAGATGGTGAAAAACAATTATGACAGGGGTTATAACCCTTCCTTACCTAATCCAAAACGGGAAAATAAAAATTCTTATAGTTGTACTTTAAAGTGGTTGTTAACCCACACTGCTATCTTTATATAATGATCTGTGTATTGTTATGCTAGGTTCTCCTGTCTCTGTGATTTATAAAAAAAACAAAAAGTTTTTATCAGTTTTCAGAGCATGGATCGGCCATCACATGACCTGCTGCCTCTCTCCTCTCCCCACCTGACAGCTGCAGGGGCAGGGCAAAGATCCCCCCCCCCTCCCGCTGACGTCAGTTGGGAGGGGAGGAGGAGAGAGACGGCCGGTCACAGTGACAGGAACACCTGGCATTAGGAAAAAAAAGTGTATATTATAAGACATTAAAAGGTTTTTCAGCAGCAGGAGTGGAGGGGGCGGGCACCTGACACAGGAGCAGAATGCAGGGAAGAGAGAGAGGAGGAGGACAGAGTGAGACAGAGGGGGACAGGAGAGCTGCGGATGATGGAGCCACGTACACTGACCACCGTATCAGGGCTCTGCAGCCATGATACCCCTGGTCAGTTTACAGGGGGAGGGCAGAAACTGGCAGGATTAACCAGGTATTTCAGGTGATACAGGGGACCAAATTACCAAGCACAAGCACGTTGCTGTATAACATGCTCTAAAGGAACAGGATCTTTCTTTTTTATTTTTTTAGGGTAACAAATGCTTTAAGCAAAACACCTACACCATACAGTATAATCTTTTTGGAATCATAACAAAAAAGTGTGTTCACAAGCACTTCCTTCTCTAGGGTGACAAAGGCTCAGTATAGACACAGTGTTGTCACCTTTTGCCTCATGCTCTTAAATTGGACCAAAAACTGTTGTTCCAATGTACTGTAGAGTACATTGGAACACTTGGAACACACTGCATTAGTCACCACAGTAAAATTATGATGTTAGCTTTCGCTAAAGTACACACACATTCACAAAGGGTGAGATTTACTAAAACTGCACCATGCAAAAGCTGCATGCAGCTCTGCATATAAACCAATCAGCTTCCAGATTTTATTGTCAAAGCCTAAATTAACAAGCAGAAGTGAGAAGCTGGTTGGCTACCATGCACAGCAGCGCCCGATTTTGAATGCTCCAGTTTTAGTAAATCCCAAAACTCCCACAATTCATAGAAAAAGCACAGGATGTGCTTAGCACAAGGAGAACAAACATGGACAAATTAAGGATAACATCTTTTAACAAAAAAAGCTCTTTTGTTTAACTTGCAGCATTCTAAAAAAGTATTTTTTTGAGAGTTTGGTTCTACAATAATTTTCATGCTTTTCTGAAATGAACCTTTTCTCTTCTGATTTCCCAGTAAAGGAATACCTATTAAAATAATTACTACATCAGGGAATAAATCAGAATACTTTCTGAAGCTCATCTTTATTTTTTTGTTATATTAATATTAGATTATTTTAGCCAGTTTTATCCAAATTGGATTGATAATCTTGGGAGTTTTATATCATGCTAGCATATCCTAGTATATATGTTTACATTTCCACAATTCCATAGTGATTTTTGTACAATTTATTATTAAGTTGAGGTCTATTGTTAGCTTCTAATATTATATTACATACACATTATCCATCAATACGTAGTGATCACACGGCCTATTTTTCTGAAGCTTTTTTCCTTTTTTGTGTGGCCCTTCTGCCAGGGACTACCCAACTTGATCAAGGCCAATACAGGCAAGCATGTGGTAGGATAGGTGGGTTGTCAAGATCTTTGAAAAGAGCTTGATGTCCATGTTTAGGAGGTATATTGGGCGGTAATTACCTTCCTTGGGGATAACAGTGATATATGCCTCGAGGAGGTGCTCGGAAATAAAAGAAATAGTGTAAAGTAAATTGAAGGCTCTAAGGAAGACCGGGGACAGGAGGTCTAAAAAGCTTTTAGAATATTGCACTGGGAAGCCGTCCAAACCCGGGTTTTTCCCCAGTTTCATATTTTTCATTGATACTGCAAATTCCTCCACAGACTTTGTTTGCTGATTTTAATATTAATGATTTTATTGTAGTGATGCCAGTTGGATTTATTTTATTTCATTTTACATAGATGCTGCCTTGAAACGTTGAATTAGGTGAAATACGGTTCAGCACAATTTCTGTGAAATACCTTTTAATATTATTAAGCTTTCTTTTCAGATGGTTTTGTATTTGTTCTTTATGTTCAGACAAATAAAAATTGGAAATTAATTGATTTTATACTTTATATTATTGCATGTGATTATTTATTAGATTTGTAAAAATGTGTTATTTTCTGATGAATCTGAAAAAAAATTGTTTAAATTAATATAAAATGTTAATAGTATACAAGAACAACAAAACATAATAATAATAACAATTATTATTAGTAGTAGTAGTATTTATTTATTAGCTTTGTTTATGTTTAGGTGCTAACAGATATAGTATCATTGACAATGTACTATTCACTGGTGAAAAGCCTGTTAGTTGAGGACAAGTTGTATTTTATTTGCTACATTTCCATTTCCTACAAAGGAAAAATAAAACCGCCATTAGGTAATACTTTTATTTTGATGTATTGCTTGAAAGCTTCCTCTCCTTACAGTTAAACCAAGAACAAAGTACCAAATCAGCATTGATACCAACTGTGACTAGCCATGAATTGCAATCACACTATTAACTTTAAGCCTTAAAGTCTATGTGAGGTATGCACCAGAATTACTCTTCAAGATGAGATGAAATCATTTTCCACTACTGAGCCTGCATATATTATATTGGGATCTGTTGTACTGAATCCTGACAAAAAACTAGAGCACTATTATCTGAAAATATAGTACCACAGACATCAGCTGCTGAATGATAAAGAAAAATGAGCTCAACTGGCATACACTGTAAATGATAAAATGTTGCTTCAAATAAAAATGCTGAGTGAAAAAATGTTTTAGAACTTGCATTTGATACAAAATGGTTTCTTTTTGATGCTGTTCTTTCTTTGGAATTTCTTTCCAAAATTACTTATAACATATTCTTTATTTCCCCCCAAAAGGATATAGGAGAAAAAGCAGCAATGTAGAAAAAAGATGTGTTGAAATATTCTCTGAATGAAATCATAAAAAAAAACTACCTGGTTAGCTGGGTTGCTTGATAACTTCTCTTTTAAACAATGTTTAACCCTGCAAAATGCTGCTTATTAATGCTAGGGAGAAATGATGAGGCGAATTATGAGGCTCATTTAATAAAGAAGAAGAGAATGTTAACTAAAAATAAGGATCCTGGGAGCGTGTCCTACCATTGGGCAAGTGAAGATATTCCAGCCTTGAACTCCTGCTACATCTCTCCCCAACCAAACCACTGGAGCTCAATAGAGTTCCCTGCGCCCCCGGCTTCCACAGACCCAACAACCCTCAACCTTGCGACATATGCCATGTGCATCATTTCCAATGCCTTGCAACCGCTCACCAAAGCACTTGTGGAAGCTGGCACCCCATAGACATGGCTATACCCCTTCACCCTCTCTGCCCACAAAAAACAGCCATGTCTACATTTTTAACTCTTCGGACAACATGGAATTTTTGCTTTTAGAGATAGATCTTCCTTGAAGAATCAAGCAAAATTATTTAACATATTCTTTAGTCATGCAGCAGATGTTACCCATTGGTTAAACCCATGCTTATTCATTACACTGTTATCGTATATAGCTGGGACCTGTGTAGATTTATATTGTCAATTTCATATCTTTTGCATATAGTCAATTATTGTACCTTGTGTCTTGGGGAGGTGCCTAATGCTCACAGATTATCAATTCAAACCCTTTACTTGAAAGACTGGGCAAGATACCCAGACCTGTTAAATTTTACAAAAACAGCCTTTTCTAGTGTGTATTCTGTTCTTGCACCTAAAGTATAGTTAGAGACTTAGGGAGTTAGAGACTGGCATATTATAATTTGAGGCATTCCTTTCCCTTTCCTGGATGCCCACCTTAATCAAATATCTGGGAGCAAAAATCCCATCTAACCTAGAACAACTTTATGACTTAAACTACAAACACCTTTTGTCACTAGTAAGTAGTAAACTAAAGGAGTAGTTCTATCTTAAACAGCTGTGTTTTGAAAGGATGGCACTAAAAATGGACATCCTACCTCATATTCTTTATGTTTTTCAAATGGTGCCATTAAACCCTCCCCATTCCTTTTTTAGCTTATTAAAATCCCCATTCCTGCAATACATCTGGGCTGGCTCCTCTTCCAGAATTCACTATGAGACTTTACCCAAACATTCAAGAGGCATAAATCTCCCCCATATAGAATTATATAATAAAGTGGCTCTTATTACCTGCCTATTGGACTAGGTTCACAACTACCCGAGGAAACAATCTTTATAGCCTCATCTTGGCTGTGTCTTACCCCAATAGATCCCCTAATTTTACAGAATGGGAAAGGGAGCTCAACGTGACTTTCTGTCAGGAAGACAAATACATGTGAGCAGGCGCATGGTTTCTGTAATCTTTCGTGTAATCTCATTCTTGAGTGTGCATTGGCACCAGGCAAACTGTCAAACAGAGAAGCCTGCAGTAGGCAGACAGCCTTCATGGACGGCGGAAGTATTTTTTTTTCTTCTGGGTGCAGTGGACGGCATGATTGACGATGGATTTACATTGGGGGACACTGTTTTTTTTTTCATATTTTAAATTTCTAAAGGAGTAGTTCTATCTTAAACAGCTGTGTTTTGAAAGGATGGCACTAAAAATGGACATCCTACCTCATATTCTTTATGTTTTTCAAATGGTGCCATTAAACCCTCCCCATTCCTTTTTTAGCTTATTAAAATCCCCATTCCTGCAATACATCTGGGCTGGCTCCTCTTCCAGAATTCACTATGAGACTTTACCCAAACATTCAAGAGGCATAAATCTCCCCCATATAGAATTATATAATAAAGTGGCTCTTATTACCTGCCTATTGGACTAGGTTCACAACTACCCGAGGAAACAATCTTTATAGCCTCATCTTGGCTGTGTCTTACCCCAATAGATCCCCTAATTTTACAGAATGGGAAAGGGAGCTCAACGTGACTTTCTGTCAGGAAGACAAATACGTGTGAGCAGGCGCATGGTTTCTGTAATCTTTCGTGTAATCTCATTCTTGAGTGTGCATTGGCACCAGGCAAACTGTCAAACAGAGAAGCCTGCAGTAGGCAGACAGCCTTCATGGACGGCGGAAGTATTTTTTTTTCTTCTGGGTGCAGTGGACGGCATGATTGACGATGGATTTACATTGGGGGACACTGTTTTTTTTTTCATATTTTATTTGAAGGAATTATCAAAAACTGTCTCTGTGTTTTTATTACTTTTCAACACTTTTTTGGTGAATGACACTTTTTTGGGGTACTATGTACCCCAAACTCATTCACATGGGTGGGGGCAGGATCTGAGGGATTTTCCAGATTCCGATAAGCTCCTTCCCGCAGACCCCCGCAACCACCAGCCACAGTTGTGGGTATGAGGCCATTGTCCCCATCAACATTGTCCCCCCTGCCCCAAAGCTCCCACCCCCCATGTTGAGGGCATGTGGCCTTGTATAGTTCAGGAGGGGAGCACTCACTCACCCCCCTTTCCTGACCTGCTGGGCTGCATGCTTGGATAAGGGTCTGGTATAGATTTTGGGGGGGGACCCCACAGAGTTTTTTTTATGATTTTTTTACTGGCAATTTTTTTTCAGCTGTCAGCGGGGAAGATCATTTACAGCTGATGACTCATTGGTTGTTAAGGATGCTGCAGCTGGCTTCCCGGCCCCATTCCTTAACAACTGGCTTTTACTGTGCCCTGATTGTGCAAAGCTTTGCCCAATCATGGAACAGAATGCACTGTGCAACGCACAGTGCATTGCAGGGTGTTAAGCGGGGCGAACATCTGCCAAACACCCTGCAAATTTGGGTTTTTGCTGAATGGGGCAAACAGCCAATGTTTGGACTGAACTCATGCTTGGGCCAAACTGTTTGCCCAACTCTGCTTATTATCCTAATCTTGGTATGATCAGATGATTTTAAGGGCTTAGTGTTATCACAAGGGATGTTACATTCTTTGTGATAGCAATAAAAGTATAAAAACAGAAACAGTGTAAATAAATAAATCATTAATAATAAAACATAATGGGGTTGATTTACTAAGAAAGTGAAAAATTGGGTGTAGGTGTGCATGGTAGCTAATCAGCTTCTAACTTCAGCTTGTTAAACACAAAAAAAAAAAACATAGAAGCTGGTTTCTATGCGGAGTTGCACCAGATTTTGCACTCTTCAGTTTTAGTAAATCAACCCCAATATCTCTGATCTGTAATTCACTCATTTTTGTGTTTTGTGGTGTGTTGCCTTAGATAGAACTTTCAAAATTAAAATGAGTAAAGGTAATAGTATAGGCTGCTTTCTCTGCAGTTCAGTGCACCATATTGCACAGTACATTGTGTGTTGCGATGGAAGTGTGTTGGAATGCAATTCAAAATATAACACACAACAGCACACCATTGCGCTATTCTATTCTCCAGCACCACCAGCTGAATGCTAAATAATATAAAATATATAATGTACATATAATATACATTATATTATAATGTCTAATATAATAAATAATTGAGTATACAGCATAAATACATCAATAATTATACTTTATAAATACAGTTTAGCAGGGAGACAACCCCTAATCATAGCTAAAAGCAGTTGTGGAGACCCGAGAACTCAAGCACAAATTTCTTACCAATACAGTAGATATATAGCAAGATGAAACGTTATTTCCCTTTTCAGCATACAGTGAAAAATGTGTTTTAGTGAAAAATCTATAGTTAGAAAGAAGAGGGGGGCATACCAGGAGAACTAGATTTACTTATTCTCATTAAGTTTACTAAAAATCATATTTAAACAGGAAAAAAAGGCATTTTTGAACATCTCTTTTACCGCAGTGAAGAATAAAAATTGGCAATAGTTTATGCTATGTGGATGTATGGATAGTAAACTACAATCCCCATTCCCAGTGTTCTTGTTAAAATTATTATTATTTTTTTTTTTTTTTATCAAAATGTTTAATAACATTATTTATTAACAATAATCATGTTACACTCACTAATCAGAAAAAAAATGATAAAATTTAACTGGTTGCCTGGAACAACATTGATATTTTATTTCTTTAATTTCCTATTTATTTTTTTGCAGAAAACAAATGCCCCCCCCCCCCCCAATTATATTAGTTTAGTTTAGAACATGCTGTTGCAGTGCTATTATTCATCCTTGGCAGGCATGGCCTATTGATAGTAAATAAGACCCATGAGCTAGTATTAACAACTAATAGACTTCACAAGATTCTATAATTGGTTACTTGATCTATCATTTTGGGTTCTACACCACTGACCCAGCCATCAGTATTAACTAATTAAAGTTACAAGACCTGTCCACTAGCTTTAAGTTGCAGGAATCTCTTTGAGAAAGCAGACCAAATATGTATTTCATCCTAAAAGTAGACACATTGCTACACACGTTGCTACCAACTTCAATAAGGATAGAAGGAAATAACATTAGAACTAAAATAAACATTGTATAATGATTGAAGATAGAACTAAAATAGACATTGTTTAATGAAATTATGCAAAAGTCTCAATTTAACAAATCACGACAAAATGCACTAAATATATCAACTTTCACATACTCCACAACAATGCCTTTTCTTTTTTTTCAACAAACAGTAGGAGAGAAAGAACATGTGTTAGATTGTTGTAAAATTGTAAAACAGTAACAACATTCTGTAACAAAACAAATTTGAGCACATTTTCATTGCTGAAAGCACCCAAATAAAATCTTGAAAACGTTGCATTAGCTGATAACTGAAAAGTTCAGCCTATCCTACATCGATAATGGTTATAAATTAGCTTCTTGAGTTCTTCATAAAAGCCCCAAATTTTTTTCCACAAACTGAAAATGATTTATCAGAGTAGAATGACAGGGCTGATTACACTTCATGTCCTTTGTCAGTAACTTAAACCTAAACTTTGTCAGTAAAGGATATTTAGATGACGTGTTGTATGTCCCCTAAGCTTCATGCCTGTAGAGAAGACTGGCAACATGCAAATAAGTAGAAAATCTAAAAAAAATAACTTTGTGTTAACAGTAGTTATATATTAAGCAATCCTTGTCGTTTTACTGAACCTCTCATTTCTAACCTCTACTTAACCACCTTAGCTCTGGTAGGTTTTACTCTCTTAACCACTTAAGCCCCGGAGGATTTGGCTGCTAAACGACCAGGGGGTATTTTGCGATTCGGCACTGCGTGAATTTAACGGACAATTGCGCGGTCGTGCGACGCTGTACCTAAACTAATTTGGCGTCCTTTTTTTCCCACAAACAGAGCTTTCGTTTGGCGGTATTTGATCACCTGTGCGATTTTTTGATCACGCGCTATAAACAAAAAAAGAGCGTCAATTTTGCAAAAATAGCAATATTTTTCCCTTTTTTTTATATGAAATTCCCCCCCAAAAAAATGTAAAAATCAAAATTTTTTAACATTTTCGGCCAATTTGTTTTATGCTACCTATGTTTGGTAAAAAAAAATCGCAAAAAGCGTATTTTGATTGGTTTGCGCAAAAGTTATTGCGTTTACTAAGGGAAAGATTTTTGTCATTTTTGTTGTTTTTTTTTTTAACGCGTAATGGCGGCGATCTGCGATTTTTTTGCGGTACTGCGACATTGCGGCGGACAGATCGGACCCTTGACTGACATTTTTGACACTTTTAGGGTTACCAGTGACATTTCTACAGTAATCAGTGCTATATATATGCACTGTTACTGTAAAAATACACTGGTAGTGAAGGGGTTAACTTTATTTGAGAGGGAGAGGCTGTGTGTGTCCCTAGGGGCGTGATTCTTACTGTGATTGGCTGTGGCTTCAGCTGTATGCAGAGTGATCAACGGATCTACATAGTAGATCCATATGATCAGCTCTCATACAGAGGGGAGAATGACAGGCAGCTTGTTTACACAAGCTGCCTGACTTTCTCCCTCTCCCCCGCCGATCGCAGAGTGGCCGGCGGACATCGGGTCCGCCGGTCACACGCGCGGGGGGGTCGGTGACCACACGGGAGCGCGCCTCCGGCGGCGCGCGCTCGCTCCCTAGACCCTCACAAGCTAGTGACGTAGCCCTACGTCACTTTGCCTGTGAGGGGCTGACCGCCGACGTAGATCGGCGTGCGGCGGTCGGCAAGTGGTTAATGACCAGGCCATTTTTTGCAATACGGCACTGTATTGCTTTAACTGACAATTGCGCTGTCGTGCAACGCTGTACCCAAATAACATTGATGTATTTTTTTCCCCCACAAATAGAGCTTTCTTTTGGTGTTATTTGATCACCTCTGCGATTTTTATTTTTTGCGTTATAAAAAAAAACAATATTTTTTACTTTCTGCTTTAAAACATTCCCAATAAAAAAAATGTAAAAATATAAAATATTTTTCATCAATTTAGGCCAATATGTATTCTGCTACATTTTTTTTTGGTAAAAAAATCCTAATAAGCGTATTTTGATTGGTTTGCGCAAAAGTTATAGCGTCTACAATCTATGGGATAGATTTATGCCATTTTTATTTTTTTTATTGTTTTTACTAGTAATAGCGACGACATTGCGGCGGACAAACCTGACACCAAGTGACACTTTATGGGGACCAGTGACACCAATACAGCGATCAGTGCTAAAAAAAAATATTCACTGTTACTGTATAAATGACACTGGCAGGGAAGGCATGAACACAATGGGTGATCAAGGTGTTAAATGTGCTCCTAGGAAATGCTTTCTAACTGTTTGGGAGAGATTTGTGCTAGAGGAAAAGAGAGATCTGTGTTTCAGCTTAGCTGAAACACAAGATCTCACTCTTCCTCTGTGACAGAACAGCCGTCTGCCTTGTTTACATAGGCAAACCGCCATTCTGTCATTCTCCTGCACGATCACAGGTAGCTCCCGCTGTGTCGCGTGCCCCCAAGAACCCCTGCAGAAAACCACGTACCTATACGTGATTTTGCGCAGACAGGCCACCCTGCCGCAGTATATATGCAGTGGGTGGTCCGGAAGTGCTTAAAGTGAACCTGTGCCCAGACTATGCACACCAAAGTATTAACATATTCTAAACAAACATTTTCAAACTTCACAGCAGAGGCACTAAAAGTTTTGCTTTACCTCCGAACGATCGGTGGGTCCCGGTGCCCATCGTGCACCCCTGATATCTCCTACACAAAATCACATACATGCAGTATATATTCAGTGGGCAGTACAGAACTGGTTAATTGGTCACATGATCATGCTTAGGCCTACCAATTGGTGACTAGACCTGAGCACTGTCACAAAGGAAAAAGTCACTTGCTCCCCACAAGTACTGGGTGTTTTCACTAGCTGACAGCAAACTACGATTGGAGGAGAAGTGGTGGCAAAGTGAATATCACAGAGTCAGGAGGCACCTTTGCACAGACAGAGACAGAAGTAACAGCTTTTCCTTCATGCAGATATAAAACCTAACTGGATGAAATTTAGTTTCTTAACCACTTCAGCTCTGGAAGGTTTTGCCCCCTTCCTGACTAGGCCCTATTTTGCGATTCAGCACTGTGTTACTTTAACCACTTGCCGACCGCCCACAGTATATTTACTGCGGCAGTCAGCCCCTCATGATACTACGTCACTCGCCCAGGAGCCTGCACATCCCCGCATGTGTGACTGGCGGACCCGATGTCCACCGGTCACTCGCGATCTCCCAGTGGAGAGGGAGAAAGGCAGGCGGCTGATGTAAACAAAGCCACTGTCATTCTCCCTGGTGTAACAGCAGAGATCATACGATCCTGCTATGTAGGATCGTATGTCTCTGTGGTTACATGAAAAGCCACACCCCTTTACAGTTAGAAGCACACCCCTAGGGACACATTTAACCCCTGCATCTCTAAAAAAATTTGCAGATCGCCGCCATTACTCGTTAAAAAAAAAAACAATAAAATGACATAAATCTTTCCCTTAGTTAGTAAACGCAATAACTTTTGCGCAAACCAATCAAAATACGCTTATTGCAATTTTTTTTACCAAAAATATGTAGCAGAAATCAAATTGGCCTAAAATGTTAAAACATTTTGATTTTTAAATTTTTGGGGGGAATTTCATATAAAAAATGTGAAAAATATTGTTATTTTTTCAAAATTTTCTCTCTTTTTTTGTTTATAGTGCAAAAAGTAAAAATTGCACAGGTGATCAAATAGCACCAAAAGAAAGCTCTGTTTGTGGGAAAAAAATGGATGTCAATTTAATTTGGGTACAGCGTCGCACGACCGCGCAATTGTCCGTTAAATTCACACAGTGCCAAATCGCAAAATAGGGCCTGGTCAGGAAGGTAAAATCTTCCGGGGCTGAAGTGGTTAACGGACAATTGCGCGGTCGTGCGATGCTCTACCCAAACAAAATTGATGTCCTTTTTTTCCCACAAATAGAGCTTTCTTTGGTGGTATTTGATCACCTGTGCGATTTTTATTTTTTTGCGCTATAAACAAAAAAAAAGCGACAATTTTGAAAAAAAAATAACAATATTTTTCACATTCTGCTATATGACATTCTCAAAAAAAAAAAGTAAAAATCTAAATTTTTTAACATTTTAGGCCAATTTGTTTTCTGCTACATGTTTTTGGTAAAAAAATAGCAATAAGCGTATTTTGATTGGTTTGCACAAAAGTTATCGTGTCTACTAACTACGTGAAAGATTGATGTAATTTTTATTGTTTTTTTTTTATTTTTTACTAGTAATGGCTGTGATCTGCAATTTTTTGCGGGACGGCAACATTGCGGCGGACAGATCAGACCCCTAACTGACATTTTTGTCATTTTTGGGGGGACCAATGACATTACTACAGTAGGGTTGAGCGAACACCTAGATGTCCGTGTTCGACGGGTTCGGCCGAACTTTAAAAAAAAGTCCGGGTCCGTGTCCCGGACTTTTACCGAACTTTTCCCGGACACCGAACCCCATTGAAGTCAATGGGGACCCGAACTTTAAGGCACTAAAATGGCTCTAAAACACCAAAGGAAAGGGCTAGAGTGCTGCAAATGGCAGCAAAACGTAATTAAGAGCATGGCAAGTGCTCTGCAAACAAATGTGGATAGGGAAATAACTTAAAACAACAAAAAAAAAACAGAAAAATAAAACAATGTTCTTCTTCATCTCTGAAGGACGAGGCCCATATGGAGTAGGAGGGAGGTTGAGGTGGTGGTGGATGTGGCGGTGACATAGGCGTGCGCACAGGGTGTGCTGGGTGTGCCTGGGCACACCCTAATCACCTAGGGCACATAGCATTGCCAGTGAGGAGATGGGAAAGATCTCCCTGGGACCTGCTCTGCTCTATTTCTCCTTGCCTACAGGTACATGGCCCCGATACATTACTCTCCCTGCTGGCAAACACATGCATGTGTATTTCAACTTTGGGGTGCACACCTTAATGCAATAGGCTGCGCACACCTATGGGCGGTGTAGGTGGAAGCGGCGGTGGAGGAGGACCAGGGCCGGATTAACAGCATCATGGGCTTGGTGCTGAGGATTTTGAAGGGCCTTAAGGGCCGTGCCTTGCCATGCACCCAGAGGAGGAAGGGTGCAGCCATGCATGCCTAATTCAACATGGGATGCTGTCTCTGAAGCCCATAAACACATCCATGCATCGCCAACTGTCCCTCCTTGTCCGGCCTTCACGCTGTGTGGGGAGGTTCTGAGGGTGCTGCCTGGGGAAGCGAGCATAGAAGCCAGACTTCTGTGTTTACAAGTGACAGAAGAGCGGTAACAGTGAATATGGCCAACCCGGGGCCTATATAAAAGGTAGGGGCCTGGAGCTGCAGCTCCAATACCCCTACATTAATCTGGCCCTGAGGAGGAGGACGAGGTAGCCAACACTGCTTCTTTTCAAAAATTTTAAATGAGGGTACACCCCAAAAGAGTGAGAAAGAGCAAAAATGGAACAATGGGTGGGTAAGGTCGGTATCCATTGCTATTCTGCATAAGGTACGGAAAAGTCCCGTGGGATCCATGCCTGGTTCATTTTAATGAACGTGAGCTTGTCCACATTGTCTCTGGACAGGCGGCTGCGCTTGTCTGTTATAACGCCCCCAGCCGTGCTAAATACCCGTTCAGATAATACACTGGCTGCAGGGCACGCCAGCACCTCCAAGGCGTAAAGGGCAAGCTCAAGCCATGTGCCCAATTTGGAGACCCAGAAGTTGAAGGGGGCAGACCCGTCATTCACTACATGTAGGCGTGTGCACACATACTGCTCCACCATGTTGGTAAAATGCTGCCTCCTGCTAAGACGTTCCATCTGAGCTGCTGGTGCTGCTGTTTGTTGTGGCGTGCTGACAAAGCTTTTCCACATTTCGGCCATGCTAACCCTGCCTTCTGAGGTGCTGGCGGTGCCCTGGTTGCGTTGGCGACCTCCTCCTCCTCCTCCTCTGCCTTGTGCTTCCACTGTGGCCCCGCTGTCAGATGGGAATGCCAGCAGCATGGCGTCTACCAGCGTGCGCTTGTACTCGCGCATCTTGCGATCGCGCTCCAGTGAGTGAATTAAGGACGGTACGTTGTCCTTGTAACGGGGATCCAGCAGCGTGGCCACCCAGTAATCAGCACAAGTTAGAATGTGGGCAACTCGGCGGTCGTTGTGGAGACACTGCAGCATGTAATCGCTCATGTGTGCCAGGCTGCCCAGAGGCAACGAAAGGCTGTCCTCTGTGGGAGGTGTATCGTCCGTGTCCTCTGTATCCCCCCAGCCACGCACCAGTGATGGCCATGAGCTGGCCTGGGTGCCACCCTGCTGTGAACATGGTTCCATCTCCTCCTCCAGCTCCTCCTCCTCCTCATCCTCCTCATCCTCCAGAACTGTGCCCCTGCTGGACAATTGCGTCCCTGGCGTTTGCGTGTGCAGGAACCCACCCTCGGAGCCCCTTGCGAATGACTGCCCTGAAAGCCTTGGAAATGTTACCTCTTCATCCTCCTCCTCCTCCTCATCCTGTGCCACATCCTCTTCCATCATCGCCCGAATTGTTTTTTCAAGGAGGCATAGAAGTGGGATAGTTAAGCTGAGAACGGCGTCATTGCCACTGGCCATGTTGGTGGAGTACTCAAAACAGCGCAACAAGGCACACAGGTCTCGCATGGAGGCCCAGTTAAATTAAATAGCGGAATAGAAAATATGATCCAAAAAAAGTGTATGTATATCACACGTACACAACCACACTGGGCCCCAATTACTATTGTTTGTACCCCTAAAAGGCTAGATGAGGAGTAGGGGGAGTATGGAACAGGCAGCACCCTCAAACCTTCAGAAGTATGAGATGAACCCCAACAACTTGGAAAGGTGGATCTCTCTCACACGTACCGACACAGACTATCCCGCAATTCAATTGATCCTCAAAGGTTTTTATTGAATAGCGGAATAGGAAATATGATCAAAAAAAGTGTATGTATCTCGCACGTACACAACCACACTAGGCCCCAATTACTATTGTTTGTACCCCTAAAAGGCTAGATGAGGAGTAGGGGGGGTATGGAACAGGCAGCACCCTCAAACCTTCAGAAGTATGAGATGAACCCCAACAACTTGGAAAGGTGGATCTCTCTCACACGTACCGACACAGACTATCCCCCAATTTAACTGATCCCCAAAGGTTTTTGATTAAATAGCGGAATAGAAAATATGATCCAAAAAAAGTGTATGTATATCACACGTACACAACCCCACTAGGCCCCAATTACTATTGTTTGTACCCCTAAAAGGCTAGATGAGGAGTAGGGGGGGTATGGAACAGGCAGCACCCTCAAACCTTCAGAAGTATGAGATGAACCCCAACAACTTGGAAAGGTGGATCTCTCTCACACGTACCGACACAGACTATCCCCCAATTTAACTGATCCCCAAAGGTTTTTGATTAAATAGCGGAATAGAAAATATGATCCCAAAAAAGTGTATGTATATCACACGTACACAACCACACTGGGCCCCAATTACTATTGTTTGTACCCCTAAAAGGCTAGATGAGGAGTAGGGGGAGTATGGAACAGGCAGCACCCTCAAACCTTCAGAAGTATGAGATGAACCCCAACAACTTGGAAAGGTGGATCTCTCTCACACGTACCAACACAGACTATCCCCCAATTTAACTGATCCCCAAAGGTTTTTGATTAAATAGCGGAATAGAAAATATGATCCAAAAAAAGTGTATGTATATCACACGTACACAACCACACTAGGCCCCAATTACTATTGTTTGTACCCCTAAAAGGCTAGATGAGGAGTAGGGGGAGTATGGAACAGGCAGCACCCTCAAACCTTCAGAAGTATGAGATGAACCCCAACAACTTGGAAAGGTGGATCTCTCTCACACGTACCGACACAGACTATCCCGCAATTCAATTGATCCTCAAAGGTTTTTATTGAATAGCGGAATAGGAAATATGATCAAAAAAAGTGTATGTATCTCGCACGTACACAACCACACTAGGCCCCAATTACTATTGTTTGTACCCCTAAAAGGCTAGATGAGGAGTAGGGGGGGTATGGAACAGGCAGCACCCTCAAACCTTCAGAAGTATGAGATGAACCCCAACAACTTGGAAAGGTGGATCTCTCTCACACGTACCGACACAGACTATCCCCCAATTTAACTGATCCCCAAAGGTTTTTGATTAAATAGCGGAATAGAAAATATGATCCCAAAAAAGTGTATGTATATCACACGTACACAACCACACTGGGCCCCAATTACTATTGTTTGTACCCCTAAAAGGCTAGATGAGGAGTAGGGGGAGTATGGAACAGGCAGCACCCTCAAACCTTCAGAAGTATGAGATGAACCCCAACAACTTGGAAAGGTGGATCTCTCTCACACGTACCAACACAGACTATCCCCCAATTTAACTGATCCCCAAAGGTTTTTGATTAAATAGCGGAATAGAAAATATGATCCAAAAAAAGTGTATGTATATCACACGTACACAACCACACTAGGCCCCAATTACTATTGTTTGTACCCCTAAAAGGCTAGATGAGGAGTAGGGGGAGTATGGAACAGGCAGCACCCTCAAACCTTCAGAAGTATGAGATGAACCCCAACAACTTGGAAAGGTGGATCTCTCTCACACGTACCGACACAGACTATCCCGCAATTCAATTGATCCTCAAAGGTTTTTATTGAATAGCGGAATAGGAAATATGATCAAAAAAAGTGTATGTATCTCGCACGTACACAACCACACTAGGCCCCAATTACTATTGTTTGTACCCCTAAAAGGCTAGATGAGGAGTAGGGGGGGTATGGAACAGGCAGCACCCTCAAACCTTCAGAAGTATGAGATGAACCCCAACAACTTGGAAAGGTGGATCTCTCTCACACGTACCAACACAGACTATCCCCCAATTTAACTGATCCCCAAAGGTTTTTGATTAAATAGCGGAATAGAAAATATGATCCCAAAAAAGTGTATGTATATCACACGTACACAACCACACTAGGCCCCAATTACTATTGTTTGTACCCCTAAAAGGCTAGGAGTAGGGGGAGTATGGAACAGGCAGCACCCTCAAACCTTCAGAAGTATGAGATGAACCCCAACAACTTGGAAAGGTGGATCTCTCTCACACGTACCAACACAGACTATCCCCCAATTTAACTGATCCCCAAAGGTTTTTGATTAAATAGCGGAATAGAAAATATGATCCCAAAAAAGTGTATGTATATCACACGTACACAACCACACTAGGCCCCAATTACTATTGTTTGTACCCCTAAAAGGCTAGGAGTAGGGGGAGTATGGAACAGGCAGCACCCTCAAACCTTCAGAAGTATGAGATGAACCCCAACAACTTGGAAAGGTGGATCTCTCTCACACGTACCAACACAGACTATCCCCCAATTTAACTGATCCCCAAAGGTTTTTGATTAAATAGCGGAATAGAAAATATGATCCCAAAAAAGTGTATGTATATCACACGTACACAACCACACTAGGCCCCAATTACTATTGTTTGTACCCCTAAAAGGCTAGGAGTAGGGGGAGTATGGAACAGGCAGCACCCTCAAACCTTCAGAAGTATGAGATGAACCCCAACAACTTGGAAAGGTGGATCTCTCTCACACGTACCAACACAGACTATCCCCCAATTTAACTGATCCCCAAAGGTTTTTGATTAAATAGCGGAATAGAAAATATGATCCCAAAAAAGTGTATGTATATCACACGTACACAACCACACTAGGCCCCAATTACTATTGTTTGTACCCCTAAAAGGCTAGGAGTAGGGGGAGTATGGAACAGGCAGCACCCTCAAACCTTCAGAAGTATGAGATGAACCCCAACAACTTGGAAAGGTGGATCTCTCTCACACGTACCAACACAGACTATCCCCCAATTTAACTGATCCCCAAAGGTTTTTGATTAAATAGCGGAATAGAAAATATGATCCCAAAAAAGTGTATGTATATCACACGTACACAACCACACTAGGCCCCAATTACTATTGTTTGTACCCCTAAAAGGCTAGGAGTAGGGGGAGTATGGAACAGGCAGCACCCTCAAACCTTCAGAAGTATGAGATGAACCCCAACAACTTGGAAAGGTGGATCTCTCTCACACGTACCAACACAGACTATCCCCCAATTTAACTGATCCCCAAAGGTTTTTGATTAAATAGCGGAATAGAAAATATGATCCCAAAAAAGTGTATGTATATCACACGTACACAACCACACTAGGCCCCAATTACTATTGTTTGTACCCCTAAAAGGCTAGGAGTAGGGGGAGTATGGAACAGGCAGCACCCTCAAACCTTCAGAAGTATGAGATGAACCCCAACAACTTGGAAAGGTGGATCTCTCTCACACGTACCAACACAGACTATCCCCCAATTTAACTGATCCCCAAAGGTTTTTGATTAAATAGCGGAATAGAAAATATGATCCAAAAAAAGTGTATGTATATCACACGTACACAACCACACTAGGCCCCAATTACTATTGTTTGTACCCCTAAAAGGCTAGGAGTAGGGGGAGTATGGAACAGGCAGCACCCTCAAACCTTCAGAAGTATGAGATGAACCCCAACAACTTGGAAAGGTGGATCTCTCTCACACGTACCAACACAGACTATCCCCCAATTTAACTGATCCCCAGAGGTTTTTGATTAAATAGCGGAATAGAAAATATGATCCCAAAAAAGTGTATGTATATCACACGTACACAACCACACTAGGCCCCAATTACTATTGTTTGTACCCCTAAAAGGCTAGGAGTAGGGGGAGTATGGAACAGGCAGCACCCTCAAACCTTCAGAAGTATGAGATGAACCCCAACAACTTGGAAAGGTGGATCTCTCTCACACGTACCAACACAGACTATCCCCCAATTTAACTGATCCCCAAAGGTTTTTGATTAAATAGCGGAATAGAAAATATGATCCCAAAAAAGTGTATGTATATCACACGTACACAACCACACTAGGCCCCAATTACTATTGTTTGTACCCCTAAAAGGCTAGGAGTAGGGGGAGTATGGAACAGGCAGCACCCTCAAACCTTCAGAAGTATGAGATTGTGTTCACTGTACCCCACAAAGATTGAGTTCACTGCACCCCACAATGATTGTGTTCACTGCACCCCACAAAGATTGTGTTCACTGCACCTCACAAAGATTGTGTTCACTGTACCCCCCAAAGATTGTGTTCACTGCACCCCACAAAGATTCTGTTCACTGTACCCCACAAAGATTGTGTTCACTGCACCCCAAAAAGATTGTGTTCACTGCACCCCAAAAAGGATGTTGTTCACTGCACCCCAAAAAGGATGTTGTTCACTCCACCCCAAAAAGATTGTGTTCACTGCACCCCACAAAGATTGTGTTCACTGCACCCCAAAAAGATTGTGTTCACTGCACCCCAAAAATGATTTTGTTCACTGCACCCCAAAAAGGATTTTGTTCACTGCACCCCAAAAAGGATGTTGTTCACTCCACCCCAAAAAAATTGTGTTCACTGCACCCCAAAAAGATTGTGTTCACTGCACCCCACAAAGGATTTTGTTCACTGCACCCCAAAAAGATTGTGTTCACTGCACCCCAAAAAGGATGTTGTTCACTGCACCCCAAAAAGGATTTTGTTCACTGCACCCCAAAAAGATTGTGTTCACTGCACCCCACAAAGGATTTTGTTCACTGCACCCCACAAAGATTGTGTTCACTGCACACCAAAAAGGATTGTGTTCACTGCACCCCAAAAAGATTTTGTTCACTGCACCCCAAAAAGATTGTGTTCACTGCAGCCCAAAAAGATTGTGTTCACTGCAGCCCAAAAAGATTGTGTTCACTGCAGCCCAAAAAGATTGTGTTCACTGCAGCCCAAAAAGATTGTGTTCACTGCAGCCCAAAAAGATTGTGTTCACTGCAGCTCACACACAGAAAAATGGATGTGGATCACTGACACCTGCCTATCTCCAATCCCACACCACACAGCAATATCGATTGTAGTTTGTAGAACACAGTTTCCCTAAAATTCAGCAGACTCTGTCCCTAACAGGATTGAGAAGAGATCATAGATCAGGATTGAGTGCAGACCCCACCCCCCACACAGCAATATCGATTGTAGTTTGTAGAAGACACTGACCCTATAATTCAGCAGACTCTATCCCTAAAATGCCTACAACTCGCCCTGCCTAAACACTCCGACCTGTCCCTCAATTCTATCCGGACACAAATGGTTTTTTCCTGCCTATCTTTCCCTAATCAGCAGCCAGCACGTTGATGTGTGCTCTGTCCCTGAATCTAAGCAGCATAATGACGCCGCTGCGGCTGCCTCGAACTTATAAAGACTTGGTCACATGCTTCAGACGGCCAATCACAGCTACTGAGACATTTGCAGGCATGGCTGGGATGGCTTAAGGCACACCAGTTAAACGATTGTTGATTGGCTGTTGAAAGCCCGCCATGAAAAGAGCGCCAAAGCATGCAAAACCCGGAAATAAAACGACCGAACACGGATTTTTACCCGAACATACAGTAAAGTGTCCGTGTCCGTGTTCGGGTACAAAAAATCCAATTATTCGGTACGAACACGAATAATACAGTCCGTGTTCGCTCAACACTATACTACAGTAATCAGTGCTAAAAATATGCACTGTTACTGTAATAATGACACTGGCAGGGAAGGGCATTATGGGTGATCAAGGGAATAAATGGGAGCCTAGGGGAGTGATTCTAACTGTGGGGGGGGGCTTATGAAATGACCATAGAGACATATGATCCTATATAGAAGTATCACGTGGGCTCTATGATCATTGCAGGGAGAAGAACGGTCAGCTATGTTTACATCAGCTGACCATCCTTCTCGCTCAGCGGGGAATGATCGCGGGTGTCAGGCGGCAATCGGAGCCACCTGCCCCGTGCATCGGCTTCCCCGATGACAAGTAGGGATGGGAGCGCTCCGCCGTCGGCATGCGCTCGCCCCCTAGCGTGTATGAGAGCGACATACAGCTATGGTAATTTGCCTGGGAGCGGCTGCCTACCCCAGTATAACTGCGGCGGGCTATCGGCAACCAGTTAAAGCAATGTGCTTTTTCGTTTAGGCAGTACTATTTAAGCAAGCTTTTATATCTCAGTGCTGCTCATTTCCTGCAGCTGCTTACTGTCTACAGGCACCTGTTCTAGTAATGGCTGCATGTCATTTCTCAGAGTTAGCTTTCTGTTTTGTGTGGGGCTGCAAAAATCTGACAGCGTTGAATGAATAATTGAAGGTGGTGGTTGCAGTGACTGCAATGGATGGCATCCTGTAAAATCAGTAGGAAGGAAGTTACCAACATCCCAAAGGTATGTTTTCCAAATATTATTTGTTAAAAAAACACTTTGAGGTTTAATTACTAAAGGCAAATAAACTGTGAACTTTGCATGTATGCATCACGTATATATACGTGATTCTGCACAGAACGGCTGCCCTGTAGCAGTAGATTAGCAATAGGAGAGTCATCAAGCATTTAAGTAACATGTTTGAGGTATAACTTGAAGATGCCGGTGAAGTGGACACTGCAGCTGGCTATACAGTAGATATTAATTTGAAAATTTTCATTTTAAGAATGTTCATTTAATTGGCATGAGCAAAACTCTCGTTGTCAACTAACATGATATGAAATTTTGAAGGAGCAGGATTTAACTTTTTTTCAAACAAACACAATTCTAACAGTGTATGTTGTATTCTTTTAGGAAATTGCATTTATTCCAAAATGTAATATTAGGTGAAATTTTGAAGTACTTTCAAATTATATTTAAACATAAAAAAATCAACTTTGTTCCATTAAATACAATTTGGGGATCTCCTAATGCAAATTCTGCTATTTTTGCACACACGTTTAAAAAAAAAAAAATTAGGTCTGCAGATTAGTTAAAATCTTCAAACATTATATAGTTTCTAGAAGCAGACACACTAGAGAACTTATATTTGGTAGTTCCAATGTTTTTGTCATACAATATTAAGAGTGTATGAAATACAAACTTTTGGTAAAAATTTACTTTAGGGCACGCATTACTGAATGTTTTGATAAAATATAAAAGATGAGGATGTACTGAGTAAATTGATACCTAACATGTCAAGGCATCACACTTTAGTACCCTATATTTTCTATAGGCAGTGCTTTAAAAGCTCCAACAGGTCACGAGTTTAGAGTAAAGCATGACTAATAGTCCTAGAATTATTGCTCTCTCTCTCTCTGGCATTCACAGCAATATGTAAAATGTGTATTGCAATCCACATTTTTATGCAGTGGTGCCCCTGAAACATGTGTTTACTCTCGTACATGCGTGTATGTGTTGTGGGGGCTCAAAAACTTTTGGAGGAGGTTTTAATTGCATGGGCATAACTTTGATTTTTTTTACACTTTTTAAAGATTTGTTTCACTGAACTCTATTTTTCATCCCATAGGCAACAAAAAGTCTCCTTTGTATAGGATTTGATATGGATTATAAGGGGGTACACAATACAAAAAAAAATGAGTGTTTGGCCCCTCAAAATTCATACAAGATTTTTTTGGTGACATGTTTTTTTTTTTAATTCTTTATTTATGGTAGAGGTATAAGGCATACAGTACAGTTAAAAACAATGTATAAATCAGACTAGCATGACAGGTTGAACAGCGATAATACAAAAACTCTTAAGAACCAACATGGTGATCAAGCGAGCAACCCACCCATGGTCCAGAGAACATGACACAGTCAGGAGAGTGGAGATCTCTGACACAGACCAGCTGATATAATCCATCTAAGTATAGAAGTGACAAGGAACATGGGAAATGCGGATAGGCCGATAAAACTTCAGGTCTAGTCACGCACCCACCAACATCTATCAAGTGGCTGGCATACGGGAGCAGGAAGTACATCTTAGGCAACACGTGGCCACAGCATCTGCTCAATACTGAGTCAACTGCAAGCATGCCCGAGGGGAAAGGAAGAGTTTTTTGCCCGAGGTCCAGGCGTAAGTCAGAGAGAGAGCAAAAAGTGAGAACAGTCCAGGAGGCGGGGAGGACTGGGAAGGTGCAAAAGGGTGGGGGAAGGACCTGGAAAGGGGGAGGGGGTAAGGTGGGCAGAGATGGCCGCCAAGCTATTATGTTGCATCTCGGCAACCAGTGCTTTATATTCATCAGAAAATGTGAACTCGTGAAAGTAAAACCATTGCTTGAGAAACCTGTCTCTCGTGCCTCGCTCCGCAGCCACAAGGTCCTCCATTTCATTGATATACGCCACCCTACGTAGCCACATCGCCATCGTGGGGGGCTGAGACTGTTTCCAGAGTAGAGGGATGCAGCTCCTGGCCGCCATGAACAGAAGCGGCAGAATGGATTTCCGATACAACGCCCGTGGAAACTCGTGATGATGCAAAAGGAAGAGGGCCGGGTCAAGAGTGAGGGCATGGTCCGTGAATTTCTGAGTAATTCACAGTACCGCCGACCAGAAAGTCTGAATGTGGCTTCAAGACCAGAAAATATGGAGAAGCGTGCCCACCTCCTGACCACATCTCCAACAAAGATCACAGCAAGAGGGGTACATTTTATGAAGTCTGACCGGGGTATAGTACCACCTGGTCAGGAACTTATATCCGGCTTCTTGGTATCCGATAAAGAAAGACCCAGGTCGTGCTCCCAGTGGGTGATATATACGAAGGCCGTAAGGGGGGCACTGGAGCGGACAGCAGATGATAGAGCAGGGAGATCGCGTGACGCAGAGGAGAGCCTCGTAAAGGAGGCCGCTGGAGGTAGAGAGTGCAAGAAGTGGGCGAGCTGCACCTCCTGCCAGAAGGAAGGCACGATCGGAGCAGAGAGTAGCTCTAGACACCCATTGTCTATGGCGTGCGAAAAGTCTCGCTTGATAAATGCCGGGCGCTTTTAAAGCGTGAAAGCCAGGGTCATTCATACCCTGGGAAAAATACGGTTTATCAGAGACCGGAAGCAAAGGGGATGGCAGCGACGCGAGCTGGCCATCTTGGCAGAGCCTCCGACCCACGGATAAAGTGGCACCGATCGTCAGGTGAGGCGCTAGTTGCTTCGGCAGCGAGGATGGGCTCCAAAGGATAGACTCTGGGGGGAGCTCCCCGTAAAAATGCTCAATTTGGACCCACTGTTTCAAGGCTCCATGCCTATATCAATCCAAGATCCTGGACAGGCGGAAAGCCGTATGATAAAGCACTGCATTCGGTAAGGCCATGCCACCGCTCAGTTTGGGCATACGCAAAATTGTCAACGCTAGGCGGAGGGGGGCCCTGATCCAGAGGAATTCCCAAAATGTTCTATTGACCTTCCGGAGAAAAGCTGGTGGGACCACGATAGGAAGAGCCTGAAGCACATATAAAAGGCGGGGCATCACGTTCATTTTAATGATGTTAGTGACAGGTTGTTTTAATGAGACCTCAGGGGTCTAAAAGACCATTGAGGAATCATTTGCCCTTCAATAAAGCCAATTGACTGCAGATCATGCTCCCTAAGCTTCTTTCCCGGCTTAGGAAATTGACGGCAGGACCCTGAAGGGATGTTTTACATATTGCTATGGGGTCATTAGCAGGAAAAGGAGATCAGCAAATGAATGTTCATTGATATCCCTCCCCTCCACCCAGTAGCACCTGTCATTCTGATCCTAGGTCCACCAATAGAAGTGTGGGTTGATGTGTGGGGGTTGCACTCATGTGGATTCCCCTGAGAACACTGTCTGGCCTGTGGTTGCTGGAAAGAAATGTACTCCGTCTATGGCTGGCCTAACTCTAAGACCTATGTATCCCAGCCTAGAAATAGATAATGAAGGAACTGCATAATACTGCTGACACCATCACATTGCTTTTCCCCCAACCAAGATCTGCGATACAGTAGTGTCTGACTGACTTAGAGCACTCACAATCTAAATGCTGTTATGCAGATTAGTACAGGAGGCTCAAATATAGACAATTTAGGTTATAATACTAATTATACAATTGTATGCATACTACATTTTATGACTTTGAATGAATCAAGATTTGTATTCAGTGCTGGATTAGTGATTATTGATGATGATAAAAAAATGATCATTGCAATGTATAATAGTGTGTTATGTGTTGCATTACTACTTTTGTAAATTAATCACTTCGCACCCGGGCCATTTCTGACACTTCGCTCCTACATGTAAAAATCAACTTATTTTGCTAGAAAATTACTTAGAACCCCCAAACATGATATATATTTTTTAACAGAATTCCTATAGAATAAACAGGTGGGTGTTGCAATTTTTCAAATGTTATTTTTTGGGGGAAAAAAACACTTTCATGAATTAAAAAAAAAAAAATTAAGGTTAGCCCAATTTTTTTTGTATAATGTGAAAGATGATGTTACGCCAAGTAAATACATACCTAACATGTCACGCTTTAAAATTGTGTCTGCCCGCGGGGAGCGTGGCGACCGCCGAAGCTAATGGCCGCTTGAACTGAGAGCTCCTGCGAGGTCCCGGCTCTACAGCTCACTTCTGCTCACAGCGCCCTCTGACCGGCTCTCTACCCCAGACCAGACGCCTTAACCTCTTGCCCGTGCTATGTCCTAGCGGCGGAGGCGGAACGATACGGCATCACTCAAAAAAATGCAGGAATTCTTCCCAGCGGTGCCCGCCGGTCTCCGCCAAAATGGCGGCGGGGACACTTCGCATGGATCGGCACGGCATCCTCTTGCGGCCAGTACTCCGGACCTTTGGGGAGAGGGGACGCACGCTCTCTCACCACTGTGCGCTCTGCAAGCAGGCCCTGGAACTCCCGCTCACAGCTACGGAGCATTCTCACCTCCTACTCCCACATCACAGAGCCCTGTCAAGTCCCGACCGAGGATGGATCCCAGGCTCCTGGCACAGGCTACAAGCATGGAGGTTAGTTCAGACCAGTACACACCGCCCTCTCAGACTCCCTGTCCGGACGTTTTTGCCTCATTCCATACTACAGGGCAACCAGTATTGGACACAACCATTAAAAGTATGCTTAACACTTTGCATGCCTCCCTCCAGGCTAACATTATCACAGCCATGGCACGCTGCCAGGGGGAAATTGCAGATTTGGGAGAACGGGTCAATACTGTTGAAAATAAGCTGAGCGAATTCACCACATCCTATAATGCAATGGTTGATTCACATGCTCTATACCAAGAAGACATGCACCGTGTGCAATCCAAACTGGCGGACTTAGAGGACAGATCCCGTCGCAACAACTTGAAGCTCAGAGGCATCCCCGAATCCGTGACCCCCAATCAACTGCCGCACTATGCCCGTGATCTATTTAAAAAAGCCGTCTCAGATCTGTCGGCGGCAGACCTCACTATAGACAGGATCCACCGTATCCCCAAACCGCCCTTCCTCCCGCATGAAATTCCACGCGATGTGTTACTGCGTATACATTTCTTCCAAGCAAAGGAAAGAATTCTTGAAGCTTTTCGCCGTAAGGATAACCTTCCAGACCAGGCCGCCTCCATACAAGTGTTACCGGATTACTCGCAACATACCCTTCAGCTGCAAAGAAACCTGAACCCCATTACCAAAGCTTTGCGGAACCATCGCATCGTCTACAAGTGGAAATACCCTGCGAAGCTATGCATCACGCACCAAGGCTCCACTTCCTATGCCACTACCCTGGATGAAGGCCTTCATCTGCTCCGCCAATGGGGGATAGTGCCGGACACCCCACCGACTCCTGTGCCCAACAGACACCCTTCTCCGCACCATGTGCAGCCGGATTGGCAGGTCGTCGCCAGAATGTCCAACCATCACAGCTCGCACTCATAGAGGACGTTCCCACTCCCGTGCCGGGATCCCGGGCCCTCTCAGGTAACAGAGTACTTGTTACCGTACTCTGACCCCACAGGCTTTGCAGCCTCAGTTGCTCTTTGGTCCCTTGGGACTCTTTTTTAGTGTTCTTATTATTGTTTTACCATATTGCTGGTGCTTTTGTTTTGTTCCTGTCTTCTGAAACACCTTTTGCAGTGTCATCTCCTTGACTTCACAAGCCATCCCTGCAACTCTCTCGGATCCCCTTTGGTCTCACCTCTGCAGCTGGTAGCCTACATCTTCGCAAGACTTTTCCTCTCATCCCCTTTGAACTGAAAGACTGAGTAAGTGCACAATTTTTTTTTCGCACCGTTTCGCTTGCACACCTCCGGTGTTAAGCGTCTGCCTCACCCCTAATTACCATGCCTTTTGCACTGCCTATCTCTAAATGTCAAGGGGCTTAATCACCCCGCCAAACGATTCTCCTTATGGAATGAAGCTCTACGCTCCAAAGCTGACGTGGTCGCTGCCCAGGAAACGCATTTTCATAGTGACAAGACTCCTGTCTGCCGCCATGCAAAATACCCTCGCGTTTTCTTGTCATCGACTAATGCTAAAAAGCGGGGCGTCATGCTTGCCATTGCTGACTCTGTCTCCTTCACGGCCTCTAAGGTGGTGACGGACACAGAGGGGAGATACATTATTTTAGTATGCCTACTGGACAACTGTCTTTATACCATTGTTAATGTATATACCCCTAACTCCCGTCAATTACGTTTCTTCAGAAAACTCTGGGTCCAAATTAATAAAGTGAAACAAGGTAAATTGATTGTATGTGGAGACTTCAACCTGGTGGTGGACCACACCGTGGACTCTTCCTCCAAAAAGCCCTCCCGGGCTCCTTCTCTGGCATCGTTGATAAAATCTGAGGAGGTCCACGATGTGTGGCGCTACCACGTCGACGAGCGAGACTACACTTATTTCTCCCCGAGACATGGCACATATTCCAGGATTGACCTGTTTTTAGTGGACACCCCTACGCTCCAAGCTGTTACCGATACAAAAATCTCCCCAATAACGTGGTCCGATCATGCGGCCATTCTCCTCACACTTGACGCAGGCAATTGCAATCCCTCCACGTTTCTGTGGAGATGTAACAACTCCCTCCTGACCGATCCAGAATTTGCCCCCCTGCTCCAGTCCCGCTTGAGAGAATTTTTTGACCTTAATAATACTCCAGACGTGTCCCCTACCACAGTGTGGCTAACACACAAAGCCTTTGTCCGAGGCCTCTTGATTCAGCTCGGATCTAAGCTAAAGAAAAGATTTAACTCTCGCCTTACCGAACTACTGAATGGTATACAAACTCTGGACACTCAATACAAAGCATCACCATCGCCTACCACCTTATCCAAACTCACTACTCTGAGACTCGACTTACGCAGGCTCCTGTGGGAGAAACACGACAAATTGCTAGCACGTCGACTGAATTATTACACGTCTCACAACAAGGCTGGAAAATTTCTGGCCTCCAGACTGAAGGCTCGTAGAGTTAAAACTAAAATAGACTCTCTGACCCACCCCCACTCGGGCGACTCTATCCGCCATCCGCAAGCCATAGCCGACGCGTTTGCGGACTACTACGGCTCGCTGTATAACTTACAATCGGACTCATCTACACCGCAACCTACAGACATAGACATTCAAAATTTCCTTCAACACCTCAAAATCCCTTCACTCACAGTGGAAGCACAGGAATACCTTAATGCCCCCCTTTCTCCCCACAAATTGTCGAAAACCGTCAAATCGCTCCCTATACGTAAATCCCCTGGTCCAGATGGACTCACTAATGAATACTATCGATCCCTCCAAGAAATCCTATCCCCGCATTTATTATCCATGTTCTCAGATGCGGCTGCCTCTGCGTCATTCCCTCCCGAAATGCTACAAGCCCATGTGGTAACTCTTCCCAAACCAGGTAAACCTCCTAATACCCCTGCAAACTTCCGACCTATCTCACTACTCAACACTGACGTTAAGATATACGCCAAATTAATAGCGAATCATTTAGCCGCAGTCTTGCCTGATTTGATAGGACCAGATCAAATGGGATTTATCAAAGGCAGGCAAGCCCCAGATGCCACTAGGAGGGTGATCAATCTTATGCACCAGGCGGAGCGTGCTCGGATGCCTTCTCTGCTTCTCTCCATAGATGGAGTTTCCACTGGGGGTACATGAAGGCAGTGCTCGCTAGATTTGGATTTTCAGGTCCTATCACTTCGGCTATACTAGCCCTCTACTCCTCCCCTTCGGCCAAAGTCCTATCTTTGGGTCTTCTCTCCAAAACGTTCCATATAACCAATGGCACCTGCCAGGGCGGCCCCCTCTCCCCCCTTATATTTAATTTAGTCATAGAAGCCTTGGCCATCTCCATAAGAGATCACCCTTTGATCCCCGGCTTCAAAGTTGCCCACTCCCAACATACTATTACCCTGTTTGCTGACGATGTCATCCTCAGCCTCACGAATCCCGTAGTATCCCTTCCAGCGGCCCACCACATTCTCCAGAGTTTTAGTAACGTCTCATACTACAAAGTGAATTTCACTAAATCCCTCATATTAAATATGGGGGTCCACGAAGCTACTGTTACTCATTTAAAATCCACTTTACCTTACACATGGACAACGGCCGACGTTCCCTACCTGGGCCTGCGGTTCACTTACCCTCTCTCTAACTTAATCCCTACTAATCTCCGCCCCCTCATCTCTAATATCTCATCTGATGTGCAAAATATATCCCGTACTGAACTGTCGTGGTCAGGCAGGATTGCAGCCTTCAAAATGATATCTCTGCCAAAAATTTTATATGTGTTCCGTACCCTTCCAGTCCAAATTCCCATATCCTATATCAAAACCTTACAAAAAATCCTCCGAACCCTGGTCTGGCAGAAAAAGCGGGCTAGATGTAACTATCTTCACATGATTCGTCACAAATCGGTGGGGGGTCTAGGCCTCCCAGATTTACAGGACTACTTATTGGCAGCCCACCTTACTCCCATCAGACAATAGACCCCTCATCCCCCTGCCTCCCCGTGGATACTGCTTGAATCCCTCCTCTCTAAATCTCCAAACATGCACCATTTACTCCTGGCAGACATTTGGAAACCCCTCTCCCTTCCTGCGTACCCCATCACCACCCAATCGACACTGAAAGCCTGGCGGACCTTAAGCCTCGGTTCACATTTATGCGATGCGGGAAGGCTGCGAATCCGCAGCCTGTTCCCGCATCGCACACGCACCCCCGGCAGTTCACACTGCCATATGCGATACGCTGGGGGTGTCAATGTAATCTTAACAACACCCCCAGTTTGATCGCATATCGCAGTGCGATCGTGCAGTTCGCACAGGATCGGATCGCACAAGTGTGAACCGCTGTGCGATCCGATCCTGATGCGGCTGCCAAAAAGGGTCCCTGTGCGTGTTTGCTGCAGCTGCGGTGCGAATTTAGCCATACAAACTGTATGGCTAAACTCGCACCGCACAGCCGATCGCATGTAATGTCGGAGCAGTGAGCTCCGACATTACATGCGAACCCTGCACACGCACAAGTGTGAACCGGGGCTAATAGCCAGTCGAAATTCCACCGCTCTCACTACCCTAGTGTCCTTCCCCCTGCAGACTCTTCAAATTCTCCTCCCCTATGTATCCTTATCTAAATGCGGCGGGGATTTGCACGGTGTCCCAACTGTACACCCACACGGCCCTTTAAAAGCTTCGGACAACTCCAGACTAAATTTCAATTGCCTGCGTCAACCAAAATTCAATACAACTCCATCTCCAGTTTTCTTCGCAAGCACCCCCCTCCCCAATTCCACCTTCCATCATCCGTATGGCACTATATGTTTTCCACCACAACTAAGGTTAAAGGGATCTCCCTATTTTACAACCATCTTCAAAATAAATTGTCCTTTTGTAAAACATCTCACATGATCAAATGGGAGGAGGATCTTCAGACAAACTTCTCTGATGCCCAATGGCAACTCGCAACCCAAAGTTCTTGCAAAGCCTCTAGATGTGTGACACATTGGGAACAGTCCCAGAAAATTCTAACCAGATGGTACTTAACGGTACAGACTTTCCAAATTCTATGCTCACTCAGATCCCATGTGCTGGCGTGGCTGCGGCCAAATAGGTAATATTTATCACATCTTCTGGTCTTGCAAGAGCATGTTGGGTTTCTGGAGGAGGGTGTCCGAGATCCTCTCGTCTGTTACAGGGATTCTTCGTCCCATTACCCCGGCCATGGCTCTTCTGTCTCTAGGCTTGGAGAATATCCCTAGAGATATGCATTTAGTATATACCCACATTCTCATTGCGGCTAGATCCGCAATTGCGAAACACTGGAAACAGTCAGATCCCCCATCACACCTAGAAGTTGTCCGCTTAGTCAACAACCAATTCTCTATGGAAAAAGCATGCACTTTCTCTTTGTCTCAGGGGGCCAGGTTCTCCCGAAACTGGTCACCCTGGACCTCTAGCAGCTATTGCTGCCTGGCCTTGTAAAGGTATTAAAATGAACCCCATCATTTGTTTGCATCTTTCTTTGTTTGCACTTTCGTTCTTTCCCCTAATTGTGTATATCCATGTCTAACTAACTTGTGCCTACACTTTACCCGTGTTAATTTTGAGGTAAAAGTGCCTTATAATTTTCTATGAGATTCTATGTGGTCCCCTTCTGACATGTTAATATGCATTATCGTTGTTCCAGTCAATATTGGTTTACGTGTATTGATTGTACTATTTTCATTATGTAAATCTTCAATAAAAATTTATTGAAATAAAAAAATTGTGTCTGCCCGTGGAATGGCAGCAAACTATGGTGCTTAAAATTCTCCATAGGTGACACTTTAAATGCCTTTACAGGTTTCCAGTTTAGAGTTGCACAGGAGATCTGGTGCTAGCAATATTGCTCTCACTCTGATGTTAGCGACAATACCTCACATGTGTTTTGTGATCACTATTTACATATGCGTTCACATTTGCACGTAAGCACGGTGGGCCAGGGGTGCTTTACATTTTTTTTTATTCATTTATTTATTTTATACAAATTTTTTTTTTTTTACAATTTTATTTTGTCCTAACTTTTTTGCCAGCTTACTGAAAGACCAAATAGTAAACTAGTATGGCAGAAAAGATACAGAATTGTTAAAATGTAGAGGATTTGCTAAAAAACACTTTTAAGGAAAGGGTGGAAATATGCAAAATAAAATTAAACTTTTCTCCCCAGAAAGCTACGTGTATCATCTGTGCTTTTCCAGGTCTTAGCTTTGATGTATGTTATTTCTTTGTAGTCCAGGACACCTGAAGAAGTAGACTTTTTCAAAATGGTGAACATGTGGTGCCATGTCAGGAACAGTACAATCTAACACTCTAGCTTCAGCAAAAATGACTTACAAATAGAAAGCAAAAGTGTTACTTCAGAAGGAAACTTTAATGGTTTTAGATCAAGTTTATTTTATTTTTAAAGTAATATACTGATACCTGGTAAAGTTTATAGTATCCTTGTTGCTATGCATATTCAGATGTTACTGCCTGACATTTTGCTTTTCCTGGGAAAAACTAATAATTCTGAGGTCACCGGGTACCAGTTCCTTGCCTAAAAGGCACCCACCTATTTTTAGGTATAGACTGCCTTGTGCAATACAGCTATATTTGAAGACAATTAACTTTTATCAGGATTACATGATAAATCCTTCCAAAGCATATGATGAAGTGCTGATGAAAATATATTTGCAATATATAATGAGGACTCAGTCCTCTTTATTTATTTTACAAGTAATGAATGTAGCTGCAATAGAATAGAGACTCTGTTGGAGTTCCTATTAATTTTACAATAAATAATGAAGCTACAGAAGTGAGTCATCATTTCTTAGTTTTGTAATGACTTAGGGGAATGATACAGAACTTAAAACTAAAGTTTCATAAAAAATAAAGACATTGGTTTAACTGACCAAGTATCACCAAAACTAAAATATCTAATCAGGTTAATTTACCCTTTGAGGACATGTTGAAAATCTTAATTAATTACAGGTACTAACAGCTGACCTTGAAAATAGGACAATATACTGTAATTTCCTATGTGTGTGTTATTTTCATATATTAATCTACATAATACAACCACTAAACATTTCCTTTTAACAAATACAATATAATAGTAAAAAAAATAAGTAGAACAAAGAAAAAGGACCTTCATACTTTGAGGAAATCTTGGTGGATTATCATTGACATCGATGAGTGTAACATTGATGGTAGTTGATCCAGATAGTCCGCCAACTTGACCCGCCATGTCTTTGGCTTGAATAACAACAGAATAATGCTCTCTTGCTTCTCTATCCATATTAGGTAATGCTGTCCTGATAACTCCTAAAAGAGAAAACATATTAAAGCCCCTAAATCAAAATATATTGTTAAATTATGCATATATTAAGGTCAAACTGCATATTCTGTAATTCACTGGGTTACAGTAGCAGGACATGACTTGATGTGGCACAGTGTAAAGGTTATATTGTTACCTGGTGCAGAAATGCCATTTAACTTGCATATAAACATGTAAGATAGCAACATCCTTCACTGGCTACCACCTTGTACAGAATGCAGGCCCTTTCCTGCATGTGCCCTGTAGCTTTGGTGGTGACATTTTAGGTCACATGACAACCATGAAGAACATGTCTAAACATGCCTCTGAGCTTGGAATCAAGCAATAGCCAGTAGAGATGAATACTACTACTGCGTTCTGCATGCCAACATGACAGCCTTTGCGTATTACCGTATGTATATTTTGTTTATGCATAAACACTAGATAGCACTATCTGACCTATAATTGCCATGTATTATGTTCACAATCTCCAAAACTTAGTATCCTTATACTGGAGCTGGATGCTTAAGCCCCGTAAACACGTACCGATCGTCGGCCGAATGATCGGCCGTCTTTTGTCCAGGGCTGTCGTGTCTGTTGAAAACTGCAAAAGACTGCACACGAATTTTGTCGGCCAACAACAGCCGACTGCAGAAGTGATGTCATGTGATGGTTAACTTTCCTTGTCTTTTTTCTTTTCTGAGCATGCCCAGTCCTGCAAATCTGCTGTCTGTCGGCTGAAATCTGTACTGACTGGCGAACAATCGGCCGTTCTGGTGTTGGCCAACAAAAATTTTAATGCCTGCACGACAGATTCTGTTCGGCCGAAAATGCGCTGTCGGCTGTCGGAAGCATCATACTAACAAGCCTACAATTGGCCGATCGGTCGGCGGCCGAATATTTACGGCCGACAATCGGTACGTGTGTACAGGGCTTTACTCTAAGTCCTAGTATACAAAGGTGATTTAGTGTGACTACCACTAAACCTGCCTGCAGTTATCTGTGATTAACCATTTGAAATCAATGCATATGCAGTTGCAAGTAGAGCAACCAATCACACAAATTTGAAGCACTGTTTTATCAATAGCAATTAATCAATACTACATGCTAAACTCCTTTGTTCCATATGTTTTGTGATTATTCACTAATTGCTAGCATTGAAGTGCAGAACAATCAGTAATGATCATTTTAGCAAAAATTGTCTATATACATGTACCCTTAACTACTTGAGCTCCAGATGGCTCTATCCCCTTCATGACCAGAGATTTTTTTTGCTATTCAGCACAGAGCTACTTTAACTGGCAAATGCACGGTCATGCAACAATTTATGCAAATTAAACATAGATTTTTTTTTTTTAAAAAAACAGATAGAGCTTTCTTTTGGTGGTATTATAAACCACTTGATTTTCTATTATTTTATTATATAAATGAAGAAAGACCAAACCATTTTGGGGAAAAAAACAATATGTTCTACTTTCTGTTAAAAAACATCCAATAAAATCAAATTTCTTCATATATTTAGGCCAATATGTATTTTGCTGCATTTCCTTGGTAAAAAAAAAAAAAAACCAAAACAAAACATCCTGATAAGTGTATATTACACTGAACAAAAATATAAAGACAACACTTTTGTTTTTGCACCCATTTTTCATGAGCTGAACTCAAAGATCTAAGACTTTTTCTATGTACACAAAAGGCCTATTTCTCTCAAATATTGTTCACAAATCTGTCTAAATCTGTGTTAGTGAGCACTTCTCCTTTGCTGAGATAATCCATCCACCTCACAGGTGTGGCATATCAAGATACTGATTAGACAGCATGATTATTGCACAGGTGTGCCTTAGGTACTGTAAATATCTCCTAAACATGTACCGTTTAGGAGATATTTACCTTACATGCAGCCAGTGACCGTGGGCTCCCGCGCGCGTGCGTGGGAGTGACGTCACCGCGGCATCCGGCCAATCAGATGGCCGGATGCCGTGATCCCGTAAGACGGGCGACTGAACATGTCGCCCGTCATACAGCTAAGCGAGGGGCACGGCGGGGGCTCGTTCTAAGGTAAGTATTTCATAATGAGCTAGTATGCAATGTATACTAGCTCATTATGTGTTTCTCTTTCAGGTTGAAAAATAAAACATTTTTATGGGTTTACAACCTCTTTAAGGTTAGGTTCATTTTGGGAACATTGACATATTTAGGATGGAACCTGTAGCATGTTCCAGCTTGTGCCCCCTCGTTCCCCAATTCCCCCATCCCTGTGACAATGGGTGAGGGTTTTTCTCCCCGCACCTGCTGTCACTTTTTAAAAACAGCGAGGCTGTGCGTGGCTCCACCCACTCAGCCATGTCATTTTTCAGAGATTTCTTTGAATGAGAAAACTACCAGTACCATCCACAACCATGGCAGATGGACTTTTAATTAAAAAGGGCTGCAGGGGCCCTGGTAAGCACTCTCATAGTACACTGACATGTCCTTCAGCTTTTAAACAGAAAGTCCATACAGGGGTCCGGGCTGAAAGCCAGAGGACATGTCTGCATCCATGGGATAGCATTGGTGCAATGCTTTTCAGGCTCCTGCACACTTTTTTCTGCTAAACCATTTGCATTTATTATTTTTTCTGTAAAAGTGAACGTATCCTTTTTAAGTTAAATCCCTGCACTACTGCCCCCTCCCCAGCTCTTCTTCTTTGGCAACATATATCCACAGCATTGGTCCCCAGCATTGTACTGACTATAATTACAACTCTCCTGCAATCTGAACTTGATTTAGACATACCTTTGGTTGAGATGAGTGATACGTATAGTCACATATGACCATACTAATCTGCAGAAAACAGAATGTGCTTAAAATTCATAGGAAATAAGGTTTTGAAATTCAGTTTATTCCTGTTATTTTTATTCCGGCATATACACATAGGAGCATTGTTTAGATTTATTTCTGTATTTCTGCTTCTCAACAACTACGCATCATCTTGCTTGTATGTTTTTTAACAAGCATGCAAAATGGGAATTTTATTCTCTACACTTTTATGTCAGTGCAATATGATCACAGATGGACACATACCACTAACACAAGCTGTTTTTATCAGCAGTCCCAAAAAAAAGGCACAACATATGGATTTAAAGCTGACTTTATTTCACAAAAACAGCAGCATCACTGTGTAGCACTTATCAAAGGATGCCAGATTCTGATAAATGACTACAGTGGTGAAGCAGGCCTAACAGAAGCAAACCTGAATGATGAGTCTTTCTAAGGCCTCATGTACACTACAGCTCCTAAACTGCAGTTTAGGAGCAGTTGGGCGTTTTTTTTTTTTTTTTAGCAGCCCCTGAACTTTCCTCAATGTGTACATGTTCAGGACTGTAGTATACCAGAATTTTAAAACGCCAACTGCTTGTAATCGCGTGTAACCACATGTAACCGCAGTAAACTGTGTTTATGCACGTTTGGGTTTATAATCGTTTTTAAAGGGGAGAACATTTCTGATACTTTTTGAACATATAAAAATGTTGAAAAAACAAATTTCACCACATGCTGTTGCCTGCATCAATGGATGAGTCCAGTAGCGACAAGCTCTGGTCCTCTTATGCATCTTTCTATGTCTTCGAAGCCTCAGCAGCAGCAACTTTAGGAGTATTTCCTCACACATGCTCATGATGGGATCCATAGTGAAAACAGAAAAAATAAGACAGCTATCTACAAGCACACTGCTCTCTGCTGCTTCTCTGTCTTTTCTCACAGAATTGCTGAAATAGTTAACCATTTACTTTTTATGCATTGTGGGCATTTGGGAGGTTCTCCTGAGGTTATCTTCAAAAAATGCTTCGAACCTCAAATGCTTAGAACTGCTGCTAAACTCCCATAAAAGTGGTATGTAAAAGCTTTAAAATGGATGTTTTTCACCGTCAGTTTCCAGCTGTCAAGTTTTCAGTGTTCAGAAAACGTTTTTAGCTGCCCTGTGTACATGAGCCCTTAAAGTACTACAAAGTTGTCTTTAACAGCAAAGGAAAGGTTGGCAACTTTGGCCTGCAGCTTCATGCTACATTAGCACATGATAGGACCATGGCATGAAACAAGGCTTTTCTAGTGACATGTGACCCAGAATTGCTAAACATAAATTCCAAATCCTATCATCTTCCCTACACCTGCCTCTCAGAAGATCATATCCTTCCTAATATCTTGTTCTTTAATTCTAAGATAAAAATACTCTTTGCAGAAATGAATACATTTGAAATGGTTGAAATGAAACACAATCCTTACGTTAAAATACAAACCAACACATTAGAGCATCTTATCCCAGACATCTCTGTAAACCGCTGGAACAATCACGGGTGGAATACCTCCCATCCGGGGGCATACCTAAACCGCTGGAAACACTTTTTTATAAACCTCTTGGACCAGTGTCACACTTTTTTATTGACTTATGTGCCTGGTTACCCAAGTTTCTAAGCTCTGAAATATCCACTATCATCTTTAGTGACTTTACCATCCCTATTAATGTTAGCACATCAGCTACCTCAACTATTCATTCTAATCTCCCCTTTTTGACCTAACACAATCATTTTAAAAACAACATGGATGCAATTAGTAATGATATGTCCACTATCCAGATATTTTCCCCAAATACCATACCACATCTATCACAGCATTGACGTTCAATTCTATATTGTAATGTTCCTGTTATCACAAAGGAAGCTGCTAAACTTTTTTTTTATGATACCCCCTTAGCCACCTGCTCTCTGGACCTCTCACAACTCTCCACTCTCTCCTTCCCTACTAGCATCTTTCTCAATCCAAGACATGCAATGATCACCCGCATGAATTGTAAAAACAGGATTTTATTTAAAAAACAAATGATACACTCACATATCGCGAGTGTCCTCCCAACACTAGGGTATACCGCTGAATAATGTGGCTCATTCATCTCCAGTCTCTTCACAGACTGCGAGTACAATACAGCATGTGCAGTGACATCAGCATTCTTGCCCCCCCCCACATGTTTTGTCATGCGACGTCCTCACAGAGGGCCACATTATTCAGTGGTATACCCTAGTGTTAGGAGGACACTCATGACATTTGAGTGTATTATTTGTTTTTTAAATAATAGCCTGTTTTCATGATTCACGCAATGGGAGCCTTCTTGCTTTCTTCCATTTCTTCTGCACTGAGCGCTGTGGTTTAAATAAGGGGAAGCAGGTGGGAGCATGACTGTGGAGAGGAGTATAGACTGTGTTCACTGGATACTTTTTGGCATGTGTGCTGGTTTAAAATCTGACCAGCCTGGGGCTCTGGTGAGTGATATCTAGTTAGAGCGGTGACGGAATCACTTTGTGTGCTGCATTGCGGGTGGATACTTTTCCAGTGTTTGGATACCACATTTGTTTGAGGTTACAACACATCCATGAGGAATTTTTGCTTGAACTTTATTTTTTCAATTGTAGTGACACATTATAACAGACTTTCCTTTTTATGGTGCCACTTTTGGACTCTTACCTTTTTAGATTTTAGTTCACTTGGCATCAGTCACTTTATATGTTGTATTGCACTTTATTTGCACTTAGCACTTTTTGTCAATTATCGTATATTGCCCATATATCATGTCTTATTAGCTTTTTACATTTTTTATACATATGTTGTATGATTTATGCAATTTACACTGTTGATTGAGCACATTTAGTTAGGTGTATGGATTAGCGCAGCTCGCTAAACAATTTCTTTCTGATTTATTAATTGGTTTCCAAATAATTAGGGCAGCAGCGATCCATCAGATTGGTCTGTATTGAGATTTATTATTTCTGTGGCGCTGTTACCCTAATAGTAACCTAAAGTGAGCCCATTCCCATGTTATGTACACCAAAGAATTTATATATGATAAAAAAGCAGTAAAATCACTTTAAAAGATGCACTCAATTATCTCTGTAGTTTTAGGCATTGTGGAGAAATTAATCAACTTTTACAACAGAAGCATTACAAATCTTAGCTCTTTTCCTATTTCTTTCTTTTACAACAGAAACTTAACAGTCTGACAGTCTTCTAATGTAAATTTAATGCTTATTGGTTGAACTAGATGGACTTTTGTCTTTTTTCAACCTAACTAACTATGTAAACATAAGCAGTTATGTTAGAAACTAACTGAAACTTAATGTTAGAATTATTGTTGTAATTTTTAAGACTTTTAAGAATTAATTGGTTTACAAGCAGCTAAAGAAGACCTTTACAGGTTATCAAAAATATATAAACACGGAATGTTCATTGTGTGGGCATGTAAATGCTATCTATTAAGAGGTTACGTATTATTATTATATTATTACGTACTATTGTAGTTTTTGTAGCTGTAACATGACTTCCGTCTGTGCAGGCAAACTTCCTGTTCCTCACCAACGTGGCCTATCACATTCAAATACTAATGTTAAGGAGCAGAATGTTGGAGGGGGTAGTCCAGCCATTGAACTTAGTAAATGTTTGTATATTAGAGCACTGCAGATTGCAGATTTTTGTCCTGGAAGTAATGGGTTACTTTAAGTTATATTGAGGGCAAGTTTTTAAGTGCTTAATAGTTTGTTTTTAACCAAGCTGTTAGAGTTTTCCTATGTCATACTGCCCTAAATAGAAGAAATGAAAACAGAGCAGTGTGCTCCAGGCACAACTGGTAAAGCATGGATGTGTACTTTTCCAAAAGCTATTTCTAGTTTGTCAGAATTTGAAACACTGCTTTTTATGTTGTTCGCAATCAGATTCTTTACACTTTTAAAGTAGAAAATAACAGCCACTTAAGGATTACCATCTGTTAAAAAATCCACAAAATGTTGTGATTGTTGCTCAAATAAATGCGTTAAAAATCTAAATATATTTCTACACATAGAATTTGAAGAAGACATTCAGTTTGGAGCCAATTTTACTTTAACATGTTCATAAGGTAAGATAATTAAATTTTCAGGCTTCTTTAGGTCAAATTAACTTTTTATAATGTGTGTGTGGAGTACACCCCTCACATTTTTGTAAATATTTTATTATATCTTTTCATGTGACAACACTGAAAAAATAACACTTTGCTACAATGTAAAGTAGTGAGTGTACAGCTTGTATAACAGTGTAAATTTAATGTCCCCACAAAATAACTCAACACACAGCCATTAAAGTCTAAACTGCTGGCAACAAAAGTGAGTACACCACTAAGTGAAAATGGCCAAATTGGGTCCATGTAGCCATTTTACGTCCCCAGTGTCTTGTGATCCCTTAGTGCTACAAGGTTTCAGGTGTGAATGGGGTGCAGGTGTGTTAAATTTGGTGTTATCGCTTTCACTCTCTCATACTGGTCATTGGAGCATATGCAACAACCCAGGTATAATGCTGCAAGCTTTTTTGCAGCTGGAATGCCTGTGGGAGAGAAGCAACACAGGGTCAGAGCTTCTAAAGAGCAGAATAAGAGGTGACTCACCCCATGCCATCTTGTACTACACAACACTGAGTGCAACAATGGCACCAATGTGCTGGCTGCCCTTCAGTGTGAAGCCAGTCACACCCTTCAATTGTTTGTCATACTAAAATGCAGCAGGAACACAAGCTGCCTGCCAACAGCCTGTTGTGATACACCAGCACACTGAAACTCAACCCAATGTTGGCTATGCTGCAGCCAATCAAACAACAGCAGTGGGTTATCATCAATGAGTATCTGTGCAATTATAGGAAGAGAACAAACTCCTGATTCAGAATGCATGAACTATCTTGCCAAGAGGCAACCAGAATGGTGAGCTGTGGCGAGGAAGGGATTGGCTAAACTCTGAAACTCTGGTGTTCCTGCTGATGCTAGCCAATTTCTCCCCAACACATACCTGAAGTCTATGTTAAAAAATATTTTCTGAATAATTAGGGATATGGGGAATAGGAGGGGGTTTTGGGAATGTGGGGTTGTAATTCAGAAAAGTGGCTTTGTTCACAAATACAGTATTTAACACAAGTCAGCCCTCTGATGAAACTTCTTACCTTGCGATTTGCTACAAAATTAGTGTTTCACTCTGATCACTAAGGAAGAGGAGAATTTGATCTGACTTGACTGATCACATTAAAGCAGCCAGCTACTTGACTGAAGATTATTAACTGTTTTTTTTTTTTAAGTTCTAAAATGTAGAGCTTTGAAAAAAATATATACTGGTATCATAAATTGTGACTATGGACAAGTGAATCTACCAGGGTTCAATTCAGTAAGGGTCAAGCAATCTGAACTTAGCAACAAATCCAATTAGGTCAATCCTCTTGTTAAATTTTGAAAATATTTAAAACTATAGGGAAACTACTGTAAAGGCATGGAAAGCTGGTTACTGAAATATGGAACATACTGTGTTCAAAAGAACTATTTTTTTTAACATATTGTAATGCATAGGGTCCTTTTATTAAAATACAGACATCCTTCAAATAACATGCTTAGGGAATGCTTTAAAGCTGCACAGGGTGTTACAGAACAGTATGGTTCTCATAGATGTATTTATTAATTTTTTAAACAATTAGATTGTCTTACACACAGCAGCAGCACTCCAACCTAATTAATTTCAGTTTTAAAAAAATACTTTTTTTCTTTTTTTTTTTTCCAAAATTAAAAAAATACTTTTTTTTCAGGTAGTTTTGCTGCAACACATGTTTTTTTTTTTTTTAAATCAAATAGTGATAGGTAAACTTTGACAAAGTAGTTATAAGAGGCTATTATTTTTCTCACTGAGTCCTACTGCTGGATAATTTCCATTAAACTCTTATTAGGAATAAAGTCAATGATGGGTATGATTGGTAACCACAGCACCACATCCCGTGTATATAATCCAAAATAAAGAAAGATGAATAAAGGGTCTCTTTAGGTTCTATAAATACTAACCTCAGGAAAAATGATGCATAGAGACATGTTTAAAATCATAAATTTTATTCCAAAATCATGCTGTTAAAAAATGGGTAGAAAGCCCCAAAAAAAAAAAAAAAAAACATACTGGATGAAGCTTAGTACAGTATACAGTATATATCTAGTCAGGAACCCCATATGTCTTCACATACATACAACCATGTCAACATCTAGATAGCTTTTCAAGCAATAATAGATTTTTCTTGCGGTTGGATGTGTTCCCTGGCCATTACTATTTTTACTAGATTTGTTCCATTTATTAGATATAGCCCATTGTGCCTATATTTGACTATGATTTGCATTATAGTTGATGTATTATTGTTTGCTGTTCAGGTGACTACCAGGGATGGCAGAGAACCATAATATTGCTAATTGGTGTGTCATGCTCTGCTTGACCTCTAGATGGAGCGTGCCTGCCAATGTGTGGGGTTTCTGTGTTTTGGTTTTGCAGGGTGGCTCTTGGCAGGATGAAGTGGCTTTGTGTCCACCCTCCCTCGTGGCTGGCTCACTAGGCAGGCACCTGTCTTCTTCCCCCTTCCCGCATAGCAGTCTATGTTGTTGGAGGAGGGGGGGTTAAGCAGTGTCAAGTCCAAGGCAGCTGCGGTTGGTTGGGTAGTCTCCCTGCTATCCCTGCCTCCACTGTAAGTTAGAGACAGCACTGAACCATAATGTGTATTTCCAGCAATCCCAGCTATGAAGCGTAAGGCTAACAAATGAGGAGGACACAAACATCCATGCCCTTAAATACATCATGCCTATAATGGGAGAGACACATATACTAAGGTAGTGTTAACCAACAAGCCCCTATATTGGGCATAGGGTCAAGTTTCCCTGACAAAGGGGGACAATGGACAAGGGGGTACCTGTACAGCAATGCTTTGAGATAAAGAAACTGATTAGATTTACCCAGTTGTACATCAACTCAATTGCCAGGTGTCTGGAGGCACAATCCAAAGAAACAAAAGAGAAAATGTAGAGATAATAATGATAATATGGCTCATGCACTGTGGCACATCTACCCACCCAGCTGGTCTCCAGTGTGCGTATGCCAAGGGCGACATGGGCAAGGGGAGGAGTGGACTATTTAAGCCTGTATATATACCCCAGCCATTTGGCTGGTATTGTCTTTCACTGCCTTACTCTGGTGCAGATCACATATGTGCCTTGGTTTAAGCTTGGGTAATTGATTAGTAATGTTTTATGCTGTTGATTATATAGGGGGGCTATGCGGGGGTGTTGGGGTTCTGATACAGCAATATCATATTATCGTTATTATCTAAACTTTTTCTCTTTTGTTTCTATGGATTGTGCCTCCAGATACCCGGCAATTGGGTTAATGTACAGCTGGGTAAATCTAATCAATTTCATTTTCTCAAAGCATTGCTGCATAGGTATCCCCTTCTCCATTGCCCCCTCTTTCAGAGATACTTGACCCTATGCCCAATACAGGGGTTTGTTGGTTCACACTACATTAGTAAGTGTGTTTCTCCCAATTGTAGGCATGATGTATTTAAGATCATGATCGTTTGTGTCTTTCTAATATGTTACCCTTACGCTTCATAGCTGGGTTTGTTGGGAGTACCCCTTACGGTTCAGGGCTGTCTCTGCCTCCACATTGATCCCCTGCAGACCTTCACCTACAGCCACAACATTTTTCTTTTGTTTTGGATAACAGATATTGTTGTGAGTTAATTATCATGTGTAATTTTTAGTCATACCATTTTTGGTATGCTGTATTAATTGACTTGATGTCTCAATATTTGTGCTACATTCGCTGTACTTCTTCCTCAGCTGCACTCCGTGAACCTCTGAAGAAGCTCAATGTGCAAAACACATTGAGAGACCACACCTTACCTATGCCGGGTTTGACCTCTGTATTATTGCTGTAAAGCTATATACAGTAGATGCTGACATGGTTGTATGTATGGGAAGGTGTATAAGGGTGCTGATTATACATGTACAGTATACTAAGATTGATCCAGTATGTTTTTACTATTTGGGGTTCTCTACCTGTTTTTTAACTATATGATTTTGGAATAGAATTGATGACTTTATACATGTTTCTATAAATAATTTTTTCCTGAGGTTAATATTTATAGCACCTAAAAAGTAAATGTACTAATTTTTAGAGACAAAAAGCACAGGCTTGGACTTTACTATATTAATTAAAACACTGAAGAGGATACAACGTGTAAAATTGGCCAGTAGTGGGACAGTTTTATTCAGGATTAAAAGACCTTACTATATGCCTTACTATAAGACCTTGTTATATGCCTTACTTTTATTTTATCTATGGGGATGTGATGAATGGGATGTATGGGGATGCTGTGAATGTGAGTGATACAGTATAATTATAGGCACGCAAAAGGTGAACATATGGTAATGCTGCATTTTAAGCAACCAAAATGTATAAAAAACATAACACAACATAATCAATATAATACAAAAGTCTAAAAACAAAACAAAATAAATGAAAATCACAAAATATCAACCTGATATATAATAAAATACATTTAAATAAAATAAAAATGTTTCCTATAGACCGGAATGCAGCTTAAATAACTGTTGATCTAAAATGTACCACAATATAAAATTAAAGAGAAAATGTGCCCCCCCCCACCCCTCCCAATTAAGAACAAAAACAGGAAAGGGGTTGATTTCCCAAAGGGCTAGCAATCAGAATTAAAGTACATTCCTACCTATGCTAATGCAATCCCTTGGCGGTTTGTCAGTTTGCCTTATCCCTTCCCTTCTACAGAAAATTTCCATACACTGATAGTATGGCTGCACTATGCCTCCCCATTTTACGATGAGATGGCTGGCATATTTATAAGCCCCCTTATTGGCATTTCTAAACCTGATGTCAATAATTCAAATGTCATGCAATGCATTATGGCTTGAATAAATCTGCACACAAATTTGCCAAAACCACAAATCTTGAACTCACATGATTCTCCTCAAGCCCACAGTAGTGGAGAACCTCACCCCTAATTGTGACACATCAGGAATTTATTCATGCAGACTGTAAAGTTACTGAAAGGACAAGTTTAAGCATAATAATTCTAATTGGTGCAGAAAATTGAACATATTGCTGAAAATGGAATGTGTATTAATTTTATTGAGTACACTAAAAATAGTTTAAAAATACTTTAAAAATACATTTAGACTAGACAGCCTTGGTAGGCAAAATAAATCAGTTCAAGCATTAACTGATCTTTTGTTATTGTAGTTACTATAAAGCCTAGTACACACTACTATTTTTTTTTCCGTTCAACCCAGCAGGACTGAACGAAAAAAAAACCTGACAGCTCAGGAAGAGTCACTGTACTAACTATGCGAAATTAGTACAGCAATCTCCCCTGTCTGCTATTGTGTTCTGACAGGGGGACCAGAACACTCCGGTCAGCGATCTTGAGCATTGACTGAGAGCGCTGATCGGGAGCAGATCAGCAGACCTTTTTCAGTCATGCCCCTTCGACAGAAGCCGGCCGAACAGACTGGCTGCAGTACACATTGGCCGAATGTCAAATGGTTTCTATTGAACTGGCCGATGCTGCCTGACATTCAGCCAGTGTGTACTAGGCTTAAGGCTAGTGTATGAAAAGTGTGTTCATAGTAAGCATTGAGTGTCCTTGTTTCATTTTAAAGCATGGACTATTATTCTGACAGTTGGAAGCTGTAAGCAACAATATTTCCATTAGAACACCTTGTGTACCCCATGAACTGAAAAAATATAGTTCAATAACATTATGTTAAATGTTATAGCAAAGCATTACTTGATTTTTTTTTTTTTGAAGGTCTAGAAAGAACACTGATCTACCATAATAATATTGGCCTCCAAAAAAGACAGATGAAAATGTACAATATACAGTACATAACACAGAAGGAACTCTATCCCACCAGGATGTTTATGTAACCTTTTCACTGCCAGGTCCATTTTAAACCTCAGATGTTCAGACCATTTTTAACCTTTTTTTAATTTTCACTTGCTTTCAGAGTTTGTAAAATACCCCCAAGTTTTACATTTTCTAAAAGCATAGGACTGGAGGAAAATAGAGGGTAATACTGATTTTGTAGATCCTGTGATATTTGTGTAAATGTTTATCAAAAATTAAATTTTTACTAAAAGTACACTAAACTCATTATTAGAGCTTAAAACTACAACATGTCTTACAAAATCCATACTGAATTGCTACTAAATCTAAAAGGTAAATGGTAGTAAGTTTTCAAATAACAAATATCTATCTTAATTTCTAATTAGATTTTTTTTTTATTTAAAATGTTGCCTTTTTTGTAAAATGGTGAAAGGTTATGCTTTAAAAAGGGGGTTGCTATGAACTCACATGTAATAAGAAAAGGAGTCCTTCTGGACCCCAAAAGTGACATCCATACTCTCAGCAAATATCCCTATATATGATTATCTTGATGACAACAATCACTTTCCACTTGAAGGAATATGTGTAACAAACAATTATTTAAAAGTCCCATAGGTTTTTCATTTGGGAGCAATACCTTTCCTGTCTGACATATCTTCTCCCTATCTGGGATGTACTACAGAGTCTAAGAAGTCTTCTTTTAATAATACCCCCCCCCCCCAAAAAAAAAAAAAAAATTCAAAGCAATTAGCAACACAGTAGCAGTTTCAATATCACCAAGTTTACCTTAAGAGATTGCACTATAATATTAACCAAACCTTTGTCACTAGCAATGGAGCTAAACCAGTGCAAGCTACAATGTATCAAGCACAGTTGCCTCCTGCTTGCAAGCAACCAGGGGTACCTTTCAGATAGATCCATGCTGGACTGTCCAAAAATCCAGTTCAAGCCTCTGTTACCTCTCCTGCTTTTAAAGCCCCCAGAAGCACCTTTTTCTTATCGGTTTTTGAAAGCTTAAAACTTGTGGTGGGGGGCTTTTGGAGCTGCCTCTAAGGGTGAGTGTGCATATGTAGCTTAAATCTTATTTAGTAACTTAGATGTCATACCAGAAAATACATATTCATTTTTTACAGAGAAAACAAGTTCATCACAGATCTAAAACTGAAGGTTAGAAGAGCAAAAGTGGTGTGAATTCTGATGATTTCTTTTGACCTGGCACTTCAGTAAGGCTTTTCATGGTGCTGGAAATCTTTTAATGTTCAGTGGTGTAGAAAAGGTGCTAAAAAACAAAAACACAGGGGGGGGGGGTTCCATTCCATTCCTACAAGCTAAAGCAATATGCATTTTGAAGATTCAGCGCCTGGGGGCTTTAACAACAAGACCTATTTCATTACATTTCTAGGAGATGAATTTAATCACAATATTGTTCTTACGGATTAGTGCTATTACGTATAAATTAGCATGCTTGTTTTCTTTAAAAAAAAAAATACATCAGTTGCTTGACAACCTAGAAATTATTTGTTATTAGTGCTACTTTAGTGTATGCACCTATCTTTTTTGTTTACCTACCCTTTTTTTAGGTCTTTAGTTGCTACGCAACTAGGTAAAGCTACCCACTATATACTGTATGTATAATGGCATATCAAACATATGATTTCAGAAATTTTCAATAGAATCTATACACAACCTCATCATGCTGTTTGCACGTCACACATTACTGGACCTAAGCCGTACTAGCTATGTAAATAGTTTGAAACCAAAACCCTTTTGATTAGAAAGTCTAATTAGCATTGGGTTATGACTTTTAGCACCTTAATGAAAAACAGGTTACAGTCCAGAACTCACACAGATTTCATTATAAGGTTAAACTGAACTAAAGCTTGGAAAAATTAACTGAAAGTGAAAAGACATGCTAAACTATTAATAAATTGTGCTGCCAGTAAGATGGTTTTTCTGTCTCCATATGTGTTGCATATTGCAAACACCCTTTCAACTACACAGTACAACATTCAAAAGTGGGCAATAAAATACAATTATGATTATTCAAATCATTCATCATTCAAATTGAAAATCAGCTTAAGTCATGCAGAGCTGTTGGAGAGAAATGGAAAAGCTAAAATTAAAGAAACAGGTGGGCAATTGCATAAAATGGTATAAGATTAGATTTTCATGATAAATGTAATACAATTAACATAAAAGGTAGCTATCAAATTGAACAGTTTATACATTGTAACTGTTAACAAATAGAAAAGTTTGAAAAGAAAAAATATATCAAAGATTTTTTGGGAAGGTCAGCAATTGGAAATATGGTTAAAAAATTACAGATATGTATATATATATATATATATATATATATATATATATATATATATATATATATATATATATATATATATATAGATATGTGTATATAGAGTACAGCTGCTGCACACTAAGAAAAACTTGGACAGAATATTATACACAAAATTAAGCAGCGCTGGCACTCAAGTAATATATTATAATACTGTTTACCAATTAAATAACACTCTAATAATATGTGCTCAATGGTGTAAAAATCCTCATAAAAAATTCATAATAAAACTACATTAGTAGAACGCAATCTAGTGATATTAAAGTGAAATATATAAAAAAGTCCATACAATAAATTAATTATACAATAGTGTCCTTATAGTGATCCAAAAGTAAAGTGCTCCAGTGCTGATATACAATAAAGTGCTCCAAACGTGATAGGTGCCCCTCTTGGTTCCCCACTCAACAACTCGCCAATATTTGGAAGCCTTGATAATATTGCACATAAGCCCTTGGCACCAGGATCTTTATACAAGATTCTCCATACGCCTTTCAGTATATATGTATGGGTCCGCTTGCGCATCCACCATTAGAAATAAAAAAGGCCGTACATAGTGAAGTATGTAAATACAGTTAGTTTAATCTTGCTGCAAAGTCAAATACATACTCACAGCATAGAGATAGTATATGGGCATGTACAAAAAACCTTGTGGTTACGCCGCTCGGCGTGCGTTCCATGGGCAGGAAGTAGCCAACCGGAAATGACGTGCCGCTCCGTGCGTGGCAGGAAATACGTCAACGCGTTTCGCCGTAAGTTCCGGCGTTTTCAAAGGGCAGACATTTTAGTGAAAGTACTGTAGTGGGTGGGAGAGAAAGAACGTTTTTAGTGAGAGAAAGCTGTGTCAGACAGTCAAAAGGATGATGTCCCAGAGCTCAAGTAATATCCAATGCCCCTGTGTATTAAAGGCAAACTGTCCAGCACAAAATAACTCAATGCACTGTATAAGTGTGCCACTTCTCACCTCCAACTTGAGCACAATATCACCCACAAATCCACCTCTCATGTTCCCCAACCTCAACACTGTCTCCAATACAACTGAATCCCATCTCCACTACTTGAAGCACTATTTTATTTAACCCTTAACTACATTCCCCTCCATAAACATCCTCTCACGATCATCTGAAGCACCATTAATCCCACAAAACAAACCCCTTCCCACAAGCCACAACAGTCCTTCCCCCAACTATGTAACATCCTTTCTATGCTAAATGTCCTCTCCTATTTCCCCAGGTTACAGCAAAATAAGTGCCTGTGCAGGCAATGTATTTTGGGCAATGCAGCAGAGAACACCAGAGGTTAGAAAGGTCAGGAAGAAAAGAGTGTATACTTATGCAAGGGAATCATATGACACTACATAGCACACATCAGAATGTAGCTTTAAGAGCACTGAGTGAGAAGAAAGAGAAGGCCACTTAGGTCAGCAACAGTCATTACCAACTGTGCTGCCCACAGCTAAACTGACAGAGTATACAGAAGTAATGCAGAATCTGTTGAATCAGCAATGTTTCCACCTATGGAATTTTGGAGTCAACATTATCCCCCTATATCTGATATTAGGTATAGTACTCCCCTTCCACTTCATGCAACTACCTACTGCCTTGCCAAAATCTGGCTACACTCCTGCTTTCCCCTGTGGGTGGAAGTTTGTTTTTTGTTTTTTTGCCATTGGGGAGATTTACCTTCACTTCCTGTCCCACAGCCAAAACAGGAAGTAAGAGGAAATCCCTCCAAATAGTGTATCACCAGGCCACCAGAAATAGTGTCCCACTGGAAGATTGTTTTGCTCTATTAGTGTTCTGGTGTCAACCCAAAACTGGGGATTTTCTTTTACTTTCAGTTTCACTTATACTGATAAATAGGACAAATAGAGAGATTGAAACTCCCTAATGGGGGGCACAGACAGCAATAAAAACTTGCAGGTGTTCTCTCCATTGGATCCCAAAACTACGAAAAAAACAAAAAAAAAACCAAAGCATTTTATTTTAATGATCAATTAATCAGAAGTACAAATTAAATGCATAATAAAATCTCACCAGCACAAACCAGGAAATCATCAACATAAAACATATGTAAGGTAGTGCATTTGTGTGACAGGAATACAAACGCAAGTTACTCACTAGGGGGAGAGCCTCTGGGGGAATCTAAGATGGAAAGAGACCTGGGGGTCCTAGTAGACAACAAGCTCAGCAATGGCATGCAATGCCAAGCTGCTGCAAGCAAGATCAACAGAATATTGGCATGTATAAAAAAGGGGATTCACTGCAGAGATAAAACGATAATCCTCCCACTCTAAAAGGCTATGGTCCGGCCACATTTTGAGTATGCTGTCCAGTTCTGGGCACCTCAGGAAGGATGTGCTGGAACTGGAGAGAGTCCAGAGAAGGGCAACACAGCTAATAAAAGGAATGGAGGACTTCAGCTATGAGGAAAGACAACAAGCATTGCATTTATTCTCTCTGGAGAGGAGATGCTTGAGAGGGGATATGATATCAATGTACAAATACTGTACTGGCGACCCTAGCATAGGGAACAAACTTTTCAGTGAAAGGGAATATAAAAGGACTTGCGGCTATTTACTAACATTAGAAGAGAAGCGGTTTAACCTTAAACTGCGTAAAGGGTTCTTTACATCAGAGCGGTAAGGATGTGGAATTCTCTTCCACAAGCAGTGGTATCAGCAGGGAGCATCAATAGTTTCAAAAAACTATTAGATGGGCACCTTAACCGCTTCCCGACCACCCGCCATAGATTTACTGCGGCAGGGTGGCTCTCCTGCGCGAACCGACGTAGGTCTATGTCGGTCGCACGTGGGAAGCTAGGGAGCGAGCCCCCACTCGGCAGCGGGGAAGCCAATGCACAGGTGAGGTGGCTCTGATTTCCATCTGACACCCGCGATCGCTCCCCGCTGAAAGATAAGAACGGTCAGCTGTTGTAAACACAGCCGACCGTCCTTCTCCCTGCAATGACCATAGAGTCCATGTGATCCTTCTATATAGGATCACATGTTTGTATGGTAATTTCACAAGCCACGCCCCCCCACAGTTAGACTCACTCCCCTAGGCTGACATTTAACCCCTTGATCACCCACAGGGTTAACCCCTTCCCTGCCAGTGTCATTATTATAGTAACAGTGCATATTTTAGCACTGATTATCACTGGTACCCCCAAAAGTGTCAAAAATATCAGTTAGGGGTCTGATCTGTCCCCGTAATGTCGCATTCCCACAAAAAATCTCAGATCGCCGCCATTACTAGTAAAAAAAAAAAAAACAATAAAAATTACATCAATCTTTCCCGTAGTTAGAAGACGCAATAAATTTTGCGCAAACCAATCAAAATATGCTTATTGCGATTTTTTTTACCAAAAATATGTAGCAGAAAACAAATTGGCCTAAAATGTTAAAAAATTTTGATTTTTAAATTTTTTTTTTTGAGAATGTCATATAGCAGAATGTGAAAAATATTGTTTTTTATTTTTTGCACAGGTAATCAAATACTACCAAAAGAAAGCTCTATTTGTGGGAAAAAAAGGACATCAATTTATTTTTGGGTACAGCATCGCATGACCGTGCAATTGTCCGTTAAAGTAACGCAGTGCCGAATCGCAAAATAGTGCCTGGTCCTTAAGGGGGAAAATCCTTCTGGTCTTAAAGTGGTTAAGGGCCACAACATACAGGGGTATATGATGTACTATTGACACAGCACACACACACACATACTCATCATAGGTTGAACTGAATGGACTGGTGTCTTTTTCCAACCTCACTAACTATGTAACTATGTAACTATATTGCTTATACTTTTAATATGTGAAACTCAATTCAAATGTAAGCCAAATAAATTGAAAGAAAAAAAAGCACCTTTGATCTATGTATGTATTAAAAAATATATATATAATAAAGTGTATTTTAGCATGCTGCTAATATCAGTTTCTGAAACATATTTTTTATATTATCATTTCAAATTTTCCTGCATTGCCAAAAGCTTTATTGCCTTGTAAAAGCAAAAATATTTTTAAGGACTGTGTAATGTAGAGGAAGTTTTTGATCAGCTTATGGGAGGAAGGAGAGCTGAAAATACAAAAAGTTGGGAATATGCAGTATTACATATTGGTGTTGTCCCAATATGAGGCAAGACAGTCATATGGTAATCCCAAGAGTGGTTTCCCAGACTTGGGGCTCATGTAGAGGGGCATTTTTACCAAACAAAGCCTTTTCATTTAGTACACAGTGCTGTCTAAGTGCAAACATTTAGTTGCAAAATGCAGCATTTGAAGATAAAAGGTAATGTTTCACTGGCTTTACCTAAAATTAAAATGTTCCTAAAATGGGAAATACTACCTCAAAAGAAGCACGACGCAAAGCATGTCAAACAGAGTCTTAAACTGGGGATTGCAATATTAAAACAGCGCTACCAGGTAGATAAAAAATAGATAAATATAGAGTGCACTATAATAATAAAAAATGCATCAGTGCTAAAAATACTCATAAGCTCACACACATCTGTGCTAAAAGTGTGCCGCATACATGGTTAAGGTCCAAATAAATATACAATAAATGTAAATATAAGTATTGTATATTTATTTGGACTTTAACCATGCATGCGGCACACTTTTAGCACAGATGTGTGTGAGCTTATGAGTATTTTTAGCACTGATGCATTTTTTATTATTATAGGGCACTCTATATTTATCTATTTTTTTATCTACCTGGTAGCGCTGTTTTAATATTGCAATCTACTTTCTCTTAGTTCTTATCTAAGTGTACAGCAGCTGTAGGTAGCATTTACACATATTTATTTAGCGCGGGTTTTAACATAATTTTTTCACAGAGTCTTAAACTGGCCATAGAGGGATTTAGATTAGGCAAATTCAACTGGGCCCCACCAAAATTTAATCCATGTGTTACTGCTCGTTTGACAGAAGCTGGTCAAACTATCAACTTCTGTCAACCAGGCTTGTTGAAAAAATAGCAAAATACAATGCCTAATGCCTCGTACACAGGCAACGATTATCGGCCGACTTTTGTCCAGAGTTGTGTTTTGTTGGTTGGAATGTGCCAAGACTGCACACAAAGTTTCTCGGCCAACAAAAATCAACTTCAGAAGTGATGTCATGTGCTGGTTTACTTTCCGTGTGTTTTTTCTTCTCTGAGCATGCCCAGTATTGCTCATCAGATTTTTGTCTGCGAAATCTGTACTGACTGACGGAAAATTTTATAGCCTGCACACCAGATTTTATTCGGCCGAAAAGTTGGAGTCAGTTGTCAAAAGCATCATACTAACAAGCCGAAAATCGGCCGATCGGACGTTGGCCGAAAATTCCCGGCCAATAATCGATGCGTGTGTACGAGGCATTAGTCTAGCAGAGAGGATTGAGTTGTTATCTATATGTTGAAGTGAATTTGAATCTGCTGACCTGCATTTGATGTGCATTTTAAATGCAGGTAACAACACTCACCTAACATGAGCCCTTACAAATAATTTGGCAGGTAAACAATTTACATATTTCAGGCAAGTCAGCAAGGTAATACCGTACATTGCTCCACTACAGTTAAAGTTAAAAATAGAGTTTAGTCAATAATCCATCCTGCTGATTGTACTTTGAAGACACCACACTGATGAAATCACTTCTCTGCTCGTTCTGCTCTTTCCTCCTATCAGCAAGCTCTCAGTTTAAGGGGAAACGCTTTTCACTGCAATAGAGGTTGACTGGTTTACTGTGGTGACACTCTGACAATCTCCTACAGACACATAGATTCCAGAAAATTAATAAAGGCATAATATGTACCTATAATTGTCATGTTTAAAAATACATTGAAGGATTTTTTTTAACAAATACATAATTAATTTTTAATGGCATAATTTCCTGCCATGCGGCTTAAAACAAATAACTACCGTATTTCTTTTAACAACAGAAAGAAAACACTTAATTCATCTGCCTATGTTTTTATCTCTGAACCAGGGTTACATGGCTGCAATGGATAGTTTACACCAAGAAAATGGGATGGCAGAAAGAAAATATTCAACGAATGCCCTTTTCTCACAGCTCCTCTAATCTTCTGCGCAGTACAATTATAAGCCTGTATAACATTTTCACAGAGGGTATGTTAATTATTATCCTTGCTGCTTACACATAATAAACCTATAGGCTTGCATGGTGCTGCATCTAACTTAATATATTTAATAATAACCATTAGCACTATTGTCATATAAACCAAAGATATTTTTTATTAAGCAATACAATACAGTGAGTCACAGCTATAGTTTAACTGAAAGCTTTTTTCTGCTTGTTTTTGCCCACACTACTGCCCACGCTAATACATTTAGTAATGTTCAATTTCATAGGATCTATTTTAATAAATCTCAGTATCATATAAATCATAAACACTTTGGAGGGAATTACCAAAAAGTGGTGCAGGCATAAAGCCTGCGCCACTCTTCTAACCTGAGATGAGGGAGAGGATCCTGACCCTAATTAAAGTGAACACAGGCCTCTTTGTTAATTAGGCTCTGTTCACAAACAATACAAATGGAAACAAGTGGTGTGAACCTAGTTGCAGATCAAACGTTGGCCATTAGACCCCATTATCTATGGGAACCATGCATCATATATACAAGATGTATTTCTACCGCTTCTATATATGACAGATTCCCACTGTCAATGATTCCTAAAGAAGCAGTGGGAGCTGGCACTAGCTACATTCCAAGCAACTTCCTCCATCTCTGGTAAAAGGAGCAGGAGTTAGTAATACATAACTGCCCAAATAAGGTCACTGGCCATATTTTGTCAATGAAGTAATTACTTTCCCTACCCCAGTCCATTATATAGGTGATGACAGCTTGGGGAGGACTGTCAGGATTGGTCAACTGTACTGTACTGTACAAATACTGTATATATATATATTTAAATAGAGGCAAAGCCAGAAGGTAAATGTTGTTTGCCCACAATTTAAAACCCTTTATTTGTTTTTAAATATCAGTGCCCACAATTTAAAACCCTTTTTTTGTTTTTAAATATCAGTGCTTTAGAAAAGAATGGCTAACAGTCAAATTTAATTGTTTAATCTTTTTTTGCACTTGTACATTTTCCCCAGGGTAGTGCCCACTCCCACTCTATTTTTTTTACAACCCTTTGCTTATTAGCCCAGGACATTTCGATATTGTTTTTTTCAAACAGAATTGACATAAAGGTGAATGTATGCAAAAACAAGATGAAAAGCTAATGAAAAACTAATGCCAACATTTGCCATTCACAACTGCACTTATTTAGAGGTCAAGTGTCCAAGAATTTACTTGGCTTGAAGTGGCAGCTCAGTACAACCCATATGACACTACTGCTTATACAAAAAAAAGTTCTAAAAGCTTGCCTTGAATCATGTTATGTACCTTTTTCGTAACCCAAGAAGATCTCAGATGGTTTATGACAATTACAATCAACAAGAATACAATAGAAACAATTTCAGCAGGTATTTTATGTGACTGGTTTAAAGCCAATCTTTAAAATTATTTGATATAACAAATAGAGAGGAGTAAAACTGATAACATGTATAGACAATGAATTTAAGCCAAATTAAAGCATGAAAACAGTTTACTATTTTAGGCTGGTAAAACTGTCTGTCACTACTGAATATACCGTGTGTAAAGATTTTCAGTGATATTGCTCAATGTACAGTCTCAGTTGTACAAAACCCTATCTCAGAAAATGCAGGTACAAATAACTCTCTGAGGATCTGAAAAAAAAAAGAATTGTTGCTCTACATAAAGATGGCCTAGGCTATAAGAAGATTGCCAAGACCCTGAAACTGAGATGCAGCATGGTGGCCAAGACAATACAGTGGTTTAACAGGACAGGTTCCACTCAGGACAGGCCTCGCCATGGTAGACCAAAGAAGTTGAGTGCACGTGCTTAGTGTCATATCCAGAGGTTGTCTTTGGGAAATAGAAATTTGAGTGCTGCCAGCATTGTTGCAGAGGTTGAAGAGGTGGGGGGTCAGCCTGTCAGTGCTCAGACCATATGCTGCACACTGCATCAAATTGGTCTGCATGGCTGTCGTCCAAGAAGGAAGCCTCTTCTAAAGATGATGCACAAGAAAGCCCACAAACTGAAGACAAGCAGACTAAGGACATGGATTACTGGAACCATGTCCTGTGGTCTGATGAGACCAAGATAAACTTATTTGGTTCAGATGGTGTCAAGAGTGTGTGGCGGCAACCAGGTGAATACAAAGACAAGTGTGTTTTGCCTACAGTCAAGCATGGTGGTGGGAGTGTCATGGGGCTGCTTGAGTGCTGCCAGCACTGGAGAGCTACAGTTCATTGAGGGAACCATAAATGCCAACATGTACTGTGACATACTGAAGCAGAGCATGATCCCCTTCCTTCAGACACTGGGCCACAGGGCAATATTCCAACATGATTCCAATGCCTTGCTAAAGAAGCTGAGGGTAAAGGTGATGGACCGGCCAAGCATGTCTACAGATCTAAACCTTATTGAGCATCTGTGGGGCAGCCTCAAACTGAAGGTGGAGGAGCGCAAGGTCTCTAACATCCACCAGTTCCGTGATGTCATCATGAAGGAGTGGAAGAGGACACCAGTGGCAACCTGTGAAGCTCTGGGGAACTCCAAACCCAAGAGAGTTAAGGCAGTGCTGGAAAAGAATGGTGGCCATACAAAATATTGACACTTTGGGCCTAATTTGGACATTTCCACTGAAGGATGTACTCACTTTTGTTGCCAGTGGTTTAGACATTAATGGCTGTGTGTTGAGTTATTTTGAGGGGACAGCAAATTCACACTGTTATACAAGCTGTACACTCACTACTTTACATTGTAGCAAAGTGTAATTTCTTCAGTGTTGTCACATGAAAAGATAATAAAATATTTACAAACATGTGAGGGGTATACTCACTTTTGAGAGATACTGTATATATATATATATATATATATATATATATATCCTAAAATGTGTTTCATTTTTTATCTCTTTGATCTGTTTTACTTATATTAATTCTATTTTCAAAGCATTGTTAAGAAACATTGGAAAAGTTCAGCAGTTCTGGTGTAATGAGGTAGGAAATGTATTTTAAAATTTTCTCAGTCTTTCTCTAGTGCCATTTCTTTCTGTAGGTCAGCTGTGACAAATTGATTTATTCGTATTTCAGTCTACTTACTATCTTCTCCTCTATTAAACATCACAGAGCAATCTACAATATAGTTCCACATGTGCCCTTATATTATATGAAGTCTAAATATTACGAGTACAGTGTAGGGAAGAATATGCAATACCCCCTTTCCCCAATTACAGAGAAATATCAAGTAAAGATAAAAAAGAAGGTCAGTAATCAGCAGCCTTTACATTCATTAGTGCCACTGGTAGTCAGAATCCCATCAATCTTTCAGCCTCATTCAGAAATCCTCATTTTATACCACTTTATATTAGTAATAAAACCAGATGACAGAGAAAAAAAACAACAGCTCAAAAGTTCAAAACACAATGCAACATACTGTTTAAGTCCATAGAATATACTTTATGATATGCATTTTAATAAATCTGTATATGAGCCAATTTTTATAACTATAAATCAGTTAATTTAAAGCTAAACTCCAAAAATATATAAAATACTCAAATTATTGCAGCTTTGCATTCAATAATTCATTTGTAAATGTATTTTTTAATGTGAGCAGTATGTGTACCAAATTTTGGAATAGCATCAGACACGTGTAGTTCCTTTACAGCAGAGATCACAGAAACAGAGTATCAAGAAGCAGCACAAGTAGTCTGGTGTGCTGCAGTGCAAGGAGCATACTGATAAAAAGAGAAAGCAAAGAAAGATTCTCATCAGGCTTCTGCTTCTCCTTTTACCATTCATTTAAGTGGGAAGGATTTAAGTAAGTGTAAGTGAAACTGCAACAAAAAGAAGGTCCCCTCCTGTGCCATACAGGGATTTGAAATGCGGCAGAAATATGTATATAAATCTCAGCACTGGATGGATAAAAATACTTTTTTTTTGGGCAGATAGAACAGCTTCCATATACATATTTTGTTTCTGTATTTACCTGAAGTTCAGCTTTAAAGAAATACAAATTAGTAATCATTGCTCTAATTTGCTAAAAATATACATAATTCTGCCCAAAGAGCTGATTTTGATTAGAAAGCATATGAGTAAAATGATCTACTGGACCATTTTGACTAATGTGTAAGAAAATTGTAAACATTTTGTTGTAGATAGAAACATTGATATTTTAATCTAAAATCTTTGACTAGTTGCACTGACCAGCAAATCAAAGCTGAGAGTGGTATAAAAAATTTTGAAGAAATTGAAAGCCTGCATCATCTAAATCAGGGGTCTTCAAACCATGGCCCTCCAGTTGTTCAGGAACTACAATTCCCATCATGAGTATTTATGTCTGTCAATGTCAGTGTCTTACAATGCCTCATGGGATGTGTAGTTCCTAAACAGCTGGAGGGCTGTAGTTTGAGGATCCCTGAATCATAGGGGGACCTCCATTAAGGAGCTATAAGAAATACTTTAAAAAAAACGCCAAGGAAATATATGAAAGCATTGTTTAATTCCTTCACGGCAAATACCAGATATGCAGTGGGAAATTTTTATTTAAAGTCTGATGGTTGGTAGTGGTAGGTATTTAGATGGTTGGCAGAAGGTAAATAACTTTCACTAATACTGCTTGCATATGTTTAAAAAAGTCACGTAGGTGAAAGTGTAAAGATGTCTATACTAAAATAGCTTTATTCATATGTTTGTTTAACTGTTTCACATACATTTAAACTCCTAACTATGTAACTATGTAAGTTTACCCTTTGTTAAAAAATATATAAATAAATGCATTTTTTGCCTGAAAAAAGGGTGAATTTATTATTTTTTTAACAAGAGCCTACAGAGTATTGCAGCCATGATCAGTAAATCTCAGGTGCAATGGCAGGCTCCTGCACATATTTCTGCCAGCTTTCTTGCCCATATCTCCATATGGGCTTTATGTTAGGAAGCTGAAGGACGTGTAAAAAAAAAAATATTGATGCCATGCTGCTACAAAGATAACATAACATATAATACATATAATGCTAATATGAACATCAATATATTAAACTTTTTTTGTGAAAAAAAAAATTAAACAGCTCAATGTGAATGTCCTTCTAGTCCATCCATTGCGCTATTCTAAATATAATCTAACCAATATTCTTCATCAATATATCAATATATTCACAAGTCTCTTTCACCATAAACTCCTGTGCTCCACAGGACCTTGGACCTCCACAGAACCTTGTTACTCGTCCTATATTGAAAGGGTAATATAGAGGAGGGCGTGGCCAGCTGCCTGCTGGATGGCTGTGTGAGGAGAGAGCTCCACTGAGACCCGAGTTAGTCCACTGCCATCGAGCAACAAGGGGACGTAACTGAGGCCCTGGTATCATCTCCCACATTAAGCAGACATTGAGGATTGCCAAGGGCAAAAGGAAAAACTGACTAAGGCCCAAGGCAAATCCCTTATTTCTTCAGTATGGCAAGCACCCCTAGGCCCCAAGATGGCCTGCAGCACAATCATACTCACTCACCTGTTCATCTTCCACAAAATGGTGCATAAACCAGGGGAGACAGATGCAGATCATCCCCGATGAACAGCCCAAAAAATTGGTGCAGAAGCAGTCAGAAGGACACAGATATGCAGGTGAGATGGTGGACCTTGGTACCTCCCAAGATAGCACCAAGGAATTTATAGAACAAATTCAGTAATTCCCCACAACTAGACATGTTCAGAACAGAAACATTTGTTTTGTTTAGTTTTGGATTGATTTGTTATGTTATTAATTTTATTTCGCTATGAAATTCATTTTGTTTTGTTTCAGAATTTGTTTAGTTTCATTTTGTTTTCATTAAAATTTGTTTTATTTATTCATTTTCTAATGAATTCCAACTTTTCAGAATGATTAGAATTTAGGTCGGTCAAAAACTGATCTAACGATTCAAATTCTGTGTGAAGAAATAGCTGGTTGTTAAGCAGCGGGCCACTGACAGATAAATGTAGAGATAAAGAATGGTGTTAAAAAATAAAGAATTTCCGGCAATTGCCCGGCAATAGAAAAATGTTTTTAAAAATGGCATAAGGCCCCCCAAAATTTCATACCCATTCACTAAAAAAGTGTAAAACAGTAAAAAACACAGGAAACAGTTCTTGACAAGTCCTTTATTAAAAAAGAAAAGAAAATATTGCCCCTCAGTGTAAGTCCATCATCCATCACGAAGCCCACCAACCCGAAAAATCAAAAAATTGCAAAAAACACTTTGCCTCGCTTCGTCATGTAATGTCAGAAGGGGGCAGTGCCACTAAGTGACGTAACTGGATGGCCCCACCCCTTGCCTTTATAATATCTATATAAGATCTATATAAGAGAGAGCATACGGCGAGTAGTGCCGAAGCGTTTTTTGCAATTTTTCGGTTTTTTTTCGGGTAGGTGGGCGTCATAATGGATGATGGATTTACATTGAGGGGCAGTATTTTTTTTTTCTTTTTTCTTTTTAATAAAGGACTTGTCAAAAACGGTTTAATTCTGTACACTTTTTTGGTGAATTGGTACGGGTACGATGTACCTAAAACCCATTTATATGGGATAAGGGTCTGGTACTGTATTTTTTTTTTTTTATATTTTGGCATGGGTTTACACCTAAAATTCATACCAGACCCGAAGGGCCTGGTATGGATTGGGGGGAACCCTACACCAGTGTTTTAAACATTTTTCTATTGCCTGTCAATTGCCGCCTTCTTTTTTTAACAGCACTCTTTATCTCTACACTCATCTTTCAGTGGGGAAGCCAACTGACAGATGATGACTCATCGTTGTTAAGGACGCGGGCGGACGCTTTTCCTGTCCTGCTGCTTAACAACCAGCTATTTTCTTCAAACAGAATTCGGATCAGTCGATCATTTTTTGACCAATCCAAATTCTAATCGTTCTGAAAAGTTGGAATCTGTTAGAAAACAAATAAATGAACCAAATTTAATGGATTTCAATGAAATCAATTAATATTCATTACAATTTCATTGAGATTCAAATACATCCGAATCCACAAAAACCCAACAATTATGCCAAATTTGTATTCAGACTGAAACAAATTGCATATGTCTACCCACAGCAGGACAACCACTCAGCGAATCAGTCATGAGAGATACAGTATGTTGGTTACCCTGAGGAAATCCTTACATAGAGACATTATAGTAAACATTACACTTTCAAAATCTGAAGTATCTGCTATAAGAGATTGGGTCAGTCATGTAAGAGATAAAATGGGCGAATTTACTACAGGCCACAATGATCTGGTGGATGCATATAGTTACATAGGTAGTCAGGTTGAAAAAGGACACAAGTCCATCTAGCTCAACTAATAAAAAAACAAAAAACAAAAAACAACCATACAATTCCATATACACAATTCTATACCCACAGATGATCCAAAGGAAGGTGAAAAATCCTTCCTGATCCCCCAAGAGGCAACTTGGATCAACTTGTATAACTTACCAGTTATAGTATGTACACCTAGGAAAGAATCCAGGCCTTTTTTAAAGCAATCTACTGAGCCAGCCAGAACCACCTCTGCAGGGAGTCTATTCCACATTTTCCCAGCTCTTACTGTGAAGAAACCTTTCAGTATTTGGAGACTAAATCTCTTTTCCTCTAGACATACTGTAAATAGTGAACCCTTGTCCTCTGTGATGACCTTAAAGTGAATAACTAAACACCAAGTTCACTATATGTATTTATACATGTTGATCATATCCACCTTTAACCACTTTACCAACGGAGGACTTTGCTGTCTTCCGTCCAGGCCACTTTTTGCGATTCGGCGCTGTGCGACTTCAACTGACAATTGCGCGGTCGTGCGACGCCGTACCCAAACGAAATTTACGTCCTTTTTTTCCCACAAACAGAGATTTCTTTTGGTGGTATTTGATCACCTGTGCGATTTTTACTTTTTGCGCTATAAACAAAAAAAGAGCGTTTATTTTGAAAAAATAACAATATTTTTAACATTTTTTTATATGAAATTCCCCCCAAAAAAGATGTAAAAACCAATTTTTTTAAAAATTTTTGGCCAATTTGTTTTATGCTACATATGTTTGGTAAAAAAAATCGCAATAAGCGTATTTTGATTGGTTTGCGCAAAAGTTATTGCGTTTACTAACAAAGGGAAAGATTTCTGTCATTTTTGGTGTTTTTTTTTAACGCGTAATGGCGGCGATCTGCGATTTTTTTTGCGGGACTGCGACATTGCGGCGGACAGATCGGACCCTTGACTGACATTTTTGACACTTTTGGGGGTACCAGTGACATTACTGCAGTAATCAGTGCTATATATATGCACTGTTACTGTAAAAATGACACTGGCAGGGAAGGGGTTAATTTTATTGGAGAGGGAGGGGTTAATGTATGCCTGGTGCTTACTGACGTGTAGGGGGGGAGGTGACTGTGTGAGTCATGGACAGATCAGATGTCCAGCTATGCTGAACAGTCCGATCTGTCACTCCCTGTCACTATGGAGATCCGCCCGCTGTGTTTACACACAGCGGGCGGATCTCCAGACTCGATCCCCGACGATCGGGTAAGAGCAGCGGCGATCGCCGCTGCTCCTCCCCTGGCCCGACTCCCGCTGTGAATGAAAACAGCGGGAGCGAGCCTCCGGCGGCGCGCAAGCGCCGCCCAGAAGGGGGAGTGTCTAACGACGTTAATACTACGTCGCTGGACGATAACGAACCACTCTGCCGCAGTAGTATTACTGTGAGCGGTTCTAAAGTGGTTAATCTCTTCTGGAGCAAAAATAAATTAAATTCCTCTAATTTTTCCTCATAGCTGAGCTTCTCCATGCCTCTTATCAGTGTGGCTGCCCTTCTCTACACATATAATAGGTCTGAAGAGGACATGCAAGCCATTAAAAAGAAATTGGAGACCTCAAGGACAGATCCCGCAAAAATAATATAAAACTGCATGGAGTGGATAAATCAGTGCCTCTAGCTGAACTTAGACATTATGTACAAAAATGTATATCCACTGTATTTCCTGATGCTTTGGAAAATGAAATAATTGTGGATCATGCCCACGGCCTGCCCAAACCCAGATACCTCCCAGAAAAGGTCCCTAGGGACAATATTGCACGCGTGCATTTTTTTCACAATGGAGATGATATAATATGATACGCCAAGCGCAACAAGTCATTTCCTAAACCTTACACAAATATTTTAGTGTTTGCAGATTTGTCACAGCACACCATAAAGACCCACAGACAACTCACGACCCTCACAAAGCTGTTCCAGAATCATAAGATTCATTTTTTACTCTGTCAAACAAATTACTCAGACAACTTGTAAAAATAGCAGGGTGAAGATCTCATACTTTTTAAGCAGAGATATATTGGCAGGATGAGCTTCCTTGTAGTGCAAAACTATCACTAAGTGGCCATTTTGGACCAATTGAAGGCCTGGATTGACCCCAACATGAGCAAACTATGGGTACACATAGAAAAAGCTATTCTAGAGCATAGGAACCTTCCATTACTCCTATTAGCTAAACTCACACAGGCTCCGCTAATATTTCCAGAGTTTCCCTCTATAGAAGCCACACTTAAGGCCTGGGACAAACAACACACTATCACTTCAACCGAGTCTAGGTAAAGACATGAGGATTTGCCAATCCAAACTCTTGAATATTTCATCCCTAACTTGAGGGTACTCCCTTGGTTACGGTGCAACATATTGACATATAAAGACATACTATCCAAATATACTGACGCCTTACCTTACTCCCAGATTCAAGTGAAGCATTTTAAGACGAACTACCCTATTATCCACTTAATGCTTCATAAAGAGTTGTGGAATATCTACAAAAATGTTTTAACAAGCCCAAAGGTGTCTCATGGTTTTAATCCACTCTCCAACATGAAGGGATCTTTCCCAAGTTTTCTAATATGATCAACTGGGAAAGAGATCTGGGATCCACATTCACCCAGCAAAAAAACATTAAAGCATATTATCATTATTCCCACTGTCCTAACCATTGGGAAATTATGTTGAAAATGACATATAGAACTTGTCTCACTCCAGAAACCGCATTCTGCTGGAGACAATGTGGAATGAGAGGCAGCATTCTTCGTATCCTATGAGATTGTAAAAAATTACGTAGCTTCTGAAATGCAGTATTTGTCCTTATTTCATCTATAACTGGTTATATTATCAAACCAACCCCATACCTTGCCCTACTTACCCTAAAATCAATAACATTCAAACCCAATTTAGAAGCATGATAAAGCATATACTGATAACTGCGCGTCTTGCTATCACTGCAAAATGGAAATATGCTTTGACACCTAATATTTCTGAAGTAATTCACACAGTTACATCCCAATACCAGTATGAGAAATACTTTGCATTACAATGTAACAGCATAGGCTCCTTCATGCCAAAATGGAAGCCCTAGATCTTACACTATCCAACAGATGATTGAACTGTATTGTTTGATTCACTATCCTCTCGTATCGATGACTGTTTCGTAGAACTACATACCCGGGTACACATATGTTATATTATTTTATTCCTTTTTTTTATATGTTATTTGTTTATTAGCTTACAGTTATAACTTGGTCATTTGCAGTTTAGTCATTACAAGTTCTACGTGACATCCACAGTTAAGAAGTAGGATGTGCATGCTTTCTCATTGAAATGTATTAATTATGATATAGCTTGCTGATTGTTTTTGTAACCTAAGGTATATTACAACACAATTGATGTATTCATTCGTTCTGGTCTAAGCTTCAATAAAAAACATTTGAAAAAAAGGGTAATATACATACGTATTTGCTGAAATAGTGGATCCTAAGGGTTGTATTTTGTTGCTGAGCTCAGGCCCAACTTCTTCCCCTGTATAAGGGGTTAAGTGCTGTAGACCTATGTTTTTTTTTTTTTTTTTTTTAAGTAACAAGGTGAGGGCATATATGTCACTGAGGTTGAGTAAGTAGTATTACAGAGTGTATTGTGGAGCCCAGGCGTTTATGCTGAAAGAGACTCACAAATATATTAAAGAATGTTGTTTGGGTATTATTTATAATAGCACTGTGGATGGACTAGAAGGACTTTCACATTGAGTGTTTTTATTTTATTTTTTCACAAAAAAAGTTTAATAGATTGATATTCATATTAGCACTATATGTGTTATGTCTGTAGCAGAACAGCATTAATACATCAATATATATTTATATATTACTGTGAAAGTATAAACACATATCAGGTGCCAGCAGCAGCTTTATTTATTGATTAGGTTGTTTAGAAAAATCAGATTTTGTGCACATATGGTTTAAATATGTTGGAATATTAAAAAAAATATATAAAAAATCTGTTAAGTTTGATCCATTTAATAAAATTAGTATTTTATAAATGCAAGCTGAAGGAAGTGTTAAGGAAGTGGATCATTCATGCCCTCACAGTTCATTGAGAACTACAGGCCGTCTTCCGCGATGGACAAAAGAACTTCTAATTTAATAATTTGCTGTAAATTAAATACATGGCTGTGTGGGCGGAGCACAGCCATACCGAATCTGGAAACGGAAAGTGGCTACGGGGGGAAACAAACCCTGCCTACTGTCACCGGGGGTTGAGGCGTGCCACATAGTAACATGTTACATGTTGTTGGATAATGAGTTTATGTGACATCTCTAATAACATCTGAAAATAAAATGTAATTATCAATATATTGCAATTAGATGGGAATATAATTAAATCATTGAGTACATTTGAGCATTAAACCAGTCTTATGGTTATGGTCTGGCCATTGTTTTTGTTTTTCTTATCACATCTCACATGTGCCCATTATATAGTGGGGAAAAAAATTATTTGATCCCCTGCAGATTTTGTAAGTTTGTCCACTTACAAAGAAATGAAGGGTCTATAATTGTTATCATAGGTATATTTTAAATGATAGAGACAGCATATCAACCAAAAATACAGAAAAAAAACACATAAAGCAAATGCTATAAATTAAGTTGCAGTTCAGTGAGTAAAATGAGTATTTGATCACCCAAGCAAAACATGACTTGGTGAAAAAAACCCTTGTTTTTAAGCACAGAGATAAGACGTTACTCGTAGTTGGTGACCAGGTTTGCACACATCTCAGGAGGGATTTTGGTCCACTCGTCTTTACAGATCTTCTCTAAATCCCTAAGGTTTCTTGGCTGTTGCTTGGCAACTCAAATTCTTAGCTCCCTCCATACATTTTCTGTAGGATTAAGGTCTGGAGACTGGCTAGGCCACTCCATGACCTTAATGTACTTCTTCTTAAGCCACTTCTTTGTTGCCCTGGCGGTATGTTTTGTGTCATTTTCATGCTGAAAAACCCATCCAAGACCCATCTTCAGTGTTCTGGCTGAGGGAAGAAGGTTCTCATCCTGGATTTTACAATACATGGCTCAATCCATTGGCCCCTCAATGCGGCAAAGTCAGCCTGTATCTTTAGCAGAGAAACAGCCCCAAAGCATAATGTTTCCACCTACATGCTTGACTGTAGGGATGGCGTTCTTAGGGTCATAGTCAGCATTTTTCTTCCTCCAAATGGCGAGTGCCCCCTGCCTAAAGAAGGCACATGTACAGTCATGCCAATGAACATCTTAATGATTCAGAGAAGGATTGGGAGAAAGTGCTGTGGTCAGATCAAAATCGAGCTCTTTGGCATTAACTCAACTCGCCGTGTTTGGAGGAAGAACCAGCCAAATTTCAATCCATTGATGACCACCATGAGATGAATTATTAACATAATTGATATTTTTACCACAAATGTAGAAAATGAAATGGAAAGTCAACAGAATAATGCTAATAAGCTTATTTTCTGACATCCAGAAAAGCCTATTACAAAACAATCTGAATATCAATAGGTGGTATATCTGTCGTTTTAAGAAAAAGGCTTATTCTTGACACAAGAATCACTTAAAAGCGTTATTTTATTTTATTTTTTTACCAAGGCATATATTTTATCCTTAATATTTAATTATATTTTCCTAAGCTTTAAATGAAATAAACATATATAAGTTTTTTAAGCAAAATGTTTGAAGAAGTATGTATTTTGACATTGAAAGCATGACGAACCCAGTTAAGTATTACATTTTAAAACAAATGTGATCAATGACAAAACCAGTTGAGGCTTTAGTTGTTTAGATGTAATGTTATTGTTTTTACTCACAAAGCAGTTTTAAGTTCTTAGATGACTGTTGGGTGCTTGTTAAATCTGTTCATTTTAAGCATATATCTGTGTTTTGCCGAACTGCGTGAAAAAAGACCTCTTCCACTATTACAACCCAGCATCGACAATATAAACTACAAATCGCTTAAAGGTTGATTTACTAAAGTGTTATGTGCAGTGAAAGTCAGGCAATGTGCAATGAACTGAAGTAATCCTTGTCCAGATTTACTAAAATATAAAGAGAGTTTATTGTATTTCATAATTTAGTTCACTACGCGTCATAATTTAGCAAATTGAGCCCTAAATCCCTTAAGTCCCTAAATAACCATACTTTATATTGCTGGTCATGCTTGTAATGCATTATGTAGCCCTGCAGAATGTCAGTCAGCTCCATTAATCACTTATCTATCTTACCCTGTCATAAATATAATGCAGGATGACCTTGTAGACTTCCATTTCTCTGCAAATACATGCCATTACAGGTGAGCTAGTGTATTACTCTATTGATAGCTAATGGCTGTCATAGTGAATGTTACGGATTTGAGAGTCTGAAAAATTAGAGAAATTTATGGCACTGACTAAGCCTTTCTGTTCACTAATAACTATCCCTACAATGAAAATGGACATTTTAAGTAAGCAAGGGATATGGTTCTAGCATTGTGGAATGTGACAGCAGAGGTGACAGCAATCTTGAAGTGCATTCTTAACTACAGAAAACTAGATGTCTGCTTGGAGGATTCCTCCTCCTCTGAGGTATTACACTTTCGTGACTACTGAGATACTATTTAAAGCATCATCATGTCTTACAAACAGAAAATATAAAAAACGATCCTACATTCTTACTTTTTTGCAGGATTTGACCTGATTAACAAGAAACATTAATTTTACTTTAAATGAGTTGTAAAGGCAGAAGGTGTTTTATCTTAATCCATTCTATGCATTAGGATAAAAATCCTTCTGTGTGTAGCAGCCGCTTTAGCACCCCCTCGTACTTACCAGTTCCCCATCTCTGTCCAGCAATGTCCATGAGTTCCTCGGCCATCCGGGACTCTCCCTCCTAATTGTCTGAAACACAGCTGAGGTGCCACTGGCTCCTGAGGCTGTCAATCAAAGTCAGTTAGCCAATCAGGAGAAAGAGGGGGCGGGCCAAACAGCTCCCTGTCTGAATGGACACACGGAGCTGCAGCTCAGCTTGGGTGCCCCCATAGCAAGCTGCTTGCTGCGGGGGCAATCAATAGGAGTAACAAAGAGGGACCCGAGAAGAAGAGGATCCAGGCTGCCCTGTGCAAAACCAACTGTATAACATGTTTGTTGTTTAAAAAAAAAATGAGACTTTACGATCATTTTAATACCAGAGCAGTATAATGAAAATAATCAGTGTATAATAAAAAAAAAATGTGTCATCAGGGTTCCCAAATGTATAATACACTCAAAAAAGATAGATGAGTCACTGATAAACCTATCAATAAATCAACCAAAAGAGTAAAAACCTGTTTGAGGGTCAAACAACCACCTTGTTTCTAGACCTCATAACACTTTATTTTTAATGTATAAACAAGTGTACATGCCAACTATATTAATGGAATGTTAATAAAGTTCTAAAAAAGCTTAACATATATATAAATCTGAAGAACTGTAACAAAATAAAATGCTTAGTCAAGAAAAAATGTAAAACAAAACAAAAATGATTCCTCCTCTCATGTATTCTTTATCCTGTTCCCTAATGCCTATATATACAAGTGAATATATTCCAAACAGAATTTTTTTTTCAGAAAATATATGGGTCAGTCCAGTGCAAACATGCTTCATGATAGATTTAATCCATCATCCAATTTTTTATATGGAAAAAAGGATCTGGTGTTCACCATATGCTTATAATGTTGCCATTGTACATTATCTTCTATGCTCTGACAATCCATAGTGTGAACTGAATACAGTTATCAATCTTATATGTACCATCTAGAATTGTTTGATAGCTGCTTGCTACTGTAATGGGAATCTGGGTGCTGGTCGTGATATTGAAAATATCCAAAAGAGAACCTCCATCAAGGAAGTCTAAAGACATAAAAACCTATACGTAGAATTAAAAAAGACACAGCAGCTTTGCCATCCTGCTCTATTATTTGCATAATGTCTGCCAAGTTTGTTTCTTGTGCAAATTAATATCCACCAGTAATAGATAAATAGGAATAATAGGGATTTCTGGGTCCCCACACCATTTTATTTTTTACAAAAAAAAATGGTTGCTAAGAACATGGTGGCTGCCCGCTCCTTAACAACCATGACAGTTACTAGTTGGTGGTAAATTCCCACAGGCTTGCATTACTAAAATTTTGCATGACTTCATAAAATAAATCATGCAGTATTTTAGTAGCCTTTTTTTAATGAATGCCAAATAACTTTTTGAAAAAATTCTGAAACAAAAGTTTAAAAGGAGAGAACCAGACTCTTGAGCCTTACATTTGTTCCATAGTCCCTGTCTACCCTAACTGCTGGGTCTCTCCCCTGCCTTGGGCTGAGTTTGCCCATAACCTCAATAACCTCATTAACCTCAAGCTCCAGTGAATGAACATTGTTTGTAGTATATACTAAGCAGCCGTGAGACCAGGCTCTTATTTCAGTGGTCATGCAACTATCAATTCTGTGTCTTTTTAATTTACAGTTTCCACCACAACTCTATGCAGTGCTTCTCCTCGCAGGATCCTCTGGTTTGTTGTCCAGGTCTTCCCCACTTTTGCTTCACAGCCAGGCACAAGCTAGATGCACACACACTTCCACTTGTTATCTTCAATGATCAGTCTAGGGGTTTTTGTTTTTGTTATTTTATTTTTGGAGAACTTGGATAGTGGGATACTCAAGGAAATAGAACTAATAACAGTTGAGGATATCTAACTGATCTCTCGATTAGGCTCTGGTAAGTCCTTGCTGGAAGCAGATAGCAGACTTTTCTTTTAAAATAGCACAAAGTCATTTCAGAAGTGAACAAAGTCCCTCAGTAGTAGTAGTAGCAGGGCAAAGCTCTTTAGGTACTAGCCAGTTATGGCAGACTGTTTGGCAGTTTAAAAGTAATAGAACTGAGAACAGTCCTCTGCAGTAGCAAACAGTTGGACAAGCTCTTCGGAACACTAGCCAGTGTTCCCTTTGTTCAGACCCACAGCTGACTATATAGAATGCCAGAAGGGGTTAAAAGCACAAGTCTATAGATCCTTTAGTTTGTCTGTACTCACAACATGTCCAGGATAGCCTCCTTCCAACTTTCAACTCTGTACCAGTGATACCAGACCAGGTCCCCTTTGGCCAACTTTCTGTAATACCAGGGTCTCTCTCACAAACATCTGGCCCTCAGGACTCCCACCTGAAGCCACATAGCACTATAATCTCTCTCAATCCAGGTTCTCCCACCTGAGGCCACACGGCAGCAGGTGCTAGGGGAGGCAGCCCCTCTCCCCTAGCTGGTACAATCCTCTGCTAGGAATGACCAAGAGCCCATGTGCCCCTAGAATATAAATGCAGGCACCCAGTAGGCATAGGAGCAACTCCCCTTGTAATTGGCCAGAGCTGTATGAATATTCATGCTCCCATCTGCATGGTTTATGCCTATTATCCAGCACTTTCCTTAGTTGCTAGGATACAATGAAATTCCAAGACTGCATGTGCAGAGTACACTGAGCAGACTACACTAGCTGATCACTGCAGACAGCATATAAATTTACTTAGCTGTTTCTCTGTAAACCACTTGCCGACCACCCACCGTGTATTTATGTCGGCTGCAATAAGTGGCTGTACCGGGGTGATGCCTGCAACTAGAGGCATCATCCTGCTACCATTCTTTAGAGCCAAAAATGCAGTTTTCGGCATTTTGAATACATTGAAGTGCAGTGGAGGGTTGTAGAGTCTTTTAGACCTCCGATCCCTCCATAAAGAGTACCTGTCACTGCCTATTGCTGTCACAAGAGATGTTTGCATTGCTTGTGACAGCAATAAAAGTGATCAGATTTTTTTATTTTTTTTAAAAAACCTGTGCTAAAATTAAATACAAAAAAAAAATGTAACCGCCCTGTCGCCGTGAGCTTGTGCACAAAAGAAAACGTATACGGAAGTCGCACCTGCAAATCGCTGTTCAAACCACACATATGAGGTATCGCTGTGATCGCCAGAGCGAGAGCAATAATTTAAAAAAGAGCTACTTTGTAACTCTAAACTGGTAACCGTTAAACTTTTTTAAAGCATCGCCTATGGAGATTTTTATTGACTGTAGTTTGTCGCCATTCCGCGGGTGTGTGCAATTTTAAACCATAACATCTTAGGTATCTATTTACTCAGCGTGACATCATCTTTCACAATATACAAAAAAATGAGCTAACTTTACTGTTTAGTTTTTTCAAATGCAGTGAAATATAATTTTTCCCCAAAAATGGCGTTTGAAAGACCGCTGCGCAAATACCGTGTGACAAAAAATATTGCAATGACTGCCATTTTATTCTCCAGAGTCTTTGCTAAAAAAATATATATATATATATATATATATATATATATAGTAATTTGCTAGCAAAAAATACTGATTTTAACCTGTAAACAACATAGGTCAGAAATGGGCTCGGTCCTTACGTGGTTAAGTAAGTGATAAACCAAATGCTATTATAGACTAATCGTAGCACCTACCTAGGAGGGTGCTACATCTACATTCAATTTATGCCTCTGTTTTAAAATAGCTGGTTCTAAATAGATTTTCTAGTGTGTTTTCCTTGAGCAACTTCCTCAAAACAATACAAGGTCCAAATAATTTGACATTCTAAGATCTCCAGAGGCAAGTTATTAGCTGTTGGATTGGAAAGGCTATGGCCAAGAAAAAAAGCTCCTGGACCCTGGCATCAGATATTTTTACTCCATGCCTTGTATGTGAATTCTTTTGCCTCTTCCCTTTAAAACCAGGCCCTCAACATGTAGGGAGACCCTTTAAAAGTATATTAGCAGTGCATACAAACTCATTACCATAATGGAACTGTTAGTTATTGATTTCAGTAGATTTAGTATGTTTCAGTAAATTTCCTAGCTAGAAAATGCCAAATGGGGTATGTAAGATGTCAAGCAACAGAACCAAAGTATGTATTTTACAACATGCCAATTAAAAAAAAAAAACCACATTGACAAGGAGTAAAACTAGTATAGATAGCAGCAGAAATGGTCAAATAGATGTTCATTTTTCAACACTTTTATATTGTAAAACATCTATGACAATGTGAAGCAGAATTGTTTGGAGATAGACTTGTGAATTTTTATATTTGTTTGTATCCAAGCTGACAAAGCAGATGAAATGGCCACTGATCAGAAGCTTGTGAAGCTACGAATGAAGTAACAGTAAAGAATGTTATAACTTAGGGTTGATAAGGTATGGCTTTCTTTTGTTACATATAAATATGAAATTAGTTTTTAAGGCATACATTACATTTCTGGAAAGAGTAATTTTGCCATAACCAGGGGACAGAGAAGATAAGTTCTGCAACCACTGCAATCAGTTATCGTTCACAAACTACCATAACTACAACTACTAGAATATTGAGGTAACGGAACACAACATATTACAATATTATTATAATCAAATAGTGTTCCTGATGGACAGTGTCAGAGGAATTTCAGCTGAGTAATTTCAAAGCTTCAACTACTTTAAATAATCACTGAAGGATTATAAAGACGGAGAAATGTGGAGAGAAAATTATAATCTTCCACAGTGGCAGATTAAATCTTCCTTAGGACTTGAATAGTGATAAAGCCAAGTGCCCCCACTATGCATACTTTCCTTACCTAATCACTCACTGAAACATTTTAAGTCTTTAGTCTTTAATATGCACTGCAGACCCCTTTTTAGTTTACATTTTCATTAAAAAACAGAAAGCTCCTTAGGTGTATTCATATTCATGACAAGTTTAATGCTTAAAATGTAGTTCTTTGCAATAAACATCTTCCTGAGCTCATTGCAATGGTACAGTCATACCATTTCAAATATATGTCATTGTCAGACTTCCACCCCAGAGCTTCAATTGTGTTTAGCATTCATATTAATATGGAGTATAAATATGTTAGAGGACACTACATCTCAACCTATTTATTCCTTAATGATATCTAATTTTACAGAGTTACTTTGTACCTATTACTTACCCAAGGTTCTCATGTTCTCATCAGAGAGGTGGCTACACAGGCAACATGTCACATTAATGGCCCTAAACTTGGCAGATGCAGCCCTCCTCAGATGGGGGAATTCCAATGTAAAACTACAAAAACAATAAAGGGTAAGGCACAAATACCTGGTGCATTACCCAAGTAAAAAATATGCCATAAGGTGTAAATGCTTCAAGAACCTCCAATGCACTTTCAACTTGACCCATTTTGGGGGCACATCCCCTTCCTCAGAGTTTGCATCTTGCACCTTATGGCATCTTTTTTACTTGGGTAATGCACCAGGTATTTGTGCCTCTGTACATACTGTTTTATACTGCACTTTTGTGAGTATTCATTTTATTTGTTCTATTGTCTTTGAATAAAATACTTTTTTACTCGGTAAATGCACCAGGTGTTTGCTCCTTCTCCTATGTTGTTTTTGTTATTATCCTCTAGTGACATACCTTTGTCCTGCAGCGAACACTGCAAGTGAACTAACTGTACAAAGAAGTAAATCAAACCAATTTTAGAGCAAAGTAACATTTTTTTTGTTTCTTCACCTCCTCTAGGTATGTACTTAACTATATTTTCCCCCACTGATTGATTAGGCACTGCGAGCCAGGTAAGAAGGAGCATATGTGCCCATGTGACAGGGCTGGCTCAGTCAGAGTTGTCACATCAAAACACTTTAGCAATGTGCACAGTACAACTCCAGAAACTTGTAGCTTACAAAGAACTTTCCTTTCTCTCCAAGCAGCTGAACAGAATATGATAGAGCAAAAGGAAATGATGTGCTGCTGGGGAGTTCTAATTTAAGTGGACCTTTTTATTTTCCCTGTGTGGTCATTTTAAAGTAAACCTTTGCTAACAGAATTGTGGGGGTTTCCAACTTGTCATTGCTTACATCCTTATCAAAAATGTAGTTGAATAGTTTCTTTAGCTTACCCACCGGCTTTAATACCTTCTGAGTTACTCAAATAGTGTATGTAGACCAGGAAAATTGCAAAAACGTTAGAAATTCTTATCTGCAAACTTGTTTATGTTTAGTGAGTATTGAAATGAGAAGGTCAAAATGATAGATATAGAACTAAAATTTGCCAAATATAAAGTCAAATATAGCAGTCTCTGGAATGGTTTACTTTAAAATAATTTCTCGCTCCACTGCAATACCACCTCATCTACAAATATATAGCTTTTAAATAAATGTAGGAAATTTTAATGACTTTTTTTCATGGTGTATACACTGTGCTTCATATGCACAATAAACCCTTGTTTTTTAACTATTATGATTATTGTATTATTTCCTATTGTTTTAAAATGGTGCCTGAGCATCTATGTTGGTAAGTGATGCCATGTAAAAACAGAGTAGAGGGATACTCTATACATAACAGGCCCAGAACTGCTGAGTGAAGGGTGCTGACATCTGCCACCAATCTTTCTATATTGTCTTTGCCAGGACAGAAAGAGTATAGAATCCTTAGGAGAACTGGCATTAGGGAAATAACCTGGGGCTTGTAGCAGGTGGCTTTTCCATTAGGGATGTGCATATACATAATGATGTTGTCTGCTGGTTAGGTTTAAAGGTAAAACAAATGACCACAAATCCATACTTATGCTACTAAAGCTTCCTGATGCCTTTTGATACCATTGACCATCCGCACCCCCCATAGCGACACCACTGACTCTGACCTGAATCTTACCCGTTTTAACCTATAAAACTGTAAAACAACTAATTCACTTGATTCCTTTCTCTCACCTTGACTCATGCAACTCCCTCCTCATAGCCTTACCTCTACATAGGCTATCTCCCTTTCAATCTATCATGAAACCTGCTGCCAGACTCATCCAACTTACCAACCACTCCCTTCTAAACCCTTCACTGGCTTCCGATTGCTCAACAAATAAAATTCAAAATACCAACAACAACATGCAAAGCCATTTGTATCTCTGCACCAAGCTACTGTATATCACCAATCTTGTCTCAATATATCATCGAAACCATCCTCTCTGCTTCTTCTAAGATCTTAAGATGATTTTCATCTTCTTTGTTTTCTCTTTTCATGCTCATCTTAAGCACTTCTTCAGAGCATCTCCCATACTCTGAGACTCTCAATCCCACCCTGTCCACTTTTAGGTCATCCCTAAAAACTCATGTCCTCAAGAGGACCTATTCCGCATTCACCTAACAAGTGAACTTTTTTTCTCTCGTCATCTAATCTCTCGTAGTTATTTCCTTTTGTGTCACTATTAGATTGTAAGCTCTCAGGAGCAGATCCCTCCGAACCCTCTTGTGTTGAATTGTAATGTAACTTTACTATGCCCCTTTATAATGTAAACTGCTGCGAAAACTGTTGGCGGTATATAAATCCTGTATTACAATAACCATAATATTTTTTATAATTTAAGGTCTTTGTGCATTCAAGTTAACTTTATTTGTTAAAGAAGTAAAGAAAGCATTTAAAATGAGTCTAAGATCCTTATGAGATTATTTTGTACAAATAGAGAGTCTACACTGTTCTATAAGTTTAAATCTAAACATTGAATTTTATGTCAAAATGATCCATAAACTATCAGAAGAAAACTATAAATGCCAACAAACAATGTCATTAACTCATATTCTACTCCTTTTAGCTTTAAACTGTTGTATATATTTCCTTTCTAACAAATTTAAGGTGGAACAATGGGCAAAAACAAAATTGCATATAGTATTTGATGCGGTCTGTCAATAGCATTAACCACTTTACCACCGGAGGATTTTGCTGTCTTCCGTCCAGGCCACTTTTTGCGATTCGGCGCTGTGCGACTTCAACTGACAATTGCGCGGTCGTGCGACGCCGTACCCAAACGAAATTTACGTCCTTTTTTTCCCACAAACAGAGCTTTCTTTTGGTGGTATTTGATCACCTGTGCGATTTTTACTTTTTGCGCTATAAACAAAAAAAGAGCGTTTATTTTGAAAAAAATAACAATATTTTTAACATTTTTTTATATGAAATTCCCCCCAAAAAAGATGTAAAAACCAATTTTTTTAAAATTTTTTGGCCAATTTGTTTTCTGCTAGCTATGTTTGGTAAAAAAAATCGCAATAAGCGTATTTTGATTGGTTTGCGCAAAAGTTATTGCGTTTACTAACAAAGGGAAAGATTTCTGTCATTTTTGGTGTTTTTTTTTTAACGCGTAATGGCGGCGATCTGCGATTTTTTTTGCGGGACTGCGACATTGCGGCGGACAGATCGGACCCTTGACTGACATTTTTGACACTTTTGGGGGTACCAGTGACATTACTGCAGTAATCAGTGCTATATATATGCACTGTTACTGTAAAAATGACACTGGCAGGGAAGGGGTTAATTTTATTGGAGAGGGAGGGGTTAATGTATGCCTGGTGCTTACTGACGTGTGGGGGGGGAGGTGACTGTGTGAGTCATGGACAGATCGGATGTCCAGCTATGCTGAACAGTCCGATCTGTCACTCCCTGTCACTATGGAGATCCGCCCGCTGTGTTTACACACAGCGGGCGGATCTCCAGACTCGATCCCCGACGATCGGGTAAGAGCAGCGGTGATCGCCGCTGCTCCTCCCCTGGCCCGACTCCCGCTGTGAATGAAAACAGCGGGAGCGAGCCTCCGGCGGCGCGCAAGCGCCGCCCAGAAGGGGGAGTGTCTGACGACGTAGTACTACGTCGTCAGACGATAACGAGCCACTCTGCCGCAGTAATATTACTGTGAGCAGAGGTAAAGTGGTTAAAGCCCATCTCCAGGGAGAACAAAGATGCTCCCTTGCAGTTAGATTTCCCCTGCGCTGCAAGAGTTAATTGATCATTTATGTCTAGGGGGCACTTTTTCTTACCCCATCCTCCAATTTCTTCTTCTCCTCTATGCTCCTGCAGTAGACTGTCCCTCAGCATTCTTACATCCAATGAAGGACTTTGGAGTCTGTGTTGGTCATAATGATGTCAGAGGACTTCCACTGCCAGAGCATAGGAGAGAAAAGGCTGTAAGGACCGCTCTGAAAACCTGAAGAAGTCCTCAAAAGAGGGGGATTAGGTAAGTAAAGTTCCTTTTTTATTTATTTGTTTCATAAAAGTCTTATTGCTAAAGATTATTTATACATAAAACAGATGTACATAATGTACAATATATGAAATCAAACATAGGGTTTCCATAGGGATCCTAAAGGTTCTCACCTGCAGCAAACATGATGTCATGGTAAACAAACCATGAAAATATGCAAGATGCAAGGAGGGATATGTGAAAAACAAAAGACCGTGAAATGTGAAAACCTGGCCCAGTGGAAGTGTGAGCAGATACGATGATATTTGTAGTTATGGAAAAAGAAATAAGAAGGGAAGACTCCAAATGTGATAGGGAAGAGACAAGAAAGACAGAGGAAGGTAGAAAAGGAAAAAGAGGGAGAGAGAGAGAGAGAGAGAGAGAGAGAGAGAAAGAAAAGAAAGGGAGGGATGGGAGACGAGGGGGGGGGGGGGAGAGAAAAAGCTAAATAATATATACCGTCTACACAAACACCTGAATGAGGGCCTCACATACTGTATGATAGAAGATTTCAAAGGGAGATATTCTTTGGTATAAAGCTGCCTTGTGTATACTTATAGGCCTAAACGAGCATTTACCCTTGCAGTGTGGGGGCAGTCCATTTTTGTGTTTTCCAAAGTTTAGCTTTAGAAAAGTAGTTTTTGTTTTCATAGCACCAATGTAGTCTAGTTTTATTATTTGTTAATCCTGTCAGTAGACACACTAGTTTCCACTTTCTGTATTAAAGGGGCAATGCTGCTTGTTTTGCGGTGAAACCGCACTATAGTGTTCTCACGCAATGGACGGGATTCTACCTACTATTAGATAGTACTGGTTTTAGATAGATATGTAGCTTTAACCACTTCTGAACCACCTACTGTATATGTATATATATATATATATATATACATATATATATATATATATTGTGACAGGAAGTCAGGTAAATCTGTGGATGTAGTCACAGACAGGAGATACAATTCCACCTGGTTTAGAAAATTCACCAATTACTATAGGGTGTCGGCTGCAAAGGTAGCCTGAACTGTCTAAGGACGTTGAACAGACTTCAGCTGTTCAGATTGAGGCAATTAAGGTCTCTATAATTTGTTCAGAGGAAGTCTAAGGATTGCTGCCTCCTGACACTGTGTGAGCTGGGGAGAGGAGGACAGTCAGCTGTGTGCCTCCCGACGCTGTGTGAGCATGGGAGAAGGGATGCCCCCTGAAGCTGTGTGAGCATGGGGAAGACCTCCTGGAGCGATGTGCGCTGAGGAGGGTAAAAAGTGTGAAGACGTCTCAAAAGAAAATGAACTATTTCTATGTGAAGAATGTGAAGAGAAAAACCAATGGATGTTTTCTATGTGAAAGGAAAGTCCAATGAAGATGTGCTGTGAGAAGAGAAAAGGGACATTCTCTATGTGAAGAGATAATAAATGGACTATTGATAGTCTGCTGTATGATCAGCCAAGTCTGCCCAACAGTAGGTTGGGGACAGACGTCTTTAGATAGGTTCCTGTGTGTGAGAAGGTAGCCGCCCACAGTGGCAAGGATTTATTGTGTGTTTTATTTTATTTTGGATGTTTTGACGCTTGCAGTCTGGTGAAGAAAATTGCATGAATAAACCAAACTGTTGTTTGCAACCACTTCTCGACTATCTCCCTGTGTAACTAACCCCCCCAAGGGGTCATCCACACCCGCCACCGAGCTAATCCCCTCACAATATAAATATATATATATATATATATATATATATATATATATATATATATATACAGTATCTCACTGGAGTCTTCAACTCCTTCATGAGGACATAATGGAACAGCTGGATGTTAGAGACCTTGCACTCCTCTACCTTCCCTTTGAGGATGCCTCACAGATGCTCAATAGGGTTTAGGCCTGGAGACATGCTTGGCCAGTCTATCATCTTTATCCTCAGTTTCTTTAGCAAGGCAGTGGTTGTCTTGGAGGTGTTTTTGGGGCTGTTATCATGTTGGAATACTGCCCTGCGGCCCAGTCTCCGAAGGCAGGGGGATCATGCTCTGCCAGTATGACACTCATGCAGCCCCAGACCATGACACTCTCCCCACCATGCTTGACTGTAGACAAGACACACTTGTCTTTACAGTCCACACACGCTTGACACCATTTGAAACAAATACATTTATCTTGGTCTCATCAGACCCCAGGACATGGTTCCAGTAATCCAATAATAATGTCCTTAGTCTGCTAATCTTCAGCAAACTGTTTGCGGGCTTTCTTGTGCAACATCTTTAGAAGAGGCTTCCTTCTGAGACGACAGCCATGCAGACCAATTTGATGCAGTGTGTGACATATGGTCTGAGCACTGACAGGCTGACCTCCCACCCCTTCTACCTCTGCAGCAATGCTGGCAGCACTCATACTTCTATTTCCCAAAGACAACCTCTGGATATGACGCTGAGCATGTGAATTCAACTTCTTTGGTCGACCATGGCAAGGCCTGTTCTGAATGAAACCTGTCCAGTTAAACTGGTGTATGGCCTTGGCCACCATGGCCACCGTGCTGCAGCTTAGTTTAAGGGTCTTGACAATCTTCTTATAGCTTATCTTTATGTAGAGCAACAATTATTTTTTTCAGATCCTCAGAGAGTTCTTTGCCATGAGGTGCCATGTTGAACTTCCAGTGACCAGTATGAGAGAGTGAGAGCGATAACACCAAATTTAACACACCTGCTCCCCATTCACATCGAAGATGAGTCATATTACACCGGGAAGGGAAAATGGCTAATTGAATCCAATTTGGACATTTTCACTTAGTGGTGTACTTACTTTTGTTGCCAGCAGTTTAGACATTAATGGCTGTGTGTTGAGTTATTTAGAAGTGACAGCAAATTGACACTGTTATACAAGCTGTACACTCACTACATTGTAGCAAAGTGTCATTTCTTCAGTGTTGTCACATGAAAAGATATAATCAAATATTTACAAAAATGTGAAGGGTGTACTCACTTTTGTGCAATACTGTATATATATATATATATATATATATATATATATATATAGATATATATATATATATATATATCATTAGTTTGGCGTTAAATAACATGGGTATGGCAACAGCTAGCTGCCATAACCCCAGTATTTTTTTTATATAGTGGGCAATTCTTTTTCACATCCCGGCGGCGGAATTCACTTTTAGAGGTGGCGGGAGAGGTGCCCCCCCTTCCGCCGCTTCTTGGTCATCTCTAGGCTTATCGGACTGTTTGGTTTGCCCGGAGCTGATCCAATCCTCTCACTGGCTGGGCAGGAAGCCGAGTGAGGGCAAGATAGCTCCCACTTGGCTCTATGGTCTTGAAGGAACAGAACAATGTCACCTAAAGGGATGATTTTTTTTCTATTAAAGGCAAAATGACTTTTAAAATGTGAGATCTGAGGTCTTTTTGACCCCAGATCTTTCAATAAAGAGGTCCTGTCATTCCTATTTCTATTACAAGGGATGTTTACATTCCTTGTAAAAGGAATACAATTAATAAAAAAAAAATTAAAGGGAAAAAAAAAACAATTTAAAATGCCCCGTCCCTCCGAGCTCACGAGCAGAAGCAAACTCAAGCATAGGTACACATATGTAAACAGTGTTCAAACCACACATGTGAGGTATCACTGCAATTAATAAAGCAAACATTCTAGCACCAGACCTCTAGACCTCTTCTGTAATTTTAAACAGGTAACCTGTAAAAAAACTTAAAAGTGTCGCCTATGGGGATTTTTAAGTACCATAGTTTCTTGCCATTCTAGGAATGTGCACAATTTTAAAGCATGACATGTTAGGTATCTCTTTACTCAGCGTAAAATCATATTTCACATTATACAAAAAAATGGGCTACTTTTACTGTTTGCTTTTTTTTTTTTTTTAAATAAAAAAAAGTGTCTTTTTTTCCAAATAAAACTGCGTTTGTAAGACTGCTGCGTAAATACGGTGTGATATAAAATATTGCAACAATCTCCATTTAATTCTCTCTGCTAAAAAAAAAAAAAAAAGGATACACACACACACACACACACACACATATATATATATATATATATATATATATATATATATATATATATATATATATATATATATATATACATATAGATATTGTTTGGGGGTTCTAAGTAATTTTCTAGCAAAAAAAATGATTTTAAAAAACAAATGTCAGAAACAGGCCTGGTCCTTAAGTGGTTTTTAATTTTTTTAAAGGAAAAGAACAACAAATTGAAGCCTTAAAAAAAAAAAAAAAAAACTTTTAAAAGTGGAATGTTGTAAGCACCTTTGGAAGAATTATATGGCTTGTTCAAACCCTTGTAACTGATGCTTTTGTTGGACAGCTTGGCCTGAATCAATACATCTTGCTTTTGACAAGAGTTTAAGCTTGTTTTTCAACATGGGAGAGAAGCAGTTCTGCTGTGAACAAACATCCATTGACAAAGGATGATGAAAGCAAAAAATCTACCAACAAGATCAAAAGGTAAATAAACTATGTTACAGGGGAACTTTGAAAAAAAAAAAAGCATAAAAAAGCAACCCCCATGTTAATGCTAGTGATAGATTGCATCACATATGACACTTTTGATTGTGGCCAGAGTTCAACTTTAATAGCCCTTTGACAGTTTTCTTTGGATGGGGTTGCAACTTCCTGTCATGTTGTATTCTGAACTATGCAACTTTATTGTCATGCTCCATTGTATTTGCATAGGGGCGGCAGTGAACTGAGTGATGAATAAACTAGTAGATATGATGACTTAGAACAGGATTTTAACTGGGCAGGAATCTGTCATTTTTCAGTGGAAGCACTACCGCCAAAAGATGATAGATCCTCAGCTGGCTTCTGAGTTTTTTTCCAATAGTAAAGTTTTTATTGATTTTACTTAGTATACAAAGATACAAAGAAATCAAATACAATGGTGGAAAACCAGAAAAAAGATTAAGAACGATACATAGAAAAATATAACTGCATATCGAGAGCGTGATACAAGAGAGAGAGTAATACAATGTTTACAACAAAATCTTGCATCAGATAAATATAGGTAATAGGATTTTTAAGGAACAGTTGATATCAACTATAGATCATATAAAATATATTAGGCGTAGATATATCATATAAAATATATTAGGCGCAGAATGAATTGAAAAGTATAGAATGATCTTGTTATTTACATGGATTTTTGTCAGTGTCATATACAATAACCTATGCCAACTCCTTCAGTGTATGTTTGGAGTACCAGTCCTGAAGAACTAATGAGCTGACTTATACTCATAGGCATCCATCCCTGATTCTTGCTTGCAACCTCTACATTGTCATGACTGGATGCCTTTATACTCTTGTACTTGATGGTTTCTGCCTGTTTTCTATGTCTTATGTTCAAACCAATAAACATCTTTGACAAGAAAAACATAGAATGGCTTCTGTTTTTAAACCAATTGGCCAGGAATCCTGGGTGGTTCATTACCATGTTTGGTTAATGACAGCACCCAGGATTGCTGGACCATGTGACTGATGTTGGATTTACATTGGGACATTGTTTATTTATTTTTTTCAATAAAGGACTTTTTTATAATGTAAGTTTTTTTTTTTCTATTCATGTGAACGAGTAACAAGGAGGTACCTTGTACTCGGTTCTTATTTACCTGTGGGGGAAATAGTGGGGGTTCCCTTTATGCTAAAGAGGCCTTTGTCCTCTCAAAATTGGGGACGAGGTGCTTTGCAAGAAAGGGAGGCCATGCCCTACCCTCTTTTTAGGTACTCCCCCTGTCCTTGCACCTATGCTGCATGCCTAATTATGGGTCTCTTATGAATTCTAAGGGGGAACCCACACCAGGTTTTGGCTGTTTTTTTAAGGACCAGTCTCATTAAAAAAAAAAAAAAAAAAAGCTGTAACTGTTTAATGGTACTGTTTTACTTTGAATACCCTACAATCAAAACTGATTTTAAATGAGGGTTTAAATATACTTTTACGTTAAAGCAATTTCTTTTTTCTTTGGAAAGAGTTGCGTTTTTAATTTTCTTTTCATTTTTGCCATCTGTGTCCCATTCCAGATATTTTTTCTTTTGTAGACAAAACAGAAAGGGGGAAAAAATATCTTCAAAGTAAAGTAAATCCCTCTTAGTTGTCCGGCGGACGTGATGTCTGCCAGGCACCCACGATCGTTCCCCGTGGAGCAGAAAGGCGGTCTGCCGATGTAAACAAGGCAGACCGCTGTTCTGTCAGTGATGAATACATGATCCTGTGCTCCTCCTATTTAGAAATGCAGGTCTCTGTGTTCATCCAGTGAGTAAATCACCCACACAGTTAGAAAGCATCCTCTAGGCACACATTTAACCCTTTGATCGCCCCTGGTGTTAACCCCTTCCCTGCCAGTGTCATTAGTACAGTAACAGTGCATATTTTAGCACTGATTACTGTAGTAATGTCACTGGTCCCCTCAAAAGTGTCAGTTAGGGGTCTGATCTGTCCGCCGCAATGTCACAGTCCTGCTAAAAATCACTGATCGCCGCTATTTCTAGTAAATCTTTCCCCTAGTTTGTAGACGCGATCAGTTTTGTGCAAACCAATCCATATATACTTATTGGGATTTTTTACATAAAATATGTAGCAGAATACATATTGGCCTATATTGATGAAAAAAACAAATTTTTTAATTTTTTTATTGGGAATGTAAAAAATATGTTTTGGTTTTTTTTTCACAATTGTCGCTCTTTTTTTGTTTATAGAGCAAAAAAATAAAAACCGCAGAGCTGATCAAACACCACCAAAAGAGAGCTCTATTTGTGGGAAAAAAAGGACATCCATTTTTATTTGGGTACAGCGTCGCACGACCGCACAATTGTCAGTTAAAGTGAGGCAGTGCCGTATCGCAAAAAATGGCCTGGTCATTAAAGGGGTAAACAGTAAAGCAAATATGACAACCACAGATAGTCCAAAGTGAATGAATAAATGTGAGTCTTCCAAATGCAAATCCAAGTGATAATTGCTAGTAGTATGAGGAAACTATGAATGAGTCAGCCACCACCAACATCTAGGGGGCATACCAGAAATGGTGGACCCAGTTTAGCTTATGCCTAGTGGGTCAATTCAAACAGTGGTGTATCTATAGCAAGTATAAGAAGGAAAAGGACGTTTTCAATGTATGGCATCACTTTTCACTGTACTAACAACACTGTAAAGTATTCCACCACGAATCTATCCATGCAAATTTCCACCAGACCAACAAGCGCAGTATTTTTAGAATTTTCATTAAGGGGGTAAAAACTTCTGGTCCTTAAGTGGTTAATGGCAGCCCCTGTATTTTCCCATGGAAGCTATACTTTTTTATTAGATTGTTTAAAATCATATTAATAGTTTGGTAATACTTTGAGCCTTAAAGTTAACTTTCACATAGTGAAGTACCTCTTGAACCATTAAGTACCCCCTGAAATTTGTGCACATCTCTATGAGAAATTCTCATGAATAGAAAGCATCAGGCCAATACTGTATATCATACTTGAGCAACACAGTGTAAAAATGATTGGAAAAAATGTGTGCAGTTTTACTGGCACTTGTGATAAATTGAAAAATGTGCTGGAACATAAGCTAGTGCCCTGTTTTCAGCATATAGCCTTTTTTTCTGTATGATGTTTGGTAAATTTTCATATGACTGGCAATTAACCTTGAGGAATGTGGATGCTAATTATGCCTTCAGTGAAAAAGTTATACAGCTGCTGTAATCATGCGAGGGAACCACTGCCATCATTTTGGTAGAGGCACTATAATTATGTGCATGTCAAAGTCATACGGATAGAAAATATAAGCTTTTCTCTATCCTGACGTAATCAAATCACTTTGCTGGTATATGGAAAAAAGCGACAATTCTGGTACATAAAATGCTTCCAAAGAAAATGAAATGAGATTTGAGGGTTTTTAACAGGGATCTTTGAGATCAATTGAGATCACTTCTTACTGAGTGCCGATTATCGTTAAGTGTCACTTGCTGAGAAGCAATGCACGCTTAGTAATGCACAATATCTATCAACAAATTTCCATTTACTGAAGAGTGACAATTGGTGGTGATTCACATTGCAAGCCTTAGAGTCTGCTGCTGGGGAAAGTTCACAAACCTCTGCATGTCATTACTGTTCTGTTTTCCCCCTCCTGTCACAGAATATGTACTGAAAGTAATGGTACTCATTGGAAGCCTTTTTATGTCAGAACAATGTTGTGTGGGGGCTTACAGCACACGAAGAAAAAGATTAAAGGACAACTGTGATTATTTAATTGTGAACTACGGAAATAATGTTATTATAGCAGATAGTTCCACAATGGATATTGCTTTTGCTTACAGGTAATAGAAAAAAAGGGTGCATGTAGCTGTGTAACCATTACATAATTGGGTTGCTATTGTGCCAAGCACCTGTCAAATGAACGAGAGAGGAGGAGGAAGAGAAAGACGGAGAGAGAGAAGGAGGAAGAGAAAGACGGAGAGAGGTTTCCTGCGTACTCTTTGAAATATAGACAAGGCAAGAAACACAGAAGGCTTCCAACCCCTGTTTTAGAATAGTATACACTATATTGCACTATATTACACTATATTTATGTATATAAACATATTGGGATGCCTGCCTTTACACACACATGAACTTTAATGGCATCCCAGTTTTAGTCTGTAGGGTTCAATATTGAGTTGGCCCACCCTTTGCAGCCATAACAGCTTCAACTTTTCTGGGAAGGCTGTACACAAGGTTTAGGAGTGTGTCTAAAGGAATGTTTGACCATTCTTCCAGAAGCGCATTTGTGAGGTCAGGAACTGATGTGGGCGAGAAGGCCTGGCTAACAGTTTCTCCTCTAATTCATCCCAAAGGTGTTCTATCATGTTGAGGTCAGAACTCTATGGGCGTGAGCACGCGGCCTTTTTGGCAACATCTAGGATATCCGGGAGTCCCCGAGTCACGCCATTAGAGTCCGGGCGCATATCGGGAAGTCGGTGGCAGGATCACCCGTACCGTGCGGCTCAGTGAGGACAACGTTGACAGCGGGAGGACCGGGATATTGCCTTGGACATGTTTTCTGCCTAACTACATTTCATCCCATGTGAGTGTGATTTTAACTACTAATAAAAGTTTAGTGTGTACATACTACGCTATGGGTCCCTGTCGTTCTCTTTGCATGTGAGAGGAGAGGAGGAGGTGCTGACCATTATTCTACCAGCTGGAGTTGAATGCTAAGGTGGATCGCCATCATAGTGTGGAGGATCACTGGTTGAATAAAGTGCTTCACGCAAGTGTTAAGGGTACGTGTTCACACTATAGGGGGGAGCACAGCGATGTGGTGAAGGATCTTGGTGGCTGCTGTGGGATCAGCAAGGAAGATTCTGTGTTATACAGCACTGTTTCTTACTATTAACATCAGAACACTAAGTTTTCCATACACCCAGTCTCTGTATGACTCCACCCTGAGAACTTTTAAGGACTTTATGAACATTTTTGTCCTGAAGGATCCACTTGCTTAATATGTTATAGCTATATATTCACTGCCTTTTGTCAGATGGGCTGCATTTAGCGCTGCTAGTGCTTATGTTAGCTATTGCTCTTGTACGCACCTTTTTTTTTTTTCAGAACTCTATGCCGGTCAATCAAGTTCCTCCACCCCAAACTTGCTCATCCTTGTCTTAATGGACCTTGCTTTGTGCGCTGGTCCAAATCATTTGGTGGAGGGGGGATTATGGTATGGGGTTATTTTTCAGGGGTTGGGCTTGGCTCCTTAGTTCCAGTGAAAGGAATTCTTAAGGCATCAGCATACAAAGACATTTTGGACAATTTCATGCTCTGAACTTTGTGGGAACAGTTTGGGGATGGACCCTTCCTGTTCCAACATGACTGCGCACCAGTGCACAAACAAGGTCAATAAAGAAATGGATGAGTGAGTTTGGTGTTGTGGAACTTGACGGGCCTGAACAGAGTCCTGACCTCCACCTGATAGAACACCTTTGGGGTGAATTAGAGCAGAGACTGCGAGCCAGACCTTCTCGTCCAACATCAGTGCCTGGCCTCAAAAATGCGTTTCTAGAAGAATAGACAAAAATTCCCATAGAAACACTCCTAAACCTTGTGGACAGCCTTCCTAGAAGATTTGAAACTATTATAGCTGCAAAGGGTGGGCCAAATCAATATTGAACCCTATGGACTAAGACTGGGATGCCATTAAAGTTAATGTGCATGTAAAGGCAAGTGCTCCAATACGTTGGTAATATAGTGAATATGTATCTAAAAATGTGCAAGCCTTTAATTGGAGGCTAAATTTATTGACTTGGAGAAGTAAAACTAATTACCAAACTGTTGGTCACCTCCCTGCCTCAGCCTGCAGATGAGACAATAAGAAGCATCAATTTGCATTTTCATGCTCTTTATTCAATGTTCTAGTGTTGTCCTAGAATGACAGTGCTCTGCAATACAGTTTAGCCTTACTGTTTCCCACTGCTGCCTTGGTGTGTGTGGTTTATTGTGGAAATCTAATTAAAAGACAGATTTTTAGCAGTTTTATTTTACATAATTTTAATTCTTTTCAATTGCCACACACTAGATTTATTAGCTCTTAATTAATAAACATAAAATTACATCATATAGTCTGACACAGATTCGATTGGCTTAGTCATTTTCCCAAAATATGATAAACAGCCCTGGCTAAAATGTAGGTTTACACAGCACTGCCACTAGGTTTACTGCAGAGAGTATTTCATGTTGGTGACATTAGGCCACAAAGGTTGTCAGTATGCAGTCTTTTCAAATTACAGTTCTTGGTCTCATATATTATTATAGGTGATTATAGCAGGCAGACTTTCCCAGTAAGCAGTCACATTTGGAGCTGATCAGTTTAGTGCAAAGGACTCTCTCAGTAGAGGGTAGTAAATTCCAAAAAAGTTGGCTAAAATTCTTGCAACATTTTTTTATGAGTGATCTGGATAATATTTATTTTTCTTTCTTATAAAAGGGGATCTTTAGTTTAAAAGACATGAAATGGTATTGAAAAAACAGATTCCACTCCTAAAAAGAAGGACATGCACATGTGTACAGGAAAACAAACAAAGGAATATGAAAAGTGAAGCCTTATAATTACTATGCGTAGTATGACTACGGCAATAGTAGAAATTGAATTTTCTTTTTTTTTTAATCCACTCTGTTTTCTCCAAACAAAATATGTTGCAATTATTCTGGAGAATAGGAAAGAAGCCAAACTACATTTTCAAATGCTATAATTGAATACACATTTAAGCTAAATTCTTATATCTAGACTGTACTATTTTGCATAGTTTCTTGGAATTACTATACAAAATTTTAATGATTTTTTTAACAAAGTTGTTTCTGTAGGGAAAAATAAACATCAATTAAGTGTAAAACCACTTGCAGTTATAGCTGTAAAATGAATTATTTTAAGTTTCCAAAAGCTACACAGTTGGTTATAAAATACATTTTCTTCTGTATCTCTGTAATGCATGTAAATGCATTTATTTAACATTATTTTATTTTTTTAGGGTTATGTCTTATTCTATGAAATACGAAATGATTGGCACATTACATTTTTTATTATGGAAACTATTCCCACGGAATAACTAATGGGTGTGCTGTTTTAAACTATGCTTTATCTATAATTCTTTTATTTAATTTTTACCTTCAAGTATACCTATACCTAAAAATAATATATCAGCACCTATATTGGCTATTATAATCAAAAAAAGGGAGCATTTGGGGGGGCACATGAGCTCAGCTTAAAAACTTGGCCTCTTAGCCTAGGAGCTGCGCACCTACTTGGCCATTTTTAACTCATCATGTCTGCCCAGCAGACCTAACACAGCAGAGTGGCAAGATCCCGCATACTGCCCTACATCACCCAATGGCCAGAAGGACTGATCGACGGGCCTGTTCCTGATCTCCAGCAGTAACCTACTCCTCTGCAGCCTCGGCTAGGATGGCAATGGCTCCCTCCCAGCCTGCATTGCATGGTGCCAGTTCCCCAGGAGAACCTGAGCCCAGTGGCTCCAGCAGCCAGCAACAGCATTTGCCATCACCTGTGAGTAATTCGCTGCCTATTCATATTCCCCTGCCTCTACTGAGTCACTCCCCCCGCAGACCCTGGGTGATCTCCTTATGCCTCAGAAATCATAATCTCCTAGTAGCCCAGACATACTGGAATCTGACCTCTCTGCCACTGGAAGATTCATCAGGGGTGTAGCTAAGACAACACACCAGATCACCATGGCTATTAACCACTTGCCGACCACCGCACGATTATTTACTGCGGCAGTCAGCCTCTTACAGGCAAAGTGACGTAGGGGTACGTCGCTCGCCCATGAGCCTGGGCAGCCGGCGGCGCGCTCCCATCCCTGATCGTTCCCTGGGGAGCCAGCGCATGTGATCAGCGGCTCCGATGGCCGCCGGCCACTTGCAATCTCCGGCAGGAGAGGGAGAAGGACAGACGGCTGATGTAAACACAGCCGTTTGTCATTCTCCCTGAAGTGATCACAGAGGCTATGCGATTCTGCTATGTAGGATCGTATGTCTCTGTGATTACATCACAAGCCACACCCCCACAGTTAGAATCCCGCCCCTAGGGACATACTTAACCCCTTGATCACCAGTAAAGTTAACCCCTTCCCTGCCAGTGTCATTATTACAGTAACAGTGCATATTTATAGCACTGATTACTGTAGTAATGTCACTAGTACCCCCAAAAGTGTAAAAAATGTCAGTCAGGGGCCTGATCTGTCCACCACAAAGTCGCAGTCCCGCAAAAAAAATCGCAGATCGCCGCCATTACTAGTTTAAAAAAAAACAATAAAAATGACGTAAATCTTTCCCGTAGTTAGTAAACACAATAACTTTTGCGCAAACCAATCAAAATACGCTTATTGCGCTTTTTTTTAACCAAAAATATGTAGCAGAAAACAAATTGGCCTAAAATGTTAAAAAAAATAGATTTTTACATTTTTTTTTAAATTTCATATAAAAAAATTTGAAAAATGTTATTTTTTTAAATTGTCGCTCTTTTTTTGTTTATAGCGCAAAAACAAAAATCACACAGGTGATCAAATACCACCAAAATAAAGCTCTATTTGTGGGAAAAAAAGGACATCAATTTTATTTGGGTACAGCTTCGCACGACCGTGCAATTGTCCGTTAAAGTTACGCAGTGCCGAATCGCAAAATAGGGCTTGGTCTTTGAGCAGCCAAATCCTCCGGGGCTTAAGTGGTTAAAGTGGACATTATGGAGCTGGGAGCTAGAATTGAGACTGTTGAGACTAAGCTGGATGGCACCTTGCACTAATCAAAATACTACATACCTTGGAAGTCTGCAACATCAGCTGGGTCAGGATTTGGCAAAGATTGATGATCTAGAAAATAGATTCAGGAGATATAATTTTGGCCTGCGAGGCCCTCCAGAGTCTATCAATGATGTGGATGCAGTCGTTTGTTCTTTCATGGCAGATCTTCTACCAAAGCTTCCTGACCATCATTTAGATCTCTACCAAGTCCACTGAGCTCTGCAGCCTTTGCAACCTAATGGACCTCCCCGAGACATTATAGTCAATCCTCATTTCTCCAAAACCAAAGAACTGGTATTGCAGAAATCCAGGGAAAGGTCCACTCTCTCCTTTGTGGGCCACACAGTTCAAGCATTTGCAGATATATCTCTATTTACTGTGCAAAAGCATAGGGCCCCTTAATCTCTTTTTTCCTTCATCCTTCCAGGATGGCCTACAAGTGAGAGATTGGGGCTCCACCCTACCGGAAACACAACCCAATTTGCAGCTTATAAAAGGTCCCACCCACACCTTGTGCTTCAGTTCGGTTGTGTTTCCAACCTACACCAGAACATTTGTTGTTTTTTCTTAACTGAAGGCAGTGTATGTTGGATGGTACCCTTGTAAGTCAGGTACAGACGGCCTGCTAGAAGGTTCCTCCCTATCTGTATCCTTGTAGAAGGATCTTACAGGACGCCAGAAAAAGCCCAGGCAGTCGGTACCTTAGCAGAGAAGGAACCCTCTATGTCTGAAGCCTGTTGTCTCAGCAGAAGTCTCCTCTGTTGGTTTCCCTGAAGTTTCAGCGGTGAAGAGGTAAAGATTTTTTGGACCGGAACTTCCGGTCAGGGGAGGCGGAGCCGAGCTATACTGAAAAGGAAGCTCAGCACAGAGGAGACGCTGGACCCGCATGGAACCGATGGCAGACTCTCCAACTCGCAAAGGCCAGAAGGCCTCTAAAGAGATCAAGCCTGCCGCAACCCATCCCATGGAGGACGGAGCAGCGGTACAGGTGACTGCAGGGAAGAGTGACTTGAAACCGGGTAAGTGCTTTTGCCATACTTCTTTGGGGCCTAATAGCAGTCCATGTTGAGGGGACCACCATGCCCTGTATTGCCTTCCTGGTTGACAGCCTTGTTAGTATGCTTGCCTCGGCAGCACATATACTGTGATAGATAGAGAGTGATTGTTATTTGTTCTCTCTCTCTCTCTTACTGTTTCAGATCCATCCACAGCCCAGGAGGCCTCTATCAGACCCCCCTCTGCCTCAACGAGTGCAAGCACATCTAGAAAGTGCCGTAACTGTGGGATATACTATCAAGGTCTTATACTAAACCTTTTTGTCATACTTTTATTAATAAAGTGGCAGGACAGGGCTACAGCAATTGCCTCTCAAAGCTCAGTGTGTTTGGGACAGTCAGAAGGAGTCCCAAGGGACAATCTTTCCTCTCAGGAAAGTATTATGTCTAGAGTAGGACCCTCTGTCCTCCTTCCAGGGTCACAAGTTATCCCCTCGGCACAGGCAAGGGATGAAGAGGATCCAGGGGAAGGAACATGTCAACAAAAATCCCAGACTATCCCAGACTAGTTCTACCGAAGACCAGCCCTTACATTCTTCAGATCATTCAGGAAGCCTACCGCCTAGAGTTTTCATCTCAGCCAGTATCAGAGATAACTATGACTTACCCAGCAAAGGAGGTACACAAAAGGGAAGCCCTTTTAAGGGGAATTAAAGAACTGGCAGAACAGAGGGTAATAACTCCTGTGCCGGTAAGCCTGTTTTTCCAAGGCTTTTATTACCACATATTTGTAGTCCCAAAACCCTCAGGGAAGTATCGCCTGAACATAAATCTCAGGAACTTAAACAAGTTCCTAATATACAAAAAATTCTCAATGGAGAATATTTATTTAGTCAGAAAAAATCTGTTGAAAGATGTCTTTATGACTACCCTGGATCTCAGGGATGCCTACCTGCATGTTCCAATTCATCCGGAACACCAGGCATTCCTGAGATTCGCAGTGGTCACAGAAGGAGGGACTGCACATTGGCAGTTCAGAGCCCTTCCTTTCGGCCTAGCAGCCAGTCCAAGGATCTTCACCTACAGGGTCTAGCCTTAATTCCATACCTGGACGATCTGCTGATTTTTGCACTCTCAGCAGATCAAGTAAGTGCAGACACTCTAAAAGTGCTAACGGTTCTACAAACATTAGGTTGGCTAATAAATGTAGAGAAATCTTCCATGAAGCCCGCTCAGGTTCAGACCTATCTAGGTTATCAAATAGATTCCAGAGCTCAAAGACTTTTCCTCCCGTAGGAAGAGGTGGAAAAAGTGGTCTCCACAGCAAAAAGTGCGTGTTATCTTCCTCTGTGCTCAAGAAGACAGATTCTGAGAGTTCTAGGACTAATGACAGCTTGTATCCCAGGAGTAGAGTGGGCTCAGCTCCACTCACGGGACCTTCAGTTCTTCCACCTGTCCTCTTGGAACAATATACAGGAGTCCTTAGACGAGAAAGTGATTCCCCCCCCCCCCCAGGTCATAACTTCCTTGAAATGGTGTACAATTCCAGAAAATTTGAGGGAAGGCAGGTCTTGGGGTCAGTGGCAGCCTTGTAGGATCACCACAGATGCAAGCACCTGTGGGTGGGGAGCTCACCTAGGGGGAGCTCATGCTCATAACACCTGGGATGCTCAGACAGCTCTAGCCTTGTCCAACTACAGAGAACTAAAAGCAGTAGGAGAAGCTTTAAGGGAGTTCGAAAGGGACATTTCAGAGAAAGAAGTCCAGATCTGCTCAGACAATGCTACAACAGTAGCTTACCTGAATCATCAGGGAGGGACCAGATTCAACACCCTGTTAAGATCACTCAGGAAATTATGTTATGGACAGAAAGGAGAGTGATCTCTCTGTCAGCCATACACATAAAAGGGAAGGACAATTGGGAAGCAGATTTCCTCAGTCGCCATTCTATAAAACAAACAGAGTGGGAACTGAATCCCAGAGTTTTTCAGATCTTTGTGCAAAGGTTTGGCCAACCAGAAGTGGACCTGATTTCCACTTGGCAGAACAAAAAAGTAGAAAAATTCTTCTCCCTATCACAGCAGAAGGGCATGCTGGGCATGGATGCTCTGGTGTACCCATGGCAGTTCAAACCAGCGTATGCTTTTCCTCCTCTAAATTTGATCCCCAGAGTTCTACAGAAACTCATTGGGTTCCTGGGCCTACGTCTCATCTTGATAGCGCCTTGGTGGCCGAAGAGAACATGGTTTGCAACCCTGATATCCCTATCAGTAGCAGCTCCTTGGAAACTCCCAGAGCTTCCAGATCAGTTACTACAGGGACCAATTGTTTATCCCAGGCCACAATTTTTCCAGTTGACAGCCTGGTCACTGAACGCAAAATTCTAAAAAACAAAGGTTGTTCAGATAGAGTCATATACACACTCATCCTAAGTAGGAAACCTGTAACAAGGAAAATGTATTCAAAAGTTTGGAAAATGTTCTGTACTTGGCAGAGTCAGAAGAAGGATTCCTCTGCCTCCATCCCTATGATCCTGGAATTTTCAAAGGATAGGGTAGATAAGGGTGTGACAGTTAACACCCTTAGGGTATAGGTAGCAGCACTTTCAGTGTTTCTAAATAAAAGTCTTGCTAAGGAAGGGATAGAGCTACCCCTATAAATAGGGATAGAGTCCCTCCGTGGGATTTAAATAGGGTACTAGAGGCGTTATCTAGTGACCCCTTTGAACCTTTAGATAAGGTTCCCCTTAAAATTTTGTCTGTAAAGATTGCCTTCCTTTTGGCAGTTACGACAGGCAGGAGGGTTGGGGATTTACAGAGCCTGTCCATTAAAGAACCTTTTTTGTTAGTTTTTCCAGACAGGGTTATTTTTTGACCAGATCCATTATATCTGCCCAAAGTAGCATCTTTCTTTCACAGGAAGCAAGAGATAGCGTTGCCCTCATTCTGTGAGAACCCCAAGAATGAAAAGGAGCAGAAATGTCATTGTTTAGATGTGAGGAGATGTCTCCTCACCTATTTAGAGAGAACCGAAGAGTTAGGAGGTCTAGTCACTTGTTGGTTCTTCACTCTGGTCCAACAAAGGGACTGCAGGCTTCAAAGCCATCAGTCTCCAGGTGGATCAAGCAAGCCATGACTATGTCTTATGAGGTTTCAGGTATTCCTGCTCCAGCAAAGCTGAAGGCACATTCTGCAAAAGGGCCCTGGCAACATCCTGGGCCGAAAAAACTGGAGCCTCCTGGGAACAGATCCGCCATGCAGCCACCTGGTCCAGTTATGATACCTTCCTGAAACACTATTGTGTGAAAGTATTGTCGAAACAAGACCTTGTCTTTGGCGGAAAGGTTTTACAGGCAGTGGTTCCGCCCTAAGCTAGGCCTGGATGGATTTCTTTTTTTATCCTCTCATTTGTAGGCCGTCCTGGAAGGATGAAGGAGAAAACCTACCGTTAGTGTACGGGTAACGGTCTTTCTCTGAATCCTTCCAGGACGGCCGGCCTACTTCCCACCCTGGATAAAAAATAAATAAAAAAATGTGTGACAGTTATTAAATAACTGTATCCCTTGGATTTCGGTTGGAAAGTTACTTTTCGTTTACTGAAGCACAAGGTGTGGGTGGGACCTTTTATAAGCTGCAAATTGGGTTGTGTTTCCGGTTGGGTGGAGCCCCAATCTCTCACTTGTAGGCCGCCCTGGAAGGATTCAGAGAAAGACCGTTACCCGTACACTAAGGGTAGGTTTTCTTGACCCTGTCTCACAAAGAAATCAAATATAAATGGACCTTTCCCTTCTATCTGTTTTTTATATTCTGCAACAGACAGTATTCCTTTTCCACCTTTTTATACGGAACTCTTTATATTACTTTTTATAAGAATTTATACCTTTTAGTTTTCTGGCTCTTCTGTTCATTGTGTGCTCTCACTCTAAATTGTATTTTTTTTTCCTCTAACTGTATACTGCTGTAATAGTATTGTGTTTGTAGGGATTTGTAGAGATATTTGTAGGGGTATGTCTTTATTAACAGAGTAGTCATTTATGTCTTAACTATCATTTTGGAGTTCTTTTATTGTTAGTTTAGATGGATCTTGGCCTGACCAGGCTGTCGTGCATCCCCACTCAAGTCAATGCCCTAATGTGTCAGGTCCTTGACCCAAATTTTGCACTGTGCTGGTTTGTGGTACAAAAATGTCATACCCTAGTCTTAGGCCAGCATTTTTTGGTCCATTCGGGGGTGCTCTATTTTCTACTTGTTTTTCTTTTTCTTTTTCTGACTTCTCTATTTTTCTTTCTTTGAGACCTAGGTTCCAGTGAGGTACTTTTTGCGAGTCGCCTCTGAGCTGATTCTGGCCCCACATCACCGCAAAATGCTCTCGTCTTCTGGGAGGCCTCCTACCTGAACAACCACAGACTTTTTCTTTGTCTTTGTCATTTTTGCTGTACTATGTTTTATGCATGCTAAAGATGCCCTACTTTACAGGCACATTAAAGCAGTGGTCCTCAACTCCGGTCCTCAGGGCCCACTAACAGGCCAGATTTTAAGTATTACCTTGGGGAGATGCAGACTAGAGTACTGCAATCACTGAGCAGCAAATGATATCACCTGGGATGTATTTCAGTTATCTTGCAAATGTGGCCTGTTAGTGGGCCCTGTAGACCAGGGTTGAGGACCACTGCATTAAAGGACCCCCCAATGTCTAAAGTAATTTTTTATTGTTGCACTTTAAGCATAGATAAAATCACTGCTCCTGAAAAAATGATTCTTCTTTTTTTTTTTTTTTTTATTGATACATGTCCCCCAGGGCAGTATCCAGACCCCCATACCCCTTTTATGGCCAATTACTTACATATAAACCTTCAAAATATGCATTTTGATTTTTGACTTTTGATTTTGCCTGTTCGGCTCTCATAGACTTCAATGGGGTTTGCTGCTCAGGTTAGAACATTTCTGTTCAGGAGAATTTAAACATGCCATGGTAATTAGCTGTTACTGGGCTCTCCTCCTCACACACCAATCCTGTGTGAGGAGGAGATTGCGGTAACAGCTAGTTACCAATTAGAGTGCACACTGATTGCCCACCAATAAAGAGAACCTGTCACCAGCCCATAAAAGTACCTGTCACCAGCACTTAAGAGTACCTGTCAAAACCCTTTAGAGTACCAAAGTACCTGTCATTAGCCCACCAGGGTACCTGAGTACCTGTCACCAGTCCATCAGAGTACCCGAGTACCTGTCATCAGAGTACCCGAGTACCTGTCACCAGAGTACCCGAGTACCTGTCACTGGCCCATCAGAGTACCCGAGTACCTGTCATCAGAGTACCCAAGTACCTGTCACCAGCCCATCAGAGTACCCGACTATCTGTCACCAGCCCATCAGAGTATTTGAGTAACTGTCATCAGAGTACCCGAGTACCTGTCATCAGGGTACCCAAGTACCTGTCATCAGAGTACCTGAGTACCTGTCTTCAGCCCTTCAGAGTACATGAGTACCTATCTGTAGACCATCAGAGTGCCTGAGTACCTGTCTCCAGCCCTTCAGAGTACCTGAGTACCTATCTGCAGCCCAACAGAATACCCTAGGACCTGTCTCAAGCCCATAAGAGTACCGAATACCTCTCTGCAGCCCATCATAGTCCCCGAGTACCTCTCTGTAGCCCATCAGAGTACCCAAGTACCTATCTGCAGCCCATCAGAGTACCTGTATCCAGCCCAGAGTACCCGGGTACCTGTCTCCAGCCCAGAGTACCTGAATACCTGTCTCCAGCCCAGAGTGCCCAAGTACCTATCTGCAGCCCATCAGAGTACCCGAGTACCTATATCAGAGTACCCGAGTACCTATCTGCAGCCCATCAGATTACCCGAATACCTCTCTGCAGCCCATCAGAATACCCGAGTACCTTTCTGAAGCCAATAAGTGTACCTAAGTACCTGTCTGCAGCCCATCAGAGTACCTGAGTACCTATCTGCAGCCCATGCCTCATAGATTATGTGTTGGGGTGTTTGCTTTACAAAATGGGGTCATTACAGCTTCCTAGTGCTCCAGGGCCTTCAAAAGTGTGATAGGTTGTAATGAAATTCGATGTGTAATTTATGCTCTTAGAACGCCTGAAGGTGCTACTTGGATGTTGGGCCTCTGTATATGGCCAGGCTTGGTAAAAGTCTCACACATGTGGTATCGCCATACTCAGGAGGAGTAGCAGAATGTATTTTGGGGTGTAATTGCAAGTATGCATATACTGTGAGTGAGAAATAACTTGTTATTATGACAATTTTGTGTAAAAAAAATGCCTCTTACTAAATACTCTAAAATGTCTGATTTCCAAAAAGGGATCATTTGGGGGGTATTTGTACTGTCCTGACATTTCAAGGCCTCAAGTAATGAGAAAGGCAGTTGAAACATCAAGTGTGATTAGGTGTGATTAATTTTCAATGATTGGCACCATAGCGTGTAGACTATATTATAGAGTTTACAAGCTATGGTGCCAATTATTGAAAATTGATGGGCTAGAGTCTATAACTTTCACACAGACTAAATAATATCCATTAAATGATAAAAAATTTAATTGGGTACAGTGTTGCACGAGTAATTATCATTCAAAGTGTGACAGTGCTGAAAGCTGAAAATTGGTCTGGGCAGGAAGGGGGTGAAAGTGCCCTGTATTGAAGTGGTTAAAGAGATACATTTTTCCTGAGCTTTTCTTGAGCTAAAGGGGCCAATAATGGTCAACAATAAATTAATATTCATTTAAATGCATGATATTAATTAATAAGTTGAATAAATAACAATTATATATAAAACAATAAATATTTTTAACCACTTAAGCCCCAGCCCTATTTCGGACACTTTTTGTTTACAAGTTTAAATCAGTATTTTTTCCATGAAAACTACTTAGAACCCCCAAACATTATATATATTTTTTTAGCAAAGACTCTGGAGAATAAAATGTCGGTCATTGTAATATTTTTTATCACGCGGTATTTGCGCAGCGGTCTTTAAAGCGCCATTTTTTTGGAAAATTTTTGAAAAATCACATTTCACTAATTTTAAAAAATACTAAACAGTAAAGTTAGCCCATTTTTTTTGTATATTGTGAAAGAACATGTCACGCCGAGTAAATAGATACCCAACATGTTATGGTTTAAAATTGCGCCCCCCCCGTGGGATCGCGACAATCTACGGTCAATAGAGATCTCAATCTGCAACGCTTTAAATTTATTTAACGGTTACCAGTTTTGAGTTAGAGTGTAGCTCTTTTTTTTAAATTATTGCTCACGCTCTGGCGATCGCGGCGATACCTCACATGTGTGGTTTGAACAGCGATTTCATTTGCGGCTCGACTTCCGTATACGTTTTTTTTTGTGCGCGAGCTAACGGTGACGGGGGCGGCTAAATTTTATTTTTTTTTTCCCATTTATTTTATTTATTTTTTTAACTTTATTAAAGTTTTAAAAAAAAAAAAAATCTGATCACTTTTATTGCTGTCACAAGCAATGTAAACATCCCTTGTGACACCAATATGTAGTGACAGGTACACTTTATGGAGGGATCGAGGGTCTAAAAGACCCTAGACCCCTCCACTACACTTCCCTGTATGCAAAACGCCAAAAACGGCATTTTTGCATACAGCCGTTTTTCAAATTTGCCGCCTTTTGTAGCGCAGTAACCCGGAAGTGACGTCATGGACGCCGCCTCCGGGTTACGTCATCGGAGACCCGATCAATGCCATTTCCGGCATTCATCGGGACTCCATCCAGCCCTCAGACGTGCCGGCTGGCTGCTCGGGGCTCCCGATGGAACGGGAGCCCCGGGCAAAGCCACGGAAGGCGGCGGGAGGGGGGGGGGGACGTCCCCTCCCGCCCCCCCCGGGTACCGATCGAGCGGCTCCCGAGCCGCATCGGTCGGTACCGACGGAAAGCCAACCTTCGGCTCTAAACCATGGTACCGGGATGGTGCCTCTAGCTAGAGGCATCATCCCGGTACACTACTGCAAAGTTTACCGACGTAGACCTACGTTAGTATGCGGTAAGTGGTTAAAAAACTGTCATTTTCGTTTTCAATTCAGGTTTCGTTTTTTTTGGCCAAGTGCAACTTGCATTTTTAGTTTCGGCACCAAAATTTCTACTCAAAACTGTCATACCACTTCCTCATTTTGAAAAGTACACCTGTGAACACACAATAAACATTAAACTATTTACATAACAAGCCAACCTTGACCACTATAGCCTAAAAAAACTCAAAGATCACTCTCTAAAGTCGGGTTACAGTTGAATTCTAACAGCTTAGAAACATCTTGTGTTCATGCATATTACAGGGCTGATAGGTTGCAAATTTTTACTAGCATAGAAAAAAAGCTTATATTCCAATGCCACTATGCATATAGATAGAGAGATGAATGACCACTTTAGAGTCATGATCTGGGCACAGGTTGTGAATAAATTTACACAATATATCCAACAAATTATAACCAACAGATCCTACTCTGCCTTTTCCTACTCCTCTTCTGTGTGAGTGCTTGCTGCACGCTGCTTCTATGTGCATCTCAAAGATAAGCATAGTACTGTGTTTTGTGATGACGGACACCAATTATGTCACATAATTACTGTTTACGGCCTGATTTTAGATGCATGCAACCTGCTGTGTGACCATGTATAATCATCTGTTATGCTAAATGCTATGACATATTTTTGCCAGACTTCACATTTACTTAACAACTGTGGATACTGTCATTCTCAGCCTCAAAATGCATTATGTGTATGGATACCAATCTAATCTGCTATAATCAGATTGAATAGTGCACAAATGAAAATAACAATACAAAAAATACAATACATAAAAAAAAAAAACAATACATAAAAAAAAAAATACATAAAAATTCAATCAATGTCGATCAACAAAGGCAATAAACATCAGTGCATGTCTGCATTGAATACTCATGGCTTTCGAAAGTTATAGGCAGCCAAGACCCATTACCTCTCTGCCTAAAGGCTAAGTTTACCTTTAGTAGCATGCTACAGCCTATATTAGGGTGTAACATGCCCCACCTTGCACCACCAGTGCTCCCCACTCTGTGACAGTAGGTGGGGGATCTTCTCCCCGCACCCACTGTCTCAATTTGAAAACAGCATGGCTGTGCTGGGCTCTACAGCTCATTATATTTCTGTCACAGTGTAGCTGTGCTGGGCTCTACAGTTCATTATATTTTTGTCACAGCGTGGCTTTGCTGGGCTCTACAGTTCATTATATTTCTGTCACAGCGCGACTGTGCTGGGGTCTACAGTTCATTATATTTATGTCACAGCGTAGCTGTGCTGGGCTCTATAACTCATTATATTTCTGTCATAGCGTGGCTGTGCTGGGCTCTACAGTTCATTATATTTCTGTCACAGCACGACTGTGCTGGGCTCTACAGTTCATTATATGTCTGTCACAGCGTGGCTGTGCTGGGCTCTACAGTTCATTATATTTCTGTCACAGCGTGGCTGTGTTAGGCTCTACGGTTCATTATATTTCTGTCACAGTGCGACTGTTCTGGGCTCTACAGTTCATTATATTTCTGTCACAGCGTGGCTGTGCTTGGCTCTACAGTTCATTATATTTCTGTCACAGCACGACTGTGCTGGGCTCTACAGTTCATTATATGTCTGTCACAGAGTGGCTGTGCTGGGCTCTACAGTTCATTATATTTCTGTCATAGCGTGGCTGTGCTGGGCTCTACAGTTCATTATATTTCTGTCACAGCACGACTGTGCTGGGCTCTACAGTTCATTATATGTCTGTCACAGCATGGCTGTGTTGGGCTCTACAGTTCATTATATTTCTGTCATAGCGTGGCTGTGCTGGGCTCTACTGTTCATTATATTTCTGTCACAGCGCGACTGTGCTGGGCTCTACAGTTCATTATATTTCTGTCACAGTGTGGCTGTGCTGAGCTCTACAGTTCATTATATTTCTGTCATGGTGTGGCTGTGCTGGGCTCTACAGTTCATTATATTTTTGTCACAGCATGGCTGTGCTGGGCTCTACAGTTCATTATATTTCTGTCACAGCATGGCTGTGCTGGGCTCTACAGTCCATTATATTTCTGTCACAGCGTGGCTTTGCTGGGCTCTACAGTTCATTATATTTCTGTCCACACAGGAGGTACGGGCAGACAGCTTACTGAGAGTCTGATCACGGATGCTTATGTTTTACAGGCTGCATTGTAAAAATATAATAAATGCTAATCTTTTCACCCGCAAAAAATGCACATTTATTTATTTATTTATTTTGATAGGTGATTTTATCAATTAAGCTCAAGAAGTTAGAGGGAGAGAAGTGTTGACTTTCTTTCTCACATCTTCAGTTTTTCTTTTACAATACTAATAGGAAACATACACACACACAAACTCTTAAAGTATGAAAAAAAAACACTTGTTTAATTACTGCTATGTAAACTTGTCTTTAGCTAACAGCGTGAGGTCTCAGTAGATCTTGCACAGCAGTCAGCTGGACCTGTAAAAAGTTCACTAATTGCTGTGTTTCATGCAGTTAATTTAGTTTTTCCATCTGCAAGCACAATTATGACAATAAACCAGTGATAAATTACAGACTCTTTCATGTTTTTCTCTACCTGACAAAGACAATACTCTCCATTAGAAGCAGCCTTCATATAACCCCTGGCACAGGACATATTGTTCAGCTTCAATGAGAGTGACATGTCTGCCCCATAAGTGGTGTGCAGCCCTTAGGAATCAGACAATGGCCATTTACAGCTCAGGCTATTAACCTTGTCTCAGCTATGTAAGAAGAGATGTTGCAAAGTTTTGTTAAATAAAAAAAAAGAATTTAACTGTTTGAGTAATGTGGTCTATACATCATCCAAGTGTTCTTGAGAATAAGATGATTTTTTATGCTTTGCCATACTTGCACTGCAATAATCAAACAGATCAACACATTTGTGGCATAAACTCTTAATAAAAATGAAAGGATTAAATCTAATCGCCTGCATAGCTTATGTAGAAATTTTAATATATCTGCCCCAAAGGATTAAGGATCTAGAGAACTTGGAAACGGAATACAGAATAAATAGGTATTTAAAAAAAAAAAAAAAACAAGAGATAGATGATTATCATACTGTATATGGCTTCAAATTACAGAGATATTTTACTAATAATACAGTATATTTTTTATAAAGATGGTTGCAAGCAGTAAAGTGAGAAAAATATTACATAACTGGGAATGTAAAGTCCAGTATTAAATAATCTATAGTAATGCTCCTAATAATGTCTTGATAAACTATGTAACCTTTGTAATAATTAAAAAAAAAAATAATACTCAGTAGTGTACGGGCACTAGTCATAAATACTGGAAGGAAATAACAGGATTGTTTTGTAAAACATAACGGTAATAATAAAAGGAGTATTAAAAAAGTAAAAAAAAAGTGGATCTGGCAGTAAAATGCAAGGTCTGCCTATTAGGTCCAATTATTTTAAAAAAAAAAATGTAACTAAGGAAAAAAAATCGGCAGATTACATATGGCACTTTTCCACTGCAAGTACCGGCTCGTACCGGCTCGGCTCTACTCTGCCCTGCTTGGCCCGGTTTGCTTTTCCACTGCTGATACCGCATGGTATAGTGTCGGAACAGTTCGGTACGGTACGGTATAGGTTTGCTTTTCCACTAAAGTAGTACTAAAGTTAAGTGGGTGGGATAACAATGGGGTGGGTGGGATTCTCTGACCAATCAGTGGCTAGTAGTGACTGCATGCAAAGGATTGTGGGATATGGTACCAGTTTGGTACCTGTTGGAACCACAATCGAGTAGGTACTGTTTTTTCAGAGCCGTACCGTACCGTTCGGTTCCATGCAGTGGAAAAGCAAACCTATACCGTACCGTACCGAACCGTTCCGACACTATACCATGCGGTACCAGCAGTGGAAAAGCACAAAGCGTGCCGAACCGTTACGGTTCCATGCAGTGGAAAAGCGCCAATGACCCCTAGATCTTGCTAGAAGTAGTTTTTTTCCTGGCCTAGAGTACCTTCTCATGAAATTAGAGCTCCTCTGTATATGTATAAATCTTCTGCCTCAGACAAAATACAAAAATAACTGGATAATGCAAACAGTACCTCACAAAAGTGAGTACACCCATTTTTGTAAATATTTTATTCTATCTTTTCATGTGATAACACTGAAGAAATTACACTTTGCTACAATGTAAAGTAGTGAGTGTACAGCTTGTATAACAGTGTAATTTTGCTGCCCCCTCAAAATAACTCAACACACAGCCATTAATACCTAAACTAATGGCAACAAAAGTGATCACACCTGTAAGTGAAAATGTCCAATTGGGGCCCATCTAGCCATTTCTCCTATCGGTGTCATGTGACTTGTTAGTGTTACAAGGTCTCAGGTGTGAATGGGGAGCAGGTGTGTTAAATTTGGCTTTATCGCTCTCATTCTCTCATACTGGTCACTGGAAGTTCAAATCAACATGGCACCTCATGGCAAAGAACTCTCTGAGGATCTGGAAAAAAAGAATTGTTGATAAAGATGGAATAGGCTATAAGAAGATTGCCAAGACCCTGTAACTGAGCTGCAGCACGGTGGCCAAGACCATACAGCGGTTGAACAGGACAAGTTCCACTCAGAACAGGCCTCGCTATGGTCGACCAGAGGAGTTGAGTGAACATGCTCAGCGTCATATCCAGAGGTTTTCTTTGGGAGATAGACGTATGAGTGCTGCTATAAATATATATATATATACACTATCTCACAGAAGTGAGTACACCCCTCACATTTTTGTAAATATTTTATTATATCTTTTAATGTGACAATACTAAAGAAATGACACTTTGCTACATTGTAAAGTAGTGAGTGTGCTACATTGTAAAGTAGTGAGTGTACAGCTTGTATAACAGTGTAAATTTGATGTCCCCTTAAATAACTCAAAGCACAGCCATTCATGTCTAAACAGCTGCCAAAAAAAGTAAGTACACCCCTAAGTGAAGTGTCCAAATTTGGCCCAAATTGTCAATATTTTGTGTGGCCACCATTATTTGCCAGCAATGCCTTGGGCATGGAGTTCACCAGAGCTTCACAAGTTGCCACTGGAGTCCTCTTCCACTTCTCCATGACGAAATCACGGAGCTGGTGGATGTTAGAGACCTTGCACCCCTCCGCCTTACATTTGAGGTTGCCCCACAGATGCTCAATAGGGTTTAGGTCTGGATACATGCTTGGCCACTACATCACCTTTACCCTCAGCTGCTTTACCAAGACAGTGGTCCTATTGGAGGTGTGTTTGAGGTCGTTATCATGTTGGAATACTGCCCTGCAGCCCAGTTCCTGAAGGGAGGGGATCATGCTCTGCTTAAGTATGTCACAGTAAAATTCAGCATTCATGGTTCCTTCTATGAACTGTAGCTCCCCAGTGCCAGCAGCACTCATGCAGCCCCAGACCATGACACCCCCATCACTATGCTTGACTGTAGGCAAGACACATTTGTCTTTGTACTCCTCACCTGGTTGCCACCACACACACTTGACACCATCTGAACCAAATACGTTTATCTTGGTCTCATCAGACCACAGGACATGGTTCCAGTAATATATATATATATATATATATATATATATATATACTATCTTTTCCCTTCCCATTTTGTCTCATACCTTCCACTTATATTCAGCTTAAGGTTGTATATATGCCTAATTTTTTTGTTCAACCAGCAGCTGAACAAAAAAAAATGAATGGATTTCCCCATCTACACAATAGATGGAGGAATCCTCCCCACTGTGCTTTTGTATTCTGATAGCAGAGACTCCTCCGCTGTCAGAATACACTAATCCATGCTGTAGCTAATTGGCTGCAGTAACTGATTGAATTAAAGTTTTCCTACAGTCCTGTTCAATGGAAGGCAAACTGCTGTTGCTGTGTAATGCAAAGCATTTACTGGCTGTCATTTTGGCAGCAAGCAATTGCAAGCAATAGCGGAAGGGGGAGCAAAAATAGGGAAAGAAATTGAATATAAGCAATGCATTCTCTGTTGAGGTTTTGCTCATGTTCAAAATCCTCAAGTGGTTAATTCAGTAATAAACCCAAAATCAAACATTTATTATATTGCAGCTTACTAATTCTTGGCTGGGTTCCTCTTTTTTTTTCTTTCTTTTATTTTCATCTAGTAATCTGGGCAGTAAGTCTGTTGTTTTTCAGCAGAACAAGCTCTCCTGTAGAAGGCGATCTATTGATTGTTTTCTGTCCAACAAGGAGTGCCAAACACAGATCAAAATTCAGCCAGTCACTGCCAAACCAGCCAAATTTCAGTTCATGTTTACTCTAAGTGTTAGCTTAACACTCTGAAGGAAATTTACTAAAACTGGTGCACATAGAATCTGGTGCACCTGTGCATAGTAACCGATTAGCTTCCAACTTCAGCTTGTTCAGTAAGGCCCCTTTCACACATGCTGTCCGTTTGTCCGTTTTTCATCCATCCGTTGACGGATGAAAAATGGACATCAATGTATCTCTATGTAAAAACGGATGACAACGGATGATCATCAGTTAACATCCGTTTTCATTCGCTTCCGTCAATGTCCGTTTTTTTGAACGGATGAATGCCCTATTTTTCATCCGTCAAAAAAACGGATCATATGAAAAACGGATGACAACGGATTAAAACTGATGACAACGGATGAAAAACAGATGACAACGGATGAAAAATGGATGACAACGGATGAAAAGCAGATAACAACTGATGAAAAATGGATGAAAAATGGATAACAACTGACGAAAAACGGATGACAACTGACGAAAAACGGATGAAAAACGGATGAAAAACGGATTTAAAACAGATGAAAAATGGATGAAAAATGGATGAAAAACGGATGGAAAACTGATACATTTGACGTGACTGAACTGATGAACTGAACGGACCATATGTGTGAAAGGGGCCTTAAGCTTTGACAATAAAATCTAAAAGCTGATTGGTTACTAAGCACAGCTGCACCACATTCTGTGTGCACCAGTTTTAGTAAATCTCCCCTACAGACTCCTCCATACCTGGACAGAAATTAGCTTTTGATTACCCTATTCTCTCCCCTCTTCTAACCAGTCTATCAATAACACCTTCGCTGCCTCTCTTCTCTTCATCCTCCTGCATTTCTCTCCCAGTAGAACATGATTAGCTGCCAACAATAGTTTGCTCATACTCTAACTTCCTTCTCCCCTGTCCATGATCATTTTCCCTCAATTCTCCAACTATGCTCTGCTCCAACTTTAAGGCTGGGCATACATGGGGAATTTTTTATCGATTCAAAGAAATTTGGACTAAAGCTATACAGTTCCAGAACAAAAATAAAATAATAAATCCAATGATAGGGTATTGAAGGCCTTGTGTAGGTCAAGGGATAATAGCATTCCTAAAAATGCAGATTTTGGCATTTTGAATACCTTGAAGTGCAGTGGAGGGAGCTAAAGAGTACATGTCACTTTCTTTTGCAGTCACAAGGGATGTTTACATTTCTTGTGACAGCAATAAAAGTGGTCAGATTTTTTTTTTTTTTATAAGGAACAGTTTTCAAAATAAAAAGTAAAATAATATAAATAGGAGAAAAAAAAATATAAAATGTGTTCAAATCACACAAGGTATCGTCCCGATCATTAGTGCGAGTGCAAACTTTCTAGCAAAAGACCCCTCCTCTGTAATGCTAAACTGGTAACCATTAAAAAATTTTAAAGCGTTGCCTATGGAGATTTTTAAGTACTGTAGTTTGTCACCTTTCCACGAGTGTGCGCAATTTTAAAACATAACAAGTTAGGTATCTATTTACTTGGCGTAACATCATCTTTCACAATATACAAAAAAATTGGACTAACTTTACTGTTTCGTTTTTTCTTTAATTCAGTGAAGTGTATTTTTTTTTTTTTAAATTGCGTTTGAAAGACTGCTGCGCAAATACCACATGACAGAAAATATTGCAACAACTGCCATTTTATTCTCCAGAGTCTTTGCTAATAATAATATATATATATATATATATATATATATATATATATATATATATATATATATATATATATATATATATATATATATATATATATATATATATATATATATATATATATATAACAATGTTTGGGGGGTTCTAAGTAGCTTTCTAGCAAAAATACTGATTTTAACTTGTAAACAACATGTGTCAGAATAGGCCTGGCCCTTAAGTGGGTAAATAGCCCTGACAGATTTACCTAGTATACAGTATTTACATTTCAGGCTTTGGGAAGTAAGCAGGATGTTCATGGAGTTTTAAAAATAGTCATATTTCTTCACTTTATTCAATACCTTTTCTTCTATTTAGTTTTTTACAATATATTTAATATTTTCTTATTATCTATTTACTGAAAATTAAAATGCTATTTAAAATGAATCTGAGTGTCTGAAAAGGCATTAAACGGTGTAAAAAACTTGAACATAACATCATTTCTTCTCTTAAGTTGAGCTTGATCCTACCCTTCTTACCTCCTGAGCCTCCGTATTAGTCAGTTACATTTCCTATCCCTTGGTTGACCAATAAGGAGGCTTGGGAGGCTGGCAGTTGTGGGATAAAGCATTACATTTATGTGAAAAACACACACATCTTTAGTAGTCAATGGGCCCTTTTAAACCTTGCAGATGTTTTGCATTAATGCATGAGTGTTAATGCATGTATTTTTCACATTCATGTGCATTGCATTACGGCAACCCATTTAAATAAATGGTTTGCCAACACACAAAAACATGCAAAAAAAAGACATGCACCTTTTTTGCAATTCAGAGCACCACAATGTATGGTAGTGCATTACTGTGCGTTGCCTTAAAATGAATAGAGCTGCAGTATGCTAAAGTATGTTTTATACATTGGCATGCATTGTGGTAACACGTATGTTAAAAAATACCTTTAGATCTAAAAATTACTTAAAACCTTGTATATACTTGTATATTTCTAAAAACAGAGACTCTGAAGAATAACATTATGGTAGGTCCAATTATTTATGTCACCCAATATAAGTGCAGCAGTTTATAAAGAGAACATTTTCAAAAACAAATATAATCAAGTTAGATTTAGTGCAGAAAAACACAATACATTACACATTTTTTGTAAAATATAAAATATGAGGTTGTGCAGAGTAAATTAATACCCAAGCCTAAAAATTGCATGTGCCCGTGAAATGGCCATAAATAGTTTTAAAAGCTCTCACAGGTCATCAATTTACATTTCATTGTGAATAATGGACCTAGAATTATTGTTTATACTCTATTGCATATGGTCATATGTAAACATTTGTTGGAAAGGGGTTTAAGTGCTTGGGTGTACCTCTAACTTTTTACAGGTTTTTCACTTGATGTCATTGTTATTGCATAGAGGACTAAAAGTGCTCCATCCTTCTTTCCCAGCCACAGCCGTCCATGAAAGTGACAGCAGAAACCAGAAGTGACAAAATTCTCCTCACTTTGGGTTCTTACTGGCTAGGGGAGATTAGTGAAAGTGGTTTCCTTGTCTTCTACCTGTTCACACCAGCCCATTCTCCCCTATATTGGCGTGCATATTGTGTAGGGGAGGCCATTTCTGGAAGTCTGTTGAAACAATTGGGCAGCTATAAAGCCACCAGATTGCTTCCATCTGAAAGTCACTAGTTTACTTGCCAATATTGCATAAATTTCCAGCTGCATTAGCAGCTAAGAATGTGTATAAAACCCTCCTGCTGCTGCTGACATATGGCAGCTAAAGGGTTAAGCATACATTTGTAAACAGTATAACATTTGCCTTTATTATTTCAAAAGAGTACAGCACTGTTTATTGCCACTGGTGAAAGGGAATTTCCACCTAATGTTTTAGGAACTTTAAGGAATTGAATTACAGAAAAATATTTTTTTTTTACATAGCATACAACATTTACCAAATGTGAATTATTTCCAATTAACAATTCACTACTCAGCCACAGAGGAAACTTCAAGGAAGTTTTTCCTATGAAAAACACAAATATATCAAATCCACCTTCACTTAGGCTTACAAAATAGAAGCAGTTGGAAGTGAATTATAACATAAAATAGAATGTCAACTTAACAGCCAGTAACTATCTGTCTTTTATGTAATAACTGCTTTCTGTTGGTAAAAAATGTTATTGAAAAGAAAGCCTTCTTGCCACGGTCCTTCTGCAGCAGTACAACCTGGATCATTACAGTGGATGCTTTCACTTCCAAGAAAAATTATCTCACAATATCAGGGCAGAGTACAGCTGGTCTACTCTGGATGTTTGAGGTCATCAAAGGCTTCCACAGTTTCAGGATTCCAGATCTTGGAATTACACCTTTACAGATCATAGCTTTAATTGATGTCACCAGAGAAGAATAGCCCTTGTTAAACTGACAGTAATAGTTCAAAAAGCCTAAAAACTGTTAGATGGTTTTTGAGCTAGCAGGACGCAGTCAATAAGCATCAGCGCAGACTTTGACCCTATCCATTAAAAACCCATCTTTGGAAACAATGTTCCCTAGAAAGGGTACCTCCTACAATTCTAAGACATTTTTTAGCCTTGGCAAAGAGTCTATTTTCCCACAGACATTGTAGGACTATCCTGATTTAATGACAATGTTCCTGAAGGATGGTGGAATAGATCAGAATATCATCTAACTACATCACCACGCACACCTAAAAGAGGTCTCAAAAGATTTAATTTATGAAGTACTGGTAGACCGCAGGGTATTACACAAGCCAAGAGGCATCACAAGATATTTGTAATGTCCATCCCCAGTGTTGAATATGTTCTTCTATCCATCCCTTGCCTTTATTTGGATCAGATTGTAAGCACCTCTCAGGTCACGTTGTAGATACAGAATATCTGAGCTAAACTTAAGCAATCAAATAGTTTAGTAATAAGAGGTAGAAGATTTATATTAAAGGGCATTCAAGCCCTAGTAGTATATACAGGGTCACAGAGTTCCATCTTTCTTAATGACAAAGGAAAAAAAAAGTTCCAGCCATCAAAGGTGGATGAAGCCTTTTTTCAAATTTTCACAAATTGTTCACTGCTAACTCTTGTTATTCCAGGGAAGCAACACTGAGAAAGTAGGAGTCAGCAGCATTAAAATTTGCAAACTGAAAGTGCTGGGAAAGAAATTTTAACAAATAGTTTGCTGGGAAATGTTTATTTCATTGTTCTCAATGTGTTAAATGAAAAAAAAAAAAAACTTGGAAGGTTTATTACTACTTTTAGTCAATGAAATGGTCAAAAAGTAGGGAGGCAGTAAGACGTTAGCAATTTGTTTAGAAAATCAAAGTAATCAGCATAGATGGAAGGGATTTGAGTGGCGTAAGCTTGGACCACTGTAGTAACTAGAGAGACGGGAAAACATTGAAACGTTAGGTGGGTGACTTGAGAGAAGGAAAAATAAAATAAAAAAAGGACTTTTAGGTGCTGAAAACCCTGAGGAATGGAGACACTTCTCAATATCCATAAAATAATCAACTTATTAACATATCCTGTATATCATTACAATATCAAAAACCAGTTTACAAAAAAAAATCAATCCTAAGGAATAATTATCCCATTCACAATCTATATAATTATATGGAGAGTATTTCATCTCCCCTCAATGTCTTGGCATATAAAGAAAACCCTTATTTTTACTTTATCATGGCTAGACCAAGCCCAAACATACATGATGATTGGGTATATGCTGACTGAGGATACTAGTATGCCTAAATGCGTTTTGCAGGATAGCTACTGTAGGACACATGGAGGGGGTGTCAATGAAAAGATTGACACATTAGAACCTTATTGTTCACAATGTACATAATAATATCTTAAACACTATTGTAACTTAAACATCTTAATACGTACGTCTATACTCACATATAGTCTTACACTGTTGGTTTAGCGAGTGGGAATGGTGCAACTGGACACATTACCAGGGGAATTAGAAAGCCCAAGGCAGCATCAACCCATCAAAAGGAGAAGGCTATCAAGGGGCTCTGGACATATGTGCATATGTGCATGTGCTCTGTTATTATATGAATGGTGGGTGTGCCACTGGGCATGCAATGCATGATGAACATGTTACACATGCCCAGCAAAGTTGAGATCCAAGGTTACCAACATCCAGCCCCACACTGCCAGTCTGACCTAACGCATGTTATCTGATGTACGGCCATGTGCTAAGAGCTGCATATCACTCGGAAGCCCACACCTCAGCCATAGATGCAGCAGTGGGCTGGGCCATCCCTTCTCGTCCCACCATGGACCAGCAACACTGTGTAGTTGGCAACCCCTATACTCTGTTAACTTCCTAATGGTCATGTCAAATGGGCAACCTTTAATGCAGCCCTCTTGGTATAGCTGGCTGTGGGGTTCCTGGGCTGGGGCATCACATTTGTAAGTGCCCTACCACTACCCTTACTACACCTTCTCTGGACTTGTGGTAGTAGACTCTCTAGATCGAGATTTCCCCTTCTTTCATCCTTCCAGTTCCTTCTCTTTTTCCTCTTCCCCTTTCCTAACTCTACTCCTTCTTCCCACTTCATATCATTTACCCATCAACCATCCCACCTCCCCCTTTTGGGTTTTTTTTTCTCCTTCCAGCCTAGGGGCATAGGTCCATGAACATCTGCCTGACCATGGCCTTAAAGATAGTCTCCTAGAATGTTAAATGCCTCAACTCACCTGAGAAGCACACTGGTTGCCTTTTTGCGATAAGGAGGCAAAGAGCTCATCTGGTTTTCTTCCAAGAGACACATTTCATAGGTGACAAGATCCCTAAATTACAGAACAAATGCATCCCAGTCGTTAACCACAGCCCTTCATCCTCCTCTAAATTAAAGAGGACTAGTATTCTCATCACCAAATAATTTCCTTGGAAATTCCTTAAAATGAAAACAGACCACAAGGGCATATTTCTCTTACTTAAAGGAAAAATACAATCTAAGATCTTCAACTGGAAAACGTGTATTTACCCAATTCCCATCCACTCCCGGTACTTGAAACTTTCCAATCTCCTTTAGACAGCTTTCTGTAAGGGACCATTACACTTGGGTGCAACTTTAATCTCATTATGAACCCTCACAAAGACTCACCAGCAGGGGCTCCCCCCTTACCCGCTCTGTCAAAACATGATTTAGAAAGCTTTTACAGTCTCACAAACTGTATACAAACTGTATCCTCCATCCCCATATGAAGGTTCTTTTACACCCAAGAGAATGACTTTACCTTTTATTCTTTAACACATGGCTCCTATTCCAGAATCAACTTTTTTCTAGTGAAACATTCCTACATCCCCATGGTTTCTAAGACTGGTATTGGCCAGATTGCACAATCTGTCCATGCCACATTATTTATAGAAGTAATACCTACAGTACATAAAAGTCTCCTATGATGGTTACCTGGTGTCTCGAAAAGATGATACTACAAACCCTGGAGGTCCAAGTGGATGTGCTTCATAATTTGACCACCTATTTTTATACTAACAAAAGCTCCATAGGTGATCCATTTTTTTGCCTGTACCTGGGCTCATTCTATCTTATCTATATATTTTTTCAAGTGAGGTCCCCAGGACTGGATACTGTATTCTAAATGAGGTCTAACTGCAGATTTACTGTATAAAAGGGAATCAGTGATGCATCCTATAATTATATTCCCTTTTTCTACTGCATGGCCAATTTTTGCTCATTTTCCAATCATCTGAGGTAGGCAATGCACTTAAAGGAGATTGGAGATGGCTCAGACAAAGGTTCATAGTTTAAAAGTCTTTACAAAGATGATAATTTTTTTATCTTGCTATGCCCCTAGCTTACTGAACAGGGCTTTGGTGGTGGCCACCTGCGAGGGGTTCATGTCTCGCTCAAACATACTGTTACGAAATGTATGAAAAGTCCCTACCTAGAGCTGATGTAGGACATTTACTACTACTTCCCCTTATACTAGGAGTTTGTATTTAGCTTTAAGTTCCCCCCAGGTCACCTAACAGGAACTTTATGGATGCTAAGGTAGAATGGCTCATGGAAAGCTAACAAGCAGATTGCAAACTGTAATGTAGTAGACTGTACTATAGCAGTCTGGACTGTAGCAGACAATACAATAGCTGAATAGACAGTAGTGGGTTGGAATGTAGAGACAGGACAGTAGTATACTGGGCTATAACAGTGTCTACAGCAATGGGAGATGGAGGTGGCACCAGATCTGGAACAGGGAAAGTGAGTTACTGTGACACATAATGAACAGTGGACAACTCTGTTAGAATGGCATTATATTGTTTTTCCCTTTTTTTCTCACAGTTTTTCATAGAAAAAAAAACTTGATAACCAGCTGGTAAATGTATGGAAACCATAATTTCCGTAAATGTGGATTTACCCATGTGTTAAAATAGAATTATAGTGATTTGAATGGAATACATTTGATACAGCTCTTCACAAATGGTTTGATGAGTATACAAGACAGTATCATCATTACAGCTGTTCTCTCTGTAGAAAAATAAAAACTTTTCTTGTGTAACATTTAAGAGAATAAATATGCATCTGTGTACTCTGCTTGCCTACCTGTTTTGGGGTCAACAGAGAAATAGGGTTGTCCTTGGAGAATACTGTAAACAACTCTGGCACTGTTTCCATATGTAGGGTCATCACCATCTGTAGCTGTCACCTGAATAACAGAGGTACCTGCACAATTAAGAGAATTGAACTGTTAAATGCATGTTTAATATGGTTGTTATGTTATGTGCTGTAATATGTAACACAGTACATTGAATTGCCTGTGGTTTAAAAAAAAAATATTTCAATAGTATAGATTCACAGTAATGGCATATTTTTTTTTTCTGAAACTACATACAGACATAACAAAGATGCAACTATTTGTAATATCCAATCCTGCAACTCAAGCTTGGTGTCTATGAAATAATAAGCACCAAAAGCAATATACAGTATATTTCCTGTTGTCATGTTGATCCAATGGCTTCAATAAATTTTAAGTCACAGACCAGGAGCAAGCACAATATTTAGGAAAGTCAAAATTAAATCAAAACTCCTAACATCAATACTTGTACTGGGTCAGTGATCTAAAGTACTGAAACATTTACTCAGAATGATAGTTAGGCTGTTACTAAGGAAGGATAAACTTTTGGTCTGAAAGGCATGGTCACAGAGAAAAATCCAGGCCGAGACCACCTTTTTAGAGCTTATTGTCTTAAATTTGCATATTTAATTGTAGAGCCCATGTGTGCATATTTTAACTCGATTCAGGATTACAGACAGAAAACCTCTGAGACCTGACTGACCCTCGTCTTCCTTATCCCAAAAGAGGGGAAATCAACACCAAGGGCCACAATGTTAGGCTCATGGCCTTTTTTATTTTTTTTTTGTGCATGAATGTCCTGGCCAAAATCCTCACAGAGAGGATAAAACCATACTTGACAAAGTTAACCCAACTAATGGGTGTTCGCTGGCATTCATTGGGTGGAAGTTAGCAACCTCCCTTGTCTAATTTTGGCCACAGATGCTGACATTTGACAGAATATATTGGATGTTTAAGGATTAGATACATTGTTTAATAGGAGCTAGAGATGGCCTTGCGGTTCACCCGGCGGTCGGTTCGCGGCAAACTTTGCTCGTTCACTGTCCTCCGATCATGCGAACATATGGCGATGTTCGCGGCCACCAAATTCTTTTACATTGTGAAGAACTTTGACCTATGACACATCCATCAGGTGGTACAGGACAGCCAATTGAGACATTTCAGCACATGGACATACCCCCTACCTTATAAATAGACCTGATCTGGCTGCCATTTTACATTCTGCCTTTTGTCAGTGTAGGGAGAGGTTGCTGTGTGGAGCAGGGACAGACTTTCAGTGACACAAATCACTCAGTAATAGGTCCACAAAAGTCCTTTTAAGGACTGGTATAGGTTTACTGTCTAAGTGTCTATATTCTGTCTTTTGTCAGTGTAGGGGGAGGTTGCTGTGGGGAACAGGGACAGACTGTCAGTAACACAGAATGCTTGGTAACAGGTCCACAAAAGTCCTTTTAAGGACTGGTATAGGTGTACTGTCTATATTCTGTCTTTTGTCAGTGTAGGGAGAGGTTTGCTGTGGGGAGCAGGGACAGACTGTCAGTGCCGGTTCACACTGATGCGATGCAGGAACACTGAGAATATATCAGCGTGTTCCCCCATTGCATCCGCAGCACAGGCAGTTTACACTGCCATATGCAATATCAATTTAAAGTCAATTCAAAGATAACGACACCCCCAGCTCAGATCGCATATCGCAGTGCGATCTGACAGTTCACACAGAATCGGATCGCACTGGTGTGAACCACCATGCGATCTGATTCTGCTGCGGACCAAAAAATGGGCCCTGTGCATGTTCACTGCGATTGTGGTGAAAATTCAGCCATACAAACTGTATGGCTGAATTTGCACCGCACAGACATCGCAGTGTGCTCCGAATTACATGCAATCTCTGTGATCACACCAGTGCGATCCGATTCTGTGCGAACTGTCAGATCACACTGCGATATGCGATCTGAGCTGGGGGGGTGTCGTTAACTTTGAATTGACACCCCCAGTGTATCACATATGGCAGTGTGAACTGCCTGTGCTGCGGATGCGATGTGGGAACACGCAGATATTTTCGCAGTGTTCCCGCATCGCATCAGTGCGAACCGGCACCGAGTGACACAAATCACTTGGTAATAGGTCCACAAAAGTCCTTTAAAAGACTGGTATAAGTGTACTATTTGTTTGTGTGCAGTATATAGGGGTATAATACACTTATAATATACTTTCTAATATAGAAAGCATATTATAGTGTATTTGGGTACTGCAGAAATTTTGCCTCTTTCACTGCATTAACTCTGCTACACACAGTGACAAGTTACTAGAAAATATTTTTCATAACTGGTGTGATAAACCAGTGGCCCCCCAAAATGACAGATTGAAGCGGTGTGTTATATAACAATATACTTTCATAATAGTGCATTTGGGTACTGCAGAAATTTTGCCTCTTTCGCTGCGTTAACTCTGCTACACACAATGACAAAAGTTACTAGAAAATATTTTTCATAACTGGTGTAATATACCAGTGCCCCCCCCCCCCCCCCAAAACGACAGATTGAAGCAGGGTGTTATATACCTCGCTATATACATATACCGCGCTTCTCTAGAGACTTTTGTCACAGGGTCATTTTAAAAATGACAGACAGAGGAAGAGACAGGCCCGTCTGCAGGGGTGGTAGGGGTAGGGTAGGAGCACCAGGCCGGAGCCAAAGTGGGAAGTTGCAGAAGGTGCGTTCGATTATGTCATAGGACGCACCAGACTTGGTTGAGTGGCTCACTCAGCCTTCCTCTTCTGCACCCTCCTCATCCTCTCTATCTGCACCCTCTTCACTCTCTGCTGTGTGCACCCCTAAAGACATCACCACCACCATATACCCTCGGCTTGAGTCACAGGAATTATTTTCCGATCCATCACAAGACATTTACGATGCACAGCCATTCTTGGCATCGGATCAGGAAGAGGAGGTAGCAACAGCCGCCACTCAGGACTCTGACGACAGTACCCAGATCAGCCGAAGGAGGTTGGTCCCCGCTGTTGCTGCCTACTCCGAGATCTCTAATGTTAGTGGTGGGGAAGGTGACGTCGATGATGCAGAGGCATAATTTCTGCAGTACCCAAATACACTATTATGAAAGTATATTGTTATATAACACCCCGCTTCAATCTGTTGTTTTAGGGGGCCACTAGTCTATCACACCAGTTATAATACTTTTTTCTAATTGCGTTTGTCACTCTTTGTAGTTGTAGTATCGCTGCAGAACCGCTCACCAGTCACAATGCTGCACAATACAAATCCACTATATTATGCTTTCTATATTCATCCAGCATTGCGACTTCCTCATCTTCCTGCTCCTGCTCCTTGATGGCTTGATCAATGACACGACGCAATGCACGCTCCAGAAAGAAGGCGTAAGGTACAATGTCACTGATGGCGCCCTGGCTGCGACTGAACAGTTTGGTGATCTCATTAATTGGCCACAGAAGTCTGCATGCGTCACGCATGAGCAGCCACTGGCGCAGTGAAAAAAAGCCAAGCTCCCCAGAACCTGTGCTGCCGCAGAGTTCGCACAGGTAGTCGTTAACTGCACGTTTCTTCTGGAGCAGCCTATCAAGCATATACAAGGTTGAGTTCCATAACGTCGGGCAGTCACAAATAAGACGTCTGACGGGCTGGTTGTGTTACCGCTGAATGTCAGCAAGGCGAGCCATGGCTGTGTAAGATCTTCTGAAATGGGCTGAGATTTTCCTGGCCTGCCGCAAGACATCCTGGACCCCAGGGTATTTGACAAGGAATCACCGCACGACCAAGTTCAGGACATGTGTCATGCATGGCACGTGTGTAATTTTGCCCTGTTTCAGTGCACTGAGCAGACTGGCAACGTTGTCGCACACCACTTTACCATACCAACTGTCAAACCGAGCGGTGTAAGCCACTGATCTGCCTGTGAACGCAAAGCTGAAAGGAGTGCAGGACCAGTGTGGCTCTTGGCTTCCAGGCACAACAGATGCAGCACAGCATGGCAATGTCTCACCTGGCATGCCAAATAGGTTCTGGGGATCTTGGGGGGTGCAGCAGAAGAGACGGTAGCAGCAGAAAAGGAGGAGTCACCCGAGGAGGAGAGGGAGTATGGAGTAAGTGGAGGAGAAGAAGAGGCAGGCTTGCATGTAATCCGTGGCGGTAAAACCAAATCAACACAGGTGCCATGGGTTACATGCTTGATGGCCGTCAGAAGGTTCACACAGTGGGCAGTAAAAGTTATATACCTTCCCTGCCCATGTTTGCTAGACCACGTGTCTGTGGTCAGATGTATTTTGGCACCGACACTGTGTGCCAGAGATACATTCACTTGCCGCTGAACATGGCCATATAGCTCTGTGAGAAATATTTCCTTCCTGGGACTTTCCATAGTGGTGTTCCAATGGCCACAAATTTTCAAAAGGCCTCCAAGTCAACCAGTTTATATGGCAGTAGTTGGCGTACTATCAGATCCGACAAGCCAGCGGTCAACCGTTGGGCAAGAGGGTTATCCGGCGTCATCATTTTTTTACTCTCTAACATTTGGGCCACAGAAGCCTGCCTTTTTCTAGAAAAACATGAGGACGGCATGATGGAAGGTGGAGTGGAGGACAATTGTGAGGAGAGAGGAGAAGAGGCTAGATGGTGAGAGCCTGGAGTGTGGCTTTGTGGGTTCTGTCAGGTGAATGCCTGTTGGCTAATTTTTTGGGCCTGTACTGGCCGACACTTACTTCTGTATCTTGTGAATGCCTAATGTATCTCCAGCCACAGAATACAAAGTTCTTTGCTGTCAGGTGAACGCCTGTGGGCTAATTTTTGGGGCCTGTACTGGCCGACACTTACTTCTGTATCCTGTGAATGCCTAATGTACCTTCAGCCCCAGAATACAAAGTTCTTTGCTGTCAGGTGAATGCCTGTTGGCTAATTTTTGGGGCCTGTACTGGCCGACACTTACTTCTTTATCCTGTGAAATCCTAATTTTTCAGACTGGCATTGAAAATCAATGGGTCTGTAAACGTTCCGCTAAATTGTGAAATGGATGCGGACCCATTTTACAGACGTGTGAATGGACCCTATATGTATTTGACATGTATTTACCAGGTGCTGTCAGTTCTGGCTGATTTAGAAAAAATATATATATATGTTTTGGCTAAAAAAAAAAAAAAAAATTGTGGAAACTTTTCCAATAGCAATACTTCTGGTATGTCAGTGTCCATGTTGTGGGACTATGTGTGCACAGCTATTAAGTATTATGTGGCTGCAAATATGACCTGGAGGTTTTTAATGTTCGCCTGCCATTAAAGAGAATGGGGTCCGCCGCGAACTTGCGGTTCGCAAATATTTGACAAAGATCTGGGTGTCAATACACCTCCTCCCCTCAAATGTACCACAAAATGTTCCCCTAAGAGTCCATTTCTTCCAAGTAAAGGAAAGGATACTGAATATTTCCACAAGAAACATTTCCTCCAGAGCAAGCCGCAATTTCTCCCGCAAAACTCTCATCAAAATGGCAGGTAGTTCCTCATAAGCGGTCTGGCAAGAAAAATCAGCACAGGCGCTCTGGTACATGACTTGTTCTTATTCAGTGAACTCACATTCACAAGTTCCCAGGCTTTTGGAGCTTTGACAAAGAGGTGTTGTTTACTCCTCTAGTCTGCCCCTGGTTCTACTCAGGACATTTTTTACTTCCATGGATGGTCCATTCAAACCTAACATTATCAAAGGCTTTCTCCACATCCAGTGTACTGTAATGATTGCATATTCCCCCAAAGTAATTTAACTTAGCACATTCTAGAACCAAGAGAACCTTGCAAATGTTTATTGAAACATTCCTCCCCTTGACAAATCCTGATTGCGCAGGTATTAGGATTGATGATATATCGGCTCGATGAGAGGCCACAATTTTGGAGAGGATTTTTACATTGAGATTCAACAATGAGATTGTTCCAAGGGATCCTTGCCTTTTTATGATATGATAGATATGGTCCGCCTGACCAGATTTAAATATAGACCTCTGACAGGGTTGGTTGAAGGATTTCCTTTAATAATTTAAAGAACTCCCCAGAAAATCCATTAGGGCCAGGGACCTTGTTATTTGCTAGATGCTGAATACATTTTAGTATTTCCACTGAGGATATAGGGGCATTTAGATAATTGTGCTGGGAATGTGTGATGCTAGGTAGCTGGAGCCTTTCCAAGAAGACCTGGCCAAGGGATTGGTCAACTGGATCATGAGCATAAAGTGAGGCATAAAAATATTCAATTTTTTTATGTAGAACTATCAATTTTTATGCTAATAACCTCCTGAAGAAGCGCAGTTGGCACAAAACATGTTGAGCTAAGTTGTACTCTTACCGCTGGACACACTACCCAATTGTTGTCTACCTGTATATATTTCTACACAGGAATCTTTCATCATAGGTCCCATTATGTTGTAGATTGTGGGTGTGTTTATCCAACACTGAGGCGGATAGTTCATTCAAGTGGTGGGATGATGAGTCTTTGAAACCTATGTGTCTTACTGATTGTCTTGTGATGGTTTTGCTTTTAATGAGAATATAATAAAATGCATATTTTAGATAACTTTATTTATTTGTGAGATTTTGTTGTGCCACCAAAGTACATTTTTTTTATTGCTCTCTCGTTTCTGCATAATGATAGGATGAGGCACAGAATTACCCCATAGTGTCCACAGTGCCACTCTGTGGTGACACTCATTACTCTGTCTTTATGAGAGTCATTAGTTGATTCATATTCAGATGAGGCCTCTTTAATGGTATGATGGAAATCATAATTTTTAGTGAGAAAGGTGGAAAATAGCCAAAGGCAAAAGTTAACCTGTTTGCCCGGATCTTTTATAGTCATTGCGACTGGGCTTTGCTCTGAGATAGCTATTTCTTCAGCTGTGAAGAAGAGGTAGCACAACCCACGAAAAGAAGAAAAATACTATATTCAGTCTGTGGTAAATTCTAAGCATACAACTAGGGATGATCGAATGGTTCGGGTCGACCATCGGTTCGACCCGAACATTGGCTGTTCGAGGTACGGCCGAATTTAGAACTTTTTGCTGAAAAAGTTCGGAATTCGGCAAGCAGAACCGACCAAAATGCAATGGGAAAGGAAATGGGCTTTAAAAGCCTGTGATTGGACCAGAACCATTAGTAAAACCCAATTGAGGGGGCAGGAGAATGCTAGGAATGTGATTGGAGTGACTAGGGGGTCCCTAGGCCAATCATTAGTGAATACGCCCCCCAGTATATAAGATAGCTTCCGCCAAATTCCTAGCATTGTAATACAGGGACATGGAAGAGAGTGGAAGCAGTTCTGTTAACTTTACTTTAAAAGTGTCATTTAGCATTTATTAGTGTGAGGAAAGAGATATTTAGTGTAGTTAGGGTGCTCTTTTATACTTTAGTTAGATGCAAAAATGTAGTTTCTGTAGGGAAAATGTTAAGTGCCAGGGTGACCGTAATGTAGTGTAGGGTGAACTGACACTGACTGCTATGGCAGGGTGACCAAACCCTTCCATATCAGGGTGACCGCTATAGAGAAAAGCTAGTTTCTCTGAAGTCACTTTCGCTGCAGTAATATGGCTTCGCCCCCGTCAGCTTGCTTTTTGGCTGAAGGCGTCTATAGGGATTTTTTGAGCACATGTTTGGAGTCAGGCATGACATCTGAACATGTGTATAGGGGGTATATATACACACCCATGTATGTATATATGCACCTGCACATATATAGGTGTGAAAGGAGCAGAAAACACTACTTGCGCTGATGAAATAATTAACACCAATATAGTTACGCTCCTATCACACCTATATATGTGTATGTGTAAAATACATATAAGTGTGTGTGTATATATATACCCCTCTACAGAAGTTCAGATGTTTTGCCTGCCTCCAAAGAACCCCAAAAAATGCCAAAAAAACGCTAGCGCCAAAAAAAAACGCCCAGGTGTGTTGTTGCAGGCATTTTTTGGGGGTTTTTGGAGGCAGGCAAAACATCTGAACTTGTGTATAGTGGTATATATACACACATACTTATATGTATTTTACACTTACACATATATAGGTGTTATAGGAGAGGAGCCATATTAGTGTTAATTATTTCATTAGCGCAAGCATATATTACTGCTACTATCACACCTATATATGTCTAGGTGTATATATACATATAAGTATGTGTGTATATATACCCGTATACACAAGTTCAGATGTTTTGCCTGCTTCCAAAGACGCCCAAAAAATGACCAAAAAACGCTAGCGCCAAAAAAAAAAAGCCCAGGTGTGTTGTTGCAGGCATTTTTTTGGGGTTTTTGGAGGCAGGCAAAACATCTGAACTTGTGTATAGTGGTATATATATACACATACTTATATGTATTTTACACTTACACATATATAGGTGTTATAGGAGCGGAGCCATATTAGTGTTAATTAAAACAATTTTGATTATGATTCCACAGCTACTGTACACTAAAGAGAGAGTAAAAGCAAGAACTTACACAGATTTCTGGCTTCAGAGTCTTTTAATTCTGTGCCATGAAGGATATATAGGGTGATGTTTTGGGGTTATTTATTTTATATTCAATAGTTTTTATTCAAATTTTTGAATTGTAACAGCATAACAAGTACAACTGGGTTAAACATGAAATCTTAGTATAGCAGAATGTACAACTTGGCAAAATTACTGCAGTAAGACTGCCGCATAACATAAAACAGAATGTATGCATGAACAGCAACAAGTAGGAACACACTTTGTTATTGGACACACTCATCCTTCTCAGGATGGGATCGGAGGCAAGTATATGGTTATCTCTAAAGTGGAGGCTTCCTCCTCGGCCAAGGCACCCCTAATGGGACCATATTGTGCCAAAGGGCCGAGTAGTCACCACCAAGATACATCTAAGCAGATAGTTCAGCAAGTTAAGGTGAAACTCCAACATATAACTGAGAGCACCTGGAATACTAATCAAACCATGAGGACCATATACTGTTGCATTGAGAAGCTCTGACCTGTGTGGCAGCATACATCCGTTCATAGGATCCATGAGTATGCACCAGTGCAGTCACCTCGTCAACGGAGGGTCGTCCATCGGATTTCCATTTACGTGTGATCAACAATTTGGTGGCCATCAAAACATGGATGGTAACAGTGCGGTGGCGTTTGGGAAACCTATGGATCCCTAAATGTAGTAAGGCTAGTGCGGGCGTAAGAGTACAGGAAGTGCCTGTGATTTTCTCCATTAGGTATGCAACCTCTGCCCAGAGTGCAGCTAAGTGTGGGCATTCCCAGAGGATGTGGAGTAGGGTAACATGTCCTCCGCAGTGTCTCCAACAGGAGGGGGAGTGTGAAGGGTTGAATTTGTGGGCTAGGGGTGGAGTTATGTACCATCTAAGGGTAATTTCCAAGATCAATTCCCAGGTATTGGTAGAACGGTAGCTCATAGAAAGATTGCCATTGGTAATTAGTAAAGGTGGCACCCAAGTTTCTTTCCCATTTCATCATTTGTGGAGTTTTAATAAATGAAGATTTGCACTGCAATCGTTGATAAAATAGTGTAATACCTTTACGTGTGGTTGTGGTGTTCAAATAGAATTGCCATACCATTTCTGGTATAGTAATGGGGGCCCTCGGGTTGTTCAATAAGCAGTGGGATATGCGAGAATACTTGAAGTACTCAGATTTGGGAAGTGAGAATTCTGTCTGCAGGGAAGAGAAGGTTTTGAGTAGACTACCTTCATAGAGATGAGAGATCTTCTCTATGCCTAAAGACTGCCAAGACTTCACAGATACATTTGGAATTAGCATAGGGAAAATGGAGATATGTGTTTGGAGTATACGCATTGCACGGTCTCCCAGAGAAAGAGACAGGAGGTGTTGGAATGCTTGTGCCGCGGCCACTATGGTGGGAGAGATGCGCGGCATACTATACAGCCATGCCAGGAGGTTTGGTTCTGTACTTGAAGGGATTCTATGATTTGCCAAAGGCAGGACGGATCTGCGGAGAACCAGCTCTTGAGCTGTGTCAGAAGGGAGGCAATATAGTAGTCCTTATAGTTGACAAATCCTGTAACCCCAACTGATCTGTGTTTAATCAATACTGATTCCGTACATCTAGGTTTAATGTTAAGCCATATGAATTTTTTTATGATTGCGTTTAAGGAGGTAAAGAAGGATTTCGGCAAAGGTATAGGAATAGTTCTGAAAAGGTAGAGGAGTTGCGGGAGTTTGAGCATTTTAAATGCAGCGAGCCTCCCAGACCAAGTGAGGTATAATTTGGAGATGTTCGCTAATTCTGAAGGTAGGGAATTTAGGATTGGGGAATAGTTGGTCTTATACAATGTGGAGGTGGACGCAGTCAGTTTGACACCCAGATAGGAGATGGAATCTTGGACCCATCTAAATGGGTACTGCGCGCTCAAATGATTCTGTGATGCCGGAGATACACCCATGGGTAGTATAGAGGATTTTGCAGCATTGACCTTATAGTACGATACACCATTGAAAACATTTAACAAAGCATTTACCAAAGCCAGAGAAGAGTTGGGGTTGGGAAGAATAAGGACAATGTCGTCCGGGAACAGGCTTATCTTATGCTCCATGGGACCTAGTCTAATACCTGTAATGTTTGAGTTGGCCCTAATACATTCTGCGAGAGGCTCGATCATTAGATTAAATATTAGTGGTGACAGGGGGCATCCCTGCCTTGTACCGTTTGTTATACAGAAGGTTTCTGAGAGCATGGATGAGCAATATACACGAGCCGAAGGGTTAGAGTATAGTGCCAATATCGCTGACATGATATGACCCTGAAATCCGAATTTGTGGAGGGTTTAGGGAGATAAAGCCAATGGACTCTGCAACTAGAGGTAGAAGCAGAGAAGGCATTTTACGTCGCCCCACACAATGAACAACATTAATCATCCTGCGTGTTGCGTCCGAGGTTTGGCGCCTCTTCACAAATCCCGCTTGATTGGGGTGAATCAAGGAGGGGAGCAGATCGACAAGCCTGTTCACTATAACTTTTGCATAGATTTTAGTGTCATGGTTGAGCAAGGAAATAGGCCTAAAGTTTTGCGGATGACTAGGTTCCTTACCTGGCTTCGGCAATGTAATGATCAAGGCAGAGAGCATTTCAGATGGGATTGAGGCAGCGGAGGCAGCAGCATCAAATATTGTAACCATGCTAGGTGCAAATACAGATTGAAATTGTTTGAAATATTCCCTATTTTACCATCTTTTTGTTTTGTTAATTGTTCCTATTTATCAATGGTCGTGGACCTCGTGTGTATACAAATGTTATTTTTTTTTATGGTGACGTTTTAATTTTGCACATTTATTAAGGTGTGTGATAATGCAATTTCTAATTTAGTTATTTTAGTTGATTGCTAGTTGCTGGTTGGTAGTGCAACTACATTTATCAATAACATATTTAACCTCCCTGGCGGTATGATTATGTCAGGAATTATATACCAAAAGCGGTACAATTTTTTTCATGGAAATTTGGCGTTATGTATTATAGGCCTACAATTCTTAGTAATTACTGACTTAAACCTGACCAAAACAAGACTCTAGTAGACATCCCAGATGTGATAAATTTGAAACACAAACGCATGAATTATAATCGAATCAATAATATAATTTTATTATATAATATATATAATAAAATAATATTATTGATTAGATTATAATTCACGCGTTATATATTACATATATATACATATATATATATATTTATATACACACACACACATATATATATATATTATATATATATATATATATATATATATATATATATATATATATATATATATATATATATATATATATATATATATATATATATATATATAATTAAAATTGAATCAATAATATAATTTTATATATATATATATATATGTGTGTGTGTGCGCATATACAGTGGGTACGGAAAGTATTCAGACCCCCTTAAATTTTTCACTCTTTGTTATATTGCAGCCATTTGCTAAAATCATTTAAGTTCATTCTTCTTCCTCATGAATGTACACATAGCACCCCATACTGACAGAAAAACACTGAAAAAAACACTGAAAGTCAACCATCACTGCAGCCCTCCACCAGTCGGGGCTTTATGGCAGAGTGGCCCAACGGAAGCCTCTCCTCAGTGTAAGACACATGAAAGCCCGCATGGAGTTTGCTAAAAAACACCTGAAGGACTCCAAGATGGTGAGAAATAAGATTATCTGGTCTGATGAGACCAAAATAGAACTTTTTGGCCTTAATTCTAAGCGGTGTGGAGAAAACCAGGCACTGCTCATGACCTGTCCAATACAGTCCCAACAGTGAAGCATGGTGGTGGCAGCATCATGCTGTGGGGGTGTTTTTCAGCTGCAGGGACAGGACGACTGGTTGCAATCGAGGGAAAGATGAATGCGGCCAAGTACAGGGATATCCTGGACAAAAACCTTCTCCAGAGTGCTCTGGACCTCAGACTGGGCCGAAGGTTTACCTTCCAACAAGACAATGACCCTAAGCACACAGCTAAAATAACGAAGGAGTGGCTTCACAACAACTCTGTGACTGTTCTTGAATGGCCCAGCCAGAGCCCTGACTTAAACCCAATTGAGCATCTCTGGAGAGACCTAAAAATGGCTGTCCACCAACGTTTACCATCCAACCTGACAGAACTGGAGAGGATCTGCAAGGAGGAATGGCAGAGGATCCCCAAATCCAGGTGTGAAAGACTTGTTGCATCTTTCCCAAAAAGACTCCTGGCTGTATTAGATCAAAAGGGGGCTTCTACTAAATACTGAGCAAAGGGTCTGAATACTTAGGACCATGTGATATTTCAGTTTTTCTTTTTTAATAAATCTGCAACAATGTCAACAATTCAGTGTTTTTCTGTCAGTATGGGGTGCTGTGTGTACATTCATGAGGAAGAAGAATGAACTTAAATGATTTTAGCAAATGGCTGCAATATAACAAAGAGTGAAAAATTTAAGGGGGTCTGAATACTTTCCGTACCCACTGTGTATATATATATATATATATATATATATATATATATATATATATATATATATATATATATATATATATATATATATATAATATAAAATGTGTTATGTGTTTGTGTTTTGTGGAACGTTTTTTGAATTTCCCTCCCTAGTTCCGCTCCCATGCAGCATTGCTGCTGCAGGGAACGGAACTAGGAAGACATCACACCGACGGAGGACGGACGAGCGGCGGGACTCTCGGCTGGCGGTCACAGCAATGAGAGATCATCACTGGATCGCCAGGAGAAGGTAAGAGACACCGCTGCGCTCTCTGCACATTCACCCCGAGCGTGACTCGGGGATACCGATCCTGCACTAAAAAATCCACCCCGAGTCACGCTCTGGATTACCGCCAGGGGGGTTAATAAAACAAATGGTATTCATTTATGTTAAATGTTCTATAAGAACAACATACATTATCCTTTTTTTTATTCATGATTTAATTTCCTACCTAAGTAAAAAATGTGTTCCGTTCATTTTATTCAGTGATAAATGTTAAGACCCAGAAGGCTGTTATTTCAAAAGAGCAGCAACAAGAAAAAATTCAACCTGGTCCATCTTCTATGATACTGCTGAAATAATATCAGATGATGATGAACCTTCATTGCAGATTGAAGAAGCAAGCACCTCATCACAAAGAAATATCCAACACAGTGCTTATGAGGAGGAATTCAGTGAAGCTGAACAGCCACAAAACATCTTGTGCAACAACATGTGCAAAAACATCTGCTAGCATTGAAAAAACAAAGGTACAAAGACCAGATGATGTCAGCCAGTGTGCTAGTGAAAGACCAAAACAGCCTGTATTAAAAAAATACCTTCAGAAAAAAATGGGAGCACGCTTCAGGTCATTTCAACCACAGTGGTTTCAATCATTTGAATGGTTAGAATATTCCGTGTCCCAGGATGCAGCATACTGTTCCCGTGCTGGTATTTTTCAACGACAAAATTGAGTGAGTACACCCCTCACATTTTATTATACACATATATTCTACAACACTGAAGAAATTACACTTTTGCTACAATGTAAAGTAGTAAGTGTACAGCTTGTATAACAGTGTATATTTGTTGTCCCCTCAAAATAAATCAACACACAGCTATTTATGTCTAAACTGCTGGCAACAAAAGTGAGTACACCCCTAAGTTAAAATGTCCAAATTTGGCCCAAAGTGTCCATATTTTGTGTAGCCACCATTATTTTCCTGCACTGCCTTAACCTTCTTGGCCATGGAGTTCACCAGAGTTTCACAGGTTGCCACTGGAGTCCTCTTCCACTCCTCAATGACAACATCACGGAGCTTGTGGATTTAAGAGACCTTACGCTCCTCTACCTTCTGTTTGAGGATACCCTACAGATGTTCAATAGGATTTAGGTCTGGAAACATGCTTGGCCAGTCCATCACCTTTACCCTTGGCTTCTCTAGCAAGGCAGTGGTTGTCTTGGAGGTGCGTTTGGGGTCGTTATCATGTTTTAATACTGCTCTGTGGCCCAGAGGGGATCATGCTGTGCTTCAGTATGTCACAGTACACGTTGGCATTCATGGTTGCCTCAATGAACTGTAGCTCCCCAATGTGGGCAGCACTCATGCAGCCCCAGACCATGACACTCCCACCTCCATACTTGACTGTAGGCAAAACACACTTGTCTTCTTACTCCTCACCTGGTTGCTGCCACACATGCTTGACACCATATGAACCAAAAAAGTTTATTTTGGTCATATCAGACCACAGGACATGGTTCCAGTAATCCATGTCCTTAGTCCGCTTGTCTTCAGCAAACTGCTTGCGGGTTTTCTTGTGCATTATCTTTAGAAGAGGCTTCCTTCTGGGACCACAGCAATGTAGACCAATTTGATGCAGTGTCAGCACTAACAGGCTGACCCCCCACCCTTCAACCTCTGCACCAATGTTGGCAACACTCATACGTCTATTTCCCAAAGACAACCTCTGGATATGATGCTGAGCACGTGCACTCAACTTCTTTAGTTGACCATGGCGAGGCTTGTTCTGAGTAGAACCTGTCCTGTTAAACCACTGTATGGTCTTGGCAACCATGCTGGAGCTCAGTTTCAGGGTCTTAGCCATCTTCTTATAGCCTAGGCCACCTTTATGTAGAGCAACAATTCTTTTTTTCAGATCCTCAGAGAGTTCTTTGCCATGAGGTGCCATGTTGAAATTCCAGTGATCAGTATGGAAGAGTGAGAGTGATAACACCAAATTTAACACACCTGCTCCCCATTCACACCTGAGACCTTGTAACAGTAACAAGTCACGAGACACCTGGGAAGGAAAATGGCAAAATGGGCTCAATTAGGACATTTTCACTTAGGGGTGTACACACTTTTGTTATCAGCGGTTTAGACATTAATGGCTGTGTGTTGAGTTATTTTGAGGGGAGAGCAAATTTACACTATTATACAATCTGTACACTCACTACTTTACATTGTAGCAAAGTGTCATTTCTTCAGTGTTTTCACATAAAAAGATATAATAAAATATTTAAAAAAATGTGAGGGGTGTACTTACTTTTGTGAGACTGTATCTCCATGGGCATTTTCAAAAAGTACTGTTTGTCAACATAGGGTACAAAAACTGGAAAAAAGCACTCAAAACTGGTAAAGGAATACTACAACATGAGAAGTCTGCTTCACACAAGGATTTCTATGTCAGATGGGAGGATTTCAAAAAGAGTGTAAGCCAGGATACATCGATCATGAAAGATCTAACTAAAGCTTACACACAAGAGGTCAATGAAAATAGACATTTCATAAAAACTTTTGCAGAAGTTTTGTTGCTAACAGCCAAGACTAAACTTACCCAGCGAGAGTATCAGTACAGCTCAGATCATGTCAACCATGGAAATGTACGTGAAATTCTCTATTTAATTGCAAAAAAAGACAGTATTGTAAGAAAAAAAATGAGAGGACCTCGAAATGAAAAATATCTACATCCATCTATCCAAAATGAACTTCTTTCAATTATGGCTGCTCTTGCTAGTGAAGGCATTGCACAGAGCATTAAATGAAGTCCCTTTTCCATCATTGCAGATGAAACAAAGGATATAATTAAATCAAAACAACTGTCTTTCATAGTCAGATTTTTTCACGATCAGATGGTCCATGAATGGTTCTTAAATTCTCCCGAGCAGATAGCCTTGATGCTGAATCTCTAACAGGATACATATTCCAGGTCCTAGCATCTCTAGGCATTGATAAAAATGATTGTGTTGAACAAGGCTACGATGGAGCTTCTGTAATGAGTGTACAACTTAATGGCGTCAAAGCAAGCATTAAAAAGGAGGAGCGTTGTGCACTTGTCATTCATTGCATAAGTCACCACCTCAACCTGATCATCATGGACACTGTGAAGAATGTACAGGCAGCAAATACATTTTTTGTGAAACTCGAAAATCTGTATGTGTTTCGCAGTACTTTTGTTTGTGTTTCCTAATGTGCAACAAGAAATGTCAAGCAAACCAGCTATTCAGCTTAAACAATTAAGTGACACAAGGTGGACATGTCAACATGCAGCCTGCAATTCCGTTCTTAAAACACTTGATCCTGTGTCAAAAACTCTCAATATTTTAAGGGAACCAAACTGAGAGAGCAGTTGAGGCAAAATCCATTCACCAGTTCATTGATTTTGGCTTAATTCAGGCACATGTGTTTTTTGAGAACATACTAAAAAGGACCCAGATGCTCTCTTACATGTTACATGTCAAAGATCTTGACTTGGCATCGGCTGCCCTTCTTGTGCAAACAATTATACAAGAGCTTGAAGAAGTGCACAATCCAGAGAAGGAGACCTGAAGCTTCTGCTAATTCTGGAAAAATAGAAAGTGTCTGGGCAGAAGCAATCCAACTGAGCATCAAGTGTGGAATACCAGCACCAAATGATTATTCTACCGAACTGCCTTCTAAGAATCGAGATCGCCAGCCCCATCTCCACTCCAAAAAATAGCATCATTTTGGAAACTGTAGGGCATCGACAACAACTGCTCAAAAAAGATGATTTCATTAAAATGATTTTGTATTAAAAAAATCACCAACATAGATATTAATGAAGACCCATGGTCATGCCTATTTCATGGGACAAAAATGTCAATAAAACAATACAAAAAAACATTGATTCCCCATCCGTTAAACTCAGCAAAAAGTTTAATCCCCTTAAATTGGAAAAAAAAAAAGAACCCCCATCATATAAAGAGTGGTTTGCACGGGTGGAAAAAATGAGAAAATTAGAATCTTTAAGAGCGTGGGGAGAAGAGGAATATGAGAGCAGGGTAGAGATATGGGAGATATGGCAAAATTTTAAAGAAACAAGGGATTATTTACTGATTCAAGAAAAGGGGGGGGTGGGGAAATGAGAAGGGGGAGAGGGTAGAAAGGTAGGGGTGTTATTTGACAAAATGGCTCTTCTCTTTTTAAAATGAAATGGTATGTATTAAAATTTTGTATGTCGAAAACTTTCAATAAAGAAATATAAAAAAAAAGAAATAAATGTTTATGTATGTTGTTCTTGAGAGAATAAATTCAGAGCTAAAATCTCGCTTTTTAAAGGTTTTCTGGAAATCGTGGAAGGTGTACAGTCTCTGAATCTTCGATCTGATTCAATTCCTAATTTTGAGAAATTGCAACCAATGGCCAAATTCTACTCCTGCAACATAGAAAACATGGAGATTGAGCTGAAGCAGACAATGCTAACCCTACACAGGAAAAACATCATCAGATGTCATTAAGGTGGACACAACTCTTTACTTTTCTGGAGCCTTACTCTTTTCCATTCCTTGAGCTTTACCGGCTATGTAAAATAGCTTGTGTCTTGCCAGTCAGTACCGCCTCACTTGAAAGAAGCTTTTCTGCACTAAAGTTAATAAGATCATTCCTACACACAACAATGACTGAGGAAAGGCATTGAGATCTTGCCACATTGACTACTGAAGCCAGACTTGCATCCCAAATAAATATGGATCTTGTAGTTAGCAGGTTTGCAGCACTCCATAAAAATTCAGGCATAAGTCTATATTAGTGTGAATGACTAAATTTAAGTATTATCTGGTAATATTTGAAAGTTAGATATTTATAGTTAAAGGGACACTATTCCTGACGCTATAGTGTTGGCATGCCCCCCCCCCCCGCATATCAGCCCCCCGGTGGTCAAAGGGTTAATCTTACCGTTTAATCTCCCAGAAAATGTGGTGATTTCAGCCAATCAAATGCATTCTTATTGAAAAGCATTGAGGAGCTAATGGCACAACACCGCTCTGCACCAATCAGCATTTCCTCACGAAGATATGTTGAATCAATGCATCTCTATGGGCACATTTTAGCATTTCCATGCCTCATGTGGAACGTCAGTGCTGCACACTGTCTGAGTGACAGCCACTGGAGGTGTCCCTAGGCAACAATGTTTTCTCTGAAAAGGACCTACTATAAACAACTGAACAACTTTATTAAGCTATAGTTGTTCTGGTGACTATAGTGTCCCTTTAACAAAAATAGTTATGATTATTGTTGTTCATTTAGTAAGTATACTACAAGCTGCAGTAAAAAACAAAAGCTGGGGCTATTATCTTGTTTTCTTTTGTTGTGGCACTTTAATAGTTGCAATAAGATATGTTATTTATATTATTATTATTGTCTATGCTTTAGGAGCAAATAAGGTATTGCACTTCATTTTGCATTGTTTACCATTATGTGGTTTAATAGTGTTTTTTTTTATAGGGGATTTAAAATGACTATGTACATTTCATCTATAGACTAGGGATGATCGAACGGTTCGGGTCCACCATCGGTTCGGCCCGAACATTGGGTGTTCGAGGTTCGGCCGAATTTAGAACTTTTTGCCCAAAAAGTTCGGAATTCGGCAACCAGAACCGACCAAAATGCAATGCTTCAGGAAATGGGCTTTAAAAGCCCGTGATTGGACCAGAACCATTAGCAAAAGCCAATTGAGGGGGCAGGAGAATGCTAGGAATGTGATTGGAGTGACTAGGGGGTCCCTAGACCAATCATTAGTGAATACGCCCCCCAGTATATAAGATCGCCCCGCCAAATTCCTAGCATTCTTGTACGGGACATGGAAGAGAGTGGAATGCTGTTCTGTTCTAATGTGTTACAAAGTGTCATTTAGCTATTTTTAGTGTGAGGAAAGGGATATCTAGTGTAGTTAGAGTGCTCCTTTACACTGTAGGGTTAACTGACAGTGACTGCTATGGAAGGGTGACAAAACCCTTCCATAGCAGGGTGACTGCTATAGAAAAATGATCATTTCTCTGAGTTGCTTCGGGACAGGAATATGGCTTCTCACCAGCCAAGCATTTTTCATGCTGCAGGGGCTGCCACTGCCAGTGCTTTTTTGAGGACATGTTTGATGTCAGACATGACATCTGAACATGTGTATAGGGGGTATATATACACATATATGTCTGTATATATACCCCTAGACATATATAGGTGTGATAGTAGCAGAAATATATGCTTGCGCTAATGAAATAATTTACAGTAATATATTTCTGCTACTATCACGCCTATATATGGCTAGGTGTCTATATACATATAATTATGTGTGTTTATATACCACTATACACAAGTTCAGATGTTTTGCCTGCCTCAAAAGAACCCAAAAAAATGCCAAAAAAACGCTAGCGTCAAAAAAAAATGCCCAGGTGTGTTTTTGCTGGCATTTTTTGGGGGGTTTTGGAGGCAGGCAAAACATCTGAACTTGTGTATAGTGGTGTATATACACACATACATATATTTATATACACCTAGACATATATAGGTGTGATAGTAGCAGAAATATATGCTTGCGCTAATGAAATCATTTACAGTAATATATTTCTGCTACTATCACACCTATATATGGCATGGTGTCTATATACATATAATTATGTGTGTATATATACCACTATACACAAGTTCAGATGTTTTGCCTGCCTCAAAAGAACCCCAAAAAATGCCAAAAAAACGCTAGCGTCAAAAAAAAAATGCCCAGGTGTGTTTTTGCTGGCATTTTTTGGGAGTTTTTGGAGGCAGGCAAAACATCAGAACTTGTGCACAGTACCACTATACACAAGTTCAGATGTTTTTCCTGACCGCAAAGAACCCAAAAAAATGCCTGCTTTGAAACCGGCAAGGTATGAAAACCGAGAAGAGAAGCTAACCCCCTGAGCTGAAAGTGTTCTAATACAAACGATCTTTTTTTTTATGGTTCTGGACATGCTACAGAGCTGAAACTTCACATGTACACTTTAGACCCCCCAGATACGAAATCCAAAGTAAAAATCAAAAAAATCTCTTTTTTTTTTTTTTTAATTTTTCAATAATTGGCTTTTTTATCAAAAATGACAATTTTTAAGAACTTTTTTTGTGTGATTTTGTGTCTGGGGGGTCTAAAAGGTGTACCTGTGAAGTTTCAGCTCTGTAGCATGTCCAGGACCAGAAAAAAAGATCATATAGGTGTAAAAGGAGGGTCCCACATCCCTGTTCTACTGAAAAATTATCTTTTTTTTTTTTCCATGGTTCTGGACATGCTACAGAGCTGAAACTTCACATGTACACTTTTTAGACCCCCCCAGATACTAAATCCAAAATCAAAATCAAAAAATCTCTTTTTTTTTTTCAATAATTGGCTTTTTTTATCAAAAATGACAATTTTTAAGAACTTTTTTTTGTGTGATTAATAGTTAATGGGGCATGACCCAGAACCCTAGGGACTTTTTAGGGGCATTTATTGGGTTTTAGGGCTTAAAAATTGTGTTTTTTGATTACCGAAGTTCGGGTCCCATTGATTTCAATGGGGTTCTGAAATCCGGACCGAACTTTCGGGAAGTTCGGATGTTCTAGCCGAACCGAACTTTTCAAAAGTTCGATCATCCCTACTATAGACTTAAATTAGCATTATGAAGGGCCAACCGTTCCTGGTAGTTTCTTATGGAAGTAGAGCTAAATCAGCTCTTCTTACAGGACAAGCTAGCTCATTAGAGTTGGCCCATCATAATGCAAATTATTGTCAATAGGTCATGTTAAAGGGGCTCTCCAACTTCCTTCTTGGAAGTACGCCTAGGGACTTTTTAGCATCTTGATAAAAGTCCCTAGTCAGAAGGAAACGTTGACGCTCGAGTGTATTGTATATGGCATGAATAAAACAAAGGTGAATTTGTAACAAGACCTCTGGAGTGCATTCTATTCCTGAAATATATATATACATATATATAAATATATATAATATTATATTGCATTTTATAGTTGGCATGTTATAATATTGCATATTTTATAGTATTAATTCATCTAAACCTAAAATCACATTTCCAGAGAATTAGTAGAATTCGTAGAATTAGCCTTTGAATAATTTTGTACTCAAAATCCCACCACTTGTGCACATACCTGGAGCATTGTTTTTCTCTGAGTCTTTGACTGAGTCTTTGCTTTCTATAAAAAAGTTGTCCTTTTCATTCCCTTGAATTGTGTTTTGTATATTTCAACCTTGATATAATCTAAAAATGATCTTCCTTTCTTTTTTAATCATGTCCCTTCTGTTCCACCAATAATGACCAGATTTTTGCCCATTGTAATACCATGCCTGGATTTTGTTTACTGTCACACTGAAATCTCACATTTTTGCTAATTTTATGGTTTATCGATTCTCTGTTGTGCAGACATCATAAAAAATAATGTTGTTCTTAGATATGTGTCCATATACAAATGGATGCTCCAACAACTTCAGAGCAATATGCTGAGCATTTTGCCAGTCCAACAGTGAAAAATAGGGGTCTATCCCTTATTTTTTTTTTCGTGCATAATAATTAAATAGTCTGTACTCTTTTCTCTGCCAACCCCTTGGACTGAATATAATAGGAGCTAGATGTGATGTGGCAGAACTCCAAATTCTTCAGAAAAGCTTTAAATTCTTTTGAGCTAAATTGAAGAAAATTGACTGAAATTAGAAAATTGGGAATTACATGCCTTATAGTAATTTGCACTTATAGTAAATAAAATATTAGATTACAGAGTGACATTTTGAAAAGCACAGTGGCAAATTTCAGGATATCATAATTTTTTCAAGAACCTGTTTATAGATATCTAAAAATAGGACTGGAAAAAAACTAAAGACACTGGTGATATTTTAAAAGGCATGGTATAAACTTGGATTAAACTGAAAAAGAGAACATGGACAACTATTAAAGGCAAAAATCTAGACTCACATTTGAATACAAACACAAAGGAATAAAACAAAGTACTTGCAAACTACAGACACATCTGCTATACAATGCCCAAAGACTTTAGTGAGAATCAACTTAGTAAAATGTCTATTTTTATTTAAATATGTTCCATAAAAATATTAGAACATAATATGGTACCAATAAGAAGTCATCAGAAATGTGAAAACTATTTGCAATCTCAGTATTAGGATAAATATGAAACCACAGCATGATAAATAGTGGTGGTAGTCCAACATTAATAATAATATTTTTGATTTCAGCACCGTGCTTTGTCTTGCTGCGAATGTGATAAAGGGGACACTCATAAACTTTAGAAACACCAGGGCCAGTACTTGGTTGCCTCAGGTCTAAAATTATGATGCTGCAGCTCCTGGTCAGATGGCACCAGTACTGAACTAAAGAAATAGGGAAGGGTACCTGTAGTCTCAAGGCAGTTAAGGCAGCAAACTGCATCTGGTAGCAGAACTCTGGGACAGTCCTTCATCAGGGCAAGGTCAATTACAGGCAGCAATCCAAAAGAGTAGTCCAGAAACAAGGCAGGGATCAGCAATGAGAAATCCAAGTGATATGTAAAACAGTGGGGGAATAAAAGACAGGAGAGGAGCTGGGCTTGTGATGCTTAAATAGGGCATCAGGAGTGTGTGTTCAATTAGCTCAGGGCTGTCAAAGATCTGCGGTGTGTGACCGCTACCCAGTGTGAGTGGAGGAAGGATAGGCAAGTGGAGTGACCCACTGCCTAGCAATGAGGATGCCCAGTACAGGCCTGTCCCTGTTGGCCAATTGGTGCACAGCAGAAATTGTTCTTGTTATACAAGGAATGAGGGCATGAGTGCTGCTGAAGTTAGGTGTGTAAGGTTACCTCATGCTCCTAACAGCACCAAAACACAAAAGAAGAGAGCGCAAAGGCCCTCTTGTGTAATTCAGCTTTAAAGGGGTAAAGTAAAAAAAAAAACACTACAATGGTCAAACTCACATTGTGTGAAAATAGATAAAGCATAAGGATTACACTGTGGCCGCACTCCTAAAACCATCTCAAGATCCCAACAGGGGGATCTGTGGACATTCATCCTAGCTGTCCGGATCCTGGCAGTATTTCCAAGTGTTTTATAGTGTGTGTTTTTTGTCCTAACAGCATCATGTGCTGCTGTAGTGCACATAAAAAAAAAAAAAAAAAAATGGAAAATTGAATACCTATTCTTACCTCACTTTTCCTTTCCTCTGGGTATGCCCTACCCACTCCCCATGCTATTAGGACGTAACTCATAAATTTGACCCCACTGCCTAGGATGGCATTTGCACCTGGGTGGGAGTCTACATGGAGCCCGTCAGGAAAGGAAAATTGCGATAAGCATGAATATTCAACTTTCCATTTTCCTGACAGCTCCATGTCAGCCCATCTCGGGTGGAATAATGTGAACACCATTTTAATTATGGGCACGGGCCGAAGAGAATACAGCTTTTACAAAATCGATCAATATGATAATGAAAGGCAAAAGTACGTATGGATGACCAAGCAGATTGTTTCTGGTGAAACTCTTCAGGAAGCTGCCTACAAACTCGAAACACTCCATGTTCAATGAGCTGTTATTTCCTCTGGTGGTGCCAATATAGTCTTCGTAAGCTAGGAAGAGATAACTCTGGGGGCCCTTCTCCCATTGTAAGTCCCTTCGGGCAGGGCCAGCCTTTGGGGTAGGCGAGCTGTGTGGCCAGAGTGCCATGGGCAACAGGGGCGCCGTGCAGCCATCACAGCTCGCAACAGTCAGTTACTCACAGCCAGGACGAGTCACAGCAGGACTGTCTGAAGATGGGGCTGGTGAAGATTAACACACCTGAAGAAAAAAATGTTTGCGGCCGACCCGACAGGTACACTGTGCATGCGCCACCGCCGCTCGTAAAAGCCTGTACACGCTCAGCTATTCTCGGGCAGATGGCATATTTGTGATGACATGTTGGCGCCGGGCGGTGCCATTTTTAATTGCAGGGCGCCTCACCAAACGGTAGTAAGACCGCTCCAGGAGAATCTCCTCTACCATGCCCGCAGCACTGCATCTTCTGTACTATGCCCGCAGCACTGCCTCTCCTATACCATGTCCATAGCCCTGCATTTACTATGCCCACAGCCCTGCATCATGCCTGCAGCCCTGGATCTCCTACACCATGCCTGCAAACTCTGAATCTCCTGCACCATTCCGCGGCCCCTGCATTTCCTGCACCATGCCCACAGCCCCTGAATCTTCTGCACCATGCCCGCAGCCCCTGCATCATGCCCGCAGCCTCTGCCTCTCCTGCACCATTCCCACAGCCCCTGCATCTCCTGCACCATGCCCACAGCCCCTGCATCTCCTGCACCATGCCCACAGCCCCTGCATTATGCCGTAGCCTCCGCATCTCCTGCACCATGCCTGCAGCCCCTGCATCTCCTACACCATGCCTGCAGCCCCTGAATCTCCTGCACCATGCCCGCGGCCCCTGCATCTCCTGCACCATGCCCACAGCCCCTGAATCTTCTGCACCATGCCCACAGCCCCTGCATCATACCTGCAACCTCTGCATCTCCTGCACCATGCCCGCAGCCCCTGAATCTCCTGCACCATGCCCGCAGCCCCTGCATCTCCTGCACCATGCCCACAGCCCCTGCATTAAGCCCGCAGCCTCTGCATCTCCTGCACCATGCCTGCAGCCCCTGCATCTCCTGTACCATGCCTGCAGCCCCTGCATCTCCTGCACCATGCCCACAGCCTCTGCATCTTCTGTACAATGCTCGCAGCACTGCCTCTCCTGTACCATGCCGAGAGCCCTGCATGTACCATGCCCACAGCCCCTGCATCATGCCTGCAACCTCTGCATCTCCTGCACCATGCCCGCAGCCCCTGAATCTCCTGCACCATGCCCGCAGCCCCTGCATCTCCTGCACCATGCCCACAGCCCCTGCATTAAGCCCACAGCCTCTGCATCTCCTGCACCATGCCTGCAGCCCCTGCATCTCCTGTACCATGCCTGCAGCTCCTGCATCTCCTGCACCATGCCCACAGCCCCTGCATCTCCTGCATAATGCCCGAAGCCCCTGCTTCATGCCCACAGCCTCTGCATCTCCTGCACCATGCCTTCAGCCCCTGCATCTCCTGTACCATGCCTGCAGCCCCTGCATCTCCTGTACCATGTCCGCAGCCCCTGCATCTCCTGTACCATGCCCGCAGCCCCTGCATCTCCTGTACCATGCCCGCAGCCCCTGCACCTCTCTCTTATTTGTTACAAAAAATGTTTTCCTCTTTGAGTATGTTTAGGTGACCAGGGGGTGAGGGGCGAGGGGTGAGGATTGGGCGCCACAAGATTAGCTCACTGAATGCCTAAGGCAGGGGATCAGGAACAACCAGTCTGTAGTCCAGAAGCTAGAAGTAGCATCAATATAGGACCTTTGGGTTCTCCCAACATCCAATGGGCTAACTTCTAGGCTGTCTTCCAGAAAAAAAGGTGGGCAGTACTATTTCCCGCATAAAAGGAAGTATAGGGTTCTTTAAACCCTAGGGCTGCTAGCTCTGAGACCCTTCTAGCAGAATCTATTGCAACTAGGAAGGATGTCTTTAATTTTAAGTCCCACAGAAACACTTCTTGTCCGAACTTTATAGTCCTGAGTTTTATGATTTCTACTAACAGGTCCCACTCAGTAAATGTAGGGGCTCTGAGAGGCCTTGCTTTATCAGGGCCTTAAAAATTGGACTATTAGTTCATTAGAAGCTCCCGTAAAGGTCAAAATGACTGAGACATGGCCTTTGAGCGTACTTGCACTCAGGCCCATTTCAAGACCTTTAAAAGGATATGACAAACTCTTGGCTATTCTGAGAAAAATCCTTCCACATCTGCATATTCCTGGAACTTTAGCCAGACTCTGCTATAGATATTAATTATAGGACTCTGCTATAGATATTATTTATGCTGCTTTTACATGCCTTCACAAAGCTTTCCACAACCTCCAAGTGATAACCTAGACTTGCAAATCTCCACCTTTCAATATCCAGGCCATTAATATGAGCTTTTGTGGTGCTGGATGGAGAACTGGGCCCTGAGATAGGAGGTCTGTCCTCACCGAAACAGGGTGCTTTTGAATTCAGGTGCAGGAGAAATGGGTACCAAGGACGCTTAGGCCAATCTAGAACTAATACTAGCACTGGGAGGTTCTCCCACAACAATCTGTTTAGAAAAGCCAGGATGAGAGGCATCGGAGGAAAGGCATATGCTGTTTGAAAGGCCCACCTCAAGGTCAGAGTATTAACCATGGCGGCCTGAGGATAATGAAATCTCACACAGAACTTGAGGAGGTTTGCATTGTCAGGAGACGCAAAGAGGCCTGTCTCCAGAAGAAAAGACAAGGCTACAAGCTCCTGAAACACTTGCAGAAGAAGAGACCACCTCTGTTGAGGCCCTGGACAGACAGACTACCAGGAGGTTGATATGCCCTGGTAAGTTTACTGCCAAAAGAAGGAACAGATTCTCCTGTGCCATTATAATCGTGACCTCCCTTAATAGAGAATGCAAAGAAAAAAGCAACCCCTGCTCAGGCTCAATCAGCTGTGCTCTGCAATCCAGCTGGGTGCTCACCTTGGCTCACCACCATGAAAGTATTTGTAGAAAAAGAAATATGTCGCACTCTATCATGGAATGAAGTTGCTTGAATTTATTTAAGTATTGTCATGCCAAACATCCAAACAGACAGGAACTGTTAACGTTTCATACGTGTCTCCATGCTTGTTCACAATCAACAAGCAAGGAGTGAACAAGCACTGAGACCCATGTGAAACATTAACAGTTCCTGTCTGTTTGGATGTTTGGTGTGACGATACTTCAATACATTCAAGCAACTTCATTCCATGACAGAGTGCGACCTATTTCTTTTACTACAACTCCCTTAATAGAAATCGGCTTTGCGTGCCTCCCTGCTTCTTGACATAGGCTACATATGTAACATTGTCCATTCTCATAAGAACTGAACCACCATGGATCATAAGGGCAAAGACCAGGAAGGCTTTATACACCTGCCCTTAACTCCAACCTGTTGGAAACTGTCTTCTTTTCAGTCACTTGAGATCTGTTACTGGTCTCCAGCCTTTGGACATTTACTGCAGTAAGAATAGTGGCGAATAGACTTCTAAGACATGCTTCCCCTTCCTCTATCACCTTATGTTTCAATATGTAGACACCTTTTTGCAACAGAACTTCCCTCTTTCAGCTGCAGGGAGGAAGAGCAGTTGGGACAAAATTTGCTCTTGGATTTTCAAGGAATTACAGGAAGTGATGGTGCTTAGCACCCAGCGATCTTGAATGCTTTCCTCCCATATTTGCCAAATCTATGCAGCCTGACTCCCACTGGGAAAGTATGGATGGGGACAAAAGGACTTCTTGGATTCTTGACCTGCAGGAGAAGCTGAACATTTGTCCTTTACCACGAGAAAGCTTTCCAAGGCCTGTGAAACTCTTTCACTGGTCTATATTCTCTTGCTTCCTTCCCTTTAGCTCTAGACAGCCTACCATTCTTTTGGCGGAGCAATTTTATGTCTTGGGGAATTAAGCTAGACCTTCTACGGTCACCTTGGCAGTTGTTGCATTAAACTTGTCTCCAAATGGAGATTGGCTTTTAAAGGGGATCTTGCACCAACCTTATTTGGAGGATGAGTCATCCATCACCCAAGGTCTGAGCCATAGAGTTTGTCTTACTGTGACTGTGTTTAGCATCACAGGGGCGAGAGGTTAAACTATGTTGATTGCAGTTTCTGCCATTATCCCTGCCTTCAGCTTCCAGTTGTTAAATGAGCCAATGATCCCAGATTTACCAAGACCTGCTTCCACTCATCTTCAATAATATTTTCTTATTTCATCAATAAAGGGGAAGGTGAGATCCTCATTTCTCATGTTCTTGAAGTAGCACCTCTGCTTCTTCTGCAGTTCCTCCACCGGGTCCTCCCACTTCAAGAGCTCTCTAACCTCCTTCAAGAAGGGCTGGGTCAGGTTAAAATAAAACCCTTTAAAGCCTCCATCTTCTTCCTCCTTGGAAAAATCATCAGATGTAGACTGGCTGTTTTCTGAGACTCCTCGCTCCCAGTGTTTAACTAAAGGGTAGTCACATGAGATGTTTAAGGAGCTTGTTGACGCATAGGTTGCATTTTTTCCAGCTGATGACTTTAGCTTATCCTGGAAAGCTTACTTCACAAGGGAAACCATTTTTCTATTTTCTGCATCCGTGTCCCTGGTAGCCCCCTTGAAGCAGGCTTCGCAGGCTGTCCTCCGGGAGCTCCATGATAGTGCACGCCCAACACATTTGTGGCCTGGGGCTGAGGATGATGGAAGGAATTGTGGGCTCTTGGAGGGGAGTTATCTGGATCTGGAGTAAGAGTTCTGATCCCTGGATCTTTTACAGTGAGGGCTGTCTCAAAATCTAGAGCACTGATCAACATCCTCTTTCTGAGCAAATGGTAGAGTGGCATCTTGATTAGCTATCAAAGGAAGGGTTAAAAAGTATCAACAACAGCATACACTTTAATCCAGAAGAGTGGGGGGTGAGCCTCCTACCTTCTTGGCAATTGCTGGTCTTTAAGGGTTGGCATTGTCTTAGGGGCAGGAAATAGACACAGGATGGGGATAATAGCATAATAGAGCCAATTATTTCCAGGATGAACACAGACCGTAGTGGCTCACAGCAAGCAGTTAGCCTTATCTCACTCTCCTAAACTGCAGACCCTGGCAGCCAGCAGAAGGTGAAGGGAGATTGCAGGAGATAAAGTAACCCCTGCTGACCCAGAGCCACTGACAGAGGAGAGAGAAAGGAGAGACAATGCTACCTCAGCATGCAGACTATTAGTCCATTTCCACAACCCTGAAAACCAGTAGTAGGAACCCCACACACCCAAAGCATTTAGCAGGCACTGGGGGGGTTACGCCCAGGAGCACCCAACAGCAGACAGACAGTCCGATATTTAATCCAGTGAGGTAGGAAACTTCACCAGATCCTGACAGTGCGTAGGAAAGGAAATGAGCATCATCCAGTGGGATCAAATTTATAAGTTAGGCCCTGATAGCATGGGAAGCGGGTAGGGCATGCCCAGAGGGGGGCTGACATGGTATGCCAGGAAAACAGGATTTGCTATATTATGTTCCACTATTGTGTTTAAATACAAAATAAGGCTGCAAAATGTAAATGTAGACAAAACACTTCAGTGGGCAAAGATCCTGGCCAAGCAAAAGAAAAATCCAAATCTGTTAAAAAAAAAATATTCGGAATCTCAAAATGTGTTACAAAGTGAAATAACACAAGAAGTAATTCTAACCTTAAAGACAAACAAGGTCAACCAGAACAGCACTAAAAAATGGCTACAGCATCCAAGTTAAACTCTCATCTCATCAATTCCTGAAGAAGATCAATAGAAGCTTACTTTACAACCTGAAACTACTTTAAGAATACCAAAGAACAAACCAAGCCTAAAGGGACAATGATTCAAATTCAAGAAAAACTGCTGGTCCCTGTAAAATGCTACCTCACCCCCTTAAAGTTAAATGTCAAACCACCTGCGATGTTCTATTTTTCATAAATACAATTATTCACATAATCAAAGATAAAAGCTTGAGAATGGAAAAAACGGCTGGTCAATAACCTACCAAAAAGCCAACTTTTCTTAAAGATGCAACTAACATTATATTTCGCTTCTTAAAATGTGTTTCCACTTTTGCAGTCCAATTTGAGAAACACCCCTATATGTTTGTCATGTGTTTCCATTCACATTGCATACTTAAAAACTATTTTAAAAGTATTTCCCACCATTTAGATATTTCTGAGGAGAAGGCCCCGTGACAGATTGCAAGCATTTCTAACAGTACAGACAGGGTTTATTATGCTAAATATTACTCCCAAGTCCCTCCTAAATATTGCAGAGCTTGGTAGACTTTTTAAGCAAGTAACAGCATTAAAACAAGTAATTAGCATTTTTTTAATATTTTAACAGGAACATATAAGAAATATAAAGTAGGTGTTATCCCAATTTGGCTTCATATGTGGAAATACTGTATGCTTTAACATATTCTGGAAAGGGTTCTTATAGTCCTTAGATAAATGAAAACTGACAAAGAGAGCAATCATGTAGGTAATGCTCAATCAAATTTTTGTTTTTATAGTCTTGAATGAGCATTTGACACCTAATAACACCCCAAGACTATAAGGCAGAAGGGAATTCTACAGAAAAAACATGAACATTGTGTGGGTGGGTGCTTTCGGGCAGGGGGGCTCTGCCCCCCCACCCCAAAGTGCCTTGCCCCCATGTTGATGGGGACAGGGTCTCTTCCACACAACACTGGGCTGTGGTTGTGGGGGACTGCGGGGGAGGCTTATTGGAATCTGGAAGTCCCCTTTAACAAGGGGACCCCCAGATCCCGCCCCCCATGTGAATGGATATGGAGTACATGGTACCCCTACCCATTCACCAAAAAAGTGTACAAACAATAATGACAAAAGCCAGTTTTGGAAAAGTCTTTTATTTAAAAATAAAAAAAAATACTGTCCCCCGATGATCAGTCGCCGGCCGCCCGAAAAATAGAAAAAAAAGAAGATGAAGCTCCTGCTTCTCCAGAGGCTTCCCACCGAATGAGCTGTTTTGATTTTGACAGCTCTTTTATAGTGACGTGACGTCTCAAGCCGTCCCACAATGCACTGCTCAAGTGCAGTGAATAAATTACTGATGTCAGTAATTTATTCACTGCACCTAAACCTTTACAAAGCTATACAGGAGAGCCAGTCAATTGACTGGTCTTGGTTTCTGTTCACAACACAGCCCCTTTTATATCTAGTGTGCAGTTTTATCTTAGGCCTCTCTAAGGCCAGCCATACATGGGTAGAATTTCAAAATAATGTTGTCGAAAATCTAAACTAAGAATTTTCATTTACATTTTGCATCACTAGTGGGCTGGAGCTGATTTTTGCCATTGAATTTGAGTGATCGGGCATGTTGGAAATTTTTTGAAAAACAAACGATTTTCTAATCAATGATGGGAGAATCGTGCGAGAAATATAATCGGAAAAAAAAATGTGCATGAGTGCAAGAAAACAAAATTCCTGGAAAGAAAAGAAGAATCACAGTCACAAAAAATATTTTCTGTAGCAACATGAGGTGAAATTGAAAGCTTGGTTGGTCAAATTTTGAAATTAATTGTGGCATCATCCGATCACAAAGTACACACAATTTCTGATTTTCAAAAGAAAATTTGTTTGGAATTTAACCCATATATTGCCTGCATAAGTCAAGTAATGCCCATTTTGATAGAAAACTGCTGTGCTTTAGACGTCTGTAGGGGTGTGATGAGCATGTATTAAAGAATGCCTTTTCTGAATGAACAGCATAGGGTTCTCTTTAAAAGGTTAATGTGACCCTTATCCAGACATTCAGCTTGGGTGGTTAGGAAAGAGAGGACAATGGGCATGACCTCTGTTACTAGGTCAAATTTTGCCTTCCCCTATATGCTGGGGTATGCACGGTGGGCTCCTCTTACGTCCTCCTCCTTTTCCTTGTTTGTTCCACTGTATATCCAGATACCCTTTATTTAGTTGGGTGTGTGGTCCTTTAGAACCACATTTTTTCCTACATATAAAGTTTCATGCAAAAAAGGGGCCTTCATGATGTAGTAATTTCAAAGTAAGTATTTATTTAAAAGGAGTAACTTACATTTAAGTTTAAAACAAATAGCTCCTGTAATGGACAGCAGGTTCTCACATCACTTCCTCTGTGCAACAGTTTCACCTAACTCACTGTAAAGCCTAAAAGGCTTTATTATATCATTGATGGCGGAGAACATGAGGTATTGATACCTTTAACTACTATCAACACCTTGGCAATCTTCATTGTGATCCAGTGTTATTTGCACCATTTATGACTATTTATGTCATTGACACATTTATTTGGACTTTTGTCTTTTTCACCATATTTATTTGAATGATCATTTACTGTTTACCATTTACTTATCCATTTTTAGCATGGCACTTTTTTATAACATATCATGAACAGAAAACTTTACATAACTTCTTGATGCTTTTGTTACATTGGTATCTTGGCATTGTTTGCTGTGTTACCTACCCCTCAGTTGGACTGCTTTTGATTGTCCCCGTTCTAATGATTAAAGTGGTTGAAAACCCTTACATAGACCCAGTGAAGTGACTGGCCTCAGGTGATACATGGAGATTAAACATTCCCCCTACATAAGTTGTACCTGTTTATCTGCAATATTCTCTTCTCTACATTAGTTCAAAATTCAAAATTTATAAAGCTTGTCTGAACTATCAGAAAAAGGGGGGATGGGAACTGAAATTAATGTCTGCAGAGCTCAGTAAAGAGAGCTCTGAGAGCTAAATGGGGAGAAGGGACACACTCACCTTCACACAGCACACAGGAACAGAGCTGAAGCTGTCAATCAGCTGGAGCTCCCTCCCCTGTCACCTTTTTTTCTGTTGGTGTCAGGAAAACTTGCCAGAAGTAATTTATGCTGACAGCAAAGGAAAGAGGCCGCAGACAGAAATTACACTTTGTGCTCTTTATTAAGACAAGTACACATTATAGAGGGATATGCTTTGTTCATATTTCATATCTAAGGTTTACAACCACTTTAAAGAGTTTGGGGTTAATTTACAAAAGCACATAAACTGTTCAGTATGCAAGGGAAGTTGCAGTTTGCATTGGAAATGCTGTTTTTTTTTTTTTTTTTTCCTTGCACATGATTGGGTATTCTTTGCAAAGAGAAGTTTCACTATATTTACCAAGCTCTGGTGAAAATTCCCTTACAAAGTGAAAAGCAGGTTTGCCTTTTGTAAATCAACCCCACTACAAAAGTAGGGTTTTTACTTACCAGTAAAACTGGTTTTGTTTCGATACTTCATAGCAGGAACGAAAAACATTGTCCCAGTTAAGGTGACACAAATACACAATTTTCAAGGGTAAGGAAGCTATAGGCCTCAACAATATCTTGTCTTTTTCTAACATAAATAAAGCTCCTTACAGAATAATTCAGAGATTATCCAGGCAGAGGTAATGACAACTAGAAAAGTTACCTTGCAAATATGGTCAGATAAGGAAATATCGCCAATAGGTTTAAAACATAGTTTCCTAAAGAACTAAGAGGGCTAGATTAAAGAGGAAGTAAACCCTCCTATGACACTTGTACCTATAGGTGATCCTATGATAAGGCTTACCTATAGGTACTGTAAATATCTCCTAAACATGTACCGTTTAGGAGATATTTACCTTACATGCAGCCAGTGACGTCACTGGTGCATGCGTTCTGAAGGAACGGCCGCTGGTGCCGTTTCTTCAGAGACCCGTGCCGTGACTGTCAACTCCCGTGCGCGTGCGCGGGAGTGACGTCACCACGGCTCGGGCCAATCAGATGGCCGGATGCCGCGATCCCGGAAGACGGGCGACTGGACATGTCGCACCATCATAGAGGTGAGCGTACGGCACGGCGGGGCTCGTTCTAAGGTAAGTATTTCATAATGAGCTAGTATGCAATGCATACTAGCTCATTATGTGTTTCTCTTTCAGCTTGTAGAAAAAAAAAATTGAACTGAGTTTACAACCTCTTTAAGATCTCAAGTGAACACAGGAGGGCATGCAGGGAGAGAAATATGTGCTTTGCCCTAAACAAAGACTGTAAAGTGATTCTATAGGCTGAAGGTTTCTTACCTTATTGTGTTCTCTGCGTTAAGATACAAAAAGCTTCAGAGTGCAGCTATCCCCCCCAGCCCCCAGCCCCCTTGTACTTACCTGAGCCCAATCATGATCCAGCGATGTGGGGCCATTGGCTGTCTCTGCTGTCAATCACAGTCAGTGAGGAGGAAGTGGGGGACGGAGCTGAGCTGCATTTTGTGTGTCTATGGACACAGAGCTGGCTAGGAGAAATCCAGCATGAGTGCTATGGTGGGCACTCAAAAGTGGTGAGGAGTCAGGAGCGCCAGTGGGAGACTTGAGAAGAGGAGGATTGGATCTGCTCTGCACAAAACCCTTGCACAGAGTAGGTAAGTATAAGATGTTTGTTATTAAAAAAAAAAGGGGGTTTACAATAACTTTAACTAAGAAATGATAATCCAAAGGTCTCTAAAGCAGAATTTCCAAGGCTGAAATATGTCCTTAACTGGAACTTAAGGCCAGATCATTAGATCAGATCAGATTAGAATGGAGAAATACGTTGCACAGAGTACTTTCTGGGATGAAAGTTCCTTTACTGGCACCAAGCAAAATAGACCTTCCAGGTGCAATGGTACACTTTGTGAAAAGTCTACTTAATAATTTTTAATATCATAGGAATAACTTCTGAAGAGCTCCTGTTCTTTAAGGACCGTGGTTTCAACAGCAATGCCATTATAGCCAGCAACCGAGAAGCAGGATGGAACACTAGCTATTGAGACAGAATATATGGTGGTCTGGAAAGGCCCAAGGAGCAATTGACAGGTATTTGAGCATGTCTAAATACCATGTCCTCCTGTGCCCTTTATTCTGATCCTGTGGAGTAGAGGAGGGAGAATATAGAGGGGTGAAAAGGTAAAACCGGTTGAACTGATCCCATGGTATCACTGGAGCTTCAAATTTGAATGTCCAAGGGTTTCTGGACCACTCAAGTTTGGTGTTTAATCTGGATGTTAATAAATTAATGTCTAGTGTCCCCCACTTGTGACAAATGGCTTGAAACACCTCCAAATAAAGAGAGCCCATTCCTGTGGATCCAGATGCTTATCCTGCTGCCAGTGTTCCACACCTGTGATGAGTGTGACGTAGATGAAAGGTGTAGTTCTGCCAAATAGAGGATCAAGTGCACTTTGTTTTGGGAGGAGCAACTTCTGGTGCCTCCATAATGGTTGATGTACGTCACGACCATGCATTGTCCAATTCTCATCAGGTGTTTTTGCAAGAAAGGAGTCAATTGTTCAGTAGAAATTTTGAACCACTCTGAGCTCAAGAGATTTGTTAGGAATATAAGCTTTTTCTTACAAACAAGTCCTTTTCACTAAGAGGGTCTCCAGCACTGCTCCCCATCCCAACAGGCTGGAATCCATTGTGTGTACATTCCTTCCATTTACTTGGAAGAAAGGATTTCCACCCCACTAGGGAGATATTGGCCTTGGGGGTCAGATACATGGGACAATCTAAGGAAAAAGCTACTGTCTGGAGTGAAACTGGGCATATGGCACAGCCTCAAGGACAACCATAATACCCACAAACCACATTTGGGCATGAACTGAGGGCTTTGGACATGAAAATGGAGGTACTGAAATGTTTCCAATGGCAGGAAGACTCTGGGTAGGGCCATGTCAAAAATCAGACCTGGGCATTCTAATCTGTGGAATGGGTCCAGCAATGGTTTCCTCACATTAAGGATCTAACCGAAGATTTGCAGAGACAGTGCTATCTGTTGGATATTGTCTAACAGGGGCAGGGAGGGCTGTTTCTTCTACAAAATATTGTCCAGGTACCCTACAACATAAGTCCCCTAAGCACAGAGCAGAACCAGAACTGGGGCAAGCCCACTGGTGAAAACCCAGAAGGGAGTGGAAAGGGAAAAGGAAGGGAAGGGCAACACATTTGTAATTCTGAATGACCACTGCAAAAAGCAAGTGACATTGATGAGATGGGAAGTAAGCATTTAGTATGACTATAGAGGCCAGAAAAATCCTTTGAAGGAGGGAGGCAATGACCTACCTGGCAATTTCCATGTGGAAAGTTTGCACCTGTAGAAACAAGTTTAGAGTCTTCAAATTTAAAAGGGGCCAGACTCCTCCATTTTGTTTGGAAATTGTAAAAAGGTTAAACTAGAAACCTTAAAAGTGTTCTTCTGTTTGCACAAAGGAAATTACCCCTTGAGACAATAGCTGTTGGACAGTATTAAGCAGGTCCATCCCCGTGACAGGGAAGGGGGCAAGTTTGAAAGCATGAAATGGGGAGGAAGCAGAGTTTACAATTCTAGCTTGTATAGTTCTACATGTCCTGGGTATCAATTCTTGCTTCAAAATTTCTTGTCGGAATGCAAATATCAGTAACAAATAAAGAAATTCCCTGGACTGCCTCCTCTGCTTCAAAAATGTATCATAGTGCGCAGCCAAAATTTCACTTACATTTAAAAGGCAGCTCAACACTTTGGTGAGCAGATCCAGCTGCATCTAATGTGAAAAATTAATTTATAGTGTAAATTGTTATGGGCATTTACAATTAGGCAATGAGGGTTATTTACTAAATGAGTAGAGCATGCTCATTTTGCAAGGGAATTTTCACTAACCTAAGTGAACATCCTCTTGCCAAATGGGGATTCACTTTGCAAAGTAAACACATCTATCAATCCTATTATGAATATCAAACAAGCTGGTATGACAAAACTCAAAAAGTACAGCCACCAAAGGATGAAAGCTTGTGCTACTGTGAAAGTAAGTGCAGAAGTGAAAATTATTGGACAACATTATACACCTAATAAATCAAACACCAGAATAAGTAGGTGGGCCATGTTCTTCATCATAAATTCCCCACACCTGACTCACACTGGCAATTTAGTATTACCAAAATGTAATTTGCCATCTGTTGGTGATTGGAATTGGGGACTGTCTGAAAACTCTTGAGAGAAAAAAAGACAATGAACTCAAACGGTTATGTACAGCAGGTAATGAACAAAGGCCATCTTAGTAAATTCAAAGTGAATTTATTTTAACCCCAGTATTGGAGGCAGAGGTCCTCTTACACACTGCCACAAGGATCTCAACAAAGAAGAGCCTCCACTCAAGAGCATCCCCTTCATTTGTGAGCTGCCAGAATCAACAGAAAAACTTCACAGCATGGTGCACATGAAACTATAAACTGCACTTTAAAAAAAACTCCTAAGTCAGTTTTATCCTCGGAGCGACTTGCATAGACATTCATTATATGAAGTCCGTGCAAGTAGTGCTGAAGTCGCGGTGCACGCGACTTCACAGGTCGCCCCCGAAGTTCTGTGTGATAAGTAAGATTGCTTCTAAATTTCCTCATGGTTTATTATTTACATGGAAGTTAGATGTTGCATACCACGGAAAACAGTACCCAATGCAAATAACAAAGGTGCAAATTAATTGACCTGTGTAGTTATTCATGAATATATATATATTTTTTTAATAAATCTATTGTTAGTAACTGATTTTATTATCAACCTCTTGCACTTATAATGAGAGAAGGGGCAGGGCTAAGAGCCAATCATGTAAACAGCATGCAAATGAGCTGGCAAGGAAAATTCTGCTAGGAGAAGAAAGCATAGTGAGCACAGGAGTGACCTATCAGACTGCTGCTGCTATTTCACTGTCCAGTAGCAAGGCTGGGGTAGAGAGAGGGCACTACTTATTTTATTTATTTTTTCCTATTTTCATTTCAATAATCTTTATTGAGTTATATGAATAAAAGTTGAACACTTAACAGAGGAAGAAGAGGGGAAGACCCACTCTATACTGCAGCATGCGTAGTAATAAAACATACATGTAAAAACAAAAGAAAAGCATATGTGGTTGGCATATAGATATCAACTATATGAGGGAATAATCAGAAATTAAGAATAATGTGCACACAGGGGGTATCCTAGGGAGGAATAGGAAGATGGAGAAAAGGAAGGGGAAGTAAAGTAAATCTAAATGGTATAAATCGGTGTGATGCGGTATAAGTAACGTTTTCTTTTTTTTTTTTTTTTTTTCCATTAAAGTGTTTTTATTAGGTTTAAAAGGAACAGTACAGTTTATGACATAGCATAACAAGAAAAGGAAATACATATTGCAACACGGATATGTACAGCATGTAAAATTAGCATACAATTATACCAGTAAGAGTCTTGGGCAGACCTTTCAAGATGTATTATGTCACATATTACAGCATACGTCTGCCGAGATGGGTGCATATAAAGATTTGGTTATGGTCAACAATAGGGAGAGAAGGGGGAGGGGAGGGAGGGGGGGGAAGAAGTAGGAAATGAGAGAAATGGGGAGTAAGGGAGAATGGGGAGGGAGAGCAGGAGATGCATAGGAAGGGGGGAAAAGAGAATAAAGGAGGGGAGGGGGAGGGGGAGATAAGGGGGTGAAGGAAGAGAGGAGGGGGTAAGAGGGGGGATAGAGAGAATTGGAAGAGGAATTGGCCTGAGGAAGGAAGGTTGAGAGGAAGGGGAAGGAGAGGAGGAAGAGTAGGAAGAGGGAGGAGGGGAGGGATAGGTGACTTGAAGAGGAAGCGTAGCTGAAAGGAGAGAGCTAGGAAGGGAAGGAAGGAGGGAACAAGAGGAGGAGGAGTGGAGGAGGAAAAGAAAGAGGGGGGGAGGGGAAGGGGGGAAGGTGGGCGGGAAGGGGTAGGAGGGGGGAAGGGATGGGAGGAAGCGTAATAAGGAGGGGAAGAAGAGAGGGGAGGGGGGAAGGGAAGGAAGGGAGGGGGAGAGGGGGGGATGTGGGAGACCACAGGGTAGGAGGACAGGGGAGAAGGGGGGGGGAAACTTGTGTTAGGATTGTCTGCAGATCATCATAACATCGTGTTCAATAGCCATATCCAGCAATAAGTAAAGAAGTGGCGAAATTAGGGGATAACAAGTAAACGTAACAAAAAAAAAAAAAACAAGAACAACCGGTCAGCAGAATAATCCAAAATCAAATTTTCAGCAAAGTAAAATTATCAACCCTTAGGTGAGATCCAAGAGGACCACAAGGACCATTCACGGTCAAATCTGGCGCTATGACCAGCTTTGCGTGCGAGAATGCCCTCATAAATAGAATTAGTTTTGACCATGGCAATAACCTCTGAGGAGTTGGGTACAATATCTGATTTCCATTGTCTAGTCACTAGGCTGCGGGCGGCCAGTAGTATATGAGTAACTATGGAGCTACTTTCTACAGGGAATCTCTCAACCCCTACATTCAATATCGCTAGTGCTGGAGATGGGCGGGTTATCACCCCAGTAATATCTGAAATTATAGAGAATATCTTGTTCCAGAAACTGGTTAGGTGTCTGCAAGACCAGAACACATGAACAAGGTGGGCTACTTCACCACACCCTCTCCAGCACAGGGGTGAATAGTTTGGCACGAACTTAGAGAGGCGGTATGGAGTGAGGTACCATCGCAGGTTAATCTTCTGGGACAATTCCCAGTGATTAGTGCAAGATGAGGCTTGTCTAACCGAGCGGAAGGCTGCTTTCCACTGCTCATCAGTAAATGAATCCCCCAGATCCCCCTCCCATTTTGTAAGTGGGACACTTTTGCAATAATCCAGCTTGTTGTGAAAAAGGTTGTAGAAAAGGGAGGTTCCTTGAATCGAGTGAAGATTACCCAGCAGGAACGTCCAGCCTCTTAGGGGCACGTGGATATGAGGGGATGTCAAGGAGCGGAGGAAATGAGCGACCTGTAGATACCTGTAATGTTCAGAGGAGGGAAGCGCGTATTCCGCCTGTAGGTTTTGGAAGGGTTTGAGGTTGTCGCCTATCAGAATATGGTCCATAATTGTAATGCCCCTGCTGGTCCAAACTCTGAAGGAGGAGTGAGGTATAACTATTTACAATACTCCCGTAGGGATAGGGACCCTTGTTTTTTGGGATGACGGTATTGCACAGGTTGTGAATGCCTGCCAAGCCAGCAGCGAGGCCCTGACAGAGATGGGTAGCTTCTCTAGCGGTAAAGGACGCCAAACATCTGCCAGGAGCACCGTCCGCAGGGGAAGGGGAGAGCAGATGTCCTCCTCCAAAGAACTCCACACTGTATGGAACCCTGGAGCCACCCAGTGTTTTAATTGAGCCAAATGCGAAGCGAGGAGATAGTCACCGACATCTGTCATGCCCATTCCGCCGGCGGTCCAGTGTTTGGAGAGAAGGGAGTGGGCACTTCTTGGCCTCTTCCCCTTCCACCCCAACCCCTTCAGTGCTGTTTGAAGTGATGCAATCATTTGACGGGGAACAGGAATTACTAAGGATCTAAACATGTAGAGAATTTGGGGTAGAATAAGCATTTTGAACGAGGCAAGGCGGCCCGACCAGGTGAGTTCAGTTTTCAAGATTCTCTGGCACTCCTGCGTAATTTTAGTTATTAAAGGGGGGAAGTTTGTAGCAGCCAATTTATCCACCGTTGGGGTCAGTAAGATCCCCAGATAAGGTATATTATCCCGTTTCCACGTATAGGGGTACAAAGTTTGTAATTTACGACATAGTTGTTGAGGTAAGCCTAGGGGAAGGATCAGGGATTTCGTGAAATTAGCCTTATAGTAGGAAACCAGGCTAAACTTTTGCAGCAGTGAATGTGTAGCCGCTAAGGATTTCTCTGGGTCCGTCATGAAAATTATAACATCATCTGCGAACAGGTTTATTACATGAGAACGCAAAGGAGTTACAAGGCCCTTGATATGGGGAGAGGATCTAACGGCCTCAGCTAAAGGCTCGATAAGGAGGTTGAAAATTGAGGGGGAGAGTGGGCAACCCTGCCTCGTTCCATTTGTGATCGGGAATGTCTTTGAGAGCATATTAGAAGTGTACACCTTTGCGGAGGGGTTGGTCATATACGTCCAATGGACCCGGTCGAATGCCTTCTCCGCATCCAAAGAGAGCAGCAGAGAAGGCACCCGACCGGACCCTGCCCTGTCTATAAGCCCTATGACCCTTCTTGTGGCATCTGACGTCTGGCGTCCCCGAACAAACCCGGATTGGTCCGGGTTGATGAGATTTGGCAATATAGGGTGAAGTGTAAGGGCCAAAACCTTAGCATAAAGCTTGACATCTGTGTTCAATAAGGATATCGGTCTAAAATTGGGGGGAGAAGTAGGTTCTTTGCCAGGTTTGGGTAAGGTATCAACATATGCTTGGAGTAACTCCCCTGGCATGGAGGCAGAGGCCACAGCAGCCGCAAACATCAAAGCTAAGTGAGGGCTAAGCGTCTTTGCAAACTTTTTATAGTATAAGTTGGGGAGGCCAGCAGGGCCTGGGGATTTACCGGAGGGAAGTGTGTGTATAGCCCGTTCCACCTCAGCTTTTGTAATTGGGGCATTCAGAGCTTGCAGGTGGGAAGGGTCAAGCGTCGGCAAGTCCACAGACGCCAAGAAGTCTGAAATAAGTTGGTCAGTTGGTTGAGGGGTGGAAGGGTCATCTTTTAGGTTATATAAGGATTCATAATATTTAGCGAATGCGTCAGCTATTTCCTGCGGATTCATGATTTTTGAGTTTGTGGTGGGGTCTAGGAGGTAGGCAATTCTGTTTTTGATGCGTTTGGCCTTTAGTTTATTTGCTAATACCTTCCCGGCTTTATTACCTGCCGAGTAGTGGGAGAGCTTAAGGGCTCTAAAATATTTGTCTTGGCTTTCAACCAGTAGATCCCTTAGATCCGATCTAAGTTTGATTAATTGTTGGGCCAAGCGAGGGTGGGGGGGTATTCTTATTCAGGGGTTCTATGCGCTTGATCTCTGCCATGAGGTGGTCCAGCTGCCGTGCCCTCTGCCTCTTAAGCCGTGCACACATTTTAATAAGTATCCCCCGAATAAAGGCCTTGTGGGCACACCAGATCACCGTGGGGTCCGAAACCGAACCCTCGTTGTGCAAAAAGTATTCCTCAAGATGTCGCTCTATCTGAGAGGCAAATTGAGGGGAGTCCAGCACCTGTGCATTCGCTCTCCAGAGATATGCTGGGCCCGGAGTACGAGCCTCCCGCACAGATATGGATACTGGGGCATGGTCGGACCACGTGATATTGTGAATGCTCGAGGTTTGAGTCAGTTGTAACAGACGCTTGTCAACCAGGATCATATCAATGCGGGAGTAGGTATTATGCCTTGAGGAGTGGAATGAATAATCCCGTTCCCCCGGGTGGTGGCATCTCCATACATCGAACATCTCCACCTCGTGAAATATGGACTGTAGGGCTGGAGGTGATCGCTTGGGTGAGGAGGAGATGTCCAATGAGGGATCTGCCGTTGAATTAAAGTCCCCACATACTACCAAAGAGCCATATTTATGCTTGTCTAATAATCGAAACAACCCCCTGCCAGAAGCGTGTCTGACGCGTGTTGGGGGCATATGCGTTCAAAATCGTGTAGGGGACATTGTTCAGTTCGCACTGCAGTATGAGATATCTTCCCAGTGGATCTGAAACAACCCTGTGTTGGGAAAAGGCGACAGAGTCTCTTACTGCTATCAGAACTCCTTTGCGTTTGCAGTTGTCCGAGTATAAATATGAGGGAAATTTCTGTGTGACAGTGTAGGGGCCGATGACTGCATGAAATGAGTCTCTTGCACACAGAGGAGATCACTTTTAAGCTGTAGAGCCTCACGCCACATAGATGCCCGTTTAGCAGGATGGTTGAGGCCGTGTACATTGAAGGAGGTGATCATGACAGCCATCATTCAGGTGTATAGAAGGAGGTGATGTTACCTGATCCAGTACGTCTTCTCAGGGAGCACAGAGATATCTGTCCGTGGAGCCACAATGAGCGAAGAGGGCAGGGGCCTTCCGCAACAAACGTCCATGCGAGGTGTCTGTAGTCCATGGTTGTAATCTGCTGACCAAAAGGGGACAGGAAAAAAAAGAGAAACAACAAAACAAAGGAGCAAAGGTGAAATGCTCGTGGTATGCGTAAAAAAATGAGAACAAACTCGTGAGCAGGTGTACTGCACATAATCATGGGGGGAGGTTAGGGTGGGCACTATGGCCAGACTCAGGGAGAGGGTCTTTGCGGAAAAGCTTGAGGTGGCGACCCTTTGGGCTGCTTCTTCCCCTTTTTCTTATGGGTGACCGTTTGCCAGTCCTCAGACAGTGGGGAGATGCGACCGGATGGTCTTTGAGGGGTGTTGTCTTGGTCTGGGAGGAGGCCCCAGGACTGAAGCAGGTCCAGGCCAGCTTGCATGGTGGTGACAACGTGGGGCTTGTTATTGTACGTGATCGTGAGCTTCACAGGGAACCCCCACCTATAGATAATGGAATGATTCCTGAGGATTTTTGTTAGCGGATGCAAAACCCTTCGTTGTTGCAGGGTGTATTGTGACAAGTCTGCAAATAGTTGGAGTCTGGAGTATGCTTCCGGGCCAGGATCCCGCTTTCTAAATGCTGACATGAGGCTGTCCTTTACATGATAGAAATGTATCCTCATAATAACATCCCGGGGGATCTCCTCCGGTAGGTGAGAAGGTTTAGGGAGGCGATGAATCCTGTCAATGACAAGTTCAGACTGTGGTGTGTTTGGGAGGACCGCCAAGATAAGGTCTCGTGTATATTGGTCCAGGGCACCGGGGTGCACCGACTCTGGGACCCCCCTGATCTTGACATTATTCCTTCTCGACCTATCCTCTATGTCAGCCAATTTAGATTTAAGCTTGTCAATCTCATCCTCGTGGGTGTAGTGGGCATCGATCAGTTAATTGTGTGAAGCTGCAAACTCCCCCATCTTGGATTCAACCCTGTCCATACGTCCTCCTAGGGCCTGCGCCTCCACTTTGAATGCAGCAACACATTCCATCATATCTGCTTGCATGGAAGCACACAGGGACATCATCATGTCTCTGAGTCTAACTTCAGAGACCGGCTTCTCGCTGGCAGGGAAGGTGTCTATGTTAGGGGACAATTCCCGGGTTGTGTTAGTGGATGAAAGGTCCCCCTGGCTTACCTCCACGGCCGACATGTCCCCTGATAGTCTGGGCTTGCTCTTGACAGGACTCCTGAACATCGGGGTGGAGGCCGCCGGGGACCTAGGTTGTCCCGCCTTCTGCGCCGAGGTGTGTGGAGGGCTAGGCGAGGAGTGAGATGTCCCGCTGGATGAGGCCGGAGATCCGCCGCCATCTTGGCTGCGCTGCTTGTCCTGGGCCATAAAGAAGTGCTGGAGCTGCCGTGGCTGGCAGGTATCCTTTTTCTTTCTGGCCATCGGTAACGAAGGCAGGGCGAGTCCAGCAATCACACAGGTAGGAGCAGGTCGAGTTTCGAGGTGTTAGGGGCGCCGATGGTAGTGGATTCTCTCCCTGGTCTGGCGGAGCTCTGTGCTCAGACGTCCATGCTGTTACGCGGCGGCCACGCCCCCTAAGTAACATTTTCTTGAATGTCTCTATTCGTTCCAGGGGGAATTATAAGTTGTGTGCTCCCGAAAGTGACTACTTAATTATTTTATTGTGAATGATGTTATCTACCAGGCTGGGCTGTGTTAAGGGACTTTGTGAAAATCAAGAAATGAATTAACAGAAAAGCAAATATTTTGGCTGATAAAACAATTTTCATATCTATATTTTAACCATGCATTTAGATGCTTGCTTGGAGTTAAGCTTTAAAATGGATGCAAAGGGGCAGTATGTTCCGTGCTTGCTATAATACTATAGGCACCATAGGTGTTTTTACTCATTATCAATAATTCGATATTTAAATATTTTAAATAATACAAATTTATATTCCCTTATTTTTTTTGTAAAAAACATAAACAAAAAACGTTTCATTTTATTTAGCCTAAAATTGAATTATCCTTCTACCTATTATTTATCATCTTTAAATTCATATTAAGTTTACCAACCCAAAAAATAATTTTAATATTTGTGAAAATATTTCCCCTGGCTATCCTTAACCAGTGTATTAATAAAGGCTAAAAAGGCAAAAAAGTAAAGACGATCCCTGCACAACTCTGTGTAGATATAGTTTATCTGTTATGCTATCAAGTAATTCAATAAAATAATACCACAGATGTTTGGAAGGAGAAAAATGAAGAACAATAACAGCTGCATATACACCACTACCAAGGATTACAACTCAGATTAGCTGTACACAATATGTTTTATCTTTAAAAAAAAAAAAAAAAATTTAAGTTTTACATTTTACATTTACATAATTTTTCCTATTAGTGCTTCTGTGATAAAGCAAGAGCTGAAATTGATTTTCTCTAAAAGAGAGCTAATCCTATATGATGTAAAGTGAGATAAGGCCATCACATTCTAATATAAATGTGGATGAAGTTTGCCTTGAGAAACTTGAATCCCTTCAGAAGAAACTTCTAACAAGCGGTATTCAGAAAATTCTGTGCCGACCATTGTGAAGACTGAGGAAATGGTTTACTCGGATCCCTCATTAAGCATACTTTTATCCCCCTTACACCCCCTCCCCCTTAACCACCATCCCTCACCCTCCCCCTTCTTTTCCTCCATTTCCCCCCCTTTTTTTTTCTTTTTCATTCTCGCTACCCTTTCTTTCATATATATATATATTGTTAGCCACTTTAGGATAGAAGCCGTCACCCTGACATCCAGTTTCAATAAGCTGCTCAGCTTAGAACACCCCCTAAACAGACATAACCTCCTTCTAAGACCCAATCTTTCCACATCCAATCAAACAGTTGAGCATCTATACCAACCCTCCCGGACTTATCCTAGCACAACAAAGAAGCTGTATCATTACAAGATTTACCATGTTTTTTAAACCTTGGTTGGGTAGAATCCCTTACTTTGATTGTTACATAGGTTCCTGTTCATTGTTAGGACCAATGGTTATTTAATCTGTTCTACTATGCTTCATTGCATACTGACATATCCACAATGTATACCTTTATGATTCCCATTCATCATTTGTATTTTGGCATTATGTATTGTTTTTCTTTTCTCAAAAAAACTTGTTTGGAACAAAAAAAAAAAAGAAACCTGAGTGAATTTCTACCTATAATAAAACCTTAAGTATGACTAGAAAAGATACATTAACAAAAAGACTGTAAGTTACTGACTGCAGACAGCATGTACAGTATATAGCTAACTCGTTATTAAACTCAAAGGAGGTCCTATTTCAGAGAATATCTCAATCGAGGACAATTTAAAAAAGAGATTTTCAGAAATATATCTTGAGCCTACCAAGGAAGTTAGTCAACTTGGTCTTGGCATACCAAGCCATATACTGAAATGGTGCCATGAAAGAAGTTAGCTCTAAGTCATACAAACTATATTCTGCAAAAAACTTCCATCTTGTAAAAGATAGTTTGATGGGCCCAAGGGTTTGTACTATAGTATTAATTTTTCAAGCTACATTAAAGTAAGAAGAAGGGATTGAGGGTGTTATCCAAAATTTTAGGATTTCCCTGCGGGCCATTAAAAGACAGAACTGTATTCACTGTGGAAAACATTTGACGCAAGAAAAATCTGTGAAAAAGTTCTGACAGGTAAATCCAAACAGACAGTAGGTATAGGATCTTTGGTTACATTGATGTTTGTGACTCCAAAGATAAAAGTCATCACATGATCCCAAAAAAGCAAAACAAAAAGTGATCTCTGGGCAGCTCCAAAAGGGATGTAGTTGAGTTGGGCCAGATGCATTACACCAAGGGCATTTTCACAAGGTCAATTTGCTTTTATCAATCTGAAGGGATATGAAGACTCTGTGGATAAGTTTGAATTGAGGCTCCCTCTAGACCTCACTGATAATTAACTTTAAAGTATTTTGGTAACTATCAACAATCTTTTCTGGCAACACAGAGTCTGGGAATTCTCTAATCCAGGCTTTTAGAAGGATGTTTAGAGGGATTTGGTGAGTGCCAGATTGACTGGTGAGTCCAGAGCTGAGATTGAAAAAGATTTACTTCAAATCGCTTGTTCCACCACACATAGCTAAACAGAATTTTTTGAGGATGGTAGAATATTTTAATATAGTTCACTATTTGATGATAGTGAAATAGGTGTTGGGGTGGGAGATGTAAATCTGCAGACAGTTCAGAGAAGAGTTTCAGCTGATGAGAATTTGGTCTGAAGATAGATTCAAAGCTTTTTGAGCCTGGTATTAAAACTGCAAGGAAACACTCCCAGATGTCAGCCTCAGGCACACTAAGATTGTAATCTCTTTCACTAGCTCACCAGATGGAATTCTCCTCTCATGTAAGCCTGCATACTTGGTACACTTGGATTACCACGAATTGACACAGCCTTTGTAATTTTATGACTAGGGTTGATATTTTTAACCTGCTCATGGCTTTTGATGAACCAAATTGACATAATTGTAAGTCTACATTTCCATTGTTATCTTTGATTGACTATATTAATGATTAGAATAGACAATAATCAATAGGACATCCGTGGAAGTTCTCTGAGCATTATTGTTCTAGTAATTGGTATTCAGTGATAATGAATAATAAGTCTGCGCTACCTATGTGTAAAAATACTCATAAAGTTTTAACAATGTGTTTATGATACTAGTGAGTGCTCAAAATAATGCCAGGTGTGGTTGCTGCAGACACCACACTGTATTACCACTAGTAATTATATTGTATATATTTAAATGGGTGTACCAAAAATTAAAACAATAACCGACATAACTGATATACTCAAAAAATCCATATTATATATATATATATATATATATATATATATCAAAACATCAGAAAATACATTCACAAAAAATTGCATAGCAATAATCAGTTTATAATAAAGTGCACATGTGCTGAAAGTGCATAATCGTTCGCAAATTCACTGTTAGAAATCATGGGGCCCCATACAGCCCTCCTGAGGGCCCCCCAACTCAGCCTACACCCTCCCCCCCCCCTGGGGTGCAGTGGAAAAGCAGCACTGACTTTAACTGCCTAAACCAACTCAAAAATTAAAAAAAAAAAGTCCCTCCTCTGCTCCCACCTCCTGATGGGGCCCAGGGAAATGTAATTCAAGCCCTGGTAAGCAAGTAGGAATGAGGGTGTGGACTAGTAAAAATCCAGTTAGGCAGAAATAAAAAATAAAGCTGCTCTGGGACCCCCTTTTTAGCTCATGGGTCATGGGCCCCCCTGTTTAGATGATGGGGCCTGGGCCTAGTACAACAGGACTGGTTGTACTGCCTTTTCAGCGGCCCTGATCATTCATATCCAATAGTAATTAATGTACCCAGCTGTCCTTCATCCGTAAAATTAACTTCAGTGTGACAACATAAAAACAAATGGTTCCACCCGAACGTTATACCTAAATGCTCCAAGTATTCTCACATTTTTGAGTAATCAAATAAGTTTTTGATTACATTAAGAAATCATCCTCCATTGATGTTAACTCAGTTGTTGTCATGTTATGTCCTGTGGTAGTGGCCCCCTCAAGGCTCCCTCATGCGTGCTTGTCCATATGTTAGGGTAAAACAAAGTGACCACCCATAGTGTAATATGGCCAATAAGATCTATTTTATTAAAGGAATAACTCTTACATTAAAAAAAAAATGTATAAAATGTCTTTGGTACAGTATATCATATACTCAGTATTAACCAAGCATTTCACAAACAAAAGTAATCATGATTTATAAATGATATGATTCTTCGCAGGTCAGATAAATTTGCATGCATATGTTAAGGTGAATAAAATATGTAATTTGTGAAGTCTCTGATGTGTCCAATGTGTGAATTGGTGTGATTGTTACTAATCACTGCTTATCAGTGGAGGTGCATTAGAGTAATAACACGTTACTAATTTAAATTTTCATCACTTTTGTACTTTTATATAAGTGTTTACAAAGCTTTGTTCTCACCCACAACACTGTGCATTCTCTCAGCTGAAAGGCTTGTCTAGTGCAGAAACAAGAGACATCATGCTTTATTTAGAAACATTGTTCCAGTCCTGCCAAAAATGTACCTACTGTGCCCAGCTTACAGTTCAAGTTACTTCTTCTACATTCCCTGTAACCTGTCTACATCTAAATCATAGAACTGGGTTTATTGTTGGTGTTTTTATTCATTATGAAATCCTGTTTATTATATAATAAAGCTTTGTGCTACAATATGCCTTGTCAATTTCAGTCTTTACATCATACAATGCATCAACATACATCAATAAGACTTTACTTACCTAATAATATTTTATGTTGTTAATTGTATCATTTTTTATTTTATTTTAAATGTAGGGTTCAACTTTTTTCAGCCTGAGATTTCAGCAGGTTAAAGAATATGTAAAAGCAAAACTGCCCAAACACTCCTACTTTCTCCCATGGTTAAAAAGGCTCCCAATCACTTTTTTAGTTACCCAAAACTATTGTCAAATTATCTCTGCAGCCCCTTTTCCATTAGTATAGAAAAGAGATCCAATGCTGCAGTCCAGGCCCCCAAGAAGTCTTGTTGATGTCCCTTAGATCATGACTTCATAACACCAGCTCTTACGCATAAAGGGGACTCTCAAGGACCTTTGTGGACCCCTGTGATGGACATCTTAGTCAGCCAAATTAAAAGGTCCACATAATCCAGGAAACAACATGGATACAGAAAAAAAGACCCTCCTACACAATACAGAAAAATAAAGATTCGGTTTAAAGAGGTTGTACACCGAGAAATTTTTTTTTTCTCTTCTTTACATCCTGAAAGAGAAACCCATAATGAGCTAGTATGCATCGCATACTAGCTCATTATGAAATACTTACCTTAGAACGAGCCCCCGCCGTGCCGTCCGCTTACCTGTATGACGGGCGACATGTATAGTCGCCCGTCTTCCGGGATCGCGGCATCCGGCCATCTGATTGGCCAGAGCCGCAGTGACGTCACTCCCGCGCACGCGCGCGGGAGCCGACGGTCACGGCACGGGGCTCTGAAGGAACGGCACGATCTGCCGTTCCTTCAGAGCGCATGCGCCAGTGACGTCACTGGCTGCATTAAAGGTAAATATCTCCTAAACGGTGCATGTTTAGGAGATATTTACAGTACCTATAGGTAAGCCTTAATATAGGATTTTCTTTTTATTAAAATAATAAACATGTTATACTTGACTGGTCTGTGCAATGGCTTTGCACAGAGCAGCCCCCATCCTCTTCTTCTGAGGTCCCCCTGACTCCTTCTTTTGGGTGAGTGCCTACCATAGAAAACTACTTTCTAAGGGGGCAATTGTGCGGGCTCACACTTGATCCACCGTGTCTGTGCCTTTAGACGTAGATAGGGCATATTGGCTCTGCCCCCATTCCCCCATCCCAATGGCTCCCACTGTTATCAATCTGCCCAGTGAAGAGGTAGAGAGCAGAAAGAGATGCAGCTCTCCATCACAGCTCTGAATTGAGAATGGGCTCAATTGAGTATAAGGGCTGCCTGGGGGGGTCCTCTGGTGCAGAAGTGTTTTTATCATATTGCATAGAATGTATTAAAGCTGAATGGAATGATCAATTCCAGCATACAGTAGATCATACCCCTGTACCATGTTGCTCTGTTTTCTGCAGATCCCCTGATATTCTGGGTTTAGTTGTGACTTTGAATCATGAGACACTTTGGATATCCTGCTGATAGACTCTATTCCTTCCAGAGCCACTTCCTGAAGCAGCTAGAGCCTATAACACCCCCCCTTTTAGTCTTTCAGACTCTGCAAATGATGTAACTTCCTTCACAGCTCTGATGGTGGGTCATAATTAGCATTCAGTCTCACCCAGTCACACCTATAGAAAGAGTCCAAACCTTCTAAGTTCGACCTCACAGATCACAGCATTATTCAAGAATGAAAACCATTCATACTGTACACATCACATTCTGAAAGTTAGCTGTGTTGCTGATGGACAGGATTAGTGTGAGCAGGGAGATTCCTACACCCCAGATCTCACCCTCCCAAAGCCCTGCTCCCTGTGAAGTGAATCATTTGCATATGAAAGAAACACCTTTATAATAACCCCCCATAGCCCTTCCTCTGTAGTCTTGAAGGAGGCCATTATTCTTTGGCATGCTGCAAGACATGAATGACACAGGATGAGGTATGAAACATGTACACCCTTCACCACCCACATGAAGGCCAAGAAACACTCACAGTAACCTCAATACCCACCCACATGAAATCCCAGAACTGGTACAAGTGACTCTCATAGCCCACCTTGAAGCTACAGAGGCTCAAAGGATCACGGGACATGTAGAATAAGGACTGGAAAAGGAAGGAAACAGGAAGTCAGATTCAGCCAGGAGGTTGTGTGACATTACAGACACAGAAACCTGCTGTACACAGCTAAAGGAGGTTAGTTACACACAAACTGACAGTGTGGCTGGGATTTACTCACATACACAATGCATCTGTTGTTTTGGGGGAAAAAGGCTGGAGCTCTTCTTAAAGGTTAAAAAAAAAATGTATGGTTTTAAAACCAATTTAACGTTAAAACAATAAAATACCAAGAAGCTAAAAGTATTGCAATCACAGAGGTATAAAGTGAAATACCAAAGCTCAGCAAGGAAAGGGTCAAATGTCAGGTCACCTTTTTTGGCAAAAAAACCCTCCCAAGTTTGGTAGAGGCTTAGAGAACTATATGGAAGCCAAATGCTCTAGGTGTTTTGATAAAACCCTCAGTGTGAGAAAAGAACCTGAATATGAAAACACATTTAGAGTCCCTTCAGCCTCTGCTTCTTTTCGGCTTATAAAATGACAACTTATAAAAAATATAAATAAAGGTAACATTTTTGTATTATGACAGTCTCCATGTACAAGCCTCAATTTAATACTGTGATCATAAAAATGCAAACGAGGCAGTTCAGAGAGACCAAAGTGATGGGTGTGAGCTTTGGACTGGTAGCCATCAGGAACAAGAACATATCCATCACCACATTCCAAAAACAAACACGTTACAGTGCCTTGCAAAAGTTTTCACCCCCTTTTTACCTATTTTGTTATGTTACAGTCTTAAGTTTAATGTTTTGTTAATCTGAATTTTATGTGATGGATTAGAACACAATAGTCTAAGTTGGTGAAGTGAAATTAGAAAAATATATACATAAAACTATTTTTTAGAAAGAGAAAACAGAAAATTGGCATGTGTGTATGTATTCACCCCCTTTGTTATGAAGCCCATAAAAAGCTCTGGTGCAACCAATTACCTTCATAAGCCACATAAATAGTGAAATGATGTCCACCTGTGTGCAATCTAAGTGTCACATGATCTGTCATTACATATTCACAACTTTTTTGAAAGGCCCCAGAGGCACCACTAACCAAACACTGCCATAAAGACCAAGGAACTTTCCAAACAAGTAAGGGACAATGTTGTTGAGAAGTAAAAGTCAGAGTTAGGTTATAAAAAAATATCCAAATCTTTGATGATCCCCAGGAGCACCATCAAATCTATCATATCCAAATGGAAAGAACATGGCACAACAGCAAACCTGCCAAGAGATGGTTGCCCACCAAAACTCATGGACTGGGCAAGGAGGGCATCAATCAGAGAGGCAACACAGAGACCTAAGGTAACCCTGGAGAAGCTGCAGAGTTCCACAGTAGAGACTGGAGTATCTGTACATAGGACAACAATAAGCTGTACGCTCCATAGAGTTGGGCTATATGGCAGAGTGGCCAGAAGAAAGCCATTACTTTCAGCAAAAAAAACAAAATGGCACATTTTGAGTTTGCGACAAGGCATGTGGTAGACTCCCAAAATGTATGGAGGAAGGTGTTCTGGTCTAATGAGACTAAAATTGAACTTTCCAGCCATCAAATAAAATGCTATATCTGTTGCAAACCCAACACATCAAATCACACAAAGAAGACCATCCTCACAGTGAAACATGGTGGTGGCAGCATCATGCTGTGGGGATGTTTTTAGCAATCAGGACTGGGAAACTGGTCAGAGTTGAGGGACAGATGGATGGTGCTGAATACAGGGATATTCTTGAGGAAAAATCCTGAACCACTGTGCGTGATTTGAGGCTAGGACGGAAGTTCACCTTCCAGTAAGGACAATGACCCCAAACACACTGCTAAAGCATCACTTTGGGTGGTTTGGGGGGAAACATGTAAATATGTTGGAATGGCCTCGTCAAAGCCCAGGCCTCAATCCAATAGAAAATCTGTGGTCAGACTTAAAGATTGCTGGTCACAAGCACAAACCATCCAACTTGAAGGAGCTGGAGCAGTTTTGCAAGGAGGAATGGGCAAAAATCCCAGTGGTAAGATGTGGCAAGCTCATAGAGACTTACCCAAAGCAACTTGGAGCTGTGATTGCCGCAAAAGGTGGTCCTACAAAGTATTGACTTTAGGGGGGTGAATAGTTATGCACATTGACTTTGTCTGTTATTTTGTCCTATTTGTTGTTTGCTTCACAATAAAAAAAAAAAACATTTTCAAAGTTGTGGGCATGTTCTGTAAATTAAATGATGCAAATCCTCAAATATTCTATGTTATTTCCAGGTTCTGAGGCAAAAATGCCAAGGGGTGAATACTTTTGCAAGGCACTGTATGTCTGCTCCAAGAAAATAACAATTCTGTCCATTAACAAGTCTAGAAATGTGATTTCTAAATTTGTATGAAGGATGCACATAAATTAGGTGTATTGCTGTATAGTTAAAAACAGCATGCCAATGACCCAATGTTCTTTTGTGTTAGTTAGAATTGTCTTTTCATATTGTCAATCTAAGAGGGAAGTAAAAAAAAAAAAAAAGGAAAAGACGACCCCCAATCAAGCTTCAGTTGTAAAGCTTGAGACTCATGATCTTGGCATGGTCATAGTTACATAGTTACATATATAGTTACATAGTAGGTGAGGTTGAATAAAGACAATAGTCCATCCAGTTCAACCTGTGTGGGTGTGTGTGGCTGTAATCATCTCCCATACCCCTGAATGTTCTGATCCTTGAGATGTAGGTCTAAGAGTCTTTTGAAAGCCACCATACTACCCGCAGAAACCACCTCTTGTGGTACATAATTCCACAATCTTGTAGCCCTAACAGTAAACAACCCTCCTGGTTGCATGAGGTTAAAACGCTTCTCCTCTAATCGCATTGTATGTCCTCTAGTCCTCATGCAATTCCTTCGAATGCACAGCTTTTTTTCTAAGCTGAGATCCCCATTAAGATATTTATAAATTGCTATCATGTCCCCCCCCTCAGACGTCTCTTCTCCAGGGAGAATAAATCGAGCGATTGCAGCCGCTCTTCATAGTTAAGGTCCTTCAACCCCCTAATCAGTTTAGTTGCCCTTCTCTGGACTCTCTCCAGCTCCAACACATCCCTTCTGAGGACTGGTGACCAGAACTGGACAGAATACTCCATATGCGGTCGGACCAGAGTTTTATAAAGTGGAAGGATTATAGTCTTATCTCTGGAATACATCCCTTACTTTATGCATGCTAATAAACTGCTCTGTCATGTAAAGATTTTAAATATAGATATTCTTTAGATTAGTCCTGTACAGACGGAGCTGTTGTTTTACAAATCACTTATTGCTGCTGCTAGTAGCATCATCAAGATAGAAATAATTCCATCTTGTAGCCAATTTTGTCATATTTAGGGGTGACTTTTAGGAAGGTTATCAGTGGGCTTTGTGGGATTCAATAGTAGTTCTGTTCAATGCAGTCATGCTAAGAAAATTGTAATCACATTGGCATGATCTGAAATATAATAGTACAATCACTGCAGTAAGATATTTTTTTGAATTTATTATATATTAAGTAATGTCTAGATGGGAAAGTATCTCCACAGTAATAACCTTCTGGTTCTCCTTCACACTCTAGGGATATTTTTTTCTAGCAGACAACAGTGCGGTAAGCAGATTTGTTATGGAAAGGAGGGGGTTCCTTTAAAAAGCAAGTCACTATTTGAGCTCCACTGCTAGAAATCTGAATGTATTGTTGTTTTTCATATAAATAATGAAACACATAAATAATCAAATAGCGAAACACATTTTCACTCCCAGCTTTTGCAGCTGAGAGGGAACTTAGTAATGATGTAAACAACGTCCAGTGTATCAGCATTTTTGGTGTGTCAAAATTGGAGAGAAAAAAAGGGCATTGCACAATATGTTTAACCTTTAGTAATCAGTCATGCTTCTTGAGCTATGGTTCTTCACATATTCATTGTTCTCTCCTGATCTATAGTAGCTTGCAGGCGCTCCCAGCTGCTACTTCACCTAGAACTCATCAAGAACTACAGAACATATGAAAAACAACAAGCACTTACAGAGCACTCAGTGAAAATGACACGGCAGTAAAGAAAAACAGCTGCAAATAGAAATATGCAAGTAGATGAAAGACATGAGACAAGAAAGACAAATTAGTTATATAATCAATTTTTGCTTTCTCCAATATAGAATTTCCTAAGCCCCTTTGTCTCTGCTCCTGCTATATGCCACAACTGTTAACTAGTCATTGTGAAACAGTCTGAAGATCATGGAATTCAAGATCCTCATCTTGTAAGATTCTGTTTAACCACTTGCCGACTGCCGCAGGACTATTTACGTCGGCAGTCAGCCCCTCACAGGCAAAGCGACGTAGGTCTACGTCGCTAGCATGTAAGGGTTTTGGGAGCGAGCGCGTGCCGCCAGATGCGCGCTCCCGCTCGGTCACGGACCCCCCCGCGCGTGTGCGCCGGGCACTCGCGATCATCCGTGACAGAGGGAGAAAGGCAGGCGGCTAGTGTAAACAAAGCTGCCTGTCAGTCTCCCCTGTGTAAGAATGGTGATCAAACGGTTCTACTATGTAGGACCGTTGATCACTGTTCTTACACATCAAGCCACAGCCAATCACAGTTAGAAACATGCCCCTAGGGACACACTTAACCCCTCCCTCTCAAAAAAAGTTAACCCCTTTCACTGCCAGTGTCATTTTTACAGTAACAGTGCATATGTATAGCACTGATTACTGTAGTAATGTCACTGGTAACCCCAAAAGTGTAAAAAATGTCAGTCAAGGGTCCGATCTGTCCGTCCCAATGTCGCTGTCCCGCAAAAAAAATCGCAGATCGCCGCCATTACGCGTAAAAAAAAAAAAAACAACAAAAATGACAAAAATCTTTCCCTTTGTTAGTAAACGCAATAACTTTTGCGCAAACCAATCAAAATACGCTTTTTGCGATTTTTTTAACCAAACATATGGTAAAAAAAAAATTGGCCTAAAATGTTAAAAAATTTTGATTTTTGCATTTTTTGGGGAATTTCATATAAAAAAAAATGTGAAAATATTGTTATTTTTGCAAAATTGACGTTCTTTTTTTGTTTATAGCGCATGATCAAAAAATCACACAGGTGATCAAATACCACCAAAAGAAAGCTCTGTTTGTGGTTAAAAAAGGACGCCAAATTCCTGTTTAGGTACAGCGTCGCACGACCACGCAATTGTCCGTTAAAATCACGCAGTGCCGAATCACAAAATAGGCCCTGGTCAGGAAGGGGGTAAAATCTTCCGGTGCTTAAGTAGATAATAAACTCTAGTGCATATATAACAATGAAAGACACACAAATATGAATGGGATAAAATGCTCAATCGATAATAAAAAAAAAAAATACTCAAATCCCAGTGTAGTTTTCGTAGATTACATAAACTACCCCCCCCCCCCCCCAGAGCCTAACACTGTCAGCTGAGTTGGATTGTGATTGCATTGTATCTCTGTGAGCTATTAGGAGGAGGGCAGCTGGTGGCCTGGAGGAGTCTGCAGCTCATCCAGCGTGCTGTTTTAGCTGCATAAATGTGATGTTCACACATCTTGTGTTTTGCCTTACAGTCTTTCATCATTGTGTGAGTATGCTGCCTAAGTTTTAAATAAAGTGTTTGAAAATGTTATCATGCTATGTGGGTTTTCTTATTTCTTGCATATCACTGTCCTGGATTATGTGAAATTACTGAGTGGAGGCGAGTTGGTGAGAATCATTCCAGACACTTCATAAGCGGATCCCTTATTTGACAGTGTTTACACTAGCTGTGTCTGCCTTTTCTGTAGGTGCAATTCCAATAGTGCTGCAAAGAAGCATGGAGGACTTGTTAATGTGGTATTTAATTAACACACTGGGTGGACATTTGGATGTGGAAAAAGAATATTGCTCTGCACGTTTTTTATATGGATACTATATTTTTTTTAAATGGACACTATAGTTTTAGTTTATGTCATTTATAGAAACATAGAAACATAGAATATGTCGGCAGATAAGAACCATTTGGCCCATCTAGTCTGCCCAATATATCTGAATCTTATGAATAGTCCCTGGCCCTATCTTATATGAAGGATAGCCTTATGCCTATCCCATGCATGCTTAAACTCCTTCACTGTATTTGCAGCTACCACTTCTGCAGGAAGGTTATTCCATGCATCCAGTACTCTCTCAGTAAAGTAATACTTCCTCATATTACTTTTAAACCTTTGCCCCTCTAATTTAAAACTGTGTCCTCTTGTGGTAGTTTTTCTTCTTTTAAATATGCTCTCCTCCTTTACCGAGTTGATTCCCTTTATGTATTTAAAAGTTTCTATCATATCCCCTCTGTCTCTTCTTTCTTCCAAGCTATACACGTTAAGGTCCTTTAACCTTTCCTGGTAAGTTTTTTCCTGCAATCCATGTACTAGTTTAGTAGCTCTTCTCTGAACTCTCTCTAGAGTATCTATATCCTTCTGGAGATATGGCCTCCAGTACTGCGCACAATACTCCAAGTGAGGTCTCACCAGTGTTCTGTACAGCGGCATAAGCACTTCTCTCTTTCTACTGCTTATACCATTATATTATATGGAATAATTACTGGAATTTAATTGTACAGGCTCACACTTGATCCACCCTGTCTGTGCCTTTAGACACAGATAGGGCATATTAGCTCTGCCCCCATCCCCCCATCATAATGGCTCCCACTGTTATCAATTTGCTCATTGAAGAGGTAGAGAGCAGAAAGAGAGGCAGCTCTCCAGCACAGCTCTGGTTTGAGGATGGGCTCAAGTGCTCCCTTGGGAAGACAAACCTCTCCATGGGGTGTACCAATGGCAGATAGTGGATGTGGCCCACACAGTGCCGGCACAAGGTCATCCAGGTGTCCTGGGCAAAAATGACAAACTGCGCCCCCCATTCCCCCTCCCCCCTGGTCTCCCCTGCAGAGCTGTTGTGTTCTGACAGTGGGACGCCCCCTGCCAGAACATTTCAATCAGCACTCTCTGCCATTGGCTAATAGCGCTGACTAGAAGCCAGTCGGCTGTTGGTTTTCCAGCATGCTCGTCCGCTAGTTTTTTTTAACTGCCCATTGTTCCCCAGCATTTGGCCCATGTGTACCTGGCTTAACTGACACTTTTTGGGAACTCACTAACTGCCACATCACCAGTGACACTAATACAGTGATCAATGCTAATATTATGCACCATCACTGTACTAATGACACTGGCTGGGAAGGAGTTAACATCTAAGGGCAATCAAAGGGTTAATTGTTTACCTAACTATGTGTAATGTGTGCTGCTTTTTTACTACAGATCAATTTTGTTTATTTTCCCTGCTTTGCATAAAAAAGTGATCATTCCATCTGATTGATTATCAACACAAAGCTCTGTACTGTGATTTGACTCAGCCGATCAGGTGGTCCCGGCCATGAATCATTGGCTGGAATCTGCTGACAGTATCCTACTGTGTCAAATCATAGGGAGTAGGTGGGTGGGGCATGCACCAGAAACCCTGAAACAGGCAGCAACGTTCACCTGTAGCTGCCACCCTGTCGCAGTATATGTACTGTGACGGGTTGGCAAGTGGTTAATTACCAATGGTATTTGTATTATGCAGCATGAGAGGGTTAATGTATTGCCACTGATCACTGATGCATTAGTGACCAGTGGCAGTTAATTAACCCCTTTGTTCTGCATTAGTGGCACCAGTGTCAGTGTTAATTAACATAGACACCGGTTCCACTAATGCAGCACAAAGGGGTCACAACTGCCACTGATCACCAATGCATCAGTGATCAGTGGCAATACATTAACCCCCTTCATGCTGCATATTACAAATACCATTGGTAATTTACCTCCTCTCAGCCCCCCCCCATCCAAATAGTTAATTTCATATAAAAATGGCAATCTGCTTATCTGTGGAATTACCAGTGCTTGGTTTTTCCTTGGCACGGTGGCTCCTCTAGGTCACAGCTCCGGCAGCAACACTCTATGATCCTCTCTAATCCCATTTCCGGCTGGCGGCCAGCCTCTCAGGGACGTCATGCCAGGCTGGGACTACCAAGCGCCTGTCAGGGGGGCATCTCCACTGACAGGGAAGTGAAGGGCTGGGCTATGCTAGTGTTGTGTGAAGGAGCGCACTAGTCACACTCCGCCCCCCCCCCCTTGTACCAGCCCTGGGCTCACATGACAAAACCCTACCAGTGGTTGGAAAAGGCAGGACTGAAAGACAGCACTGAGGCACTAATTGTAGCAGCACAGGAACAGGCACTCAGCACCAGATCAATAGAAGCTGGAGTCTACCAGACCAGACAAGATCCAAGGTGCCGACTGTGCAAAGAGGCCTCTGAGACAGTCCAGCACCTAGTAGCTGAATGCAAGATGTTTGCAGGAACAGTATACACAGAGAGACACAACCAAGTTCCTAGGATTATGTATCGAAACATCTGTACAGAATATGGATTGGACCTGCCTAAGTCCAGATGGGGGGATACCACAAAGGGTAGTTGAGAATTACAGGGCTAAGATCCTGTGGGACTTCAAGATCCAAGCAGACAAGCAAGTGCTGGCCAACCAACCCGACATTGTGGTGGCAGAGAAGGAACGAAAGACTGCAGTCATGGTGGATGTGGCAATATCCAGTGACTATATCATCAGGAAGAAGGAACATGAGAAGGTGGAGAAATACCAAGGACTGAAAGAAGAACTAGAAAGGATGTGGAAAGTGAAGGCAGTAGTAGTCTCAGTTGTGATAGGAGCACTCGGGGGTTGTGACTCCCAAGTTGGGGGAGTGGCTTCAACAGATTCCAGGTGGGACATCTGAGATTGCTGTCCAGAAGAGTGCAGTTCTAGGAACAGCTAAGATACTGAACCCTCAAACCCCCAGGCCTCTGGAAGAGGACCCGAGAATGAATGAATAAAACATACCACCTACAATGATCTGCATACTTCCTCAGAATCAACATTGGTTTACATAAGGAGAAATCTTTGCCCAATGAATTTTATGTACTGCAGACATGAAACATGATTATTTATCTATATATCATTAGTATGATATATTTACTAGACAATAATAGGACATCCATGACAAGTTTTTCCTCAGAAGAGCTAACATTTGGAACACATTTTGACAGTTAAACAAAAATGCATACAGTTTAGTTAATGCATCAGTCTTTCATGTTTGCATTTTTGGAGAAACCCATACTTTTGGTGTCCTGGTGGGAATTAAACTCAAAAAGCTATATCTACAAGTCAGATTTGCTAATTATTAAATGGGCAACCATAAAATCAATGGCTAGTGAAAAAAAAAAAATAGATGCATAAGAAAAAAAGTAATCGGACATAAAGCAGACCATAGATGATTCGATTTTCTTTCCTTCCACCATAGGTGGAAGGAAAACAAATCCCTGGGTTCCTCCATCAACACTATTGTGTACTATTGGTGATGGGGGCATGGGGAGCCTTTCAGGCCAGCAGAACATGATTACTGTTATCAATAGGCTGGTTGTACCCAAGTTGATTGATGTATTTACTTGGGTACAAACAGCCTACCCATAGATGGATCAAATCTCAGACGGTCCCTGGCTGATTTTGACCCATGCATGGCCGGCTTTAGATGAGATCAGAAATCAGATCAGAGAGTATTTGTCTATGTGCACTTGGTGGCTTCTCTTTATACTGTAAGAATAAGCCTTTAATTTGATTGAGAGGGACAATGCTTGTGCCCAAGAATTCCTTTCACCCAGGTATGCATCAATAAAGAAATTCTCCTTTTTCTTGACATAAAACGTGCAGCCTATAATCGTTACTCTGTTCTATTTCAGCCTGTGCTTCCAAGTGTGCTTCCAAGTGTTTTGCCTATTTTTTGCAATCTGAATTTTATAGGATAGTAACAAATTCTGGGCCTGTGAATTTTCTTCCACCCTACTTCTCTAAAGTTACTAGATTTACAAAGTGAAAGCTTGGGACACCTTATGGAAAAATTACACTTTTAGCCCCAGTTCACAACAGTGAGATTTGTCAAGTTGCACCCAATTGTCTGCAATAGAACCACTTAAACTCATGTCACAGCGCTTTGAAAAAGGTTCCTGCACTACTTTTTTTCTGATTTTATTGTGACTTGCATAGACTTCTGTTAAACAAAGTTGCAAGCCACAATGAAATTGGAGGTGCAAATTGCACTGACCTGTGGATTTGAAATCGTACTGAAATAGTGTGATTTCAAAGCCGCACCAGTGTGAAGCAGAGATAAACCACACTCCCAACTGTAGCCACACAATCAAAACCTCATTTTTGTTTCAATAATTTTAATTAAATTTTGCATAAAAGTTTAACAATCAATATGTCAAAATACGTAACAACTGGAACAGTAAACAAATCACGGTTTCATGTCAGAAGAAATTGCATACAACATTTCAGAAGTACCATACAGTACTATAGATTCAGTAAGAAAAAGACTAACCTTGCATAACACAACTTTAATGGGGTGAGATAAGTGCACTTAGGAGGGTTTCACCAATACCTTGTGCGAAGAGTGGGGTGTTAACATTTGTTCTCAAAGGACTGAGGTGTAATATTTACTGTTTATCCAAGGGGACCAGTTGTGGGTAAACCTGGCCCCCCGGGACGCAGACAAAGCATGTGCTTTTTCCTTAGAGTAGTGAGTATTGACCAAGCGTATAACCTCTAAGTGTGAAGGGGATCAGGATTTTTCCAATTCCTCGCAATGGCAGATCTGGCCACTATCAAGATGTGAGTATACACTATGCGCAGGTCTACAGGGAGGTCGTCTAAAGCAAGAGATAATAGAGCCATGACTGGACTGATGGGACCAAGTATACCGGTAACTGTTGCGAGGATCTCCGACACCTTTCTCCAAAAGCCCAAAAGGCTTTTACAAGACCAAAAAATGTGGTGGATGTTGCCAACATGGCCACAACCCCTCCAGCATAATGGATCAGATTGTGCGTAAAATTGAGACAGGCGATATGGTGTTAAGTACCATCTAGTTAGAATTTTTTGGGATTGTTCCCAGTGTGTCACACATCTAGAGGCCTTGTAGGTGCTGCGAATGGCAGTTAGCCACTGAGTGGCTGAGAAGGAAGTGCGGAGATCCTCTTCCCATTTAGTCATGTGAGGGGTCTTATGGAACGTTAGTTTGCCATGGAGGTGGTTGTAAAACAGGGATATACCTTTAGTTTTAGTGAGAGGTGAAAACAAGTATTGCCATATAGAGGATGGAAGGTAGGTTGAGGGGGGAGGGTGTCTCAAGAGAAAGCTAGTTATGGAGTTGTATTGAAAGTTTGCTCGGTCTGAAGCTGAGGAAAGCTCTTCAGTGTATTGTGTGAATATAGTTGGGAAATGGCTTGTACACCAGCCGTAGTAAATTTGGAGATTGAGGTAAAGGGAAGAAGAACCTGGAGAGTTTGTAGGGGATATGAAATTGGAGTATTCGGGGATCCTAAGTCGGGTCCGGCACGTAAAGATCTCCGTGCCTTTAGCGTCGTTTGGGTAGTGATGGGAAGTGAAGTCAGGGGTATAGGTTTCCAAAGATCCGCTATGAGTAGGAGGTGAATATCACTAGAGGAATCACGCCCTCATTTTTGACATGGTATAAAACAATTGGTCAAAGAATTTTGAAACAAGAGGCAGACATTCAAGGTACTGCATGAGGATAAAACAACTTTGAAGTGGCGTAGTGATGTGGTGTGTATGGAGCACCATGGCAAATTATGGGTATGTCCAAATTGCAGTAACAGTGGGAGAAGATTAAAGGGATATGGTTAAATAAACCTGATCCTACTCTACCCTGGGTCAAGAGTAAAGCTAGCCATGCGCCCATTGTTTTTTTTTTTTTCAGTCAGCATGTGGGCAGATCGAACACATTTGTCTAGCCACACTATACAGCGCAGATGGATAAATTGCCCACTGTGGCAGGGCCTGCTTTCCAAATATGTGAACAGTGCCTGCAAATGATCAGGTGCAGTCAGTGCTTGGCTGAAAATTTCCCTCCGGCCCCTTATATTTTTCAATTGTGGGATGTCAGATGGGAGGCTGCTGGTGTGCAGACTGCAAGCCAGGCCACCCACTGAGAAAATTTCAGCTGGTCCATCAGGGCCAGCCAAAAGTCATTTTGTATATGGCCAGCTTTAGTAAAACAAGGAGTTCAGGGCTCAGGACTGCATAACAAACAGAGTGCAGGGGTCAGAAGTAAATAATGCACAGGTTGTGTTAACTTAGCATGTACCGATAACTTACCCAGGAACACACAATGCCATGAAGCACAATGCTATTTTGTGCAGGAGGAATACAATGTGATTGACGCACCCTCAGAGATGATATAGCAGAGAGTGTCTGTTTATTGAGGCTGATCACTAGAGAACAACATGACATAACTTCTGACTTTGAAGTTTAAAACCTATTGCGGACTGTGCAGCGCTATACCCCAGTCAGTAGCCCAAGCCCCTGCATTGCAATAAAGCCCCACCAATGCTCAACCAAGACTTCCCATGAAACAGCCAATGTGATCTTATTATTCTTCCTCAAGAGTATACTCTTAAGCTCACATCATTGAAGATAAGAACACCATCACTCTCCCCAAGATCTGGCAGTGCCCTCTATGTGGGTGCAAGCTGTTCACCTGAATTGGATTGGCATTAAGGTGAATGCCATTAATGCAGTTCAGTTATAATGTTAAAATGAATGAGCTGCAACTGATCTCTAACATGCCTAAAATCTCACAAGATCTTTTTTCGTAACACAAAATACAGCAGGACACTACTGTGCATTGCCATGCATTGCAGCATGCTACGACAGAGATAAGCTGCCTTAGTGCATTGGGATGCTGTTCAAAATGAATGACACTGCAATGCAGCAATGCATGTTACATTTATTACCTAATATTGCATTAATGCACATGGTTATATTCACGTTACTGGCTGCAACTCGGATGTTTGAATTTGGCCTAATTATATCGAGCACACTTTAACTGTAATTATTTGTGCATATAAAAAAATGTATATATACATATAATTTTACATATATGATAGAGAATTGGTAACATAGTGGTGTTGTTTTGAATTTCATTGTGTCTATTTTTAACATGAAAAAGACAAAAAATCCACTCATTTAAAAAATACATTTTTCACAAATAAATTGTGTCAGGATTTAAATCTGTCTTGATTTCATATCAACCTATTGTTAACCATGGCAAAGCAACATTCAATATGGAAGTGGGAGGGACAGCATTAACAATCAGTTTGTAGAAATTAGTAACATTCAGCTGAGCTTGATCTGAAAAATTGAAGATGTTTTGTAACTTATCTTTACCACTTCTTCAGTTCCAATGAGTGTCAAAAAGAGTGTCAAGTATTTATACTGTCACCTTAAAACAACTGAATGCAATCACCATAGAATGTATAGATGTTGATTGTCCATGGACAGGAAGGAGGTGTGAAAGTGAAGACAGCGGTGAAAACCCTCAGCCTTGTTCAGGGACCATTTGGAAGAAGGGTCAGAGGGGTTCAGGGACCATTTGGAAGAGGCCATCTACATTAAAACAAGATGTCCTCTCTGTCCTAACTGTGCAACTCACTTTCTTTGAAAGACTGTACATTTTCCTTAAGGTGTAGGAAGCATATTTGAGTCTTGAGCTGAAGATTTTGCCATCCTGTGCCAATCATTACATTTGTGAGAGGTTATTTTGTCTCCCCCGTATACAAGTCTCTGCATTCCTTGCTACCCTGTACTGCAATACCCCTTATCCTCATCTCTATTACATATTGTGGAGGTGTTTTGTAGTTCACAGAAGAGAAATGCTAATAAAATCTGATAACATTTTCTTCAGTTTAGTGTACAGTAATTAAATTTCAGTTTAGTGTACAGGAAGTAAGAAAGACTTTCTAGCAGGATCAACATATATTTTTTTATACTTGCAGAAAATGTACTTGAAATGCAATGAAAAAATAAAACTAATACTGTCACTGCATCTAGAGATTGGACTACAGTTGAATGCATTATCCTATGCTTTTTTTTTTTCTTGAACTTAGACATACTTTAATTCACTAATTCCTAATATGTAGCTGTCATCAGATAAATAAACATGAACATTTTGGGGTTGGCCCTTCCTGTTCCAACATGACTGTGCACCAGTGCACAAAGCAACGTCAATAAAGACACACATGAACAAGTTTGGGGTGGAGGGCTTTGACTGGCCTGCACAGTTTCCTGACCTCAACCCAACAGAACACCTTTGGGATGAATTAGTGTGCGGAATGCGAACTAGGCCTTCTATTCAACATCTGTGCCTGACTTAAAAAATGGGCTTCTTGAAAAATGGTCAAACATTCCCATAGGTACACTCCTAAACCTTGTGAACAACCTTTCCAGAAGAGTTAAAGCTGTTATATCTGCAAAGGGTTGGCCAACTAAGTATTGAACCCTACGGACTCAGACTGAGATGCCAGTAAAGTTCATGTGCTTGTAAAGGCAGGCATTGCAATACTTTTGGTAATATAGTGTATGTCTCCAGCAGACCATGGATGTCATCACATGCCTGATGAAGGGGTCTTGTATGACTTTGAAATTTGCACTGACAGTGATTGTTTCAAAAAACATTTGGATTATATGTTAAAGGATCCATGGTGTGCTGGTGACATATGTTAACATCTTTGCTAATTCCAATTAACCAGATGGCTGTTGCTATAATACCTCCCTCATCAAGGCTTCTCCCGGGAGTATGTGCAATGGGAATGCAATGAGTAATTTCATAGAACAAGTGTGAAGTTAAGGATAAAAAAAAAATCAGTAGTCTTTATCTTAAAGCGGAGTTCCGGGCACAAAATCGACCTAATCGATTTTGTGGCCATCCGCTTGCTCTTCTTCACCTGAAAAGGAATTGGATAGTTAGGATTATTTTTATTTTTTTACTTACATTGTAATTGTAGAAAGAAATACTCACCTATTTTCCACTTCCTCCCTCTGTGGCCGCGGCCCGCGCCGTCACTTCCGGTTTGCAATGATTCCTGGGAGCTGAACGTCATCGCTCCCAGAATCAATGCGACGGCACCGGCCCCGCTCGTCACTTCCGGTGCGATGCCGCATTCCCTGCTAAACAGCTTCTGGGCATGCCCAGAAGCTGTGTAGGAATGCGGCGCCGCACCGTTAGTGACGAAAGGGGCCGGTGCAGGCGCATTATGGGAGAAGAAGACACGGAAGAGGACGCAGAAGAGGATCGCGCTGGCTTCAGCTGCCCACAACAGAGATGGCAACGCTGTAGAAGAAATTTTATAAGTGAGTATTTCTTCTTGCAGGTAAGTGCGAACCGGGACAGATCAGAGGCTAGCCATTGTGCAATGTACTAGCCCTGACTGTCCCGGGGGTATGTTCATTGAAAAAATGTTTTTGTGCCCGGAACTCCGCTTTAATGTTTGGTTTAGCTCTGTGATTCAAAGTTTTGAAACAAGGTTGTCAGCATGAAAGATAAAAGATCAACAGAGGTAGGTCACAGTGTTCTCTCGTGCCAGGTTTCCTTTAAGTGTAGTTACCAAAAGTAACTCATCCAAATTCTGGTCTGACTTCAGTAAAATTATTTCCTTTTAGGTCTGCATTTAAGAACAAACACTTAGAAAGGACGTTTATTAAAGAAGGCTGGACATGTTTTGCCTGCTTACATGTCTAGTCTACTGCCATAGCCAATAAATTATATAATTTTAACTACAAAACATAGGCTTTAACGTATTTAAAAATGCAATACCTTGAAAGCAGTGAAAACAGAATGCTGATAATGGCCATTAACAGCTTTATTGAAATTAGCTTGCTGGTATGGGCCTAAGATTTCACCACAGAGCATATACTGATAAAATCTGTAAGAGAACCAGCATTCAGAATACTGTTAGGCAGTTATATTTAAACTTACAAGATACAAAGATACCTCAAATTATTAGGATCATAGTTACTAAATCTTCAAAATCATGTTTTTTTTTTTTTACAAAACAAAGTATTCACTTATTAACTATATTTAAGGCTCAAGATAATCCAAAAAGAGCACATCATAAAAACAATTAAAATATAACTGCACCCCACTGATGAAGCTAACTCTTCCTCTTGAAATATTTCAATGTAAGTGCATATAGTGAAATTATATGTAGCTCACATATGCTCGTTATTGAAAAATGTATTATCTTCACATTTTGAGCTAAACTGTACACAGACAAACTTTCAAAGCAGCCCCTGCTCTTTAGTGGGTATGGCTACCACAGAAATAGCAGTCAAAAAAGTTCAAGCTAAAAGATTGTTTGCAAAAAAAAAAAAAAAAATAGGAAAATTCACCTATTAGCATGTTTTTATTCTGGAGAAAGTTGGGAATTCCAGAGGAAATCCTCGTGAACAAAATAAATACAGAAAATACTCAAGTGATAAAACAGTCATTAGTACTACTGGCCTGTCATGAAAACATTGTTTGTTGACAAACTGAACCAAGCTCTGTATATTAGCAGAAAATAAGGCATGTCTTCATATATAGAAAAGTAGAGCCTTTTTTGAACAGAAGGTATTCATATGTCTCATTGCAACACATACACCAAAACATTAAGTTTATTGCAGGTTAGGACAGTTGGTGGAGTCATGAAAATCATCCCTGTACAACCTATTTGCCAAATGCACTCCCAGGACCCCTTGTGTACAGTGCAAATATAGTCTAAAAATATGAAGCAATTTGTTTCTAAACTGCATACAGTTGTTTTAGGCATTTTTGGCCTTCTCCAGTTCAGTGTGTGGAAACCATGGCTTCTATAGAGTATGGATTGGGACCCAACAAGCAAGAATAACCATTAAGGTTATAGAGAGAAGTAATATTTTTTATGTTAACTGAAAAGCAATATATTTAAAGGATTCAAGTTTTTCTAAAGGCATGCAGCTTCCCCCCAGACCCCCCCATACTTGCCCGAGACTGATCCTGATTCAAAGATGTGCACGAGACCTACTGCTTTCCTGGGTCTCTGCTTCCTCATTAGCTTAGACAGAATCAATCAACCACAGCCAAGGAGGAGAGAATTGGGGCGGGACTGAGCCACGCTCTGTGTGTCCCATAGACACACAGAGGCGGCTCGGTAGTGAGCACGCATAAATACCCCCATAGCAAGCAGCTTGCTATGGGGGCACACGGCAGAGGGAGGAGCCAAGAGTGCCAACAGGGGATCTGAGAAAAGGAGGATCAGGGCTGCTCTGTGCAACACCATTACACTGAGGAGGTAAGTATAGCATGTTTGTTATTTGCTAAAAAAAAATGTACATTGAATAGCACTTTAAAGAGTTTATAAACCTCTGGAATTAAAAAATAACAGAGCATATCCATCTACGGTGTATACTAGCCTCAATCGAAAGCATCTAGTGTGGTTCCTATCTAATCTTTCCTCCCTTTGCTATCTGCATGAATCACTTCTGGCAGTCTAACTCAACACCAAGCAATCCTGGGGGATTGTCCACCTCCAGAACTCAAAAGGCAATTTACAGCCTCGGCCATGCATGTTTTCCTATGAGTGAGTGTAGAGTGATGTGTGTCTTTTCCTTCCACTCAGGTCTCAGATTACACTGAGATCTCCTCTCATGCAATGCAGTGTGTACATCAAAACCTTACCCCCTGCCTTCTGGAGCTGAGAAAAATCCTTTGATCTTGGGGTCTGCAAAAAAACAGGCACAACTTGTGCAGGAGGAATTTTTTCCATCTCTTTGTATCATCAGAGGTTATTCTCTTCAGTGGATATATGTTAAAGTTTGTAAACACTTTAACCACTTAAGCCCCGGAGGATTTGGCTGCTAAAGGACCAGGGGTTTTTTTGCGATTTTTTACTGCGTGACTTTAACGGACAATTGCGCGGTCGTGCGACGCTGTACCTAAACGAATTTGACGTCCTTTTTTTCCCACAAACAGAGCTTTCTTTTGGTGGTATTTGATCACCTGTGCGATTTTTTGATCACGCGCTATAAACAAAAAAAGAGCGTAAATTTTGCAAAAATAACAATATTTTTCACATTTTTTTATATGAAATTCCCCAAAAAAAAAAGTAAAAATCAAAATTTTTAACATTTTTCGGCCAATTTGTTTTATGCTACCTATGTTTGGTAAAAAAAATCGCAAAAAGCGTATTTTGATTGGTTTGCGCAAAAGTTATCGCGTTTACTAACAAAGAGAAAGATTTTTGTCATTTTTGGTGTTTTTTTTTTTAACGCGTAATGGCGGCGATCTGCGATTTTTTTTTCGGTACTGCGACATTGCGGCGGACAGATCGGACCCTTGACTGACATTTTTGACACTTTTGGGGTTACCAGTGACATTACTGCAGTAATCAGTGCTATACATATGCACAGTTACTGCAAAAATGACACTGGCAGGGAAGGGGTTAACTTTATTGGACAGGGAGGGGTTAAGTGTGTCCTAGGGGCGTGCTTTCTACTGTGTAGGGACATTCCTATTGGTGTAAAAGCAAAGATCAACCGTTCTACATAGTAGAACGGTCAGATCTTTACTTTTACACAGGGAGAACTGACAGGCAGCTTGTTTACACAAGCTGCTCTGTCTTTCTCCCTTCACAGGAGCGATCGCAGTGTGACTGGCGGACATCGAGTCCGCCGGTCACACGCACTGACTTGCCTGTGAACGAGCCGCGGTGGGCGCGCGCCTCGGCGGGCGCGCGCCCGCCCGCGATAGGCTCGCAAGTCAGTGACAGGCGAGTGACGTACCGATACGTCACTCTGCCTGGCCGGGGCTGACCGCCGCAGTATATAGTCGTGCGGCGGTCGGCAACCGGTTAATACACAGAATGTTTTAGGGAGCGAAAATTTTAATTAATGATTATTCACATTTCCATTTATACAAATAGTGTTCTATGACTGTAATATGAAATTCTAGAGTTACAGAATCAAAATGTAGTTCACTTCAATATCCAACAAGTTCTACACAGAAATGGACATACTCGACTCAATATGTTCAGGCTCTGAAATGTATTATCATCATTAGCAAATGCATGCAACTTAACTCACATGTCATGCCGGTAAATGTTTTGCCAGGACAGAAGAAGTTGCACGCCTGTTCTGAATTAAAATTATGGTCCAGTGTCATTCACAAAGGTAAAACAAGTTAGCACATTTCAGATGTCTTGGTTTGTTATTGTCTATATCCTTCCATTTTTGTTTTCTTTGTTCTTATCTTAAAGGTTAAGGGAACTTTTGGAAAAAATTGCACTTATTCCTTTTACCCCTTTGCTCTAACGTAAACTAACCAAAAGCTTGCCTCCAAAAATGCAAATGTACCCTCGTTGATGGCCACAGCCTCTGATGTTTTATATTCACCACCATAAGTCTCACTCTCCCACACATCTCCGGCCTTGAGACACAACCCCATGAAACTCCATGGGGCTATCATGTGCAGGTGTGACTAGGAGAGTGGAGCCTACTGGTGATGGATGTAAACAAACACCAGATAACTGTGTCCTTCAGATTAAGGTAAGTATGCATCTGTGAAGGGGTAGGGTCAGTAAATTAAGCGCAGGGCAAATGGGCTAAAAAGATGGGTGCAATATGTTCAAAAAATGAAGTTACTCTTTAAAAATAGTTCACCGCACAGAAGATGCAATAGCATAGGAAAACAAGCACCTTTACTGTAGTTGCTGACACCTTTCAATGTCTTTTCGAGATGCCTGACATGCATTTGTATTGTTTAACCCTTTCAATTCCTTTTGACATGACCAGATTTTGATGCTTTGGTATATATTGGTTTATTAAACCATAACTTTTTAACTGTTTTTGCACACTAAAATGATTTTCAGTTCATATTGGGCCTTCACCTGGTAGTTTAAAAAAAAAAAATACTCTGCATATAAATATCATAATAAACGGAGAAATGGAAAAAAAATAGATAATGCAGTTTTAGTTTGTTTATTGCATAACATATTTTGTATGAATGATAGTATTCCAAATATTTTCACTTAATTATTTTCTTCTATTTATCCTGAGCACAGGGACCCCAAATACAGTCACGTGAAATAGTAAGTACACACCATGGAAATTGTTGACCTTTTCAATATATTTGAACAGGCAAGCATTAGATCGTCATTCATGCAGTGCCTACAGATAAAGGTGAACATAAAAAACACTAAAATTTGCCTTTTCAATTATTTAATCAACAAAAATACCAATAGATGTAATGTTGTATATTACAACCTTGTGCCTTAGCAACTAGTATTGCCAACTTGCAAAATGTTCAAACTGTGCATTCATTTAAGTAGCAAAGCAAAACCAACTTATTATGTTTCCACTGCCATGCTTCACAGTTGGTCTTCGATTTGTGCCAAACATGTCTACTGTTACTGTGAGCAAATAACCCTATCTTTGATTTATAAGTTCATAGCACATTCTTCCTGAAAACCTGCACTCATGTTATTTTTGAATAGTAAACACTTTTTTTTGACACACTCTCATATGCAGATTAAATAGCTAAAATCTCTTTTCAATTGTTTGACACCAGCTGTTGGAAGATTTACCGAAAGATCCCACAATGAAATATTTGGGTTTTTGGAGACTTCTTTTGGCATCAGTCCATCAGCTCTAGGTGTAATTTGCAGGACTGTTCATTCTTGGACAAATTAGCAGTCATTTGAAATCTACAACACTTGTAGATTTTTTTCCTAAAGTGTAATGAGTGCTTTCAAAAAATGTGGTGATCTTTAAAAATCCCCTCCCTAAATCATAGGCATCCATGGCCTTCTTTTTTACAGCCTAAAGCCCCGCACACACGATCAGATTATCGAACGATCTGTCCTCCGTTTTTTGTGGCTTGCTAGTCTGATGTGGAAAGTGAAGAGATTATTTTCATACGAATTTTCCCGTACGACAGAATTCTACTTCAGTAGTGATGTCATGTGTTGGATTGCTTTGTATGTGTTCTTTCATCTCTGAGCATGCCTAGTCTTGCTCTTAAGATTTTTTTCCGTCGAAATCTGTACTAATCAGATGAAAATCGGACGTTGTATTACGGACAAAAATTATATAGCCTGCACATCAGGATTTTGTCAGCCAAAAAGTCAGAGTTGGCTGTCGAAAGCACCATACTAACAATACGAAAATCGGCAGATCGGTCGTCGGACGAATTTTCCCTACAGATTTTCTTATCGTGTGTACGGGCCTTTAGAGAGGTCTTTTGATCTTGGCATAATGGCACCACACTCATCAACAGTAAATAGAATGCCAGGCCCTAATTACCTATGGTTCAAATTAGACATATTTTACCTGCATACTCCCTGAACAGCTTCTAATCATTGACAAAATTAGAAAATGCTGTGCTTCAGTTACAAGTGAAAAGCTAACCATCTGCCAACAACTATACCCATATACAAGGTAAAAAACAAATGAAATAAAGTCCAGCACAAATATTAGCACAAATTCAATCAATCATTTATTAAATAATAACTGTGATTTTACAAGTAAGTTAATATTTTACAAAAAGTGCATGTGCAAGAACATCAAGTCTCTTACCAGAAAACTATGAATAGGGGTTCATGGTTTTCTGGTAAGAGACTTGATGTTTCCGCACATGCACTTTTTGTAATATTAACTTACTTATAAAATCACAATCCAGAGTTGACACTATGGGCATAGCATCCAAGACTTCCACGTGATTTTATAGGCACCACTGGGAAGAGTCCAGACAGAGAGAAAGATGGACTATTAGATGGAGAAGTTCAGCTCCCTAAACCTCAGAAAAAATACATGCAAAGTCAGATGTTCTGCCCAATCTCCTCCGGTATCAGTCCCCAAAACATATGCAGAGAAGGGGCATTAAAAACCACTTTATCAAAAATATATTGCACTTATATTCAAAGAAAACATTACCAGCGCTGTATGTAATAATATCCAAAACCAAGATACTGGCTGAACAATGCGTGTGCGTGCGTGCATACATACCTTATAGCTTTACCCTCTTTTAGATTGTTGTTCCTAAAGTGTAATGAGTGTTTTCAAATAATTTGGATATCTTATAAAATCCCCTGTCTGACTCATAGGCATCCATGGCCTCATTTTTTATGGCCTAAGAAAGCTCTTTTGATCTTGACATGATGGCACCACACATCAACAGTGAAGAGAATGCCAGGCCCTGAATAACTAAGGTTCAAATAATACATATTTTACCTGCATGATTCCTGAGCAGCTTCTAATCATTGACAAAATAAAGTAAATTCTGTGCTTCAATTAAAAGTGAAAAACGAACCCCCCTGCCAACAACTATACCCTTTAACAAGGTAAAAAAAACAAAGGGCGGCACAAATTTTCACATAAAATCAACAGACCATGAATAACTAGGGTTTAAAAAAATACATATTTTATCCAACTTTACCACAAATGGAAAATTTAATTCTGGCCCTAATTTGTATTTTAACATGTAAATTTCAAAAGACATCTAGATACCTTGTCCTATACACATTACATCAATGATATTAGACATTTTCCTAAATCTGATCAACACATGTTCTGTCTAGATCTAGTATGATTCCTTTTCTTAGCCTATGCCTGAATAGCCATGCTTCTATACAATGTATAGTTCAAATGTATTAAACTTACACATCTTTATTCATTTTTATAATTATTTACATTGGGATTTTGGATGCATAAGCAGTACTATAAATTTTGTTTATATGTATAATAAACTGTATGCAATATATACAGGATGGGCTATTAAAGGAATACATCTTCTTTTAGCTTAGTGAAGCTGCATCAACTTTAGATATACAATTATGTGCAAACAAAATAATTTTGTTACTGTTCTTCTGTACATGATTAGGTGTTTAGACTGATCACAGGTTCACTTGGCCAAAATAAAAAAGTACTCCTTAAGAAGCAAACCAACAGCACTTAAGCAATATATATATATATATATATATACTAGACATTAAGCCCGTTAAATTAACGGGTGCTAGAACATATGGCTGACTGAGCGGCTCTCACTTATCTCTTTTTTTTTCTAACACCGCGAGAGCCGCATTACATAGCCAGCTCTGCACATAGCGCCCCTGTTGCCCCACCAACAGAGACACGCGCAGAGCTGACCGAGCGGCTCTCGCGTGCGAACGCGTACCCGCCTTGTGCCCGCGCACACCCGTCACTTCAAGAGTTTTGGCTGGCCGCCCGACTGGGGTGTATGTAGGATATCTATTCTATATTAATAATATGAAAGTGTCTCTGCGTCTGTCCCTGTGTCTGTGGGATTGCGCTATTGCGCATGTGCCCCACGGACAGCCGTTGGGACTGGGGGCGGGCACCATGTTAGGGGCCCCAGAAGTAAGTCACACTGACCTGTGTAGGATGGGGAGCTCCTCGGTGTCCGAGGCTGGGTCCTGGGTGTTGGGGGTTACCCCGATGATGGTGCTCTTCAGGGAAGTTCCTCTGGGTAGGCGGCTCCGGACCAGATCCATATTCCCCGGAGAGTCTACACTCACCCGCATGCTGGAGCCGGGCAGGAGCACCCCGTCATGGGTCAGGAGAAGAGGCAGGCGCCGGGGGATCTGGATAGAACCGCTAGAGGCCATGACTGGCCACACACACAATCTGCACACCGACTGACCAAACTCACTGACAGCTCCGAGTCCGGGCAAAGAGCAGCAAGACTACAACTACGGAGAACGGCCAGAGACAAATCATCTCCGCCTGAGGAAACCACCGCCATCTTGTGATATCCTACATACACCCCAATATAATCACCTCATCATATACTATACACCCCAGTATCATCACCTCATCAGATATCCTGATGATACTGGGGTGTATAGTATATGATGAGGTGATTATATTGGGGTGTATAGTATGTAGGATATCACAATATATGATGAGGTGAATTCTGTCCTCAGCCCTGTGAGGTGAATTCCCAATTGTAATACTCACAGTTGGCCAGTAGATGGCGGTGGTTTCCTCAGGCGGGGATGATTTGTCTCCGGCCACTCTCCGTAGTTGTAGTCTTGCTGCTCTTTGCCTGGACTCGGAGCTGTCAGTGAGTTCAGTCGCTCGGTTTGCGGATTGTGTGTGTGGCCAGTCATGGCCTCTAGCGGCTCTATCCAGATCCCCCCACGCCTGCCTCTTCTCCTGACCCATGACGGGGTGCTCCTGCCCGGCTCCAGCATGCGGGTGAGTGTAAACTCTCCGGCAGGGCCGCAGTGCGACTCATTTTCAGCCCTGGAGTTTCATGCCTTAGACCGGCCCACTTTAGTTCATGACTGACTATATTAAAATAATACAATTAAAACCTCAGAATATAAGTTTGCAATGGCTGCGGGCATGGTACAGGAGAATGCGGGGCTGCGGGCATGGTACAGGAGAATGCGGGGCTGCGGGCATGGTACAGGAGAATGCGGGGCTGCGCGCATGGAACAGGAGAATGCGGGGCTGCGCACATGGTACAGGAGAATGCGAGGCTGCGCGCATGGTACAGGGGAATGCGGGGCTGCGCGCATGGTACAGGGGAATGCGGGGCTGCGCGCATGGTACAGGGGAATGCGGGGCTGCGCGCATGGTACAGGGGAATGCGGGGCTGCGGGCATGGTACAGGGGAATGCGGGGCTGCGGGCATGGTACAGGGGAATGCGGGGCTGCAGGCATGATACAGGGGAATGTGGGGCTGCGGACCTGGTACAGGGGAATGCGGGGCTGCGGGCATGGTACAGGGGAATGCGGGACTGCGGGCATGGTACAGGGGAATGCGGGGCTTCGGACCTGGTACAGGGGAATGCAGGGCTGCGGGCATGGTACAGGAGAATGCGGGGCTGCGGGCATGGTACAGGAGAATGAGGGGCTGAGGGCATGGTACAGGAGAATGCGGGGCTGCGGGCATGGTACAGGGGAATGCGGGGCTGCGGGCATGGTACAGGGGAATGCGGGGCTGCGGGCATGGTACAGGGGAATGCGGGGCTGCGGGCATGATACAGGGGAATGCGGGGCTGCGGGGCTGGTACAGGAGAATGCGGGGCTGCGCGCATGGTACAGGGGAATGCGGGGCTGCGCGCATGGTACAGGGGAATGCGGGGCTGCGGGGCTGGTACAGGAGAATGCGGGGCTGCGGGCATGGTACAGGAGAATGCGGGGCTGCGCGCATGGTACAGGGGAATGCGGGGCTGCGCGCATGGTACAGGGGAATGCGAGGCTGCGCGCATGGTACAGGGGAATGCGGGGCTGCGGGCATGGTACAGGGGAATGCGGGGCTGCGCGCATGGTACAGGGGAATGCGGGGCTGCGGGCATGGTACAGGGGAATGCGGGGCTGCGGGCATGATACAGGGGAATGCGGGGCTGCGGACCTGGTACAGGGGAATGCGGGGCTGCAGGCATGGTACAGGGGAATGCGGGGCTGCGGGCATGGTAAAGGGGAATGCGGGGCTTCGGACCTGGTACAGGGGAATGCAGGGCTGCGGGCATGGTACAGGAGAATGCGGGGCTGCGGGCATGGTACAGGAGAATGAGGGGCTAAGGGCATGGTACAGGAGAATGCGGGGCTGCGGGCATGGTACAGGGGAATGCGGGACTGCGGGAATGATACAGGGGAATGCGGGGCTGCGGACCTGGTACAGGGGAATGCGGGGCTGCGGGCATGGTACAGGGGAATGCGGGGCTGCGGGCATGGTACAGGGGAATGCGGGGCTTCGGACCTGGTACAGGGGAATGCGGAGCTGTGGGCATACTACAGGAGATGCAGTGCTGCGGGCATGGCACAGGAGTACCATGCCTGCAGCACTGCATCTCTTGTAGTATGCCTGCAGCCCCGCATAATGGCAGGCAGTGCTGCAGTGGAGGAGTCTCACTTACCTGTTCCTGACATGTGCTGGGGAGGATGGGGGAGCTCCTCGTTGTCGGAGGCCGGGTCCCGGGTGTTGGTGCCGGGTGGCGCCATTTTTAAATCTAAGGCAACTGATCAGAACTCCGCCTCCCCAGCACATACGAATTCAGAACGGTGGCTACTGAAACTATCGGCAGTACAACGGCCCTCACACTGCACCATTATCGGGGGTGACCCCCAAAACCCGGCCTCCGACACCGAGGAGCTCCCCCAGCCTACACAAGTCAGTGCCCGCCCCCAACCCGCCCCCAGTCCCAATGGCTGTCCTGTGGCACATGGGCAGTGGCGCATTTCCACGGACACAGGGAATCTGGAATGTGGATGCAGGGACACATGGGTTTTATTAATATATATATATACACATTTCCAGCAGTAGAGATCTAAACTCAAGATAACATGAAGGATTATAACCTGCTGTTCATGGAATTTCTGCTGTCAAATAAATATGCAAATTTTATTCATCAAAGTGTTGAATTTATACTGTCTGGATGGCCATAGCAATCATTATTGGTGATGGCAGCATACTATGCATTTCAAACACTGTAGTGTACTATGCATTTCAAACAATGTAGTCTACAAATGGTACCGAATAAAACCTAATCTTTTTAGATTGCATAGAAGATGAATTACAATCCTGAAATAATAATGTGACTATTACTATGTTTGATGGCATGTGTTATTAAAGAAAAAAATGTAGGCTAGATTTTATGGTGTTTGGCAGAAAAATATGTCTCCTTTACCAGCAAATCAAAATGAGGTACAAAGTTTCTAATACAAAAATTGTAGGAAAAGTGAAAAAGTATTTTGCTGTATTTCTGCTACGAGAATATATATATACAGTAATAATAATAAAAACACTTTAGAAAACTATAAAGTAGGTTATGAAACTATAGCATTGAAATAAAGAAGACATCTTTAGAGTATTGTTACAAAGACTGCAATAAACATTACTAAATTCATTTAAAATGTTTCTATGGTTTACAGCGAGGTAGCCAGGATGTTTAGAGCTATTTTTTTTTTCTAGGTACTTATAATCTACAATTAGATGTGTTCAGTTTCATTTTAAGAAAGAAAGAGTGATAATAATACAATACCTACCAATGTCAGACATCTCTGGAACTGTGACAATATAGGGTCCATCAGGAAATTCTGGAGCATTGTCATTGATATCCTGTACTTTAATAATAAACTCTGATTCTGGCTCAAGGGGCTTGTTGGTTCTTCTGTCAATTGCTTGGGCATGTAGAACATAATGTGATTTTTGTTCCCGGTCTAGACTTTTTGTTGCATGAATATCCCCTGTTGTGTCATCAATGATAAATATAGTCCCCGCTCCTTCTCCAGTTAATATATACTTCACTGATCCATCACCTTTGTCCGAATTTGAATGCAGCTGTAAGGCAAAAAAAGCTACATAAGTGAAAAGCAATCAATTTGTGTTTATTAATGTACATTAAAAAAAGATTCCTCTTTGATCCAATAGTAAACACATGCTTTTGGCATATCCTTCTTAGTTCTCTTAGGGTCCATTCACACTAGCGCGACTTGTCAGGCGACTTGGTCGCCTGACAAGTCGCGGTCAGTCGCTCGCCATTGAATAGTACAGGACCCGTTCTAATAGGAGCGACACAAATCGCTCCGACTTAGAAAAAGGGTCCTGTACTACTTTGGGGCGACCTGGATTGACTTCAATTATATGAAGTCCCTGCAAGTCGCGCTGAAGTCGCGGTGCAGGCTGTGCACCGCGACTTCACAGGTCGCCCCAGCAAGTCGTGTCGCGCCAGTCTGAATGGGCGCTTACATTAAAGTAGAACTAAAGGCAAAATGTTTTTCATTTCGGATAGAGTAAAGGAGGCTTATAACCCCTGTCAGTTTATTTTGCCATCTGTGCCACATTGGAGAGATTTCCTTTCACTTCATGTCCCACAACAAAAACAAGAAATCAGCGGAAATCCCTACATGGAGATATCCCTGATTTTCACCAGTATTACCAGCAGTAGTGTCCCCATTGAACGTTTTCTCCTCTATGAAAGTTCTGAGGACAACCCAAAAATGTCTTCTTACTTTCCAATGATAATGGTACACATGACAAAAAGGGAACACAGACAGCAATGCTTAAACATGCTAAAATTTGCATGAAATTTTAGTTATTGGCCTAAGATTTACTTTAAATAGCCTTAGACTTATTTATTTTATTGTTTTAATACTAAGACTTGATTACAGTCTCCACCTGGCATCAAAACATCAGGTTTACTAGAATATGGTTTGGGCGTACTCGAGAAAACTCTCTTAAAAGATGGAGTCTTAAGTAAGTGCCTGCTTTTAGCTTTTGAACAGAAACTATGTTTAGGAATGTTTCTACTTATCTAGATTTACAGCACAAGGTCTTCAGTATCACATTAGTTGATTAGTATTTTAATACATTACATATAGCCTGCTGCTATATACCAAAGATACAAAGTACTAACATTTCTTAAAATCATATCTCCACAGACAGACAGAGTCATTAAGTGGATTCTATATCATGTCTGCAACCGTAATTTTGCTAGACATTCAATAGCGGAGCCTAACATCTTTGTGAATAATTATCCAATGAAATTTATAGCTGTATTGCTAACTGGGTTGTTCTTTTATAATTCAGGACTAACTGTAAGGAGATTCATTTATATTTTATCATCCTGTTTTATTTTCTTGTAAGCTATGCTGATTTGTTTTCAGATCACCATAGGTCAAGTTTACATGCATTAAGTACATGCATTAGGAATAGTCTGCATCTCCAATATCCTTGTAGACCACATCAGAATATTCTGAACTCATGAAGCATCCTTCACTCACCAAGAGTCTCTCTGAATATTCACAACGGTCTATCTGAATAATTCAAGAGCTGTTAAGGTTGTCTTATGAGCTGGTATTTTGTTGTTTATCTTCCTTATTCATAAGTAAGTTATTCCAAAACTATATCCCAGTGAATAACAATAGCAGGCATTATGCAATCCTATGACAAAAATATTTTTTCTTTTAATTCATATTCATGCCAAGCGCTCATGTAAAACAGCAATAATGTCTAAGGAACATTGTTCAGCTGTACAGAACACATTACGATCAGTCTTAAATGTACCAAGGAAAAAAGCAAATATGCATACAACAGGTGTCTGATAATTATGAAGTGAAATTACATTTCCTCAATGTTTAAAAGTCATTCCAAACCTCCTCTAGGGTGTCAGGTACTGTAAAACAACAGAAGAAAGCGACTCTGTCTAATTCTGCTAATTTGAGTCTATCAACGTTTTCGAAATATCAAATAGTATGTATTACCTTTATTTGTAAATTATCATTGTGGAAAACTGCATGTTAGGAAATAGGATATAATCAGGGCTTTTTTTCTCGGAGGATGGGTGAGGATCTCTGCCCTTCTGAGTCTCCCCTTGTCTCTGCCCCTACCCACCTTGGATCAGCGTCCCTTGTTTCCACCCCCCACCCACCTCCCTGTACTGGCCCTTTTGGAGAATACAGAAACAAGTATCAATTTGAAGTGCTAATAATTTTTTTATGGAATTTGGTATTGATAACTAGTAAAGCAGTAAATTAGATCCCCTGCTGCCAGCAATAACAGACCCCCAGCAACAATAGATCCCCCCCCAGCAGCAATAGCACCCCTCTGCCTACCAACAACATACACTCCTTACAACTATAGACACCCTCAACAGCAATGGACCCCCTGCAACAAAATACCACCGAATCAACAATAGTCAGCATCAATAGACCCTCCAGCATCATTAGCTCTTTCCCTTAACAGTAGATCCCTAACAGCAACAACTGACCCCCAGCAACACAAGACCCACCCCACAACAATAGACCCTCATTAAAAAATAGATCCCCTCCAGTGGAAATACATCCCCCAGCAGCCAGCATCAATAGACCCTCCAGTAAACTCCAGCACCTCTTGCCATTACATACATTTAGTTCTGGAGGTCCCGGAACTGTTTTCCCCCATGTTCCCCCTGAAATAAAGCCCTAGATATAATTAAATATTAAATAACAATATACAACATAAATTATTAATTGAATTGCTAAAAACAGCTACTAAAATCCAAATATTTACATACTATCTCTAGCTGTACACTATAAGCAAAAGATGTTGATAAATATGGCATTTATGTAAGTTTTATGTGCTGCCTATTGAGTATGTCAATTTTCACTGCAGTTGGAGGAAGGCAATACTCAAGCATAATGATAGCTTTCTTCTGGGAATACATTAGGGTAAGGTCCCTATATCTTTAAAAATATAGTGTGCTGTTATGCAATATTATTTTAATTTATTGTCTTCTGTTCTGATAATTACTTGAAATTGTTACACAGTGCATATATGTGTTATTAAAGCCCAACAAGCTGGGAAAAGAAAAAAAAACTGCTCCCCCCAAGCATATTCAAGGTATAGTGCTTGTTTTGCTTAGGGAAGATCTATTAGAAAGTAATGTTTATCTTAATTCTTGGTCGAGCAGGCATCTATTTCCACCCATTCTGGTAGTGACAACCCATCCTTCTAAGCTGTTTCTCATATATGGTCATGTTACCACCTCCCCAATGTAATCATGTATAATGCAGAACCAGCGACAACCCCTGGTTCTCCATTGCATGTACTTACTTTTAGGGTCTTCCCAAGGGGGTGAACCAGAGTGTCACCTGCCACAGGACAATGGAAATAGTAGGTATTTTTTTTCCATTATATTTTCCCAAGACAAAACAAGTATTATATCTAGAATATTCTTGGAAAAGGGGGAAGATAGTGGACACCATATTTTATTTTCTGGGGTTTACTTTGGGTGGGATGTAATATCTTGTGAAAAAATATGGAGGCACCAATTGTTGACCTTCTAATTATTTTCTGAGCCTCTTATTTGGATGCTTATTTCACATTAGTGAAGTATTCCAAGACACAGGGTCAGTCAGTAATACATATGGTAAGTACAGTACACATTGGAGTCAAAGACTGACCAAGAAAATTTCTAGCAACAGCTCTGAGGAATATCATTACTTCAACGGCCTGTTTACACCAGTGGGCACACATTATGAACCATATAATGCATTGGCTGGTGTGTGCTTGGTAGGTGCAGTGTGATGCATTGCTAAAACACATCCCAGTGTTTACTGCACAACAATGCATTGTGACATGATGTCATGCTTTGATAGCTTTTATTTGGGATGTGAAAATTCAGGTGAGCTGCATGTTTACCTATTCCACACCAATGCACATGTATAGTGTAAACAGAGCAAAAACAATTGTTTTCTATATGTCCTTGCATTGAGCCTGCATTTATCAATACAGATCAACGCAGGCTCAATGCACCTGGTCTGAATGAGCCCTTAGACTAATATCACACTAAGTTAAACATTTTGTCATGGGTGTTTGATGAGGGGTGTATTGCCTTAACTGATGTTCTGTTTAAAAAAATTATTATGACTAAAAATTGATATTAAGGGGTTGATTTACTAAAAGTGGAGCACTCAGATTATGATGCAGCTGTGCATGGTAGCCAACCAGCTTTTAACTTTAGCTTGTTCAATTAAGCTTTGGCAATAAAACCTAGAAACTGATTGGTTTCTATGCAGAGCTGCACCAGATGCTCCGGTTTTAGTAAATGACCCCCTATTGATGTCTTTGTATCCTATTTTGCCTTTCTCCTATTACGATTTGTAATTTTCTTTCCATGGGTATATTTTTTTCTTAAAGCTAAAACTCTAAAACATTTTATTTGCCTTTGGATGGAGTGACGATAGTATAGAAACTCTGCCACATTTTTGATTACTGTCAGTTTATTCCTATACTGGTCACAACTGCACCTCCCATTTCTTGTATAGGCATTGCAGGGAGGTATGGAAAAATCTCCCTTGAGGGGTCATAGACAGAAATGTACAAACTATTAAAAGGAACAGAAAATGGGAAGAGTTATGTTTTTCTGTAATAAATACATGTTTCTAATAGAACAATACATTTTGTAATATCAAAGCACCTGTTACACGAGGGGCGGAGCCGGCTAGCGAGGCAGATGGAAGCGTGAGCCAGAAGCTCCTCGCTAAACAGACATATCGGAGCGATTAGAACACGGATGGTCAACCCAAACACAGCCAGCTGCACACCGGACATTCCCAGGCATCACCCGAACATGCCACAAAAGCGCAAAGATCGCTGCAGACCCGGTAAGATGAAAGACTTTTTTTCACCTCACACCAGGCCGCTCAGCCAAGATGGCGCCGGCCCGCCACGAGCGCCCAGCACTCAGAACATACCTTCTGTGTATACATAGGCTGAAGGTGCCTTGTACAATGCTAGTATTGCATCTAGAATCTCACCCCCCATGCCGAATCGTTGCAGAACTTTATGAAGATAACCCCAGTGTATCCTGTCAAAGGCCTTTTCGGCATCAAGGGACAGGAACACAGTGGGAGTACGAGTGGACTCGGCATGGTGGATGAGATTCAGCATTCTTCTTGTGGCATCAGTTGCCTGACGACCCATTACAAACCCTACCTGATCCTGTTTGATAAGGCCAGGCAGGAATTTCGATATTCTGTTAGCCAAAATTTTTGCGTAGACCTTCAGGTCCACGTTTAACAAAGAGATGGGCCTGAAGTTCTTTGCGCAATCCGGGGGTTTCCCCGGTTTAGGTAGTGTAACCACAGTAGCCTCCAACATCTCAGGAGGGAAAGAGGCAGAGGTGGCAGCCGTCTGGAATACCCTCCGGAGTTTCGGGGTTAGAATCTGCGTATACTGCTTATAGTACTCCGAAGAGAACCCATCAGGGCCAGGAGCTTTATTAATGGGTAGAGATTGAATGACCTTACCGATTTCAAGGTCTGATATAGGGAGGTTCAGTTCCTTTAAGTCTGTGGGTTGTAATTTGGGTAGGGAACCAAATTTAATATAACAAATGGCACTCGCCAGGGGTGCCCTTTATCCCCATTGATGTTTGTTTTATTGATGGAACCCTTTGCAGAAAAAATTAGAAGCCACCCGGGAATTGGAGGATTAGATATTAAGAAAATCAACAACAAGTTTTCGTTGTTTGCGGACGACGTCATCTTGTCCGTGACGTCTCCCCGGTCCTCTTTATTGGCAGTCCAGGAGGTGCTCAAAGAATTTAGCTCAGTTTCATATTACAAGGTGAACGACACTAAGTCAAACATGCTAGGCGTGGCAATTCCCGAACACCTAGCGAAAGAAATTCAAGGCAGTGTTCCTTTTCAGTGGGGTAATGGACATATCGACTACTTAGGTATCAAGCTTACTAGCAAGGCTGGGGACCTTTACAAAACAAACTTTACACCATTTCTTGACGTCCTCACACAGGAGTTATCTAGACTGGGCAAATTCTACCTTACTTGGTCAGGCAGGAATGCAGCGTTTAAAATGCTGACATTCCCAAAGCTCCTGTACCTGTTTAGAGCACTCCCCATCAAGATTCCCTTAACGTTCTATCGATCAGTTCAGTCTCTGATGTCTAAATTCCTCTGGGCCGGCAAAAAACCCTGCTGCTCTCATATGCACCTGATCAAACACCCCCTTATGGGGGGTATGGGTGTCCCGGATGTACGGGACTACCATATGGCTGCTATACTCACCCAATCCATCCACTGGCTGAAACACGCCCAATCACCCAGCTGGAGGTCCATTGAGCAGGCGGTGCTTACTCAGGGTACCCTAGCGGACCTCATCCTCAGTATTCCATTGTCTAATGGCAATTATCCAATGGCGCACCCTACTATTATGCCCACAATACAGGCATGGCGCTACTTTTATGCTCACAGTGCCAAACGTACTAAAAAAGTAGATGTCCCTATCCCTTTGACTGCGCTCTCTTTCATATCCCCAGACCTGCATTTGGGGCACTGGTCCACATATGGCCTCCACACGCTTAGAGATATCACACACAACCCGGAAGGCTTTACTTTCTCTGGATGGTGTACTCGCTATCCATTGTTTGCTAAAGAATTCTTCGCATACTCCAGAGTATCCCACTTGATTTCCACAACATCTTCAGTCAACATCCCTTTCCCTGAACCGATTCACATGTTGTGCTTCGGAGCCAATCTACACACGAAAGGAATAGGTAAATTTTATGCCTCCCTACACGACAAGAAGTCATTTGAGAAAAACACCTATCATACAAAATGGGAGGGGGACCTAGGTCAGGAATTTACAGAAGTTCAGTGGTTACGTTCTTATACCCATTCAGCCACCCACACTAGATGCTCTAATTTTAGGGAAGGTCTTTTAAAAATACATCAGCGGTGGTATAAAACGCCGTATTCCATTGCCAAATACTACCCGGGCGTCTCAAACTTATGCTGGAGACAATGCGGGCAGGTTGGAACTATACTACACGTTTTGTGGTCCTGTATCTCCTTGCGGAGCTTTTGGGCTTCTGTTTCTAAACTGATTGCGGAGGTAACGGGAATGTTGAACAAAGTTACTGTAGAACAGGCATTACTAGGCATAAACATTGACAGATACCCTCCCCAATTGAGAACGGTGGTTCAAAATATTCTTTTTGCTGCACGGCTGTCCATAGCACGCAGGTGGAAATGTGAGGATATCCCTACCAGGAGGGAAGTGATACAAATAGTAGGAGAATCGTATGCACACGAGAAAACTCTAGCCATCTCTGCCTTTAAAATGCAACAGTTTCGGACGAGATGGTCCGCCTGGACTGAATATGTTGGACAGCGTGGTGCCCAATAAACTAAACTCCTCTTACCATATATATGATTGATACTGTGGACGTTGAGCTGGGGGACATGGGTGGGGGAGGTGGGGATGGGCACAAGAGAGGGGACGCAGCAGGATCCCTTTGGGGCGTTCCCCCCTGGAGTGGCTCTTACGCCGCAATGCCTTGCCCCGCGCCCTCTCCCATGGGTCGCGGCGTGAACTTGATTTCATTGTGTATTTGGGTGCCTCGCTGTCCGAGTCATTTAATCCAATTGTTACTGCTGTGGGTCATACCTTCATACCGTTAATCCTTTAAACTTTTGTTCAGTCATTTCAATTGTAATTATCGGTTGTGCATTTACTCATAAGTTATGTTATAATGTAACTGCTCCATGCTTGTACTTCCATTTGATTTGCTTGTAAATCATTATTTCTGCAAAAACCAAATAAAAAGATTTTCAAAAAAAAAAAAAAAGCACCTGTTACACACATATCTACTGAGTAGGTAGTAGCTAAACATATTTTGTTATTTCCTAAGTGCATGAGCTTTAAAACCAATATAGAACTTTCACATAACAAATACTTCTGTACAAGTCAGTGACATAAATAAATTGCCACTTTTTTTCAAGCAGTTCTGCAATATTACTCACATCATCAGGGTGCCTGTTAAAGTGCTTTCCCAATTAATTTATTTCAATATGTACTATTTTATGGTAAGTAAATTAGTTGCTTCAAGCACAATCCCCTTATGTAATTTGCAGACTGACACTAATCCAATCATATATTAAATGATAAATTGATACATGAACTAAACAGTTCACACTTCCATTTCAGTAAAGTTGTTAATGAATACCATCAAAATTCAGGAGCTCTGTGAAGTAACATGTGGCTAGAGAAAAGGAGTAAAAAAATAGAATTCTAGGCCTTTCATATTGCTGTTCTTTAAAATGGTCCTCCATTTTTGTCCTTACAAATGTTTCTTATAAACCTTTGGTGTCATACCAGGAGTTCTGAACCTTTGGCATCATACCAGGAGTTCTGATATTTTCTGCATGTACTCAATATCTACATAATGAGACGAATAGTAACTGCAGCACAATATTCAAAAGGGTCATCAACTTATCCGGAATCATATGTTTACATACATTTTAGGTTTAATTACATTTTATGTAACAATCAGGATTTTTTTTTTGCAAACTCCAATCAACATCCTTCCCCCTCCAAAAGTTTTATATTGTTCCATAATTTTAAATATAAACTTAAGGCAGGTATAATGGTAATCACACATTTCTTTTAACTTTATTTTTTAACATACAATATTACTGGACAAATCTCCAGAGTATGATTTAAAATTTCATTTTTTTTTCATTAAAGCATAACTAAACCATAAAACAAAAAGGTAATATATTGCAGCTTACCAGCTGAATTATATACCAGCTTACAAAGCTAAACAAATTTTCATCAAACACAGAAAGACCACCTACATTAAAGACTTGTATAACAGACTTTAGACATCATTAAAGGCTAATTCTACTTTTTGAAAACACATACATAAAAAAAAATCCATGCATTACACTGATTAAACACAATTTGCATTGCCTGGATAGTGGGTGTAATGCACAAGCCTAAATAGGATGTAACATAAAACATGCCCAGAATGAAAGACTTAGCCTTTAAATCTTCCCTGTATACCTAAATATTTCAATCGTAATAAATTGTCAAGATGCTGCTTCTCGCTGCCCACACAATACTTTATTGTACATAATACATCTATTTATATCTAAAAACCATATTAAATATTATAAACAAGTAATGTAACATGTATTTCTTGCCAGAAATGCAATGTCCTTGTCACAAAACAAAAACAATATTATCTTTCAGTGTAAACTACTAATTCCATCAATCCACCATGTAATGGAGATTAGCAAAGGCAGACATGTTTCAAATCCAGCCTAGATGGCTATTGTTGTTCCTCCCCATAGATACAGGGTAAACTTGAGCATGGTCACCCAGAGACAGTAAATGTGTCACTCACATGATTACCAGGTAAAAATTAAAAGATGTATGCTGAAAAACAAACCAATGCAGGGCTTCATTTGAGGACTTGAAAGCTGCAATGTATAAAAGATTTGTTTTTTGAATTTAGATACACTTTAACCACTTAAGGACCAGGCCTATTTCTGACACTTGTTGTTTACAAGTTAAAATCTTTTTTTTCTAGAAAATTACTTAGAAACCCCAAACATTAAATATTTTTTTAGCAGAGACCCTAGAGAATAAAATGGAGATTGTTGCAATACTTTATGTCACACCGTATTTGTGCAGCAGTCTTCCAAACGCAATTTTTTATGTCACACCGTATTTGTGCAGCGGTCTTACAAACGCAATTTTTTTGGAAAAAAAAAACACTTTTTTGAATGAAAACATAAGTTAAAGTTAGCACAATGTTTTTCTATAATGTGAAAGATAATGTTCCGCCAAGTAAATAGATAACCAACATGTCATGCTTCAAAATTGCGCTCGCCCGTGGACAAACATTGATACTTAAAAATCTCCATAGGTGACTATTTAAAGATTTCTACAGGTTACCAGTTTAGAGTTACAGAGGACTTCTAGGGCTAGAATTATTGCTCTCACTCTAAAAATCGCGGTGATACCTCACATGTGTGGTTTGAACACTGTTTACATATGTGCGTTCACTTCTGCGCGAGAGTTCGGAGGGCCGGGGCGCTTTAATTTTTTCTCATTTATTTTTACCTTTTTATTTTTACACTGTCCCTTTAAAAAATGTTTTTTGGTCACTTTTATTCCTAATACAAAGAATATAAACATCCCTTGTAATAGAAATAAGCAGGACAGGTCCTCTTTAATGTGAGATCTAGGGTTTAAAAAGACCTTAGATCTCACATCTACCCTTAAAAGCAAAAAAAAGTCTTTTTTTTTTCAGCAAGAAAAAAAAAGAGCCCTTTAAGGCCGTTGGGAGGAAGAAACGTATGAAGTCGCTCCGGTCCTCCAAGGCCATAGAGTCACTCACTCAACTTCCTGTCTGGGACATGGACATGGACTGCGGCGGGCAGTCCGGAGGTGGTTAAGCCCCTATACAGTAACATTCAGTAAGAAAAGGATAACCAGCACTCTGAGCCAATTAGGCTCCACAGTACTGTCCATCTTACACTGAGATCCTCCCAAGAGAATGAGAGAGCAAAGTTATGACTCCATTGGTGTACTACTGCTACTCATTGTCCAGTGACACACTATCAGAGGTCTCAGACCACTTAGTATTGTTCATCTACAGTGTAGTGTGCAGGACTGGAGGGTGTTGTCTGCAGATGAGACTGAACCATAAGACCGGTTGATCAAAAACAATTCTTATAGCTATATTATTTTAATTTTATTGTTTTAACCACTTGCCTACTGTGCACTTAAACACCCTTCCCATCCAGGCCAATTTTCAGCTTTCAGCGCTCTCACACTTTGACTGACAATTGCGCGGTCATGCTACACTGTACCCATTTGAAATTTTTATCATTTTTTTCACACAAATAGAGCTTTCTTTTGGTGGTATTTAATCATCTCTGGGTTTTTTATTTTTTACAAAAAAAAAAGAATAAAGACAGAAAATTTTGAAAAAAAAAAAAAAAGTTTCTTATTTTCTGTGAGTAAATTTTGAAAATAAATTTTTCTCCTTCACTGAAGGGCGCTGATGAGGCGGCACTGATGGGCACTGATAGGCTGCACTGATGGGCACTGATGAGGCGGCACTTATGGGCACTGATGAGGTGGCACTTATGGGCACTGATGAGGAGGTACTAATATGCCGCAATGATGAGCACTGATAGGCGGCACTGATAGGCGGCACTGATAGGTGGCACTGATAGGGGGCACTGATAGGGGGCACTGATAGGCGGCACTGATGAGCACTGATAGGCGGCACTGATGAGCACTGATAGGTGGCACTGCTGGGCACTGAGAGGTGGCACTGCTGGGCACTGAGGTGGCACTGCTGGGCACTGAGAGGCGGCACTGGCGGGCGGCACTGCTGGGCACTGAGAGGCGGCACTGATGGGCACTGGCGGATGGCACTGATGGACACTGACGGGTGGCACTGATGGGCAGCACTGATGAGCACTGATGGGCAGCACCATCAGTGCCCACACTCAGTGCCCATAGTGCTGCCAGTCAGTGCTTATCAGTGCCTAGATGAGCAGGCACTGATGGGCACTGACTGGCAGCACTATGGGTACTGATTGTGGGCATTGATGGGGACACTGATGGCGGGCACTGTGGGCACTGATGGGGGGGCACTGTGTATGTTTTTTACCTTGTAGTAATCAGGGCACTGGTGATCAGTGCCCTGATTACATGTCTCTTTGTCCCTGGTGCTGTGCAGCTCTCCCTCCTTCCTCACACTGCAGTCTCTGTGTGAGGAAGGAGCGCCGGCGATGAGAGATGATCTCATATGTTTACATATGAGATCATCTCTCATTGGATGATCCGATCACGTGGTGAATGGCCGCTGTGATTGGCCATTCACCACGATCTGTTATCGGCCGTGTCCAAGGGACACGGCCGACACAGATTCTCCCCGCTGCGCGCTCGCGGGAGCGCGCGGGGGGCGTGTCACTGGGAGGCCGTTTAAAAACGGCCTCCCGAAAATTCGAGTCCGCGCTGCAGCCGTATATAGGCTGTAGCGCGGATGGCAAGTAGTTAATATCTGTGCCTGTGTTTAAATTATTGTATTTTTTTAAAAATAACAAACAGGTTTATACTTATCTGCTCTATGCAATTTAATTGCACAGAGTGGCCTCAAACCTCCTCCTATCGGGTCCTATCGGTATGCTGGCGCTCCTGGCTCCTCCCCTCTGCTAAGTGCTCCCATAGAAAGCCACTTTTTATGGGGACACTTGTGCAAGCTCACTCCTGAAAATTGAAGGAATAGGGAAGAGCGCCTCTGAGTGCAAAGTAAAAATTTACTGCAGTGATAAAATCAGTCTCCACCTCGCGGTCTCCCGTCTGCCCGGATACACACAGCCAGCCAGCATGACTGTCTGCACCCAAGGCTCCTCAGGACCCTGCGGACCCCCGCCACTCCATCTCGGAGCTGCTGAACCAATTACACATGCTAACATCCTTACTGTTATGTAAGTTACTGATGATTTTATCGCAGCAATAAATTTTTACTTTGCACTCAGAGGCGCTCTTCCCTCTTCCTTGACTTGTTATCCAGAGTTGACTTCACTCTTCTTGAGAGCTGGCCCTGAGTTGCTGCCATCCCAGGTACTGGTCTGGACCCCGCTTACGTACTTCCTCAAGTTCCTTTAACCACTTGCCGACTGCCTAACGCCGATCTACGTCGGCAGTCAGCCCCTCACAGGCAAAGTGACGTAGGGCTACGTCACTAGCTTGTGAGGGTCTAGGGAGCGAGCGCGCGCCCCCGGAGGCGCGCTCCCGCTCCCGCATGGTCACGGACCCCCCCGCGCGTGTGACCGGCGGACCCGATGTCCGCCGGTCACTCGGCGATCGGCGGGGGAGAGGGAGAATGTCAGGCAGCTTGTGTAAACAAGCTACCTGTCATTCTCCTTGCTGTTAGGATACTGATCACTCGGATCTAGTATGTAGATCCGTTGATCAGTGTCCATACAGCTCAAGCCCCAGCCAATCACAGTAGAAAGCACGCCCCTAGGGATACACACAGCCCCTCCCTCCCAAATAAAGTTAACCCCTTCACTACCAGTGTATTTTTACAGTAACAGTGCATATATATAGCACTGATTACTGTAGAAATGTCACTGGTAACCCCAAAAGTGTCAAAAATGTCAGTCAAGGGTCCGATCTGTCCGCCCCAATGTCGCAGTACCGCAAAAAAAAATCGCAGATCGCCGCCATTACACGTTAAAAAAAAAAACAACAAAAATGACAGAAATCTTTCCCTTTGTTAGTAAACGCGATAACTTTTGCGCAAACCAATCAAAATACGCTTTTTGCGATTTTTTTTACCAAACATAGGTAGCATAAAACAAATTGGCCGAAAAAGTAAAAAAATTTTGATTTTTAAATTTTTTTTTTGGGGAATTTCATATAAAAAAATTTGAAAAATATTGCTATTTTTGCAAAATTGACGCTCTTTTTTTGTTTATAGCGCGTGATCAAAAAATCGCACAGGTGATCAAATACCACCAAAAGAAAGCTCTGTTTGTGGGAAAAAAAGGACGCCAAATTCGTTTAGGTACAGCGTCGCACGACCGCGCAATTGTCCGTTAAAGTCACGCAGTGCCGAATCGCAAAATACCCCCTGGTCGGAATGGGGGTAAAATCTTCCGGGGCTTAAGTGGTTAAGACTTTCATTAGTCCCCTTATCCAGTGATATGCGCATGGACTATTTATCCCCCCTGTGCATCCCAACCCTCCTGTCCCCAGCATTTGCACTACCATTATTGCTGCTTTATTATTATTGCTGCTATATCATTGCCTATATCCTTAAGCGCCTATACACCTCTGACTCCTGAAAATTGATGTCTGCATCTATAGACACAGAAAGGGGGATGGCACATCACTGGTCCAAGACAACTGTGGGACCATTCACAAAATGTAGTGTGGCTCATGCATGCGCAGTGGGCAACTGGCTGTGAAGCTGCAAGCCGCATAGCTGGTTACCCAAAGTTAGGATACCAGTGTTGGGAACCAGAAGGCTAGTGAAGAACAAGCCAGGATGAGGATGGAACTGGATCTCTAGACAGGTAAGTGTTCTTTTATTAAAAGTCAACTGCTATGGCATTTGTAGCAGCTGACTTTTATTTTTTTTACAGAATGAACATCCTCTTGTTGTAATGTATTTTACAGTAGTAACGTTAGTAAAGGATATAGGCATGACACAACCAATTTCTATTTTTGGAGCCTGACACAGTTCAGGCTGATTTTCAGCAAGCATATATAACTAATTATAGCTACTCAACCAATCTGAGAATCTTATTCCTCTTTTTGTCTGGTTTTAAATTTATAACTTCAGACCAAGGCTGATTGTCGTTTTTTTTCACATCAGATGCACAGTAGGAGGTCCAGGCATGGGGTTTATATGCAGCATGTCTGCCTCATTGGAAGCTGGTAAACAGTAACCCCCTGCCGTGGTGAGCAGGTAAACTGGTTCTGTCCAAACTGTGCTAATGTAAAAATGAAAAAACAAAACAAGATTTGATACATTTTTGTATGGATAAAACAATCCGCTATATTTTTTAAAAATATTAATGATAAATAAATAAATGGGAACAGTTTTTCATCTTCCTTGTCACCAAAAAATCTAATTTTCCTTATAAAAAAACAAGGTTGTTGTAAAATTTGGATAAAAATAATGTTATGCTTACTTTGTGGCTTTCTCAAGGAAATTCATTATAGTTACTGAAACCTGGGATTCCAAAGATAGACATGCTGCTATTTCCACAGTCTGAATCTAAGCTCAAGAAAATGTTTTCTGAAGTACCACCGTCTTTGAATCCTTTCAAAGAGAGAGAATGATCTTTAAACCGTTTTCTCAAAAACTGTCCCCATTGGAAGATTTCCTTTGTATTACCGCTCTGCTGATAACTACAATTGTAGACTTCTCCCTCACTGTCAGTTTTTGTGACAATGATCACCAGGACAATATAAGGAGTAAATCTTAGTGTGGCCACAAAATACCTGCAAGTGCACTGAACATTTTTTAACCTCCCTGGCGGTATGATTCTTTTGGATTTTAGGTGCTGAAAGCGGTACCATTATTTTGCATGTAATTCTTGTGAATGTGAATTGGAGATTGCAGCGCTGCTAAAATATACTGTGCAAATTCACTTAAATAAATAAATACATTAGCTTCAAAAAATCATAAATCCATAAAATATGTGATTATCAAAATATAATGTCCATAAATAGATCCTTCAATGGAATAAAGTGCTTTGGTGCTGAATCCGTGCTCGATATGGGGTCACCCCCCGTGGTTATCTACTTACCACTATGTGGTTATATGCAGGCATGAAGAGCTGATTAGATTCTATGCATAGCTTCAATGCTGTTAGAAGTAGTGTTGCCAGTATGATCCTTGGAAGTAGTGAGTCCCGAGTTACCTCATGAAAAGATAAAGCTATTCATGGTGAAGATTGTTTAAGCAATTTTTATTAGGTAAAACAGGGGTATACTCACAAACATAAAACATCACACGCATGTAGAGGAGCTCGGCACAGTGGTTCACTGCTCCCGCAGCGTGCGTTCCACCGGCCGGAAGTGACGTGGCAATGCTCTCGGCCAATCGCTAGACGCGTTTCGCTGTCAATCACAGCGTCATCTGTAGCTATCAGATAGCTACAGATCAGCTATCTGATAGCCTGCATATAACCACATAGTGGTAAGTAGATAACCACGGGGGGTGACCCCATATCGAGCACGGATTCAGCACCAAAGCACTTTATTCCATTGAAGGATCTATTTATGGACATTATATTTTGATAATCACATATTTTATGGATTTATGATTTTTTGAAGCTAATGTATTTATTTATTTAAGTGAATTTGCACAGTATATTTTAAGCAGCGCTGCAATCTCCAATTCACATCCTTAAAGAGCACTAGCACTTTCTCTTGCAGCAAGCAGCTTGCACATTTATTTATTTCATTTAATTCAAATAGTTTTTTACACAATATTAGAGCACTTTAAACACCACAAGCGCGAGGACTTATAGTTTTACAATTCTTGTGAATGAGCAGCCCAAACCAACTGTATACATTTATTATATATATTATATATATATATATATATAGATATATATATATATATAAAATGCATACAGTTGGTTTGGGCTGCTCATTCACAAGAATTACGTATATATATATATATATATATATATATATATATATATATTTATATATGTGTTTGGTGTGTTTTTACATTTGAATTTTACGCCGGTTCCACCCCCCTGCGAACGTCACGTCGCAGGAGACGGAAGCCGGGGCACGGAGACGATCGGGAGGAAGAACCGCCACTAGAAACCGCCGGACACATCGCTGGATCCCGGTGACAAGGTAAGAAACCTCTTTTACAGGATCCAGCGATGCTTCTGGCGGTACCCAGAGTGTGGCTCGGGGTTACCGCTTTTTGCTCTGAAATGTAACCCTGAGCCACGCTCGGGAAGACCGCTAAGAAGGTTAACAGTCTTTGAGGATTTTTCACAAACCAGACTTTACCCGCTTATTTCCAAACTTAAAAAAGTTTGATTTTTTAAATAGACTTTAAGGGTGGTTTAGTGTTTTCCTAGTAGCCGCGTGCATAGTATAGAAGAAAAGTAAGAAAAGTAGATACCGCAATTGCTTTTTCAGAGCTTAAGATTTTAGTGATGTTTAAAGTTATTTCATTAACCCTCTTTAAGCATTGTCAATATGCAGAATGCATGTTGTCTTGGCAGTTCTAGGATAATGAATTTGAAGGTTTGGGAGGCAGAGGCCTCCGAAAATTCCAGGACAAGGAGGACATAACTTGAGGACTCTCCTACTCAGCTCTCCCAACAAAGTTCTGGGCTATTGAAACACATTTATTGGGCCACTATATGTAGTGAAAATACAGAACCTCTGGACTCCCACACAGATCAAGGAAATTGTAATATGATCCATAGGTATATATTCCCCCCCAACCATATGGTCTGGTCACCCTATCTAAAAGATCCATTCAATTATGTCCTTGGTACTTCCACCCCATATGCCTTTCAGTTATCTTTTAACACTTCTTTCTATTAGATTGTACTGTTACAGGCACTTATTCAGTGTACCATATACTGTTATTTTCTGTAATGTGTAAGCTTAAAGCGACTGTGTCACAGAAAAAAAAACTGCAACAGGTATAATAGGCAGACACTTACACATTTTTACACATACCTGCACAAACAACTTTCTGTTACTACTGTACCTAAATACCAAGCTATCCTGAAAGGACAAAACTTTGCTTCTTGGTAGGGAACTAGCTTGCTAAGGTTCTCCTGTCTCCCTGGCTACTAAAGCATCCTATCATACTGAAAAACCCAAAAAACAATTTGGGGAGGGGGAGGGCAGGCAAGTTCTGATATCACCCAGAAGTGTTAGAACTTTACTTTTCAGCATTCAAGTTTCTTTAATGCTTATGTGCAGCCTTGCAATAAAACAGCTGTGCTGTTGTCTTCCAATTCCAAAGAAATGTGGAGACTATAGTCAATTTATGTATGCAATACACACATACACACCCAGACATACATTCACATATGTCTTCTTGTAGGAATAAGAAGTATATGATCAAAAATACTTTTCAGTTATGAGATTGTGAGTGTCAAACCACTGCAGGACATTAACAGGGTATTTTATTGAAAGTATAAGTTTTGTTTCCTTTTTAACATTGAACTCACCTGTTGGCATGACTGGTATAGGATGTATGACATTTAGTAAATTACTTTCAAGAATCACCTTGCAAAGAATGTGTGTAGCAGCAATTATTCATATATTTCCTTTGGGATTTTTAAAGATTGTGGATAGCTTTTCTATAAAAGAGTCACATGTGTGTTTTCCTTAGGTTTCTCTCAAGTATAGCATTTCATTATAATTGCTTAGGCAGGAATTGTATTCCTTCTCTTCGAAAATGTAGTTTCCTATTTTGAGAATCAGCACTCTAATCACAATTTTGCATCAACATTTTTTGAAGGTATTCTTTGTTTTCATATACAAAACACACGCACTCACACAAAATAATTCACAGTAAGGTTTATGATCTTTAGCATGGCAAATAGAATGCAATTCAAATCTTGTCTATTGTTGAACAATACAAGGCGCAGAGTGTTAAGATTCTAGTTCATAAAGTATGCTTCTGTAGTGTTAATGTAAATGTTGATATAACAATTACATCAAAAAGAAAAAATGATGGGGCTTTGAATAGGCCGGTGGGGAAGGGAGGATCACAACTCTAACACAATTATTTCATAAAACAAAACATGTTTATTGAGTCAGAAGATTGATAAAATCACATAACAAACACATGATAAAAAGCACACAAGAAGAACTACATGTGTAGAAATATACTCCCATTGGGAGTGCCGATACCTCTGTACCAGTAGATGGTAGTGGTCTCTATAATTGCACGGTCTAGGGGTCCCCAGCAAGCTGACATTTTTTGCAGCAAGGCTTAATCAGGGCCAGAGACACCAGAAAGACCGATATTCCCACTGCATCAGAGACCAGACCAAACACATGCGTCGAAAGGCAGACACCAGAGGCCAATAGATAGAAGCAGCTCCAAACTGGAATGGCTACAATGATATGAACCAACTATAGCGCTGCAATGATCCTTCGGATACTATTAGCTAGCACACAACTCAGTATATTCAAATTGTGGGGACATCACTTCCAAATACTGTAGAAATGATAAATCAGCCTTGTCATAGTAGGCTGTCCATATGAGACAGGCAATCCAATTAGTCCCAACAAGCCAGGGTACCTTATAGGACAGTTATCATGGGTAAACCCCACTTAACCTGTCCTTCATTCCACTAGTGCCGAGAGAACCTGCCTTGTTAATATTACAATAATACAAGTACTATACTATACAATAATTGAGATAAAAATAATATTTGATTTTATAAGTAATCAAAATGACAAGCATACAAGCAAAGCCTGATTTTAGATCAATTTTTCATATCTTGGTGCATATTTTAATATTAGAATAGAAAATAAATTATGCATTACTTCAAGTGGTCACTGCAGTAACACCATAAACTTTTCAAGGAAGCATTCAAATCTTTCTTAGTGCCTGGCAGGCATATTCATCTTAATGATTTCCTTTTCTTCTATTGATTTGGGTGAATCGTTTTTTTGGTGTGGGGTTATTATATTATATGTTTGTAATTATAATGTTGTATTGTTCATTTATAAATGCAATACATTCTATGATAAATACTTTTGCTCTGTTTATTTGTATTCTCTGTTAAGTGCTATTGCTTAAAAATGCATACTTATTATCAACTGAGATTTACATTTTTCTGTAAGTACGCATTTTTTTCCAAAGCAAACAGTTGGGGAGAATGTTTGAAGTAATTCTAGAAAAGTAATCACTACTTATATTTTTCTAGTCAATAGAACTGTTTTTGTTCTTAACTGTTTACTTATGTGATTTATCAAAAATGTAAAATTGAACTTCCAAACAAAGCCTGCCATCTACTAATTTTTTTCTGTTTCAGCAAATGTACATTATATCAGAGTGGTATTCTGTTCAGGAGACTAATGATCATCTATGTTATGAAATATATGCATCATAGAGCTCACATTTACTGTACTTTCACAGCTGTCTCCAGATAAAAGCTGAATCTGGCATTAGATATATTTTCATGTCATAAGCATGCAAGCTAAGCAATCTGCAAGTGTACCTCTTACAGGTATTTATAACTGTAACAGAGATCACAGTACTTCCCCGGGCAATGCCTTCATCTGACTTTCTCTCCAGAAATCTGAAGTCAAATTTGTTTAGGTACCAGTTAAGACCTGTACACACAATCAGAATATCATACAAAAAATACAGCTTTCGAAGTGATCTTACGATAATCTGATCGTTAGATCACAGTTTTCATCCAAAATGATCCAAAAGGGACAAAGGGTCAGAATTTTTTCTTATATGATACCAGATCATACAATTTTCTTTTAATCAGTATAGTTTTCTACTGAAAATACAATACAAATGCATTACATTACTTTTTATTTTAATTTTTATTCTATCGTACAAGAATTTTTGTACTTTAGTAACCTATTTGTTTTCAAAATGGAGACTAGCATGCACAAAAACAAAACGGAGGGTCATGCGTCCTATATTCTCATCATGTGTACTAGGCTTTAGGTTCAGCATCTACTTATGGACCAAGGTACTAGGGTTGATTTACTAAAACTGGAGAGAGCAAAATCTGGTGCAGCTGTACATGGTAGCCAATCTGCTTCAGCTTGTTCAGTTAAAGTGGATGTAAACCCGATTCGGGAAATTTGACCTAAGCACATATATCTGTAGTATTTTTTTATCCCTCTCCAAAGCCCCAAGTCCCATGTCTTTCTGCTTCTTCGTTCTTCTGTTATCAGCATGATAACTTCTGACAAGTTCTCCGACAACCGAGATAAAACCGGCCTGAAATTTGTCTCAGGATGGGTGCTATAAATAGATTAGCAGAGAGCTGGTCTATTCACTGCACATTCCTTCACTTCTTTGCCTATGTGGAGTGGGGGTGTGAGCCTTTCCTCCAATCAACTGTCAGACAGTGTATGCCAAGAATCCACATCCAGTGCTGAACATAAAGAAAGGGTCTCTAACACGATATTCCCTTTCTAAAGAATATAGCAAGCTGAAGACAGCAGATATACTGTATTTTCTGGCGTATAAGACTACTTTTGAACCTCAAAAAAATCCTCCAAAAATGGGAGGTCATCTTATACACCGAGTATAATATCTCCAAGGTAACCTAAGTATAAGTATTACCGGTAGATCATGTAATAGGGGGGTCGTCTTATACACCAAGTCGTCTTATACGCCGGAAAATACGGTATACGTAAATCTTATGTAGGGAGATTGGTTTCATCTCTGTGTATTATCTGATGCTGTTCACTTTACAGGCTTTACACCCACTTTAAGCTTTGACAATAAAACCTGGGAGCTGATTTGTTTCTATGCAGAGCTGCACCAGATTTTTGCAATCTCCAGTTTTAGTAAATCAACCCCACTGTCTAAGAGGGTGAGAAGAAAAAACAGTCACTGCTGCAGACTTATGAATTGCTACACAGTTACAGCGTTGCACTCCAAATGAGAGAAGACCGAGGGAATGCTTCCTCCTGCATGCAGCAGACTGATGACTATCTCAGTCTAGACAAAAACACTGGACTGGCGCTCAAAGACGACTTTTTAGTAATAAAAGATATTAAAAAAATAAAATAAAAAATGGCTGTTAATATTTATTGTAAGATGTCGAAATAAATTCATGGAGACTTGTTAAGTTACCGAAAGGTCCAGTTTAATGTTTAACCCGGCTTCAACTGAACTCCTGTACTATGAATGAAACCTTCCAGCACCTGAACACAGACTAAGTATTGCATTTGGCCAGAAAATGCAAGAAATTGTTAAAAGATGACAGAGTATTCATAAATACGCTTAGAGATCTTATGAATACTGACAACAAAACCATTACACAATACAGTAGCTTGCTATGAGTATATTTGCATTATTATCTTCGGGCTAAACAGTTGGGGATTTTAGATGAGTGTTTCGGTGAGAAATAATCAAACTGACTGCTTCCTCCAAGGCAGTAACATTTTGTGCCCACTGTGTATGTTTATGTTAAAAGTTCATAGGGAACTGTTTTCCCTGCAAGAGTAATGATACTTTGAACAGACAAGTTATGCGCTTTTATGCATATGGCAGTAGTTTGAGTGTTTTAATGCAGCATTATTTTAAATTATAGTATTTGTAACCTTACATTATCAATTGTACACCATAGGTACAAGAACCCATTTGCTTTACATTTGAAAGTGAAATTCCAGCTTTGTTTAAAAAAAAAAAAAAAAAATCTCCTCTCAGATATCTTTAAAATGTTAATTTTTTTAAATATAAGCGCAACATTTTTTCCAACTTAATTTTGTTGTGAAATGAGTGGTATTGCATTTAGTGAAATTTTGCTCACATTGCCATTTAAAGAGGTTGTAAACCCCCAACATTTTTTATTTTTTTTTTGCCACCTGCAAGAGAAACACATAATGAGCTAGTATGCATCGCATACTAGCTCATTATGCAATACTTACCTTAGAACGAGCCCCCACCGTGCTGTCCGCTTACCTGTATGATGGGCGACATGTCCAGTAGCTCGTCTTCCGGGATCGCGGCATCTGGCCATCTGATTGGCCGGAGCCGCAGTGACGTCACTCCCACGCACGCGCGTGGGAGCCGACTGTCACGGCACGGAGCTCTGAAGGAACGGCACGGGCGGCCGTTCCTTCAGAGCGCATGCACCAGTGACGTCACTGGCTGCATGTAAGGTAAATATCTCCTAAACGGCACATGTTTAGGAGATATTTACAGTACATATAGGTAAGCCTTATCATAGGCTTACCTATAGGTACAAGTTACAGAGGAGGGTTTACTTCCTCTTTAATGTCATATGTTCACATATCATGTGATATTCACGCTTTTGTTGTACTCCCTTTCACTCTGCTAGAAGCAAAGGCTTCTCACTCCTTGGGGTTTGCTAATGAAAAAAACTCATTTATTTTGGAGAAACCAGCAATTATTTTAGGTAGCTCCATCATTATATCCTCATTTTAACTCTTCAAATGTATTCAATATACCTGCGTGTACATTACAGAGATGTACATTGATTGGCACATGTCACATGCAACATTTTAATTTATTATATAGTCACTATTTTTTCTCATGTTCTAAATGACCTGTATTATTAACAAACTACAAAAAAAAAAGTGTATATTATTTGTATGCTGTTTTTTTTTTTTTTTTTTTTTTAATTAGATAATTTGTGACCATGATTATACCCACTGTGATTATAAAAAAAAAAAAACACCAGAAAGAAAAAAAAATATTTTGCCTTTTCTTTGTCATGTCCTGGCCATGTCAAGTTCCTACTGTGCTAGCATGCTGCTGAAGCCTGTCATACTTTTAACTGAGCACATAAATATTGGGACCTAAACCCAAAGTAAGTCTTTTTAGGAGAAAACAAATACAGGAGCTTCTATTACTAATCTCCATCTAAATTAGCTAATTGACTAGCTGTCATGGTGACCTACTAGCAATAGTACTTTCTGATAGATGAAAAAAGTGCAAAAAGTATTGCCCCGGGGATTTTTAAGGTCACAACACACCAAAGTATACAAAAATCTACAAAATCCATACTTTATTGCAAATCACAAGGTAAAAAGTTAAAAACAGAAAATTGCACCAAAAAAAAAAAAAACATTAATTTGACTGATTGCACCTATATACATAATGTAAGTAATATTACTTCAGTAGATAGTGTACAGTACATATATGTTCATCCCATGAACATAGAGGGTGAAGGTGAAGCCGTACACTTTCTAATAGAATTACCTAAGATAAGCATCCAGATCAGGGATGTCATAGGAAAACCTAAAGTCCTTATCTGCATACTTCACTCAGTTCAGTGATAAAAACCACAGAAGCTGAAGGGTTAGCATGAAAACCAAGCAATTAGTATTGATAGCATTTATTTTTTAACTTAAAATGGTTGTAAACCCTTACATATACCTGGCCTCAGGTGATGCACATAGATACAATAAATCATGCTACATAATCTGTACCTGTTTATCTGCAGCTTTTCTGAGAGTTCAGCAAAAATGGTGCAAAGAGCTGAAATTACACTTTCCATTGCTCAGTTAGGAGAGCTTTGAGAGCTGAGTGAAGAGAAGTTACACACCCCCGTTCACACAGCCCACAGGAAGAGAGCTGAGGCTGTCAATCAGTTGGAGATCAGTCTTCTGTCACCTTTTTTCTCTTGGTGTCAGGTAAACTTGTCAAAAGGGAATGAAGCAGCAGACAGAAATGACAATTAGTGCTCCTATTCGAGACAGGTCTCTAACATCCACCAGCTCTGTGATGTAGTCATGGAGGAGTGGAAGAGGACTCCAGTGGTGAACTCCATGCCCAAGAGGGTTAAGGCAGTGCTGGAAAAAAATGGTGGCCACACAAAATATTGACACTTTGGGCCAAATTTGGACATTTTCACTTAGGGGTGTACTCACTTCCGTTGCTAGCAGTTTAGACATTAATGGCTGTGTGTTGAGTTATATTGAGGGGGCGGCAAATATACACTATTGTACAAGCTGTAAACTCACTTTTTTACATTGTAGCAAAGTGTCATTTCTTCAGTGTTGTCACATGATAAGATATAATAAATTATTTACAAAAATATTTATAAAAAAATTGAGGGGTGCACCACTCACTTCTGTGAGATACTGTATATATATATATATATATATATATATATATATATATATATATATATATATATATATATATATATATACATATAGTATAATGCAGTCTGTCAATGGGATTAAAAAACTGTTTTTGTGTTTTCCCTCACTAGCATATTTTTATTACCTATTGATCCTGCCATTGGTCTATTATTTTTACCACTTCCTATTACACAGTGCCATCACTGTTTGTTCTGCAGTGAAACTGCACTGCAATTTTGTCACCCTATGGACACGATAGCCTAAGATGATCATGTAGTTTTAGGTAAGAGATAAGCAAATAAAAACCTAATTCCAGCTGCCACATTTTAGGAGTTACAACAGCAATTCCTATTGCGGGACCCTGGGGTTCCTCCTCTCTCAAGTAAGCAACTCCTGATCCAATAATTTATTTATCTGCCAGTACAATGGGAATTCTTTCCAATGACCACCACCAATAAAAAGGGAAGCTACACTATCCATTGCCTACATTTTTTACTGACCATTATTTTTTTGTTTTTTGATGATTATTACTAAAAATAATATTGTCATATATTCTTCATTTCTTTTCAGGAATAACAGATAATAACACTATGTTACGGTGGGGAAAACCAGTTGTGTTAATGCTATTGAAAAATGACATTATATATATATATATATAGTTCTATATTTTGCCAATAGTTACACATTAAGGTGCACACTGCCTTGTACTTTGTGTAGGGTAAAGAGTCTGAAAGTTATTTCACATTCTCCACTTATAATGGGTGCCTAGAGAGGCTTGCTGAATACTTGCCTTCTGGAGGTATGAGGCATACAAAATAACAAAGTTCTTTTTTTTACATGGCTTTAAAATATCCATCATCCAGCTTTTGAAGAGTCTTACACAAAAAAACAGTGAACTTTAAGATCATATAAATGCATAGCTGAGACGCAGGTAATGTTGACATTACTTGACTGGTCTAAGCTAGGGAAGGAATCACAAGAGAGGTACTGTATTTATATGAGTGATATATTTAGCAATTTATTTCTGTCATTGCTAGGCAGAGCTCTCCATTTCTTACTTTTTACATAAGCTCTAATCAAGCAGACTGAAGCAAAACTTTGTTTATGTAGTCAGACATGGGACACGTTAGACAGCATTCTACATTTTGTATTAGGCTGTGTCTGTATCACTGAAATACAAAACCCAGGAACAGCAGGTAAGCAGCGCCACATCACTGCCATATGGGCAGCTTTTTCAGTGGATAATGAACTAATTTGTCTGCTTGAAAAAGGAGCAGAGTACAGGGAAGAGCAAGCATTACTGGCAAACGTTTAAGAGACAGACAGAATTATTTACTCAGCAGAGAAAAGGTCATTAACCACCTGCTCACACCTACAAAGCATATTCAGCTTAAAACCTTTTCCACTGAAAAGAGTATCTACAAACATCAAAAATTGACATTCAAAACATTAAAGTGGACCTATAGTCCAATAATAAGTTATAGTCTTGCTGAAGTAGATAAGTAAACTGTAATACAGATGCCAACAAAAAAAAACCTCTACAGGAGGAATTACAGCTCCTTTTTCCACCAGGTTGGCACAACCACAATTATAGTATTTTGGTAACCTAAGCTGAATTAGATCATCAATATCAACAAATATACAATGAGCTCCAAACCTCCCCTGCATCAGGGATTTCATGACTGAATGCCTAGGACTTAGGTTTGGTTTGGCGGTAAATGTGCAACTGTATTTTCACCAGGAAAACTGATTAAAGGTGAACTCTGGGCAACTTTTCCTCCCATGCAGTGGGGCTGTGCCCACAATGTGCCCACAAGTTAACTGTTCATTCTTCTCCAGGGGATTGGAGAGCAGGAATATACTTACCAAATTATCCAACCCTCCCAGCACAAGACCGGCCTCTGCGGTTCCTGCCCCCCACACCCCACAGTTTAGCAGTCTTTTCCTAACCTTATCACATGCATAGATGGTCCACCACTGGATTGTGGGGGAGCACCATTTGCTACTGTAGTGGAGGATAAGGTGAGTATACAGCTTTCTGACCACCCCTTGACAAAATGAGCAGTTAACCAATGCAGTGCGGGCTCAACCCCGCTGCATGGAAACATTTTTTCCTGGAGATAAGATTTAAGTTTTGTCAACCTATATTTTTTCAGCCTAATAAAACTGCTAAGACAGCCTCATAATAATTTTTACTACAGGTCTGCTTTAAGGAAAGCAAACAATTTATCTATCCAAAAACCCTAGTAGATTAAAACACAATTTCCACATTTATTAATTTATAAAAAAAAAAAAAAAAACTTTTTCTGGAGCTAGTATGAGTTCCAGAATTGTTCTTGATATTTTTTCTGGTAATTCTCTACCAGCAGCATTTAGATTTGAAAAGGGGAGCCAGCACTAGGCACCAATCTCTTGTTGAGTAAGGTATGTCTTTTTGCTGATGACACCTGGATGTGCCTGTAACATGGAACATGATTTGGCATTGCTATAAGATTGATCAAAGCAGTGGAAACTGGAGTTCAATGTTTAAAAATGTAAAATATTGCACCTAGGGAAAAAAAAATTCCTTGACATAGTACAACATTAGGGGTACAGTGTTGGCCAGCAGATCCTGATTCCCCAATGTAGATCTTTAGTGAGACCTCATTTAGAATACTGTGTCCAGCTCTGGAAACCTTACTTACAAAAATATATTGATAAGATAGGATGAGTCCAGAGAGGAGTGAACTAACAGTAATCTTGGAAAGTATTATTTTACTGAAAGGGTAGTTGGTGCTTGGAATAGACTTCCCGGAGTGGTATTGAGTCAGTCAACAGTAAATGGTTTTAAACATGCTTGGGGAAAACAGATATTTAAAAAAAAAACACACAAAAACCCTAAAACATGTATTAACCCCTTTAGTACAGGGCACTTCCCTCCCTTCCCGCCCAGGCCAATTTTCCCCTTTTAGCCCTGTTGCATTTTGAATGACAATTGCGCGGTCATGCAACACTGTACCTACACCAAATTTATGTCATTTTCCCCCCACAAATAGAGCTTTCTTTTGGTGGTATTTGATCACCTGTGGGTTTTTTCCTTTTTTGCTAAACAAATAAAAAAAGACCGAAAAGTTTGAAAAAAATAAGTTTTTTTGTTTATGTTATACAATTTTGTAAATAAATAAGTTTTTTCCTGCACTGATGAGCACTGATGAGACTGCACTGACAGGCACTGATGAGGAGGCACTGATGGGGTGGCACTGATGGGGTGGCACTGATAGGCGGCACTGATAGGCGGCACTGATAGGCAGCACTGATATGCGGCACTGATAGGCACTGATATGTGGCACTGATAGGTAGCACAGATATGCAGCATTGGTGGGCACTGATAGGCGGCACTGCTGGGCACTGATAGGTGGCATTGATGGACACTGATAGGTGGCACTGATGGGCACTGATAGGTGGCACTGACGGGCACTAATGGGCACTGATAGGCGGCACTGATGGGCACTGATGGGCACTGATTGGCACTGATGGGCAGCACTGATGGGCACTAATGGGCACTGATAGGCGGCACTGGTGGGCAATAATGGGCACTGGTGGGCGACACTAAAGGATGGAAATGATGGGCACTTGTGGGCAGCACTGATAGGGAGGACACTGGCGCGCAGCACTGATGGGGAGGGCAATGGGGGGCTCCCTGAGCCCTGATTGCCATCCCTGGTGGCCATAGTGGGCATCCCTGGGGTCATGGTGGGCATCCCTGGGGTCATAGTGGGCATCCCTGGTGGATCTAGTGGCATCCCCCCCCCGAGGGTCTGCACTGGTAATCAATGATCTGATTACCAGTGCCGACCCCCCCCCCGCTGTCAGGGGAGCCGCCGATCGGCGCTCCTTTACTCGTGCCTGTCAGGCACGAACTAAGGAAAGCCAATCAACGGCTGTTCCTGTTTACGATGTGACCAGCTGTGATTGGACACGGCTGATCACATGGTAAAGAGATACGTCAGTAGTCTCTTTACCGAGATCGGAGATGCAGGGTGTCAGACTGACACCTCGCATGACCGATCGTCGCTCTGCGTGCCCCCGGGGGGCGCCCAGAGCTGTGTTATCCTGCCGCCGTCATATGACGTCCGGTCAGGATAACACAACCACATTCCCGCCGTCATTCTGTTATAGGGCGGGCGGGAAGTGGTGTATGTATTAAAAAAAAAAAAACATGGGCAGACTCGAATGATCACTTGGTCTTTTTTCTGCCATCATTCCTCCATGTTCTACTAAGACTATATTGCCTGGAAGGTGTTCTTGGAATTCAAGACTGGCTAAAGGCAATCACAATTTTTGGGCAGATAAACCTACCATGTATGTAAATTAAATATGCTGTTGCCTGATGCTCAGCTTTAACCTCTTCCCACCCGCCCAGTCCATATAAACTGGGGGAATGTACCCGCAAATCTGGGGAAATGTACCCGCAAGTCCTCCCAGATCTTCGCCTCCTGTGAACCCCTGGAGGAATGCAGCAGCATGATTATGTGATCACCAGCTGATCCAAATACTGAGCGGCAGTTCTCTACCCTGGTACCACCTGATCGCTGTGAGCAATCGTAGCAATCACATATCCAGTAGTAAAGACAGCTGCCATTAATACAGCCATTCAGAACTACTGTGAGCGCTGTGATCACATGGTACAGGGCCAAGCATTGCCTCCCTGTACCATGTGACAGTGCTCTGTCAGAAACTATTGTTTATACAGTCATCATGGCTGTATAAGCAATAATAGTGCACAAAAAAAATCCAAATCACTTCCCTAGAGTAGTGCTGTGTTACTATGTTAACACTGCACTGCTTTGGTGACACAATGTAAAAAAAAAAAATTGAAAAAAGATAAAACCTTAAAAAGTTTATATATACAGTATCTCACAAAAGTGAGTACACCCCTCATATTTTAGTAACTATTTTATTATATCTTTTCATGTGACAACAATGAAGAAATTACACTTTGCTACAATGTAAAGTAGTGAGTGTACAGCTTGTATAACAGTGTAAATTTGCTTTTTAGGAGTTAGAAAGCTGGACCATGCGGGACCCACAGGTGCAAACCCTTCTTATTGTCATTGCAAGTCCCTATGCTTCCTGGAGTCTCTGTCACCTGTCAATGCATGTGAATTTGCTCTTGTGGAACAAGAAAAAGACTAAAACCACAGAGCAGTCTTCTATAATTTCTCAGCATTTACATGCAATCATTTTTTTCTTTCTGCTAGCACAGTTCACAAAAGCATAGTTTTAAGTGAACTCAAAGAGAAACTTCATCCAGGGAAAACTAAAAGTAATCAGCTTAAAGTACTGAAGTTCAATGCTGTCTTCAATGTCCCTAAGGCCCCTTTCATACATACGGACTGTTCATCCGTTTTTCATCCATCTGTCGTGGAAAAAAAAATGGTTGAAAAATGGATGAAAAACGGATGAAAAAAAAATGGATGAAAAAGGGACGACAAACTTATGAAAAATGGATGAAAAAATGGATGAAAAACGGATGAAAAACTGATACATTTTGACGTGACTGAACTGATGAACTGAACGGACCATATGTGTGAAAGGGGCCTAATTCTTCTTGGCGGTGATATCTACTGTGCCACCATCATCAGGTGGTTAGGCCAAGGTACATTATCCTTGTCTAAACTAGGAAGGAAAAAGCAGGAGCACCACCGAAAAAGGTACTTTGTACCTAAAAAAAATAAATACCATATTTATCGGCGTATAACGCACCGGCACACCTAAATTTTAGGAGAGAAAAAAAAAGCTGAAATTTAAATAAACAGCTTTGAACTCAGAACATTTTTTTTAAATCAAATGCAGTCTCACCAGTGCCCATGAATGCAGCCTCATCAGCGCAGTGCCCATGAATGCAGCCTCATCAGCGCAGTGCCCATGAATGCAGCCTCGCCAGCGCAGTGTCCTTAAATGCAGCCTCGCCAGCTCAGTGCCCATAATTGCAGCCTTGCCAGCACAGTGCCCATACATGCAGCCTGGCCAGCGCAGTGCCCATAATAGCAGCCTCGCCAGCGCAGTGCCCATAATTTCAGCCTCGCCAGCGCCATTGACACTATCCGAATCACTTTTAAAAAAGTCCAGGAAGCAGCGCCGAGAAGCAGGGGGTGGGTGGCGCCGAGGAGAAGGAAGGACGCACTGTCATCGGAAGTCCCGGCGCCTATGATAGACGTCGGCATAGGAGGCGGGACTTCCGATGACAGTGCATCCTTCCTTCTCCTCAGCGAAGCCCGTCCTCTTTTACCTCTCGACGCTGCTTCCTGGACTTTTGTTTTTTATATCGGCGTATGACACGCACTGTTACTTTTTCCTCCATTTTTAGGAGGAAAAAGTGCGTGTTATACACCGATAAATACGGTAAATACATTTTGGATTGTGGACCAGGCTGGGGTGCAGTAGGGGGAGGGATGAAGATAATGATACTGACTGTCATTTTTTGGGTGAAGGTCCATTTTAGGTAGCACTTTGCATTTTTACATGATGTTAACAACAAACCAATGACGTATTCATAATTTACCACACCTACTCATAATTTGTAAATAACTCTTGCAGTATCACTATACCGCTAGTAACTAACAGTTGATGTGCATATTCAGTCTCTGAACTTAGATTTCAACATCTAAACTTCTATAATACATTCCTTTTTATGATTCCCATCACATCATATATTTATTACAATTTTTCACTCACAGTTTATAACTTTTTCACTCCTTCATTTACAGTCTGCATCCCACCATGCATGCAATCAATTCTTACTCCCTTTCACACTCTTCTCTACACAGTTATGCGCCTGATTATCTGCCAATCCACCACACCTCTTTCCCACTTGAAATCTTTCTGAAACTGTTTGGATAGCTGGATAGCTCTCTTTAATGTATTTCAGCTGATTCTCTGTGCTTTATTATTTTTTCTCCCGCATCATTAGTAAATAAAATGAAGGGATCTCTCTTCTCGATGCCTACTATAAATCAAATGAATCTGCATGCAATGTATTTACTTGTTTTAGTTTAGTATTTCACTAGCAGAACCCTGTTACAGGCACCCTATATGCTCTAAAATCAGCTTGTCTGCTGCATAATAACACTGTTCATTTGCTGCTAAAAACATTACTCAGTGTTGTCAGTAATCACATGCTAAACGTACTCTGCTCAGGACTCAAATCTGTGTGGTTCCTCTGTTGCCTCTCTCATGGAAGAGAAGGAAAATAACACATATTGGAATCAATATGCTTGGATACAGCACTCTGTGAACAGCCAGCTTCTTTAGCAATGACCTTTTGTGACTTACCCTCCTTGTGGAGAGTGTCAGTGACTGTCTTCTGGAAAACTGCCAATTGAAAGGCTTAGGAAACCATTACATGTGTTTTGAGTTAATTAGCTGTTTAGATTGTGACATCATGAGTCTACAATATTGAAATTTTTTCACAATATTGACATTTTCTGAGATACTGAGTTTTGGATTTTCACTAGCTGCAAGCCATTATTATAAAAATTAAAAGAAAGAAATGCTTGAAGTATATCACTCTGTGTGTAATGAATCTATATAACATGAGTTTCAATTTTTGAATTGAATCACTGAAATAAATTAACTTTTTTGATGATATTCAAACTTTTTTAGATGCACCTTTAATCTTTATAAAGGCTTGTGTTAAAAATATGACCCTTTAAGGCTCCTTGTTCTGGTGCGTATATGCTGTACATCTGCCCAATCACTTTTACAGAGCTCAAAAGGGGCCCTTTTTTCCCCACAAATAGAGCTTTCTTTTGGTGGTATTTGATCACCTCTGCGATTTTTATTTTTTGCGCTATAAACAAAAATAGAGCGACAATTCTGAAAAAAAAACAAAACAATATTTTTCACATTCTGCTATATAACATTCCCGGAAAAAAAAAATCAAACTTTTTTAACATTTTAGGCCAATTTATTGTCTGCTATATATTTATGGTAAAAAAAATCTAAATAACGATATTTTGATTGGTTTGTGCACAAGTTATCGCATCTACTAACTACGGGGAAGATTTATGTAATTTTTATAGTTTTTTTTTTTTTACTAGTAATGGTGGCGATCTGAGATTTTCAGCGGGACTGCGACATTGCGGTGGACAGATCAGACCCCTAACTGACATTTTTGACACTTTTGGGGGGACCAGTGACATTACTACTGTAATCAGTGCTATAAATATGCACTGTTACTGTAATAATGACACTGACAGGGAAGGGGTTAACACAGTGCGTGATCAAGGGGTTAAATGTAAGCCTAGGGGAGTGTTTCTAACTGTATGAGGGTTGGGCTTTCGAAATAATCATAGAGACCTGTGATCTTATAGAGAAGGATGACAGGTTCTCTGTGATCATTCCAGAGAGAAGAAGGGTCAGCTGTGTTCACAATAGCTGACCGTCATTCTCTCACAGCGGGAACGATCGCGGGTGGCAGGCGGCAATCAGAGCCGCCTGCCCCAGGCATTGGCGTTGCTGCTGCTGAGTGGGGGCGGGAACGCGCCGGTGGCAGTGCGCGCTTGCCCCCTAGTTGCAGGTACGCGACCGAGGTAGAGCTACGTCGGTTCGCGCAGGAGGGGCTGCCTGCCGCAGTAAAACTGCGGCCGGCGGTCCGGAAGTAGTTAAATAAAATAGTTTCAAAGCATCCCTGTCCCTCTATGCTCATGTGCAAATGTGCACCTAGGTCCGCACATATATGTAAATTATGACTTCACCACATACTTGAGGTATTGCTTCAAATGTGAGAGTGACAATAACAATTCTAGCACCAAAATTCATGTTTATATATAAACTGGTAACCTGTAAAGGCTATTTAAGAGTCGCCTATGGATAATTTTAGGTGTCATAGTTTACTACCATTTCATGGGCATGAACAATTTTAAATACTGACATGTTTGGTATGTATTTACTCAATGCTACATCATCTTAAATATTTTACCAAAACAAGGATAATATATTGTATATTCAAGCACTAAAATTCAAGTGTATTTATTCCGGAAATTTTGAGTTTGATATTGAGTAACATAACAGCCAGCATTTTATTCTCCAGGGCTTCTGCTTTCATAAAATATATATTGTTTGGGAGTTGTAACTTATCTTCTAGCAATCTAGTAGTAAAAAAAAAAAAAAAATACTGATTTTAACACGTATGTCAGAAATGTCAAAATTGCCCTGGATCGCAAAAAGTTAAAGTCCATTTGAACCTTCAGTTCAAATCAGAAAAATGCATTCCAGGTGTCTCAAAATATAGATTGTTCAATGTCAGTTTGTTTTCTTTAGACAGCAGCTACAGCCTGAGTAATAAGGCCTGACTTCTGCCAACATGCTGCAGAGTGGGACCTTTGTTTTCTTAGGGGAAAAAGTCTGATTTACTAAGCCAGACTTAGCAACTCATGCTTCCTGTTGATTAGAGAGCACTGGCTTTGACAAATGTCATGTCATGATATTTCAGACCTCTACAAAGCAATCCCTACAGAGAGCAGGGTCCCACTCTGCAGCTAACTGTAAGACATTGAATATCTTTTGTTTTGTTGCATCTGCTGTGAATTTAGGTGATTTAAACTGAAGCCCCTGGTGAGATATTGCCTCTGCCAGAGGGTGTTACAGTAATTTGTGGATAAGAAACTTAGGTGACATTAACCACTTAAGGATCAAGACTATTTCCGATACGTGTTGTTTACAAGGTAAAATCAGTACTTTTGCTAGAAAATTACTTAGAAAACGTGCATGTTATACGCCCCAAATATTATATATATATATATATATATATATATATATATATATATACTTTTTTTTTTTTTTTTTTAGCAAAGACTCTGGAGAATAAAATGGTGGTCATTGCAATATTTTTTGTCATGTGGTATTTGCACAGGGGTCTTTCAAACGCAACTTTTTTGGAAAAAATTAATTTCACTGCATTAAAAAAAAAACTAAACAGTAAAGTTAGCCCAGTTTTTCTGTATATTGTGAAAGATGATGTCACACCGAGGAAATAGATACCTTAAATGTTACGGTTTAAAATTGCGCAAACCCCTGGAATGGTGACAAACTACGGTATTTAAACATCTCCATAGGTGACGCTTTAAAAAAAATTAACGATCACCAGTTTAGAGTTACAGAAGAGCCATTTTTCTAGAATTATTGCTCTCGCTCTGGCGATCGGGGTGATACCTCACATCTGTGGTTGGTACACCGTTTTCATTTGCAGGCACAACTTAAGTATGCATATTTCTTTTGTGCGTGCATTCACAGCAGCAGGGAGCACTTTAAAATAGTTTTTTTTTTTTCCTATTTACTTTATTTAATTCTTTTTTTCTGATTTTTAGCACTTTTTAAAAAAAAAAATAAATAAATCTGATCACTTTTATTGCTGTCACAAAGAATGTAAACATGCCTTGTGACAGTAATAGGCAGTGACAGGTACTCTGTACCCTCCACTACACTTTAAAGTATTCAAAATGCTGAAATCTGCATTTTTGAATACTGACAGTTTTTTTTAAATCGGCGCCCTTAACAGCCGAGTAAACTGGAAGTGATGTTGTGATGTCGCTTCTGGGCTACTACATCAAAGCCCAATAAAAGCTGAATCTGGCTTTGTTTGGGACTCCAACCAGCTGGTGGACATGCCGGTTTGGACAGGAGACCCGGGCACGAACGGCGGAGAGCGGCGAGGGGGGTGGGGGGAAGTCCCCTCCCACTCGCTGGGATAACAGCCGAGCGGCTGCTGAGAAAGTTTTTATCTCCTGAAAGCCGACCACTGGCTCTAAAAAATGGTACTGGGTTGATGCCTGCAGCTGTAGGCATCATCCCGGTACAACCACTTCTGCAAGCCGCTGTACAGGTACGTGGGTTTGCGGGAAGTAGTTAAAACAAATATGTTCTCCAATCCATGTTGTATTTAATTATGGGTTTTTTATAGTGCATGATCCACTTGTGTGGATGGTAAAATGAGGATATTTTGCAGAACTCTGGTTTACATTTTGCCCAGAGAAGTTTAGACCCAGAGGAGTTTATGTGCTGTATATCTCTTTGGAAGACTGCCCACTGAAGATTTAATTGCAACATAGACTTTTGATCATGTCCATTTTTTTTTTATTTAAAGAAACTCACTCAAAGTTAGAGGATATGGCTATGTGTACACAATTACTTGATCAATAACTGTTGCAAATACAGATGGAATAACTTCCTCTAGATATACTTAATTTCCTGCTACTGGTTGTACTATTCATAGAAAATAAATTAATCTTCAAAATAAAGCAACATAAACAAAATGCACAGACAAGTAAGTGGCTTTTCAATTTATATATTTTTTTCCTTATCTAGAGCTCTGCTTTAATTTTTATATATGTATGAAAATAGAGAGTATTTATTATGTGTATAGAATTCTATCTAGTGATTTACATATTTTTTGATCTCTGATATTTAAGTCTAATTAAAATGCTCACATGGATTACTAAATTTAGGATGAATTAGCAGAGGGGAAATGTAAAACGTGCAAAAAAAAAAATATATATATATACATATATATTTGTATGAAATAGTATGGCAAATTTCAGAGAATTGATGGACTAATTAGCATATTGTTAACTGCCTTTTGACTATTTTTACTGTTAATATTTTTTTCTTACTACACATCCAAATATTGTATTTTTTATTATTTTATATTACACCTAAAAATATATATTTTTATGTTACCAGTACAGCATGTGAAAAATTATTGTAGAAGCCATTAGATTTACTGACTGTGAAGGGATCCACCAGTGCAATTAACTGAAACTTTGTTCAGGTGCACATAGAAATCCCAAATGTAATGTAATTCCCATAATAAAACAAAGGTAATCATGTACATTAATGAAACTATTAGTCAGATGTCACACGGATAGTTGTTCTTCCTGATTGATGATCCATCTAGTCATGAACAAAGATGGGAATTTCCTGTATTTTTGCTTTCTTTGCAGTTATGGGAGATTTGTTTCTTACCAATTCAATAACAAATGAAATGTTTGTGAAACATGATGGAACAATAAAAATCTTTATATGCATTGGTGTTTTCATACAGTAAGAATTAAATGATATTTATAATTACAGATTGGATTTGTCTTCTTGCTGTCCGAGAGACAAATAATGTTGTATTTATTAATATTGTGCAGTTACTTACATAACATCTGCTTAGTAGGTGTCGCCCATGCTAGATTTGAACTGAATGAATTGCTACCAATGTTCACTAGATATTTTTGATGCATGCAGAAGTATTCACCTTTAAAAAATCTTATCTCCTTTGATACACTTGGGAAAATGCAGTACGATATCAAACTAACAAACAATAACAAACCCTTACCCTTTCCTATCCTTGCAGTACTCAGATGATCCAGAATTCTACCACTTATAATTCCTCCTATATCCTCTTATAGTTTTTTTTTTATAGGCACAAGGCATTTGCAGTATCACCTTTATATGTGCATGTACTCCACACTACCTTACATAACTGGCTGGTAGAGATGAACATGGAATGTACAACGTGCAAAGGATGCCAGGGACAACTTGCAAAAACATGGGAAAAAAACATGTCTGTGCCTTTTTTCCCCTTTTTCTTTTTTTTTTAAACTCCCTTAAACTTCATTGAGAGCATATACATTAGATCACAGCTGTTTGCCATGCATATTATGTATTTGTATTTATACATTATAAGGAATCAGCTGTTAACAATGCACCAATACATGAATATAATAGTAGCTTCATATAAAAATGTACTTTTTAGGGTTTCTTACTCATATTTATATTATATTCCACATATAAAAAAAAAGATGAAAATCTTCCCTATTAAGACATAAGACAACACAAATATCCTCTGCAAAGTGTTCACTCCTTGGAATACAACACAGTAAATTTTCTTTGAAGGCTTAGTAGGTCAAAGTAATGTACAATTCCACACAGCGTTTCTTTTTTGTTTTTCAATATTTTTTTGTATCTTAGAAATAAAATTATTCCAGAGTGTACAAAAGGAACGCTACACAAAGGGGAGAGTAGCCACCTCCTAAATAAGAAGATGTATATCTTACATGACAATAAAAATAATGTAAAATCATAGTTATTGCTATCACAAAATATGTGAGACTGAGTTACCATAAAGTATGAGAGAACAGTTTAACAAGGATCCCTCTTCTCAAGGGATAAGCAATGTCCAAGGGAAGGGGAGGCAGGGAAAAGGTAACAGATGGGAAATACTCTAGATAGCAGAGAGAATATACGTGCAAGACAACATGAGTTAATATAAATCCTGGTGGAAATCTTGGGATTGATGGCTCTATCTGGGCTAGATATACCATAGGCAAATATTCAGTGTGGATATTTGCTCTCCTCACGTAATAAGTCCCTAAGAGGATATCAGACAGGAAGTGGGGTGCTTCTGGCATTAGATAGCCAGGGAAGCAAGGGTTTGGAGAATATGTCCATTGTTAGATGTGTTTTAGCAAAGAGAAATTCCATGTGGCAGTGGTCATTGGTTGATGAGATAATGGCAGAGAGTGATGGAGGAGTAGGGTTTTCCCAGGAGCATGCTATGGTTAAGTGGGCTGCTATCAAGACACGTGTAACAATAAAAAAGAAAAGATAGTGCGCTTCTAAAATTAACTAGCATGTACAAACATACTGCAAATCAGATACATCTGAAACTGGAATTATAAATGCAAAAAGCAAAAAAAAAAATTGCAAAAAAAAAAACAAATATATAGTGCAATAAATGAAAGTCTCTCAAATGACTGAAGACACTGGATTCTTCAACTTTAAAGAGTTCATAATGAAAGGAACCAGTGATGAAGTGACGAGATTCGATTCACAAATTCAAACAAGTGTATTCCAAAAATATTGTGCATATGAGTGGCCCCTTACCGCAACAAAATAAGGTGATAGCTTTTCTCACAGTGGCAGTGAAGTGAACCAAAGACACCCAGTGGTAACAATGAATTCTTACCAGATAATTGGGAGGTTAGAGCTTTGCACTGGTAAACAGATACTTTGTAGCCAGAGATACATAAACTGATCTTTCTGTGTATAATTCTCCTGGATCTGTCCGTTCCTCATGCATGTAGATCTCATATGAAATGATTGGCAGAAAACATCAATGCAGGGATTTCCCAAAAAGGAAATAAATACTAATAGTGCATTATCATTAAACTTCGGTTTAATGAAAAAGAAATACACTTACATATATTGCGAAATGTACGCGTAGAACAGTGGCTCTTTGTGAAATAACACGGCCGCCTGCAGAAAGGTCTGTGATGTTTTTGCGGCGTGGCTTGCTCCCCCCGACGCATTTCCACTTATGAGTTGTTGGCTGGGACTGCAGCTAAGCGCGTGCCGCCATACTCCCTTGAGATATACCCTCCCGGTAAGAAACTTCTGGTCAGTCGTTGGCGGGGTCCCGGAAGTGTAATGCAGATACACTTCCTGTGATAGTAAAAGAATTCTTGCCATAGACTCTGACTGAAAAGACAATAAAAACTTAAAATATGGCAACCAAAGGAAGAACTCTGGGCCAATATTATTAAACAATAACAATATACCTAAAAGATCCCATAGACCTCGGGACCAGACTAAAAATCAGGTGTGTCAATTGTCCAATAACCGAATAGTCAAAATAAACAGTGGACTGACATACAGGACACAATTTAAAGTGGACAAAAAAGTATTTTTAAATTGTATAAAAATAAAAAATATTGGTCTAAAAAATTAAATAAAATAAATGACGAAAAGAACTAAACACAAATGAAAATAAAGATAAAGTGTGAAACTAAAAAAGGGGAAAAAAAGAAAAAATTTAAATTAAAGGTAAAAAATAAATAAATAAAAAATGAAAAAGAAAAAGAAAAAGAAAAAAGAAGGATAACAGAAAAAAATAAATAAAAAATAAAAATTGAAAGAATTAAAATATATAAACATCCGACCAGACTAGCAACAATAGCATGGGATTTAGAAGGCCATAAAGATAGGCCTAGACCAAAAATAGCCACCTGGGGATTAAGCACACATAAAACTTTAGTGAGGTCAAAAAGAAGGGTAGAGATATTCCTCCAAAATAGGGCTATGTGAGGGCACTCCCACCAAATATGGAGTGTGGTGCCATTAGTATTGCAGTTCCTTCAGCATTTTGGGGAGTGGTTTGGATATATTTAGGCTAGCCTTATAGGTGTATAGTACCATTGATAATACATTTTCATCACTGTTTGCCAGTGTGAGACTTTCTTGGAAAAAGAGTAGAATTGTGCTGAGCTTGATACCAGGATCTGAGGGGATGTCAATTTGAAGGGTCATTTCCAAAAAGGTCACAGGTGTGGGGTTTTTTATTTGGGGCAGGTCAGGATAGTAGATTATAAATATATGAGATCCCTTTAGTTCCATTAGTAGGCAAGGCATAAGGCATTAGCATGTCTTTTGTCATTGTATTGGTGGTTAGGGATACACTGGATAGAGCTTTGTGGACGCGTAGATAAAAATAAAAATCCTTGCTGGGTAGGTGGGAGGAGTAATTGATAATAGCTGGAAGGAGTTGAGACCTTTGGAGTAGAAGAGATCTCCATTTTTACAAATGCCCTCTACAGTTAGCCATTTTTTAGATGGGAACCCTGACCTTACTGAGTTCGGTGATGTCAGTGGCCTTAGGGTCAGATTTATGACAGGCTTCTAGATTCTGGATCTGATCTAGAAAAGAGTTAATGGTGGAGCTACGTTTTTTTATTTTCCTGGGCACCTATTTTTAGAAAGATTCCTTGATTGACAGATTTATGGGCATTACAAAGAGTGGAAATGTATCAATAGAACCAGAGTTTGAGGTGAAAAAGTGAATAACTTTGGACCAAATTTGTTCTCAATTCTCCAGGGAGCTGAGGAGCGAGGCATTCCTATGCCATAAATTTTGCTTGTTAGCTCTGGAGGGAGCATAGAGAGACATTGATACAGGTGCGTGGTCCAACCACGTTATTATCTCTATGGAAGAGACAGATACTTGTTGCAGCAGAACCTTGGAAAGCAAGAACAGGTAGATCCCCGAGTACAGTTTTTGAGTATGTGAGTGGAAAGAGTAATCCTTCTCATTACCATGTGAGCATCTCCAAGGATCGTAGAAGTGTTCTATGAAAGTTCCCACAAGTGACAAGTTGGTCTCGGGATAATGTTGTATTTTTCTGCATGACCAATTTGTAAAAGGATTTCTGGTGGGTGTTTGGGGCATATACGCTGACAATTGTCAAGGGGATGTTGTTGAAAGATGCTGAAAGGTTTAGAAATCTACCCTGGGGGTCACTTTCCACATAGGAGAGAACAAAGGAGAGTGCTAAGTGGACCACAATCATGACACCACTCGCTTTCTTGTCAGATTGGGCATTAAAACAATGTTGTATGTCATTTTCTTAATTTTCAACTTTCCTCCGTTCATATAGGTATATGTAATTAGGAACCCTAATGCTTTGAGCTGCTCCAAAAGCATCAGGTGATCCTAGCTAGTGAAGAACAAACTCTATGGTCTCAGCCTAAAATCAGTTAACCCAGAACATAGTCAGAACCTTGTTTTTTCTTCTGGACTTTGTAATGCCATTTTCAAGCTTCTGTTAAAAATGGCAAGGATAGCTGATACCAATGCAAAAATATTATAAACAAATCAGTAACTTAAGACTGTGGGTAAGAGGTTATTTTAGTTTACATTGCTCCTGTGTATAATTTATTATTTATTTTGTACATTTTATTTTGTACATTTTTTAGAAGCTAAACTAGCCTGAATTTTGATCTGTTGCATTTTCTACAGGAAGTTACAAGCTTTTTCTGATTTCATAGTTCCTGAGGTAACTCTGATTAGTTTTCTGTTTGCAGTCCTGCTTACCCATACAAGCTTTTAACTTCTGTGACCATATTTACATGAACTTTCTGACTCATTTGTTATTACTTTGGCCTAGCATCATGTTCTTTACCACCTGAAGACTGCAAGGATTGGTGAAGTAGTCTCAAAAACATAACACTCAAAAGAGCAATAAAGTGTTGCAACATTTCAAGACCACACATGGCCCCTTCATGAAGGCCAGTGTGACACAAGCCTTAACAAAGAGATTCTCTGTGGCCTTGAAATATTGTATGCTTTATAGTTTGATTTTAATGCAGTAAAAAAAAAGTATTATTTTACCTCATTCTATTGTGTGGATGACATACAGTATCTTTAAAGGGTTCTATTGACTTTCAAATAGTCGGTCGTCACAGCACCCACAACAAGGATGTTCAGTACATTGTACCATGGGAATATTAGGTCAGTTGAGGTCAGTTTTTTTATACTTCTGAGATACTGCATTTGGCTTGTTCCTAAGCTGCTTTAAGCTTTGAGATGCAATTACATTTCATTGATTTGTACAGGGAGAAAAGCAGTTTTGGCTGTGTAAACAGGCCCTAAACACTGCTAGGGTACTTTCAATTGAAGACTTTTATTCACATGGGTTAGAAAAAAAAACTTTTGTTGCAACTGTTCACTGTTGTGAAGCATTCCTGGCAGTGTAATAGATGAAGCACTGTTTGAGAGCAAATCAGCCTGCAGCACACAGTGACTAATGATGGTACTGAGAAACAATAAGAGGAACCGTCCAGTGCCAGAATACTCAGAAAATACCAACTGCCTTAATCATCAAATAATATTTACTGTACATGGACATGTGCATGATGCCACAAATCAATTTCCTTGGCTTGGAATAAGAATGAAGGGCACAGAGAAAATGAAAAGACACATAAGAAGCATAGGAAACCCACACAACGCTACCAAGAACTGGAAATTTCTACATCTTTTTTTACATTAAGCCCTAAAAGTATGTGGTTTTTCATGTCTGGTGAATCTGCATGATCCTGGTTCACCAAATCTTTAATCTGAGGATTTTGTGTGATTTTTTTTCTTCTTCCTAATGCATAATATACAACTTCTTAATCAAGAATCAAAATAAATGCAATAAATGTTCCTCAAAGAACAAGCTCGCTTTAATATATGAAGATATGTCTGTAAATAGATTACTCTGCACAACACTTATCCATGCCTCATGCTTGTTATTCCTTATGGTTTGAAAGCATGATTTCATTACATTATATTTATTTTGCAATATATTAACTTTGCACTGCTTAAAGTAGCTCCTGCAAAAGATGCTGTTTTGTTTATTATTTTGCTAAATAACAGACGGATTTGCTACACCCCCTTGAACAGCAAAATACTTGGGTAAATTACTAGGTCGGCAGAATGAAAATTAATTTATTTATGTTTGAAAAGGGAATGACTGTATAGTTTCTCTAGCTGAAAGCTAAAATTTTACAATTTTGAATAACTGAGATAAGCCAGAAATATCGGCTCCGTATGTAAGAAATGTAATAAATTAAGTTAGCACAACATTATAGAAACCAATACCCAAAGGCAGCTTCAGAATGGCTCAATTTTGTATTTGGAATGATATGAACAACTTGGAAGCTTCTTATTGCTTTCCTTGCTATCTACAGTACATCTTCTTCCTTGAATATTATTTATTACAAACTAACTTCCAATGGTGACTCCAAGGACAAATACAGCAGTGGAGCTGTTACCTTTTTTCCAAACTTGAGTAAGCTAGCACAATACACTTGTTATCACATGACTAAATATGAAGTGTTATTTTAGCTGCCTTAGAATATGCTCTCCCTATACTCTTATTCCAATAAATGTACATGCGCTTGAGTGTATATGCATACTGCATGTATGTGTATTTGCTTTATTCTTGTACTGAATCCTATCATCAAAATTGACACTTGAATCTGTGTGTATTATTTTAGAGAATATGTTTCAAAACCAGCACTCCTCAGTACAGTAATGACTACAGGGTATGTATTTTCCTTTTGTAATGTGTTCCATGAACTGTAATGTGTCCCATGAAAATTCTCATCATGTTAGCAGTAATAAACTCTGTGTAGTAAAGTGATAAATATCTCTTAGTATTTTCATAACCTGTATGGCTTAATGTCATAGGGGTAGGAATCAGTCTGAGAGGGTCCCTTATAGGAGAGGAAAGGACAACCCAAAAAGACCCCTGCTCCCGGCGATCGGAGCAATACCACATATGTTTTTGTTAGTTGTTGGTTGTACCCATAGTACAGACCATACACAATAGTGTGCATTTTGCTTTTTATATCCTAACTAAAACACACTGACACTAACTGACATTGATACTAATTTAAATAAAAAATCTGACTCCCCTGCTAACTTAAGACCTTTTTCTCTATTCAATACAGATGCTAAAATCTATGCTAAATTGTTGAATTTGTGTCAAACTTGTATCAGGTTCCAGTGACTAGGATCAATGTACCTGTAAAGGCACAGCTGGTTTTAACAAAAAATCACCAGATTCTTCAACTGTAAGAGGCCAGCAATAAAACTCCTCAATATTGGTTAACTATTGGGGCTCCCCAAGGAAGTACGTCTAAAATATAAATAAAGTGAAATTTAATAAAGAGAGATATGAGTAAGTATAAATAACGCAAGGTTTTATTCACTTATTTGAAGTGTAAGGTAAACACCAGAATCCTATGCCCCCAATCATCATGTAAGTGGTATGATAAGAAGTAAATAAAGTCTTCAAAGCATAGATGTATCTGGTATTAGCAGGACATAAGAACATAAAAGGAAAATCAGCCATCACCTGAAAATGCATTAGAATGTTTCTGAGCAACAGTGGAGAAAGTTCCACATGATAGAACCACCACCAGTGTAGGGGAAATCAAGCAATGTCTATGGTAGGGCAATGGCTTCGTAGGTGAATTTTACAACCAACGTTCTCTCACATGCAGACCTTGCAACTGGGACTGAAAAAGCTTATCTAGTAGCTGGATTTGAGGTTGTTTAAAGGTGCCCAGCAGTTTGTACTGCCTCTATTAACAGACTCAGAGTGTGGTAAGGTTGTAGAATCCATCTGGAGAGGTTTACTTACAAAAAGATCAGTTTTCAATTGAATTGAATTTCCTCTGAGGAATGAGCAGCCTCCATAATATTCTCTTTTACCTAGTAGAAATGCATATGACAAATTATATCTCTTAAATTTATCATGGTCAGAGAAGAGAGATACCAGTGTTTGGTGTGCTCTGTTTATTTCCATTCATGCCTTATTATCCTTATTCAGCAGATAATTGAAAATGTATCTAAGCATGGTGATGTTATCCTTAGATTTGATAGTTTCTGGGACATCTCAAATTACTTTATTATTTGAAAACAAGTGATTTTTGAAAGGAAGTGATTATGCTGGCTATCAAGCCAGAGTGATAGGTCTTGAACTTAAGAAGTATGTTCATTAGGAACTTAATGGTGAGTCTCTAATCTTTTTTGTCATTTCTACTATGCACTAGATGCATCTCTCTAAATGTGACCCAATAGGTAAAGAGCATAAATGGGCTTGAAGATCATCAGTCTCCTGGTCCAAGTTGGGTTCAGCACCAACTGAAATGGTTAAAAAAAGCTTGTAACTAGTGAGATTTACTCACTCCTGGATTGGGGGTAGACATGGGATTCTTCTTGTTCTTCATGTCAGGTCTAAGGAGCATAGTAAGTCAGAATAGAGGGCATAGAGTTAAAAGGCAGATAGTTGTGTAAGTCTGCATCTTATTCCACCATTGTTTAGCCACCCCCCTCAACATGATTTTCAACATTGTGGGAAATCTTCAACCTTGGGGAGACTTATAAGAATCTGGAAGTCCCCTTTATAATACCATACAAGGGTACCGTAATACTCTTTATGACAATGCTTACCCATCACTAATTAAAGGACATATCCCGAATGCTGCTTCAATGTATACAACTCAGAATTCTGAGTGACATAACTTACCAAATTTGAACATTATCATATTTTGTTATTTACATCACCTGGGACTCTCCTACCTATCCCCTATTTGCTAGGTGCTAGAATATAAACAAATCAACCAGGGGTTTGGGCAGGTGACCTAACTTCAGCCCCAACCCAAAGCTTATCCCTACTGCTAAGACCAAACCTGCAAGTCTCAAAATGAATATAGCTCCCAACACTACTTCAATATCAAAGGAAAAGTGACCTAACACGTACACAGTGAAGGGGTGCGTTCCCACAAGATATAGGTTCCCCAGCTTTCCCAGGAACTCATGTGAAAGCTCAGAGACATCACCTTTGCCTTTATTAGACATCTCTCATTGTTGTTTTTTTTTTATCCTAGAATTTGTTAATTGGGGTGGAGGGGCTACAAAAGTGAACAGACGTTTTTATGCAAAATCTACTGACACTTAAAAAAATTAACAAGTATATTAGTAAATAAATAAATAATATTAAAGTTATGAAGTAAATCAGATTAACTTCAGCCAAAACTTCTTATTTGATTCTGGGTAGAGTGAAGTAGGGTTAGAGTCTTTGTCAATGACATGGAATATGCCAACTTCATAATACTAATTTATGAATAGCAATATCAATGTGTATGTATGTATATATACATATATATATATATATATATATATATATATATATATATATATATATATATATATATATACTTTAGAAGAATTACTATCTGAAAATAGGCTGATTTATATCTACATCTGTTGATAATCAGATAGTACAAAGTGTGCAAGCAATTCTCCTGACCCCGTAAATTATGTTTTGATATTATATTTATGAAACTGACCATTTTGTTGCAATTGATGGGTGTCCAGAGACATTTAATTTTTTTGTGTGTTTTTGCGTTTGAAAACATTTGATAACCTCTCACAGTAAAAACAACCTTCAAATTGGTACAAGGACAAAAACATGCTTCCTTTTACTTCCGCACCTAGTAATACCATTAAATTAGTGTGAAGATGAGAAAAAGGTTCCCTTTCTATTTACTTCATTTCATCACAGTGCAACAAGCATCACAGAATGCAGGGTTCTGGCAGGAAAAGAAGGAAGGAAAGTCCCCACCACCTGGGTCCCTTGTCATAATAAAAGCAGACAAAACATACATTCTTAGTCAGAAAATGAAAGATGGAAAGTTAAAAATATTATTTTTGCAGTGTATTAAGAACATATACTCATTGAGACATACATTTTGGAGTGCTCAAAATTATGTAATAGTGTCTCCTACATTTCTGGTCAGCAAATACAGAAGACAGTTTTTATAGGTAGTGTCAGTGGGTATAAAAATAAAGCAGTTGCCAACTCTTGAAAATAATTAAGAGTAACACTTTGAAGGGGTTAAGAAGAAAACTTCTGTGTGCTATATGGGCTGTCTCCTACTGACTCCACATTAGTAGACATTGCCAAAAAGTAGGTGTGGTCAATAGAGTGGATGTTGCTTTATAGTGCATGGTTTGTAGTGTGCCACCTTTTCCCCAATTAGCTTTGTTATAGTTTAGGCAAAATAGGGCCTGGGGGGTACACTGAAGAGATTGTGGGAGTAAAATAAGCCATATTTGTGGTGTCAGTGCCAGCAGTAATAACCCCCAGCAAGTGTATGGGCCAGCAATACTAACCTCCAGCATATGTCGGGACCAGCAATAATTACCTCCAGAAATAGGCACAAGCAAGTATCAGGGCCAGCAATATAAATTTGAGCAATAACCCCAAACTTGCAACAGGGAAAGCAATATCCCCACACAATGATCTCCAACAAGTGTAAGGGCAACCAATAACCCCAAGCACAGTAATTATCACCAACATAAAATAAACCTCTGTACAATAATAACCCCCAACACAACAATAACCCCAAGCACAATAATAAGCACCAGATTAATAGCTTCCAGCACAATAATAACCTCCAGCAATAAACTCATTACTATCTCAAGCAAAAATATGTTCTAGCAGCAAAAATAACCCCTATCAGTAATAATAGACCCCAAGCAGCAATAATATTCTATAGCAGCAATAATAATCCCTACTGTCGCCAGCAACAATTACCCCCAGCATCATTAATAGACACCCAACAGCAATAACAGACCTCTAGCATTGATGTTCAATAGTTTTACTTAACTGAACACCCACAAATCCTCTATTCCCCCATGCCACTGCCAAAACCTTTAACTTATTTGTGTGGCAGGACATCACTCTGCCACACAGAGAAAGGCATTGGCAGCACTTGCAGGCAATTTCCTGTAATGCATGGCATTCATAGCATTCATTTTATTTTAGTGAAAGAAGCAGGGGCTATGCCTGAAGGTGCTATGAGGAGCCTGAATACATTTTTGGGATGTTATAGCACATCCAAGCACCCTCCTAGCACCCATCACTAATTGTAATTACTAATTTCATATTAATTATTTCCAGTTGCTCAAATGACCTTGAAGTAGGTAGTATAACACATGCGTAGGTGAAATGACTCCTAACACATTATAATGCTCCTTCAAACAAAGATACAATTTTACAAATGAGAAATGATACTGAGCTTTGAGTATTGATTATGTTTACACAGCAACTACATTATGTATCATAGCAATGAAATAAAAAGCAACATGAAGGAAAAAAAAGGAACTTGATCCTTATGTCAGAAGTGATCAATTGCCTTTAGACTAAGACTCCAAGATCTCAGTTGCTCAGTGGCCTACTCTCATTACTTTTCAGAAATGCCTATAACTTAATGTCAACTTTCAGAATTTCAGAACTATTGTGGATTCAAAAGAAACTAAACTGACACTGGATATATAAAATTACAAGTTGCTTCAAATTTATGCTAAACAAATGCTAAGGATCCTACATTTACATGCATATGCAGCAGAACAGAAGTGTAACCCTTTTGAAAATCCAAAATATCTGTAAATTATTATGTAATAGCAGAATAACATGTTTAAAATGGCTTATTTTATATCTTCTCTATTTACTTCAGTTTTGTAATGTTGGTTAAAAACTGTTTCTGTCCATAATAAATCTCTCTCTCTATCTCTCTCTCTCTTCTCAGGGCGGTCTTAAGTGTCAACACACTTAAGACCGCCCTGAGAAGAGAGAAAACATTTTTAAAAAAAAAAAAAAAAAAAAATGTTTGGGATGAATAAACAGCTCTAGTCATTCAAAAAGTTATTTAACTGCTCCAGAAGATTTTACCCCCTTCATGACCAGGCCATTTATTGCTATTTGGCACTGCGCTACTTTAACTGGCAATTGCATTTTATTGTTACAGCCTAACTGAACAAGCTGAAGTTAAAAGCTGATTTGTTACACCAGAGCCTGTGTGCACCAGTTTTAGTAAATCACCCCCCCCCCCCAGCAGGCTGTCCCCAGCTATTAGCACTAAAAGTCTTTAAGCTCCACTTACTGTGGTGCTCAGATGATTAAAGGCCTCCAAATACCAGTGCTTGTTCAATTTTCAGACCAAGTCTGTAACAGGCAGGGGAAAATCATCAGTTAATAAAAAATAATTGAGACATAACCTTCATAAATAATTTAAAGAGGAACTGTCCCAATGAACAAAACACAGCCAGTAGGTGCATAAAAGCAGGGAAAAAACAAATTACTAAGAATACTGCTTCATTTTGACTATAAATTGACTTGTACATTATTACTGTGGATGAAGAAAACATAAGAATTAAGGAGTTCCCAACACTGCATTTGTATTCAAAGTTTTTTAGATAAATGGCCAAATGCAAATCCAAAATAAATGCATTTAGAATTGTTTCATTGTATATATTCAGATGTACAAACTAGGGAATACATACTTAGGAATACCTGTTTAGTGGTTGGGGGTTCTTCAGAATTTATGTATACACTCTACATTATAGAATAGCCCAGAATTGAATATTTAATATTAAGATATTTCAATTATTGCAATGTCTGTGTGTGCACAGTGCTTTTTTACTTTTGTGATGTGCCCTTTCTTGAAGATTTATTCTACTTAGAGTATATTACTCTCAATGCTTGTTTACACATTCATCTTTTTGTGACAGGGCTGCCCAAACAACATATAAATAAAAGGGCAGGCTGTCAACAGAGCAAATTGTGTCTCTATAAAAGCAAAATCATACTTTCTGAAAGCTTTGGAAACTATATTAGAAAACAGTCTCTTTATTATAGTTATTCATGTATGCTTGTTTTATAAAATATAAAAATATGCAACATAACATATATTGTAAAAAAAGGATTGTTGGTCTGTTTATATAGCAGAACAGGTAAATGCTTGTTTATTGTTTTGAGCTACTCCATCAGTGACAGACTATGGAGCTTATTTACTAAAACTGGAGAGTGCAAAATCTGGTGCAGCTGTGTATGGTAGCCAATCAGCTTCTAACTTCAGCTTGTTCTATTAAGTTTTGACCAAAACAAAACTAGAAGCTATTTGATTTCTATGCAGAGTTGCACCAGATTTTGCAATCTCCAGTTTTAGTAAGTCATAATATCCAATTTAATATGACACACCTGGCAAAACCATTTCTTATCCAAGGGCACATATTAGCTGAATAGGAAGCCAGTATTGCAGCATAATCTTTTCCATGAGGGCAAACACCCCAAGCAACTCTATGAAAAGGTAAATCAAAAGTAGAAGTCATGGAATGGATATAAATAAATTACCAAGTCATTTAACATCCACTGGAGTACAATTAAACCAGTCATTAATAATTGGTAAGTGTATGGTACAGCTGTTAATCTGTAAAAAAGAATGCTAGGTACACACAGGACAAAAATTGTCTGAAAACAGTCAGTTCTGCAGTTACCAGATGGCTTTCACCCCATGTGTACAGCGCTTTGTCTGACAGAAGCTGGTCTCATGACTGGCTTCTGTTGAACTGGATCCAATAAGTGCTCACAGCAATTGGGTGTGTTTTGGCTGGGGGTAGTCCCCCGTCAAAAACACAATAGCACAGTGGTGGATCGACATGCTACCATTGCATAATTAGTACAGAGAGCACCCTTGTTATTTTTTGTTCAGCCCACTGTGTGTACCAGGCTTAAATGCCTGTGTAAGAAGGAGACTACTGAGGGAGACCACCAAAAGACTTATACCCACTCTGAAGGATTTATAGGCCTAGGACTGGAGAAGATAGCCATGCAGCAATTTTGCCTAGATACTTCAGCAAGCACAGGTTTAGGGGACAGTGGTGAAACCAAAGCCACTGTTTACTAAAACTCACATGACATCTCACCCACAGTGACAGAAAGCATGCGGAAGACTCTGAAATCACCTGGGATAAGATTATATGAGAAGAAAATGTATTTAATTGGTCATTAGGCCAAATGCCTTGTTTACCAAAAGCAAAACACTGCACATTAGTACAAACACACCACCCTCACTGTGAAGCATGGTGATACAGCATCATGCTGTAGGTATATTTCTCTTTTAAAGATCTTGGAAGGCTTGTAAAGGTAGATGAGTGAGTAAAAAGGCAAAATACAAGGAAATTCTGAATAGAATCCTGATGTCATCTGGAAGAAACCTATAGGGAGAAGATTTATCTTCCAGCAAGACTATGACTCCAAGAAAAAGTAAAAAATGCACAACAATAAAGTGGAATTCCAGTCAACTTCTAACTAAGCCTAAACCTACGCCAATCCCCATGTTAAAACTTTTCCATCTACCCTGTAAAGGAAAAATATGTCTATGTTTACCTATTCTAAAGCTGGTCCGGTCACATTATCAGATCCCAGCTCTGGCTTCAGTGTAGAGGTTTTATGTAGGTTGTTAAGGAGCCGCACACCAATGCCCTTACAACCAGTGACTCATCCCTCACCCTGCTCATTCAGCTGTCAGCTGGGGATTGACAGGTGAATGTAAAAAAAGGAGCCCAGGCTGTTAAAATAATAAAAAAATGTAGTGAGGTTTCCCTCACAATTCATACCAGACCCGAAGTTCATTCACCAAATTCAAGTAAAAATAAATACAAATACACAGTTTTTACAATGTCCCCAATGAACATCCATTGTAAAACATGTTGTCCAGCCATGCAGGTCAACATCAATCACAATGAACAATGGACACCAAACCGCATAAAAGAAAAAAAAAAATGCCACCCGCCGAGACCTGGCCAATCCTGTCACTTTCCTCATTGCAAATTTTTTTTGGTTCTCAGCACGGTTGATGTAAACCAAGGTTGCTCAACCTTTTGAAGAGCGAGGGCCGCTTAATTGGTTTGATAACTGGTTGTGGGTCACAATGAAATAGGAAGGTTCAGATTGTTGAACTTTTTTTATTTTGAATAGCATAATAAGTATTTTTCTCCTGCAGATGCTGAATGTCAGATGGAGGGAGAGGGGGAGAAGCAAGCTTTCAGTGATTGCAGAAGGAAAATGGAGAGGATCAGTTCCTGTATATGCTGCCCCTGCCACCCCTCCTGTCCAAGTGTAAAACAGAAAATGAGAGGGGGGTTACACAGACCCCCTGGAGCATGAGGCGGGGTTACTATTGGAACCCCTGAAGCTACACCCGGTTTTGGAGGTGTGTGGTAAGAAAATGTCTCAACTGTGGGAGTTTAGTGCCCCGCAAATGTAAACAAGCTCATACTGTCCTGAGCCTCCTATAAGGCTGCTTTCACATTGATGCCCTGCTGTTTATATGCAACATGGGTGCAACACAGTAACACAGTGAACCTGTGGGCTAGATATGCTTTGCCTTAGACTTCTATTATATCTTGCGGGTGTGGGGCACTTTCTGAAAGCACATCAAAATGCCTGCATTCAAGAGTTTTATTGAGCTTTCAGAAAGCGCACCAAACCTTCAGGATATAAGTGAACTTCCGTGGTTTGAGGTCAAGACCACATCAAAGGGCTCTGAGGGCCCCATGTGGCCCACAGTCCACAGGTTGAGCACCCCTGATGTAAACAAAGAGGAAGAGTCACCCGGTGACATCATTTCACATGTCCATATTTGGTCAAAGATGCCAATGGAGAACACCACCCCTTTGTATACTTCAGCAGTGGGGAGAACTGGAGATGTCATTTGGTGCAAGGTAAGCAACGAGATTGATTGAGATCTAAATCTTCTCTACTAACCAAAAATAATAAAGACATGATATATTATTTTTATATTTTTTAGTCCATAATAATAGGAATTGGAAGAAAAGAAACATAATAAAATACAAAACCATTAAACATTAAGTTAACAAATGACATAATTAATTAACAAATAAAGGTCTCAAAATAATGAATGTTCTTCATACTTCTTGTTTATTCATGGAAAATTACTCATCTCTTTACCCTCAGAATTCAACAGATATGCAGCAGATTAAATAGCCCTAATGAAATATTGATTTGGCATAAAGCAGATACTGTTAAATTTGACTTTCCTTCAGTTTTGCATATCCAACTTATTTAGTAACTCAACAGTGCCAAATTACTGAAAAATATAAACAAAAAGTTCTCTAAGTCTTACATATGAATTTGTAAGTACATTTTAAGAACATTCTTTCTCTTATAGGTAATAAGATTCATGCAGAAATATAAAAGTAAAGAAATCAGCACTGCACAAACGACATATTTCTTCAATAATCAGGTGCACACTGAGGCGGAGACTAAGTCCTAACTGGCTAGTGGAAGCAGCTCCTGCAGTGCCCCACTTGGATCCCAAATAGGATACAGTAATGTGTAATGTAAGAAGGACACTGGGTGTTCATTAAGCTAAGGTGGCTGCTTTACAAGCTGTAATACCCACAAGTATTCCTCCTATGCATTACAAGCTGCATCAATGGAACCAAGACAAGGAAAGGCTTGCAATTGTAAGTAACCATAGCCTACCCCCCCCCCCCCCCAAACAAAAAAAGCGTTTGAGATATTTTACATGGCCTGTGGTTTCTCATTCAATGAAATCATATCTAAATCCCCCAAAAAAATTAGTATGGAAAGGTTAAAACCCCTACCTTTTTGCCATTTGTGTCCCATTAGGAGGATTTTCCCTTACTTCCTGTTGTATGTGATCACAATGAAAAGTGAGTGGAGATCTCTCCAAATTGAGAGAAATCCCCTCTTAGACACTGGAACAAGTGTCTTTATTGGAAGATTTCTCTTCTGTTCCTGTTCTGGTGACAACCCAACATTTGGGATATCTCATCATTCATTCCTGACTACAGTGGCCACCAAGCCAATTAGAGAGAGGTTATCACCCTAGCAGGAATACAGACAGCAAATATATATAAAAATGTCTTTATGCACTCTGATATTTCATATGTGTATGTTAAGAATAAAGTAAAATGATAAATAAAGTAAGTTAATCTAAATAATCTGGTGTGATTTTAGGCATATGATTATTGTAGCTTATAGGTAATATAATGACTGGTGTAAAGACTGTTTGTTGCATGTACAGTCTATATGATAAGGATAAACCATTACTGATTGGGTACCCTACTGTGATTACATTTATATAAGGATAATTACTGTTGCTATTAAACAATACTAATACTTGGCAACCCACTGGCATGACTAATCATAATGACTGAACATTAATAGAGACCCTGGTGATATGCTATTAATATCTGTGTTAGTGATAGAAGCTTTAGTATTTGGAAATAAGTTATATGACTTAGGTAGTACATTACAGCTAATTATTATAACATGATATAATGTAGCTGTACATACCTAATTATGTTTAACTAAGCATTTCTATTTACAATCATGTTCGGTTCTAAGGGATTTAGGCAATCCCCCAATGTACTGTTCATTTTTTAGGTATCTTAAAATACACCCCCTTCTCATCATATTAAACTGCCATTGTTCTTGTGCTTGCTAAAAAAATTACTATCTAATGATAATGTATTGTTTATTTGAATGATAGGTTGTCACAAACTATACTACCTTCCTAGGGTTCAGCTTTGAGGCTATGTCACCAGTACGTGTACATGTTTGATTTTATAAATAACTTGCATGTATCAGGAATTAAATATATATGGACACATTGATATTGTGAATCTGCTTTTGTAAATTACCCTTAAAGTATATTCAAATCAAGCTTTAATTGAGCTTTAAAACAAGCCCTCACTGCCATCTATTTCCTCAATCACAACAGAGGCAATGAAGTAAAATGTCATTCTTTTATAAGGATGCCAAGTCCCTACCGTCAGAAACAATAGAGATAGAGGAATTGTGTTTCAGTGCTTCTATTGAGAATTTTGAAGATTCATTTCTCCAATATTCCTTCAATTACAGAGGTCAATTAAGAATATTGTTGGGTGAACAGCCATCCATTGGCTGTTCCGCCCGTTCCTGCAAACACCATAAAAAAATTGCCAGTTAAAAAAAAAAAAAATAGACAAAAAAATACCACATTTTTTTTTAAAAACGGCATGGGGTCCTCCTAAAGATCCATTCCAGACCCTTATCTGGGCATGCAGCCTGGCAGGTAAGGAAAGGGGAGGATGAGCGAGTGACCCCCCTCCTGAACCATACCTGCACCCACCCCCCCCAATGTTGAGGGCATGTGGCCTGGTATGGTTCAGAAGGGGGGGGCGTTTGCTCATTCCTACCCATTTCCTGACCTGCAAGGCCCCCATAAGGGTCTGGTATGGATTTTGGGGCGACCCCACGCCATTTATAATAATTTATATTTTTTTAATAGCTGGGTGCAAACACAAGTCAATTTAAATGTGATTTGACTTGTTTTTGTTTTCTTTAGAAATTACATTTTTGCTACAGTATGTTCCATGCATGCTACAGATGTGCCACTTTACAGACAGACTAAGGGGACCCACAGGCACTATATTTAAATTATTTTTTTGTTTTTATTGTTGCACTTTAGGCATCAATAAAATCACTGCTCCTAAAAAAAACAATCATTTTTAAAAAGTATTTTGCAATGATACATGTCCTCTAGGGCAGTGCCCGGACCCCCATACCCCTCTTATGGCCAACTACTTGCATAAAAGCCTTCAGAATGGGCACTTTTTATTTTTCCTGTTCGACTCGCATAGACTTCAATGGGGTTCACCCTTCGGGTAAGACTTTTTCCCCTGTTTGTGAGTTCTGCTGCAAACCGAACAGGGGAGTATTAGACACATCTCTACTTGAGGAATTAATTAAGAATTACTTTGGATCTTGTTTACTAATTGTTAGGAATATGTCAATACTTTATTGTCCATAGTCTGGGCGCAGGTGTACGTTAAAACACAGTTATGGTACATAATAATTAAAGCAGTATTAAACCAAAAAAACAAATATTTATTATATTGCAGCTTACCTATTCTTAGATGTGATGGCTGTATTAGTTCCCTTTTTTAGGCTTATATTTTGATGCGGTGATCATACTAGCAAGTCTGTTGTGTTTAACAAGCTCAAGTTTTCCAGCAGAATGTTTTTATGACTGAGACAAACCACTTAACACTGGCAGGAGTGATTAAAATGATCAGCTTACATTTATTCATGCAAACCTTTATCCCAAAAGGATTTGCTGTAACTGATTAAAAATTTTGAGCTGGAGTTTGGCTTCAAACAGTTAGTGTAAATAAATCTGCTAATACATTTAACACTACCCCCCCCCCCCAGACTGACAATGCTGCTGTCTTCTGTGCCTCATTTTCACATTCCTCTAGAGTTGTGTCCCACTAATATAGGAGGTGTGTAACTGGCCAGATTACCAGGTAAAAATAGTGGGGGGAAAAAAAGCCAAAGAAAAGAAAACCGATGCAGCCACCACATCTAATAATTGGTAATCTGCTATATAACACATTTTTGGTTTTGGGTTTAATAATGCTTTAATATTTAGCCTCTTTTTATTTTTACTCTCTCTTCTATTTCCTATTATGTGAAAATGAAAGAACAAAATTAAATTCAACATAAATAGTTAATATTGACATTATATAACCCTTTTGTCAAGTCACGATTTACAGTCTAATTTTCAAGAAATAACTATTGCCTTTATACTACTTTTATAAATGGGGTAACACATAATATAATCAAGCAAGTAAACTGGATAGTAATATTATTACAACATAGAGATGACATTTATTTATGTACAAACTACTGTAAATGATTGTGTAATAAAACAGTCTTTATGTGTTTAGTAATATCAACCCTAGAGGCTCCATAAAAATACATATGGCTTGTATTGAATAACATACACCGTGCCTGGATGGAAATAGCATTAAAAGGAATTTTAGAGGTTTGTACATGAAAAATGAGGAATCATAACTTATCACATAAAATCACAGAGAGGACATTTTATGAGAAATAACTGACCATTGTAAGGTAGAAACGTATATATATATCAAATAATAATGCCACATCATGCCACCATTATTCTCACTTTATTGTGTTCTACATTTAAGTGCAATAAGTTTTCTTGTATTTTTTTTTTTTATAATGCAATGTACTTTTACATTTTTGTCATACTCTAAACCACTTTTCTACTATGTTGTTACTCTTACCATGTGAGTTATCAGCAATACACATCTTAATATTTCAATTGTCCATCTAAAAAAAAGTAGCCACATTGAACTTTCAGAATTGAATTTATGGATTTAAGTTCCCTGGGATAGATTTTTATTTGTTATTTCTACTCCACAGCCTCGGTGTAGACTGTGGTTTGATTGCACATCAATGTTACATGACCTGGTTATCTTAGAATGAATCTCTCATGAAAACTAAAAGGTCAGTAAAGGTTCTTAAGTATTTTCAATAGAAAATGTCAAAGCTTCAAAGCCAAGATGACAGTAGTTAAAACACCTATTATTGATGTTTACATAACATTGTGCTATGTTATGTACATATGAAATTATATTTTGTTTATTTCTAGTCTTTTTATATAACTCAATATGCTCAAATGGAAATTGTGTCTTCGATTAAATTAATTTCAAATACTTTTTTTTCGTTTGCCTATTATAAAATTTTCAAGAACACTGTAAAGCACAAAACAACATATTTACTAGGCTGTATGCATGTTCTGGTAGCAGGAATATTTATTTAAAAAATGTTTGCATTGTATGGATGCATAAAACTGTTACAATTGACAGCATACTTTAACAAATATGTGTACAATACTAATATTTAGCTATGAAGTTTCTATAACTGTATAAATGTTACTAGTATGTTGCGTACACATCACTCTTAGCTTCTGAATAATTTCTGAGATTTCAAGAAGTAATATTTATATTATGGCTCCAGTAATCTCAAACTTAAAGTGTTTGTATATCCAAATCCATATCAGTTTATTTTGGCTGTCTCTGTCCTATTTGAGGGATATCCATTCATTACCTGCCCCAAATACACAGCAGAAAGTGAATGGAAATCTCTACCAAGTGAAGAGAACTGGTCCAACCAACTGGGAAATCATCCAATGCTAACCAGAACAGGTGCTAACATTGGATGATTTCCCAAATAATTGTATTCTGTCTTTGTCCTATTGGGGAGCTATTCCTTAAGTACCTGCTCCAAAGATACAAGACATAAAAGGGAATCTCTACAAAGTGAAGAGAACTCTCCCTTCAACAGTTGTCAGCAGAATGATGTTTGCCATTTGTCTCCCGTTTTAGTGTCAAACCTAATGTTTTGGACTCCCCATTACTTTCAGTCTTAGTTACAATGGTTACCAGAACAAATAGAGAGTGAATTTCCCCAGGAGTGACACAGATAGCAATACAAACCCAATAAGAGTTCTAACTGTGTTCCTCACTTCATCCAAAACAACAACAGAAAATGTTTTCTCTCTTTCTCTCTCTCTCTCTCTCTATATATATATATATATATATATATATATATAAATACATATATATATATATATATATATATATATATATATATATATATATATATATATATATATATATATATATATATATATATATATATATATATATATATATGTATATATATATATATATATATATATATATATATATATATATATATATATATATATATATATATATATATAGTATTTTAATACATCTGGTGGGACCATCAAACTACCTTCTGGTATTAAAATGAGAAAACAAAAGGCTGGGGAGGGAGAAGCTGGTTACTCTAGTATACCTGAGAGGAATCTAATGACCTCTGAGCAAAATAACTTATAGACTTTTCTTTTTTAAAGGAAGACCAGTATGACTGAAAACAACGTACTATTTTATGGAAGCATCCTGTATGAAATATTTAATTGTAAAATACAATTCTAAATTAATAAAAAAAAGGTGACATTAAAATATGTTTCTAAAAATATAAAATTTCAAAATAAATAAAGCAAAATCAATTACAGTTTTCCATTTCTCTCCAAGTGGAAATACAAGCCTCAAACCGAGTTTAAAAATGTTCCTATGCAGATCAATTAAAGGTATACTAAGATGTAAATGTATTCCCTTCCTCGGGCTCTGTTTTTTTCTCACTACTTGTGTCCAATTAAATTCCCCTCTTCAGAGACTGTCACCATAGTTGATACTGACTGCTTTTGTTTTCTGAAAATATGAAGTGTGAGCACAGGGTTCCAGTGCATGTGTGGTACTGGTAGACCGCAAATGAGTTAACAGATTACATACTTAGGAGTCCATAAAAACCTCTTGTGTGAACAGTTGGTGAGGTGACTCACTACATCAAACTGACATTAATTACAGCTTTTGACTATGCTTGGGTGCCAGAATGTGGAGCTATACAGAGCATGCACATAATATGTAAAACGTTAATTATATTGGACAATGCCAGGACTTTTTAAGAAAATAAGGCATAAACCTAACCAAGGACAAAGACTGAAGTGAGTGTTTTATTTAAATGGGATTTAGGGGTTAAAGTTTTTAAAAAATCTTCACTTGGAAACTGCTTGGATTAGGTTCTTCTAAAATATGTTAACTGAGCTACATATCAGAGATTACCCAATAAGCATGACTGTGTTAGTAATAATTTGGCTGGAGTTTGGAAACCTCCTTTGGCATTGTGAGCTCCAATTTGGCATTAGGCAACATGTATTTGCCTTATCAAACTTTCAATAGCTAATTTGAAAATTAGGTCACAATAGGAAGCCAAAATATGTATTTTGTAATACAATATTTTCTTTTTCATGAATATTATCAGTGCGTGACTCTTGTAAATTAAATATTATAAAATGATTACCAGGTCTGATGCTGGGCTGGAGAATATCTGACAAAATCATGCACAACAGAGGCTGAGAGTACCACTGACCAACACAGTTTACACCTGGTTTTGAAAAGGTTTTCATTACACATACAATGTTCACTTAAAAAAAAAATATATATATATATTGATACCTTCCTAGTTGTGTAAAGAATATTGTGGATGTCTATTGAGATTACATGCAAGAATGTATCCACTTGTTACATTTTACCCATGATATGAAGGGTGCATATGTTGTAACATGACTTTACTAATAAGTGTGTGTTAAATTTGAAAATAATAATGAAATGTATTTGGGAAAAAAATGTTCACTTTTTGCTTGAGGTAAGCTTTATTCCATGGTATAGTTTGCGGTTTGCAATGGTAGTGCTATATTTTATTAGTCCTGCCCTAACTTCACTTTTGACAGTGCCCATGATGCACTCAAGTATGCCTGTTTCTCACATGCAGGTTGAAGACTTGGAGTTGTGGGTGGGTAAGAACTTGACAGCTGTATGAAGGGGCCCTTGTAATAGCTCCAAAATGTTGCTTGTTATCAATTGTTATAATCAATCAAAAACTGTCCTTTTTAAAGCACTGTGAAGGAGTGTCAGTGACATAAACAGTGGATTGTGATCCACAGCTCTTTTGCATGTCATGGACCTTTAAGGTTCATTGAATAACGATATATAATGTTTGTTAGGTATGTACTTATCTTTTTACATTCAATAAAAAGTTTGTGAAAAACAAAACAGTGTTTTGTGTAGGTTAGGATTTACGACTTAATTTCTGATTTAACCACTTAAGGACCAGGCCCATTTCTGACATGTTGTTTACAAGTTAAAAATCAGTATTTTTTGCTAAAAAATTATTTAGAACCCCCAAAAATTATATATATATATATATTTTTAGAAAAGACACTGGAGAATAAAATAGCGGTCATTGCAATTTTTTTTATAACGCGGTATTTGCTCAGCCGTCTTTCAAACGCCATTTTTTTTGAAAAATGACATGTCACGCCGAGTAAATAGATATCTAACATGTTATGGTTTCAAATTGGGCACACTCGCAGAATGGTGACAAACTACGGTCAATAAAAATCTCAATAGGCAATGCTTTAAAAAAAATTAACGGTTACCAGTTTAGAGTTACAGAGAAGCTCTTTTAATAAATTATTGCTCTCGCTCTGGCGATTGCGGCGATACCTCACATGTGTGGTTTGAACAGCGATTTCATTTGTGGGTGCGACTTCCGTATAAGTTTTCTTTCGCACGTGAGCTCACGGTGACGGGGGTGGTTAAACATTTTTTTTTCCTATTTATTTTATTTATTTTTTTAATTTTAGCACAGTTTTTTTTTTTTTAAATCTGATCATTTTTATTGCTGTCACAAGCAATGTAAACATCCCTTGTGACAGTAATAGGCAGTGACAGGTACTCTTTATGGAAGGTTTGAGGGTCGAAAAGACCCTAGCCCCCTCCACTGCACTTCAATGTATTCAAAATGCCAAAAACAGTGTTTTTGAATACAGTCACTTTTTAAATTATTCGCCTTTAGCCGCCGAGTAACCCGGGCGTGACGCCATGGATGCTGCCTCTGGGTTACATCATCGGAGACCCGATCTAAGCCACATCCGGCTTTGATCGGGACTCCAACCAGCCGGCGGAGGTGCCAGCTGGTTGCTCGGGTCTCCCAGTGGGACGGGAGACCCAGGAAGAGCCGTGGAAGGCAGCGGGAGGACATCCCCTCCCGCTCGCTGGGGTAAGGATTGAGCGGCTCCTGAGCCGCATTGGTCATTACCTCCTGAAAGCCGACTGCCGGTTCTAAAAAATGGTACCAGGATGATGCCTCTAGCTGCAGGCATCACCCTGGTACAGCCACTTATTGCAGCCGACATAGAGTACATCGATTTGCGGTAAGTGGTTAACTAACTGCATACTAGCAACAGGTTTCTGATTGAGAAAATATTGGGGTCTCACTTTTTCAAGAGGAAATTAATAATGTTAGCCTTCTTACTTTTCTATGTACAACTTTTCTCTAAATGCCTGAAATGGTTTTCACTTTACCTTAAAGAAAAAATAGACCTAGTTTACTATTAAAAATTTCAAACAAGAGAAACAGGTTACATTACTAATTGATATTGAGCCACAAAAGCCATCATTGTAGAGGCTGGTTTAATAGATGAAATGTATAATTTGCATTTTAAGCTTCTCTACTTTTTAAATAATAGCACAGCTTTTATTCTTCAAACTGAAAATACCTGCTTCCTATCCGTGATGGTTGTTCCATTACTAAAATCAATTTCTAGGTAATTAAAATCTGCATGACTGAAACTTAATCTAGATGTGCAACATTTTCAATTTATAACAAAAGCTGTGATTCCTCTGGTTCATTAATACATTGTGGTGTGCAGCATATTCCATCAATTAATGTATTAAAGCATTTATCTATCTGTATAAGTGGCACCTATAAGATAGTTATATTAATGCATTTTTTTTGTTTTACTGTGCATGCTACAATATATAGTTTATGTAATGTTCTACTTGAGGAAGAACAGAAAACTGAAAGACAGAATCCTGTATATGCAGTAATTCAAAGGGATCTCCTGTCAATGGTCCCATATCAATAGTTGTTATTAATAGCACAAAGCTGACATATAGTACATATCTGTCATACAGCTGTTCCATGCTGTATAACTGACAGTTCATTTCATGGTAAACTATATAAAGATAATGATATGAACCTAATACAGGCCTGAACAAAATCAGATGTCAAGCTTAGTTTTGTCTTACCTTAGGTCAAGATTCACAGTGGATTAAATATCTCTAGTTATTACCAGTACACAGAATTTGAAATTTGGCTCCTGCTATAGTTTGATCTACTGAAGTGCTTGTGCTTACTCACTGACCTAGACCTCTCCATGACTGTCATGCACAGTGTGTCAAAATCTGTTAAAATGTTTAATCATATAGTACAAGCAGCCAATACTGCTTCTTTAACATTTTCACATCCAGGCCCTGCGCTCTACTTTTAAACTCAGGGGGCCAGAATATGTTTGCAATTTTTTTATTGCTTTTTTTATTTTTCCCCTACAGCTTTCAGAATTTGTAAAAGACCCCAAAGCATACATTTTCTGAAAGTACATGACTATTAGAATATAAAGAAGGTATTATTGATTTTTAAGGTCCTGTGATATTTGCACAAATGTTTATCAAACAATATTTTCTCTAAAATGCATTAAATCATTATTAGCAGATACAAACACATTACATTTTACAAAGTTCCTTCTAAATCCCTACTAAATAAAAAAGCATAACCTGTATTGAGTTAAAAAATAACACATATTTTTAAATTTTAAATTGTACCATTTTGTTAAATGGTGAAAATCGAACATACGCAAAACTGTATAAAAAACACATTTCTCTAAAAGTCTGGAGGTTTTCATAATTCCTTTACAGCTGTCAGCATTTTTAAAAGACCCCCAAACCATATATATTCTGAAAGCACATGACCAGTAGAATAAAAAAGAGGTGCTACTGATTTTTAAAGATCCTTCAATATTTGTACAAATGTTTATCAAACAATGTTTTTCCTAAAAATACACTAAAATCATTACTAGCAGATACAAACAGAACTAATTTTACAAAATTTCTTATAAACTCCTACAAAATATAAAAACGTAACCTGTATTGCATTAATAAATAACAAATATTTGCAAATTTTATAAAGGGCCTTTTTGTGAAAATTGAACGTTCACAAAACTAAATAACCTATTTCTCTAAAAATCTGGAGGTTTTAATTTTTCACTTAAAGCTTTCAAAGTTTGTAAAAGGCCCTCCAAACCATATATTTTCTGTAAGAACATGACCAGTAGAATAAAATGAAGATGCTACTGAATGAATGTTAAGGTCCCAGGATATTTGCGCAAATGCTTACCAAATTGCTATTTTCAGAAAAAAAAAAAACACCAAAATCCTTATTTGCACACATAAACACAGCATAACTTAAAAATGTCTGCTAAATGCCAACTAAGACCTTGTTCACATGGGGTGTACACTCATGGAGGGTGGTGTTTACTGACACGGGATGCGCAGGTTTTCCATGCATCCCTGTGCAGGCAGTCCTATACATGTCGGTGGAGACGCAGAAGCTGCAAGGACAGATCTGACATCCGTGTAAGTGCATGGCCCAAAAATGTGTGAGTTCAGAGACATGCATCCAGATGGATGTCATGTTGGGAGCAGTGGCTGTGTCCCAGTTGACATGAATGGGACTGCCTGTAAGGGGAGGGATGGAACACCTATGCATCCCTGAGCAGCTAAACACAACCTCCATGTAGTATGCCCTGCATGAACGAGGCCTTAGGCCTTGTGTACACTTGTGTTTGGGGGGCAGCAAAAATGCACAGTTGAGGCTAAGCTGCAATAGGCAGTGGACAGGGGTGTTTACATGCTGTGGCTGCATTGATTTGCTTTGCACCCGCAGCAAAGTTGAAACAATTTGTAGCGGTGCCACTTTCCGAATGCTACACATTGAAGTCAATATTAGACAGTCCCTTTCTCTGTAGGCTGAGCTACACTGTAGATGAGTGAATAGGAGTCTGTATAAAGACGCCTATTCATTCACAAATCTTCTCCATCCTGACAGCAATCTCTCAGACAGCAGCTGTAGCTGGTAGGAGGGGTAGAAGAAAAGGCATCCAGCAGTGGTGCATTGGGGCGGGGCTGTCACTGAAGAACGGGTTACAGTGGCAGGGGAACAAATTATTTAACCCTTTGCTTACTGTGGCTTACGTGCAATTGCCAGCAGGAGAGGCAGAGGAGGGAAGCTGGTAATTACATGGGAGTCACAGGGGATCAGTGCTGAGGAATGCAGGGAAACAGATGGGGCAGAGGAAGGAGGCAGTAAGGGGGGTTGCATTTTAGCAACTAGTGGCAGGAAAGTGGAGGGGTAGGAAGCAGAGAGTAAGAGGGACCGCAGTGAGGTGGGTTGAGAGGTCACATTGTAGGTTAATAGATCTGATCAGCGGCTTGTTAGTGCTATTTGTTTGTTCAGCAGGGTCTGCTGAACAGTTCTGCTTTAAGTTCATCATCACTGAAATGACCATGAGCCTTTAACTGAAGGAAGAATGCCAGGTCTGTATGGCGCACTGGCCTGGCCAGCTAGAAGGAGTGCTGTAGGTCCATACACCATATGGACCTGGCAGCGAATGTGTTAAGCCAGCAGAGGCATTCACTCAACAGGGAACATAGTCCACAAACTTGGTTTTGTCCAAACCTGGGTTTTAGGACATGCATTTATGGATTTTATACAACATATTCCGAAAAATCACACACAAAGGTGATACTGTAGGTGACATTTTATTATCATGCCCAAATAACCAAGGCTTCAATGACATAGCTAGAAGGATGATCTTGGAAAATAAATTGATGAAGGCTTTCTAGAGAATCGTATATAGCTTTTGTAAAGGGCAGTAATTCATAAAAAACAGTCAGGTTCTAGTAAAGTGTTTGGACATTTGTCTCTGCTTTATTAAATTATTCTGAATCTATAACTGTGATACTTTAACTATGTTAGCACCAGAACCATTTTTCCACAGGTTTGTAATAATAGCCAGTTGCTAATACTATACTAATACTGTATAAATTGTTGCACAGACATTACCCTATTGCACATTTTATTTCAAACAAGACCTTAATGGGCCTGCACCAGTTAAATTCTACAGAGTTCATGCTGATACTTTGCCATACCTCCTATGAACCAACCTGCTATTTTTCTCCTAAACTTATGAAGCCATTTCTGGGTAGCATTCTCTACTGAAAGTCCAGCTGCGCTTATACCGTCAACTGTGTTTTTTTCTATTTGTAGATTCCCTCATATTTTTTGTTATTCACTTGACCCTTTAACCTTGCTGAATGTGTGGTCTGGCTACTCAGTACTATGATTAAGGAATGGGTGACGTCACATCGGCGCTGAGCTCCACACTGCCAGTCATCCAGCTCCTATCCGGAATTACTCAGTCATCGCTTTCAAGTTTCCTGCTATACCGCGGCCTCACATCTACCTGGATTAGATGCATGGATTTCCCCACTGCTGGATCGTCACCCCAGATGAGCTTTATGCATGTGAGTTTTTACTTGGCTGATTGTTCCATTTGCATACATTAAAATATTACACTTAGAGGCACTCTTCTGTTTTTCCTTTTTATGATTAATGATGATCTGTGGCTGCCATATTATTACATCCCACATAATTTTTCATATTGATGATTTCGATATACAGTTATGCTTTTTAAATTGGTATACTAACAATCTAATCATGTGTCCAAATTTATTTAACCACTTGCCGACCGCCGCAAGTAAATATACTGCGGCGGTCAGCCCCAGCCAGGCAAAGTGACGTATATATACGTCACTAGCCTGTCACCGGTTTGTGAGCCAATAGCGGGCAAGCGCGCGCCCGCTGAGGCACGCGCCCGCCCCGGCTCGTTCACTGAGAAGTCCGTGCGTGTGACTGGCGGACCCAATGTCCGCCGGTCACACTGCGATCGTCGGTAGAGAGGGAGAAAGTCAGGCGGCTTATGTAAACAAGCCGCCTGTCATTCTCCCCTGTGTAAAAATGGAGATCAGACGGTTCTACTATGTAGAACCGTTGATCTCTGTTTTTACAATAGTAGACATGTCCCATCACAGTTAGAAACACGCCCCTAGAACACACTTAACCCCTCCCTCTCCAATACAGTTAACCCCTTCACTGCCAGTGTCATTTTTACAGTAACAGTGCATATGTATAGCACGGATTACTGCAGTAATGTCACTGGTAACCCCAGAAGTGTCAAAAATGTCAGTCAAGGGTCCGATCTGTCCGCCGCAATGTCGCAATCCCGCAAAAAAAATCGCAGATCGCCACCATTACTCGTTAAAAAAAAAAACACCAAAAATGACAAAAATCTTTCCCTTTGTTAGTAAACGCGATCAATTTTGTGCAAACCGCTTTTTGCGATTTTTTTAACCAAACATATGTAGCATAAAACAAATTGGCTGAAAATGTTAAAACATTTAGATTTTTACATTTTTTTTGGGGAATTTCATATAAAAAAATGTGAAAAATATTGTTATTTTTGCAAAATTTACGCTCTTTTTTTATTTATAGCGCATGATCAAAAAAATCGCACAGGTGATCAAATACCACCAAAAGAAAGCTCTGTTTGTGGGAAAAAAGGACGTCAAATTAGTTTAGGTACAGCGTGGCATGACCGCGCAATTGTCCGCTAAAGTCACGCAGTAAAAAATCGCAAAAAACCCCCTGGTTAGGAAGGGGGTAAAATCTTCTGGGGCTTAAGTGGTTAAAGAGTAACTCTACTTTTGTTAACAAAAAAAAGTTCCCCCCTGGGTGATCTATTTGCATTGCAAGAGTTTAATCAAACTTTGTTGCAGATTCCTATCTTTTGTTGATCTGTAGATATAGCGTAGATATAGCTATTTGTTTGTCTGTGTATATTTGTGAATCTGCATGAGTTTTAGAATTATCAGTCAGCTGCTGCACCTGCAGGGCTCTAATGAGAAAATTGTCATGGTCTGTATCCCTTTAGACATGATTTTCCTTTGGGAGTACCTCAACAAAAATTACATTTTTGTTGCAAGAAATGCTCAAAATCTGATTTGAATCTTAGTGCACACTCCAGGGAAAATCAGCAAGTCAATCAAACAAGCAGGACATAACATCATAAGTGTTCATGGGGGGGGGGCAAGTTCCCCTTTTATACTATCCTGTCTGGTCTGTTTAATAATCCTGTGTACCTGTGTTTTAAAAAAATAAGCCGTTCTTTACCAGTTTTCAGAGCGCCGATCGACGCTCACGTGACCCACTGACTCTCTCCTCTCCTCATCTGACAGCTGTCTGCAGTGGGCAGGGCTGAGGATTCCCCGCTGATGTCAGTTAGGAGGGGAGAAGGAAGGGAGAGGCAGCGGTCACATGAGCGGCGACCGGTGCTCTGAAAACTGGTAAAGAATGGCTTCTTTTTATAAAACACAGACACATGGGCACATAGGATTATTAGACAGAATATGGACTTTAAATGAAACTACAGCAGCAGGAGGGCAGGATGCGGGCTGGGCACTGACACAGGAGCCTGACAGGCAGGGAGGGAGAGGGAGAGAGGACAGAGAAGGACAGGAGGTCAGGGATGATGTAAGCATGCAAACTGACCATATACCTTAGTCAGTTTACAGAGGGGAGAACATAGCCAGGCAGGATCAGCCAGGCATCTTAGGTGATAGAAGGGGCCAAATTATACAGCACAAGCACTGTGCTGTATAAAATGCTATAAGGGAACAGGATCCAAACTTTTTTTTAAGTTAACAAATGCTTTAAAAATAAATTCTGCTATTTTCCCTGTAAAAATAAATACTTGTGAGTCGCAGCTCATGCGGTGACTGATGTCGCCTTCATGACATTGTCAAAAGGGGCAGGGCATGGGTGACCTTAAAATGATGCCCCCCCCCCTCCCCTGAAAAAACGTTTTGCGGCTGCCCATGCATGACATATCTAGGGGGTGTTCTGTACACCATCTGTGTACACAATGCCCCCAGGTAGCTATATTGTGTTGCCTTTTACAGAAAATTACAGCGCTGCAAATTGAAAGGGAAAGGTAATTTTTAATAATGTTTAATCACAATATGACTTGTATCGCAATTGTATACCCTATATTCATTTTTTTTTTTATTTGCTAATTTTTTTTACCACTAAAGTGGAGTTACCCTTTAAGTAAGCGAGTGACATAAATCCCCAAACAAACATAATAAGTAATGAGAAATGCTGATTTAACCTCCCTGGCGGTGATCCCGAGCGTGACTCGGGGTTGATTTTTTCTATCAGGAGCGGTAACCCCGAGTCACGCTCGGGGTAGATGTGCAGAGAGCGCAGCAGTGTCTCTTACCTTCTCCTGGCGATCCAGCGATGATCTCTCATTACTGTGACCGCCAGCCGAGAGTCCCGCCACTCCTCCGTCCTCCGTCGGTGTGATGACTTCCTAGTTCCGTTCCCTGCAGCAGCAATGCTGCATGGGAGCGGAACTAGGGAGGGAAATTTAAAAAAAAAAAACGTTGCACAAAATACAAACACATAACACATTTTATATTATATATATATATATATATATATATATATACATATATATATATATATATATATATGTATGCATATATATATATATATATATATATATATATATATATATATATATATGCATATATATATATATATATATATATATATATATATATATATATATATATATATATATATATGCATATATATATATGCATATTTATACCTAATGGCCACTTTTATATTAACTTTTAACTTTGATGACCTTTTGGACATACCTCTTGGTATCCATTTATTAAATTATTCAGTTACCCCTAAGTGTCCTAGATACATGTCCTTAGGGAGATATATATATATTGGCCTTACTATGAGATATGTTGTTAGGGGTGTGTTACCATATATATTAAGCCCCATTTTTTTTGTTTTTTTTCTTTTCCCTCTCCTTTCCCTTTTGTTCTTCACTTTACCCTCCCCTACCTCTCATTTGCCTAACATATTGCATAGGTTTTTTCTGGGCAATTATCAGCTGTCTTCCCCCTCAAAGTCATCACATTGGATATTTGTACCCACATATGTGACATGAGGCAACATATCATATGTACTTGGTGATAAGCTTGTATCACCGGGGAAGCTATGGAAGAGGTCCAATCTACCTAACCTCATTTGAGGTATATGTGATCCTTTCATTAGGATCATTCGGAGGAGCTCCCATCCTGGCTCCCATCAGACTATCTGGCACCATGGGTCCTATCAAAGTTGATTAAATACATGAACTAGGTGAGCAAGTTGACTGTACACTAATTGATAACGCCTTTCTGTGTTGTAATGGCGTAAGAAATAGTTTTTATATATATTTATATGAAAATACACCGTCTACATATGATGAATATTGATACATGTTCTCATGCTGTTTTTTTCTTCTCTTTCCCTCTCAAACTTGTTAATTAGAGGTGTATCTGTCCTAATTATACTGGTTCCTGAAGAAGCCAATGCATCGTGCTGGCGAAATGCGTTGAACAATACAACTGTATAATATCATGGATAGTTTTGCTAATGAATCATGTTCCCATGTATGAATCCATATGCTGCTATATATGTCTCTTTCTTTGTGTTGTTTTTGTAATTTTTTCTGAATCCCCCTTTTTTCTATAATAATAAAATTTAACCTTTTTTATAACCACGTTGTTGCTCACTCAATGCTCTACTAGCCCAGTAAAGTCCTCCTACAATACGGGAAAATTTCACCCGATGTTTTTCATCCCACAAACTCGGTGAATATAGTCATATCCCTTTTTTCCTTTTCTTAATGTCTTAATAATGGATGTGGGCTTAGCTGAGCAGTTCCTTGACTGACTGTATTTCCCTTTCCTTCCCAAATATATATATATATATATATATACCGGTATATATATATATATACGCATATATATGCACATCATTAGCATAGCCGCTGTCCGGGCGGATGTGCCAGGACGCACATCGCGCTCTGTGAACCGGATGGTGACATCGACTATGCTCTTCCGGGTGGATGCCTGCTTGGCGCTGGTGCGCCAGGCGGAAGTACTATGACGTGCATCGGGTCACCGATACCGGATGCACTCATGAACCATGTACTTCCGGGACAATGCCGAGCATGGCGCTGGTGCGCATGCGTCGGCGTTATTATAAATAGAGTCAGACCGCGCCGCGCACACATGCTCTCGGTAGAAGTCTCCACGACGAAACGCATCAGAGCTGTAGTGCGCGGTCACCCAACATCACGCCGGACATCTTCCATGGTTCCTCGGTATAAGGAATTGGAATTGGTGGCCATCCAGCGTATATATTTACTAAATGCCTAAACGGCCTTCCTGTAAGTAGACATCTGGAGGGGAGAGGGGCTCAATTTGTGTTTTTTTCCTTTAATAAATCTTGTGCGGAATTACACTATTGTTGCCCCCACTCTGTTCATTTACGTGATTGTGAGTGGAGTAACGTTGGAAGGAAAGCATTAACAGTCCAAGTCTGGAGTCCTACACCCGCTGATTGGTGGATATTCTGAACGAGTATTTTCACCTACTGTCTGGTGAGTTTTAGGAATAGGGGGGGAGCACCGGTTGGTGGTGGAAGTCTGGTGGATAAGCCAAGATCCCTCACTCCCTTACCTTTCTGATGGACTGTATGTGACATATACGCTGTTTCAGACTGGATTGTACATATATAGTATTTGAAGGACTCTTTAGTCCTATATTTAGCGCTGCTAGTGTTTTAGATATATTTGTATGGTTTTTAAATATTCTATTACACCTTTTTTGCATATCTGGTTTTTATAGCAGCTGCTTAGACTTTGTGTCAGATTTTCTAGCCTAAGTTGCCTTCTCAATATGTTTTGAGCGCAGGGTGAGTGGATATATGTCATTGGTCCCCTCCTTGTTAAGCATATTTTTCACTCTAGGTGTGTATATATGCATATATATATGTGTGTATATATGTGTATATATGTATATATATATATATATATATATATATATATATATATATATATATATGCACACACACAATTTATATTATTGATTCAATTATAATTCATGCGTTATATATATATATATATATATATATATATATATATATATATATATATATATATATATATATATATATATATATATATATATATATATATATATATATATATATATATATATATGTGTGTGTGTGTGTATATATATATCTATATATATATATATATATATATACACACACACACATATATATATATATGTATAATATATAATGCATGAATTATAATCTAATCAATAATATAAATAATATAATTGTATTATATATATTATATATTAAATAATAAAATTATATTATTGATTTGATTATAATTCATGCGTTTGTGTTTCAAATTTATCACATCTGGGATGTCTACTAGACTCTTGTTTTGGTCAGGTTTAAGTCAGTAATTACTAAGAATTGTAGGCCTATAATACATAACGCCAAATTTCCATGAAAAGAATTGTACCGCTTTTGGTTTGTAATTCCTGACAGAATCATACCACCAGGGAGGTTAAAACTTGATGAGAAACTGTACATTATTTGAAATCATGGAAAGCTGTAAATGTACACACATGTTCACAATTCATTAGCAACATTTACTATTAGTAGATAACATAATATTCAAAACAAGAAAACCAGAAGTAACATAATTAGCAGTCAATTAAAATAGCAATAAAATGAAACTGCTATAACAGAAGTATTTAACTGCACTATATACTGTACAAAAGTCTTCAACTGGAGAATGTTCACTCAGTGGATGGCCCTGTGGGCACCTCCTATGTAACATCCTATGATTGAATAATCTAAGGAGACAGGTAGAAAATTATGGGACTAACAGCAACTGCCTTTAATCAGATGCAGATGCTATTATTTTTTTCTTTTGTTTCACCATCTTCTTTTACCCCATATAATAATTTCCCACTATTCATCATCAGCCTCACCAACTAAAGACATGAATACATTTCTGTAGCATCTTCTGCTCTTTGTCCATGCTTGCCTGGTACAGATGTAGAAGGTAGTATAGTTTTGCGCAAGCCAACCAGTCCACATTGCCAGTTTATGGCCAATGGGAGTGCAGCCAGTATGTGACAATTTTAGAAGGAATTGGTGCTTCAGAAATACTACCGCTTCTAAACTGAGACGGATATGCTTGAACATCTTTTTTTTTTTTTCAATAATCAAAAATGTAAACAAATGTATCTACCACATCCATAGAGTATCCAATGTATAAGGAATAATGTATAAGGAATGTATAATGTATAAGGAAGGTCATAAGGAAGATCATTAAATACTGAATGCGCTTTTTCTGTCCTATAACTTAGACAGCAACTGGTTTTGGTAAGTGTCCCTTCATATATTTGGTGGAAGCAGCACATAGATGGTGATTCACTGAGATTGCGGAGTAATTACACTGGAACTATTTTATTTACACTTATGGACTTTTATTCACATTATTGTGATCTATTTTATTTGATTTAAAACTCAGTTTTGTTTATGCACATTTTGTATACTTGTTGAAGAGTATCACTATTACCCTTTCACACTTACCAACAGTTCGTCCATTTTTCATCCATCTGTTGATGGATGAAAAACAGACATCACTGTATTCCTATGGAAAAACGGATGTAAATGGATGATCATTCATTTACATCCGTTTTCATCCACTTCAGTCAACATCAGTTTTTTTTTTAACAGATGAAAGCCCTATTTTTCATACGTTAAAAAAAAATGGATCAGACGAAAAACGGATAAAAACGGTTGACAACAAATAAAAAACGGATGGCAACGGATGACAAAGGATGGAATATGGATGAAAACGGGTGAAAAACATCATTTTCACTTAGGACATCACATATTAATATATGTGACACATGGTATACAGAGCTACTTATAGCACCATGAGCAGTCCTTCTGGTAAATTCCAAGTTCTGGGTATGTTCCACTGATACCACTGAAACTCAACTGTGAAGGAGGACCATTAAAAGAGGTAGAAGCTCTACAGTGTATGTTGCTAAAGGAAGCTATGATTTTAATATCCTAATAAAAGTGAGAAGATGATTCCGTTCCAGGAAAGGCATTGCATACTATCATTGTAAATCCTAGAGATGGTAAGTATCTCAGTGTATATCACTGAGGTATTCTTCCTGTTATTTGATGGAAAAATGACTGACTTGTATTACCAACTTGGCATATAGGTGTTGGTCAGCTTGGATGTAATAGATGGATATAGTCAGTCAATACATTTTAAAAGACCAAATTGTCCTTCATCAGTAAATAGCATAGACTTATACCTCCAAAAATGAAGCAACTATATAGTTATTAATAATATGAACAATTTGTGCAGTTGTCAGGAATAATCTGCAGACAGATATAAATATATTCACCACCGACTGTTTTAAGTTTAGTCTATCTTATAGAGTAGTGTACCAGTTCCTGCAGTTGTGGACAATGGGGTTCATTTACAAAAGGCAAATAGGCTGTTCACTTGGCAGTGGGAATTGCACTTTGCAAAGGAAGTTGCACTTTGCATGGGAATTTTCAGCAGAGCTTTGTGAATGTGATGACATTTCACTTTGCAAAGAATACCCAGTCTCCCAATACCCTATTTTTTCTTGGACATGCTTACATGATGGAAGTCAGCAGAGCGTCACCTCCTTCACTAAGCTCTGGGGAAAGTGTCCCCTGCAAATTGCATTTTCCCTTGCAAAGTGAACAGTCTTTAGTAAATCAACCTCAATGTCCTAAAAACACAATGCAATGGAATGAAATCTCATTCCCTGCTGGTAGATCTTGTATATAAATATTTAAAGACACTTACATGTTATAATATCTTCAGAAGACAGTAACAGCCATAACTGACCAAGTACGACACAGGAGAAGTACCAGAATGTCTATATAATGCTGCCAGGCTTCACCTTCATGAATAATTCTAAATTTATTATGTGAATAAGTCCGCTAAAAATCACATTAACATAGCCAGTAAAATTATGAGGAAGAGGAAAAATCCCTGCTGAAAATCATCCAAAATCGCTGCCTCTCCTCCTTAGTATCAATAAAAATATTCTATAAATCATATAAATGAATGTATGTTCAGGATCTCCAAAGTGAAATATCTATTGTGAGGAGGATGGTAAGTATAAGCAAAATAGAAGTGGCAGATCTGTCAGCTGAATGGTACAGTATATTTGCACATAATGGCAGACTTACGTCTGGGTTTACTCTGGGTGTACAGATTAAAATAAAAAAAAACTAGTAGGTAAGTAAATCGTTTTTTGGCATAAGAAATTATTAAAATTTTCCTCTAACAAAAGACAGGTTTTATGTTCGAAGGTTTACTTCTGCTTTACCTGTTGATCACTCTTCATCTTAAGAAAAAAGACTTCAGAGATAAAGTCAAAACTATAAGTATATTGCAAGTGAGGGTTTTATTTTTAAAGAGAAATGTAAGAAATGATCTGTCCAACATATAAATCCTTTTAGTAGACATAAAAGTATAGGGCAAATTGATATAACACATATAATTTGATATAACACTAGTGTGCTCTTTAAGATGTTGTAATAACAGATGGTTATCTTGGAGGGTACTAGGGCTGTAATTAACACCCCTTATTCATGGAATTTTGTATTTAGTAAAACTAATTTAAAACATTTTAATCATTTCACCTCCAGACCTGGTCTTCCATTTTTCACCAAAGGTGCTATATTTTAATAATTTCACTTCCAGACCTGGCCTTCCATTTTTCACCAAAGGTGCTAGCATGTTTTGCTATTTTCATAATTTTTCATTTAACACTTTGAAAGTTAGTAAAAGAACACCCCCCCCCCCCCAAAAAAAAAAACATATTTTTTTTAAATGCAGGACCTGTAGAAGAAAAAGAAGGCTATATTGATTTTATATACTCCATAATAGATACACAAATCAAAACAATATATTTTTTCAAGAAAAATACACTAAAATCATTCTTACTAAGTCTAAAAGATAAAACTGCATTAAGAAATAATAATATAATAAAACAAAAATAACTAAATAAATATAATGCCATAGATAATAAATAAATAAACAAATATTTGCACATTTTAAATTGTGCCGTTTTAAGAAATAGTGAAAAGTCTAAGGAGCAAAGCTGTAAATAAGTAATCTAACCAAGAAACCTTGACGCATGCATTGCTATGATGGATGATCTGCAGTGCAGTGAGATGTGATTCGATTTAAATGGCAGCCAATTCACTTTGCCAGTGCACCTCCATGCATGTGCATTTTGGTGCACAGCAATGCACAGTTGCAATCCATCTGTGTGTTGTGGTGTGCTGCATTGAATTTTTTTTTCATAAAGTTTGTTTATGCACTGTTCAAAATAATTAGGCTACCTTAACATAATTCATGGTAATGCACAAATGTTAACATACATTTTAGGGACACTGTCACTTTGCCCCAAATGGATAAAATAACAGTGTCCGTGACTAGGCCCCTTCTGATCCACTAATACTCACATTTTCAGCAATTACCCACTATGTAAGTTTTTGACTATGTTGTGGTGTGTGGGAAGCTTATTCAAAATGATTGAAGTGATACAATCCATCTTGTTGTGTGTGTGTGTGTGGTAAGACACCACAACACAGTTCAAATGTGTGGTTGTAGTCTATTTTTTTTTCTAAACCTCCAATGGGTTTGGGGATAAGTAATGTGTGTAGCGCAATTAAAGTTACATATACAGAGGTGCATTATAATATAAGTTATGTGTGTGAGGGTGTAATGGGGGTGTAGTGTGTGTGTGTGTGTGTGTGTGTGTGTGTGTGTGTGTGTTGGAGGAGTTTGTGCACTTTTTTATAGGTTTTTTGTATTTTTAATTTACTTTATACTGTCACCATGGAGGTTGTCACCCCCTAGTAATAGTGCTTAACACCAGCTGTAGCAGACCTTATCAGAGGTCTAAACACGCAGACCACTGATGTTTCCCCTTAGGAGTGGAAAAACAGATCCAAGACACAGTCCTCATCTCCTCCTCTGCTGCCACTATGCAATGCACACAACATGGAAATGCTCAGTATTGTGCACCTCCTTATTCATGGAAGATTAGTAAACAATGAAGATCAGTAAACATGAAAGTAATGTTACCAATCTCACCACTCAGCATCCTGAAAGCCAGTAAGCAAACTGTCAGGAATACAGGAAGTCGTTTTCATTGCTGATAGCAACAGTGGTGCCTCTAGCCCCAATAAATGTGAGCAGCTACTGGGGCTACCCTAATGTTTCCCCTAAGGGACAGAGGAAGAGAGGGTCTTCACCTTCTCCTATTCCAACACTCTTTTGATACACTAAACAAGGAAATGATCAGTACTGAGCACTTCATCTTTCATTTACAAAAAGAAAAGACAGGTAAATATGAAAATCATGTTTAATTAGATTGATACTCATAATCCTCAATGAAAGCTGGTGATGAGGTCAGCAGGAAGCAAGGAGGCCAGTTGCATCCTTGGTAGCAGCCATGATGCCTGTTGCCCCAGTAAATAGGCACTGGAGCTACAGTAACAAGGGAAGGACAGCAAGGGGCTGTATTGTAGGGAGCACATTGGACACAAGACCTGGGGATGTGATTGTCAATGGTTTAGCTGCTGGATTACATTAACACAGCTGGGGACTCTACAAGAACACTGATCGCTGAAACAAGCAGAGAGCTTGCATAGAAAATGGAAGATGGATGACTGTAGCAGCCAGTGCCTGTACTGCCAATGATTTATTGCATACAGGCATAGAGCTGCTAGATGCAAGGGAGAGCACAGGTGGAGACTTAGGGACCTTTCCTACAACCTTGTGGATGTGATCAGCAGCCATTGAGCCATATATATATATATATATATATATATATATATATACAGTATATATATATATATATATATATATATATATATATATATACATATATATATATATATATATATATATACATATATATACATTACATATATATATATATATATATATATATATATATATATATATATATATATATATATATATATATATACTGAATTTACAGTATTTATAGGTAATACAGTCCAAATCTTGCTTGATATGTTGCATTAATTCTAGGTGAGCCACATTTACATGGATTTTGAGTTCTGTGACTTCTGTCGGCAGGGGTTATTTAATGAACCATGATTAATTGTGATTACACATATACCTGATAAAGAGTGAGGGCAGGCAAAACTGTTTTGCAATTCCCACTGATGATACCTTACCCCTTACAAACTTTCCAAATTGTATCTTTCCCAGGCAGCTCTTTGATGGAGAAAGTGTGGGAAAGTAAGTTCTCTGTACCATGTACTTTGGCTTTGCAAATCCCTCAGATTCTTTTGGAATAAAGTCTGCTTTACACCCTTCTCTAGCTTTACTCCACATCAGCATCAATACATTTCTCCCACATACTAGAGTAATACTTATCCCCTTATTTATGGCAGCTAAACTTTCTATCACTAAACTGTGGAATTCTGGGAACTACCGTTAGTGACACTTTGAAAATTCTTAACCACCAATGCAAAACGGAAAAGCTACTATTGATTAAAAACATTGCATTCTTAAAATGTTATAAACAATGATCAATGTGGTTATCTAATGCTAACTGTATAATTAAGGTATGATAACGAATGTATCCTTAAAGTCCTTTATTTGTAACATACCCTTATTAAATAGTATAATATTGACTGGTGTTTTTTTTTCTGTTCCTTCCCCGCTTTCCCTCCCCTTCGCCTCTCTCCCTCCCACCTCCCATTCCTCATCCTTACTTTCCCTCCCCTGTTTCCTGGTGGTGAATGTATCCTCCCCTAACCTTATGGTTTCCCTGTTCCCAAACATTACCTATTATTTGAATCATTATGATATTTATTGTATAGCTTGTATACAGCTACATCGACTTCTCTACCGATTTTATTATCTTGTTAATGTTCTAATTCAATAAAGATCTATTGACAATAAAACTGTTATGCAATTGCTATACCTAAAATAAATTCAACAAATTGACCAAAAAGTTTTGAAATTTAGTGGCTTTCCCGTATTGATATGTTTGTGGGCCTGTCAGTTTGAAGCCAGTTAATAGTCTACATCCTACATAAGATGTGCACCTCACCTGCTTTGGTTGCTGTTGATGGGAACGTATGTCATTGCAATGCACAATTCACAAATTTCTCTTACCTAAAGCTGGCCATAGACAATGTGTCCTTTTTATGTTTAGCCAATGGGCTGAAGGAAAAATAAATAGTAACAGATTTCTCTATCTACACAAACAAGATGGATGGATGAATCTCCCCCACTGGGACATTACATTCTGACAGTGGGACCCGTTGCTGTCGGAATACACTGTTCAGTGGCTGCAGCCATTAATCAACAAAAGTTTTCCAGCAGGAATGGCCACACTGATCCAAATTCTGATAATCTCTCCTGAACTGGCCAAATTTAGTTTCAAGCTAATCTTAGACTAGATACCTTGATATACACACGACACAATACTCCTTTTATTGAGTATCACTGGTGAATTGCAGGTCAACACTGAACTGCTTTGTGGTAGAACAAGCAACTCAGGCAGTTGGAGGAAAATATAATCACAAAAAGAGATTTTCTTGTTCTTGATGAACTGTCATTATCCTATAGAGAAAGTGAAGGACCTAAAATAAACAGCATGCATCAATGACAGTGTTAGTCAACTAAAATTGTGTGCCTAGCTGTTATATGGGTCTCCATTCTTTCCCCACATTCAGGGAGCCTATTTATAGGGACTCTCTACTCCCTGCTATCCGAATACTACCTATCCTCATTGGAAATATACAGATGGAGATCCTTCTGATTGTACGTATATTCATGGCCATTCACACTTTACGACAATGACACTTATTTTCTTTCTTTGTTATTTTCTTCTCGTCTCATCTAGGATGTCCCTATATGGTATGTACGAACATCTATATAACTCAATCTGTGAACAGTGTACCTCATTTTTGGTGTAACAGACACTTTGCATATTGAAAATATGTAAATATATAAGTGATTATAATATTATTATCTTTTGTTGATTGCATTGTTTCTCACACCTCTAGTCTGAGACTTTACTTTTTGGAACACTGAGAAAGGTGATCGACCGAAATGCGTCTGGTCTCTTTCATGACATCTCAGCCATTCCTAGCTTCTGTGATGTATATTTTTGGCCACATGTTTTTAATGTTTTCTGTATATTATTATGTTATTTTTTTGTATGTTTTTGAATTTTGTATATTCATGTAATAAACATTGATACTCATATCACTCAAGTCCTGGTTATTGCCATTCAAAGTCCCACCCGTCAGGGGAATTTGTCTTTTTGGTCTTACATTAGGGATGTTGGCAATTCCCAGGAAAACCACTGAATCTAAATCTCTTTTTCCCTAGCTTTTATTAGAGTCATGTGAGGATGAGCACATAGGGAACCACATGTCATTCTCAAAAAGATCCCTCTGCCTTCATGGGGTTCTCTATGGTTCATTTTAATTAAAAGAAAGCAATACTTTGGGGTTGATTTACTAAAGGTAAATAGTTTGTGCACTGCAAGTGCCCCCACGAGTGCACTTCAATTGCACTGCAAGTGTAGTTGCTCTAGTTCTGAGGGGGACATGCAAGGGAAATAAAAAAATGCATTTTTTCTTTGCACATGATTAGATGATATAAATCAGAAGAGCTTCCCCTCAGGTCTAGAGCAACTGCACTTGCAGTGCACAGACCATTTACTTTTAGTAAATCAACCCCATAGACATGTTATTCTAAGACTGGATATGTTTTAATTGACACAATATGAAATGAGAGGATTCAGATTTTCTTGTTGCTAGGAATCGTAAACTAGGAAATATATAGTCTGAGATACATGGAATACATGGAATCGTAAACTAGGAAATATATAGTCTGAGATACATGGAAAATAATATGGCTTCCGAAAGAAAATTCTCAGCTGTCTCCCTGAGGATAAATCTTGTGAGTCAATAAGTTCACATGTGAAATCAGCAAATCATCATCTGGCCAGATTTTATTGCTTTTTAATCTGCATTACATAAAGTTTCTTATTCCTTGCCAAAGCCCAGTCAATAAAACAAATCACCAGCCTCTGACATTTTTCCTTTTGTTCTGAAGAAAAACTTACCTTAGGCTAGGATTACAGTTGTGCGGGTCCTGCACACTGCATTTGCTTGATAATTTGAATGGGCTGCTATACCTGTGGGAAATGTGGGGAAAAAACCCCAATTCTTTTTTTTTAAACAGTGGCTACACAGTACCCCATGGTGCTATGGTACCGTGCATTTTACCATACCTGAAAATGTACAGGGTTTTTCATTGAGTGTAGGGGTGGCATTTAGGATTAAAAACAAAGAAAAAAAAAAGCATTTTGCCAGTGGGTCAGGCAATGTGTGCGATTAGCACACATTCCCCAAATCTCATAGGTGTGAACCTTGCTGACCTGCAGGTAAAACGCTATTCACAGTGCTGTCCCTATCGTGCTGCCACAAACACAATACAGTATATACCTTGAATGGACAAAAAAATACTTTATGCAAAAAATCTGCAAAACAAATGTCCCAATGCAGTCCAAAAAAATAATTAAAACACATACAAAAAACATAAAGATAATTATATATCTGTTTTGCAAAGTGTCATTGTGTATAAAGTAAATAAAAAGTAATAGAAAGTGCTTCTGTGCTGCTATTCCTGCTTCACAGCGCTGCATGCATCGCTCTGTGCTCAGGCTTGTGGATATTCCCCTCCCGGGTCTTTGCAGGATGATACATAGCACCTCTCCTTTTTTGTGTATGTTTTAATCATTTTTTTTTGTACTTCTTTGGGACACGTGTCCGGAATTTTTGCACCAAGTATTTTTTTTCCATTCAAGGTATATACTGTGTTTATGGCAGCATTATAAGGACAGCACTGGGAATAGTGATTTACAGTTCTAACAATTGCTTATAGTTCTCAGCCTGGGCATTTGATGAGCAGCAAGCAGTCCCAGAGTAACATTCATGTTCTTAAAGTGACAGTGCTGTGGTTAAGTTATCATTTGGAGGTAAAATGTGCTGCTCTTTAGCAGATATGTGGAGTTACTATTAATTTTTAGTGGCATCCCCACCCATCAGAAGATGTGGCATGCATAATTGTGAGGCCTAATTTTGAAAAAAGGGCTGGATACTTTTTCCCCGGATTTCCCACAGATACAGCAACCTATTCATATTAATGGACTGCTGTGCCCGTGCATACATGGCACACAGGACTCGCTCAAGTCTTAGAACCTGGCCTTAGAAACAGTTAAGAATTTGTGGGAGGGAAGATGTACACTGAGAAGGGAGGCGTGTACAATCTCATCCCTCCTATGGGTTGAGATAAACACCAAAACAGTCCTGCATAGCAGAGATCTGTGAATACTTGAAAATATAAACTGCATGGAACAATTAAATTGGTTCCAGATACATAATGAACTGTGTCCAGACATTGTGGGATTGATTTACTATAGTCAAACAGATTGTGCACTTTGCGAAGTGCAGTTGCTCCAGAGCTTAGTAAATGAGGTAAAGCTTCCCTTTTCAATAAATACCCAAACTCATGCAAGAAAAATAAAAAAAAAAACAGAACTTTTGCTTGCACATAATTGGATGAAAGAAGTCAGCAAAGCTTCTACTCATTTACTAAGCTGTGGAGCAACTGCAAAATGTTCAGTCTATTTTCCTTTGGTAAATCAACCCCTATATGAGACTTAATGCCGTCCCTTGCAGCACTGCCACAACCTATGAGTGTGATGCAAAAATCAATTAATGCCAATATTATATATATATATATATATATATATATATATATATATATATATACATATATATATATATAACATATAAAATAACAGAACAGAAACCTTTCTCTACAAAACATAAAATTGTTTTATGTTGTTCAGACCTTTAAATTAATAGCCCAGACAATACAATAATGGCACTGCTTATGCAAAATACCTAATTTGTAAATACTTTACACATCAAAAATGGATCCAGGCATTCTTCCTTCTGTCAAGAGGCAGCAACTGATTCCTTATGTAAATGCTAGCAGACTTGTTATAATGAAGATTTTTAATGTAATGTTAAAATTTGAAATTGTATGCTATGATTTTCTCAAAAGGCATTAAGAAAATATTGCAGCTCTCCCAAGGGTGTCTCATTCTGCCAGTCTCCAGGGTTTTCATGTTCCCAAAAGTGACACTGACAGAGCCTTTGTTTGCAGTGTGCTGTTTGCCTCGACAGCTTTCCAAGTGCAAATAAATAAACACAATAGCAAGCTGAACACAGGTGTGTATTAGACATACACACAGTATAATAATAAGACGAGGAACTGTAAGCGAATAGAAGAAAGAACATGACTTGAATCATTACTATTAGAGCTGCCAAAGGAAGCCTTACAGAAATAAAAGTAGTACATTTTATTATTTAAAAGAATACTGTACTTTAAGGTAACATTTCCAAGGATATACATAAAGAACAGCGGTTCCAAATCTGGGGTATTCTTATTCCAAGTGGTAAGCCACAGAACGGGCAGAAAGGGCAGTGCTGCAAAAACTCTTTGTAAACAAGGGCAGGAATGATTTCCTGGTTGCAGGGATGCAACACTCTATGATGTGAATGGGAGCTTGTGGTTCTACATGGTATTTCTCCAATGGGAGCCCTAAAAGTTGGATATGTGTAGGACCGGCCGCATTACCCAAGGCCTAGCTAGGAGTCCTAGCCCCAACAGTGCTGCACCAAAATCAGCCCAACCCACCTCTCCTCAAGGTCACACTGGCTACCAGTCCACTAGGGTGCCTTCATCACATCAGACCCACTTGACACTGAAAGATTGATCCTCCTCACTACACTCTCCATGGGGCACTGAAAATGCTGCTGCAGCCCACACTGAACTACAACATATAGGTGAGATACCAGACTGTACCCTTTCTCAATTTGCAGCTTCCATGGTCTAGACACCCATCCTGGAGGTATACCTAGCCCTTGAATGCACAGTGGCCCCAAATCCACAGAGGAGCCCTAGATTCAGGGAGTACAGAGTCACATGCTGAACCCAAAATATGTCTCAAGGTAAAACGTGATACATAACTGTAATATAGTACAATACAAAGAGCCCCCAAGCCTCCCAGCTCTCTCCTTTATACCCTTGACACTGATGCAACAACATATTTTCCTCCCACTATGAGGCTTATCCAACTGTTAGTGCAATTTGCCCACACCCACCATTTAGAGAACCAGGGTATGCACACTGACATTAACCCTGCCCCCTACTCTACCCTGTGTCCCACCCCCAGGGACACAAATTACAGAAATAAGTTGCTAAGAGATACACAAGTGAAAAAAAAGACAGAGAATCACTGGTATAGAATTACAACTACCATGTACCACTATTAAGAACATTTTCATGAGAAAAACATAAAGAGTGCAAAAGGAGACAGCTCCCCCATAAGTCTCCAAAAAAAAGGGGAATGGACTATCCCAGTACTCTGAAAAAAAATTCACATAAATTAAAAGTATATTTTTTATTAATACAAAAAATTATAAAAGCAAGGTACTTCAAGATTGAATATAGGAGGAGCAGTAGGTCCTCAGTGAACAGAAATCCTCTACCTATTTCATGGAAATCTACCGCTTTTTTAGGAGGGACAAGACTAAATGAAGTCTGACATAGTCAAAACATGTAATACTTGATATGTAAGGATTATCAAGCGGGGGAATAGGGTAATACTGTCGCTTACTGATCTGGACCAACACACAAAAAAAAAGGTCCAGACAGTGGTATCATGGATTTCTGTTTTGACTGTCTGCTATTATGTGTACATTGTTGTCTTTTTTCAGAGTTCATTCAGTGCCAGTTCACACTAGGGCGACCTGTGAGGCGACCTGGTCGCCTCACAGGTCGCCGCAGGTCGCCCCTCCCATAGGGAAGCTACGGACCCGTTCTAATAGGAGCGACACAAGTCGCTCCGACCTAGAAAAAGGGTCCGGAGCTTCTTTGGGGCGACCAGGAGGCGACCGCCATAGACTTCAATGTTATGAAGTCCATGGCGGCCACTCCGAGGTCGCGGCGCGCTGCTCGCACTGCGACCTCGGAGGTCGTGGTGCGAAGTAGCGTCGCGGTAGTGTGAATGGGGGCTTAGTCTTGTTCCCCCTGAACCAGCTGTATATTTCTGCAAAACATGTAGAGGATTTCTGTTCACTGAGGACCTACTACTCCTCCTATATTCAATCTTGGAGTATACTAAGTATCAGTGTAACATGTGTATAGACATATTTTATCAAATTTCAACCTGTATCTGAATGCATTGATTTTAACATTTTTTTCATATTAATAAAAAATACACTTTTATTCTATGTGTAATATGTTCAGGGTACCAAGATAGTCCATCCCCTTTTTTTGGAGACTCATGGGGGAATTGTCTGATTTTTCACTCTTTATTGCTATTACTAGGATGATGGCACCCCCACATTTCACAAGATATTAGTTTGATTGGAGGCATCCCTCTTTTGTTTTCAAGAGAAAAACATGATGGCTGCCATTGCTAACAAAATCTATTTCCCTCGCTGACATTTTCAGTAACCCAAAATATGTAGTCAACTTTTTTTTTTTTTTTACTGATATGTAGACCTGTTCTGAATCAAGGACTTCTGAAGTATTAAAGGGGGGTCAGCATAAGAGCTCGTTCACACCTGTGTCAGTACCATGTGTTTATGTGGCATTCATTTTGCATTTTTAACCACTTTGCCGCTGCTCACTAGAGCTGTACTGCGGCAAAGTGATTCGTTATCATCTGGCGACGTAGACCTACATCGCCAGACACTCCCCCCTTCTCGGCGGTGCGTGCGCACCACCGGAGGCTCGCTCCTGCTGTATTCAGTCACAGCGGGAGTCGGGCCAGGGGAGGAGCAGTGGCGATCGCCGCTGCTCTTCCCCGATCGTCGGGGAATCGAGTCTGGAGATCCGCCCGCTTGTGTAAACAAAGCGGGCGGATCTCCTAAGGGACAGGCAGGGTCAGATTGCAGTGTTCAGCATAGCTGAACCTGCGATCTGTCCTTGTGTCACATAGTCACCTCCCCCCACACATGTCAGTAAGCATCAGGCATACATTAACCCCTCCCTCTCCAATAAAATTAACCCCTTCCCTGCCAGTGTCATTTTTACAGTAACAGTGCATATTTATAGCACTGATTACTGTAGTAATGTCACTGGTAACCCCAAATGTGTCAAAAATGTCAGTCAAGGGTCCAATCTGTCCACCGCAATGTCGCAGTCCCACAAAAAAAATTGCAGATCGCCGCCATTACTCGTTAAAAAAAAAAACACCAAAAATGACAGAAATCTTTCCCTTAGTTAGTAAACGCAATAACTTTTGCGCAAACCAATCAAAATACGCTTATTGCGATTTTTTTACCAAAAATATGTAGCAGAAAACAAATTGGCCTAAAATGATAAAAAATTTTGATTTTTACATTTTATTTGGGGGGAATTTCATATAAAAAATGTGAAAAATATTGTTATTTTTTCAAAATCGTCGCTATTTTTTTGTTTATAGCGCAAAAAGTAAAAATCGCACAGGTGATCAAATACCACCAAAAGAAAGCTCTGTTTGTGGGAAAAAAAGGACATCAATTTTGTTTGGGTACGGCGTTGCATGACCGCGCAATTGGCAGTTAAAGTCACACAGTGCCGAATTGCAAAAAGTGGCCTAGACGTAAGACAGCAAAATCCTCCGGTGGTAAAGTGGTTAAAGCCTCAAAACCGCCTGTCAATGCCTGCCATAAATATTACAATGATATCACACAGTACTGTTCAAACAGGAGCAGTAGCATTGTATTGTATTATGTAGTGTTAAAATTTAAGCAGTATATCATTTTCATGAAGCATGGACACCTGTCAGCTGCCTCTATTGATTTCAATGGTAATGCTCTGTAACTGCACCTTAACAGCATCTAGAGCATTTATGATCTTCTAGTGAATAATTTATGAAATGTTAGCGGTGTATTGAGATAGAGACAGTGGAGGGTTTGGTATCCTAGAATGCACTGGGAAATAATAGAGAACTAGAACAGAGCAGCTCCAGGCACTTCCTCTTTGTACAGAGCAGCTTTGTGGTAACACCATTTGGTTCTGTGTGCAGGCAAGAACAGGAACCAGCCAGCAATAATGATCGTGCCAGGCAGGAGAAGAGGCATCGAGCATTATTTCCAGTGGCAATGCTTTTTGCTTCAGCAAAGCTGTCCTGGACCAAGCTTAGTGTCACAGAGCTCCAAGTGTATGAAGCCATCTTGCAGAGAATTCACAAAAATGTCTGATATCACACCACAACCTAACCACACCTCAACCACAAGTAGATCATTTCCTCTACAACGCTTCCCCTTTAAACACTTCCCACTAGAACATCAGCACTTACATGGGCATTTATTGAGCATTTTGAGCATTTAGAATGTGATTGGGAGTAGGTTTAGAGTTAGTTAGGTTTTGGCTGAACTTCTACTCTAAGGCTTTACCCAGAAATGGGCTTTAAATATTTATGAAAAGCAAGTAATGAAAGTCACATAAAAATGCTACTTTCTAAGTGAAAATTTCAGCAATGGCTTAAAAATGTCACTTTTGAAAAGTTTTTTTCAAAAATTACATATTTTCCCAAAACAATCCAGAGCATGCTATAAAATGGAGGAATCGTTATTGCTCAAAGCTCCTTGGTTATCATGAAGCTAGGGTACACACTTTCAGGCTTTGCTTAGATTGCCCCTATGGAAGAATTTGCAAGTGTAGCACAACTGTGAAGATGCAATGGTACTCCTTAGTTCTAGAATTGCTTTGCATGGACAGGCTTTTTATTCTGTCAGAAAAATCTGATCAGAGGAGAAGAAGTCCTACAGTTGTTTACAAAGAAACTACAGGAGACATGGACCATTATTAGTTTTTCCATTTAATATTTATTTTACTTGTAATTTGCTCTCTAGTGTCAATCTTTGCAGTGCATTGTGAAAAGAAGTTTCTCTATTTTAAGCAAACCAACGTTTTTAATGTAAATAACATGACAGTGCCATTTCCTCTCACAAGTGGTGTTCCTTTCCATGCTAGACTGGCATGTGACAACTGACATTTTCTGAATTTATTATGTGTTAACGCTGAGCTCTGTGAAATTATGCATTTCACAACTATTGAGATACATTTGCATAGTTATGTTTACTTCGCATTTTAATCTGCATATTACATACTTACTCCAATATGCTAGATATCCTAGGGATGATATTTCCAACAAAAGATATCACAGTAAGTTGTTAAAAAGCCTGTTAATTAAGCACTGTGATTGAGTATGCATCTACATAATAACTGCTTATGCCAACGTCGGAATATTTGACATTACAGCTTAAAGCAGAACTAAACTCACCTAAACAACAATGGTGTCCACTTATGAAACTGAGATGAGCAGCAATCCTTATGATCGCAGCTCTTCTCGGATCATTTTTGGTTCATGAAACAGATGATTGGGGGAGAACTTGTTCTCCACTGATCATCTCCATACATGGTGAATCTGTCATTGACAGACACAGAAATGGCCAGTTTAGGAAGCTGCAATCTCTGTACTTCACTGGTGATCTGTGCCAGAATTCACAGTCCCAGATTCACCAGCCCCTGAGGTGGAGAATCAGGGAGAGAAGAGAGAATCTGGGGAGAACAGAGGGGGAAGAAGGAAGATTTTTGACTTCCTTCTTCCTCAGTCAGACCCCCCAAAGACAGTAAACATGCCTCTCTGCCATATTTATGTATACACACACATATATATATATATATATATATAATGTGTGTGTATATATATATATATATATATATATATATATATATCTTGCGTAGGGAGGCTAATTATTTTATTAACATGAGGTGGGGCTGGGAGTCTCCTCTAAAAATGCCAGTGTACTCAGCAGTGGTAGTTTACCACTGCTGAATAAACGGGCACCAGAGTGTTTCAGTGATTTTCTCGTACTGTAATCACGCTATGTCTCACGAGATTATAGGCAGCCCACTCACTTTTACATGGTCATTTGCAGAGGAAAAACTTCTCCTCTGTTCTCCCTGTAAGAACCGAAGTTCTCTGCTTTATAAACAGAGTGTCAGAGGAGATCATTTTCATCTGAGAACTGCCAAGAAGTGAATTGAGAAAAAAAAAATTCTCAGTTTCATAATTGTACACCAATGTCTTCCATTATCCCTTTCCCCTATGCACTCCCTCTTTAGGGCATGGTTCACACTGATGCGGTGCGGAATAGCGATTTCTGTGCATTTCACTGCATCAAAATTGCACCCCGTTCATGGGAACTGCTGCGGGCGTTTATGATAAGTTAATAATACCCAAAAATTGGTTTGCAAATTGAAGCACAATTTGCAGAATTGGATTGCATGAGTGTGAACAACCATACGATCCGATTCTGGTGCGGCAAAAAAAGGGTCCTGTATGATTTTAATGCAGATGCGGTGTAATTTGAGCCATACAAAATGAATTACTCGCTTTTCCTGCACCAGTTTGAGCCGGGCCTATATGCAAAAAAAAATGTTATTGTATTTAATTACCATTTTTCTTTTTTTCTGCTTAATTTACCTTCTCTTCTGGCCTAGGTTGGGCCCTGCTGCCTCCTGAGATTACTATGTCACAGCTGTCCCAGAAAGTAGTGTTTTAGTAAGCCTAAATCTGTACGCAGGTGTGGTGGATGTCTGCCATGTGCATAAATGCTGCAGGACACTATAGTGCTCATCCTCCTGAACAGTCATTCTCAACCTTTTCAACACAGAGGCGCCCTTGAAATAAATTTCTGGTCTCTGGGAACCCCTGCTAAAAATGAAAAATCTACAACTCATGACACATTAGTGTGACAGTCAGTACTCTTGTCATCATTGGGAAGAATTAGCCCCTTACAGATAGCTAAAACGAACAATGGTGTCATTGGGAACTTATCTGAGAGGCAGAAATTGCCCATTGCTCAAGGAACTCCTAGCAACCTCAGGAGGAACCCTGGATGAGAAACCCTGCTCCAGAAGCTGGCTCCTCCTGACCCAAACTTTTTGGCATCTACAAGTTATTTGAACCCCTGGCTTGCAGGCTTGGATTGCCATTACTATTTTGATCTAAGTCATGATCTATTAGTGCCTCCTGTATGCTGGCCTCCCTAAGGATTTATATTCAGACTTACCTATAGATTGCACACGGATCGCTTCAGGCAACCCAGCTAGGCTCCCTATATAGGGACCTGTGTTGGAGACATCTTTTGGGCCACCTCTCCTTCTTTACTCTTGACGTTCCATCCTGGTCTGTCATTTCATCCACTTACTTCCTGGATCCTTGTCCCACCCTGACATGGTCAGCTATTCTATCCATGAAAAATCATTCATGCATATGAGTTCCCATATTCACACCCCTGACGATTGACGAAGGGTATCTCCCGTAACTCATAGGGTGTCTACTGGAAACCAATGCTCTACCACCTTTATGTGATCATGACACGTTTTTATACCTTATTATTACATTTTTCATGTATATGTTACCATGTTGATTTTTAATATATATATTAAAATTTATAATTTTTTATTGATATTGTGGTGTTACTTTTGGCCTTTAAAGTCCTGTTTCCTTAGGGGGGTTCTTCTTTGTTGTCGCAATTGGGGATGTCGGTCATTTAACACCCTGCTCTGCCTAAATGAGTGCCCCCTATACTGCTCCAAAAGCTGGCAGTATATGTGTGCATGCGCTGAAAAAATGCACAGATCAGCATGTGCAGATGTGCTACTGGTCTCTGCCAGCTCCCAAATGCCCAGAGGAGACCAGTGGAATATCTACACATGTGCTGTTTTTTTTTTTTTCCTTTTAAATAGCAGCACAGAATATTGGCAGAACAAGTCATTTGGGAGTGGTTGAGTCCTGATTTAACTCCAGGCAGGTATTATTATTATTTTGAGTGTGTGTGTGTGTGGGGGGGGGGGGGGCAGAGCAGGGAAGAGTTAAAATTTCTGCTAGGTTTTTATTTCCATGTGTGATCCCATTGGGGCAATTTTTCCTCATGTACTGTCTTTGTAATTTCGATACAGGGAATCGAGGGAATCATTGTAACTGGAACATGGGGGGAGGGGACTCAAGAAGCAAAAAATAAAATCATTGATTTTTTAAATCAGTTTTTGTTTTACATTTTTTAAATCAGGTTTTGTTGTTAAATTTTTGTAAGGCATCTGATAACATGATTGTCTCAACACGAACCCCCAATTGTCATACACATGGTGCTATTTGAGGAAGGATATTTCCCTAGGGATCAATTGATAAACCAGTTGAATGGTTGCAAGCAGATTTTGGCCACCTGATCTATCAATGTAATGTAACTGACCTATCCTCTAATTGCTGAGCTTTTTCTATTGTATTACACAAACAAATCACTATGGCACACCACAGACACCTTTGTAACCCCATGCTACTATATGGCCTTTGTTTAATGAATGGGCTGTAAAATGCAAGCCTCAGTGTAGAGTAATACTACAGGAGTGAACAGCGATATCCACTGTCTGATATTAATGGTCTTCCATTTATATAATAATATGCAATGACAAAAAAGCATAGTTTGCCATACTGAAATAATCATAGCATAGCCCTCTACTACATATGCCATATTCCCAACTGTTTCAGAATGGTCTCTGAAAAGAATTATAATAATATATTATATATAATTGTATCTAACTTCTTTCTCAAAAAGAGGAAAGAGAAGTCCAGGTCCTTTTAAAGATAAATATTGCTGCATAATTTCTGCTGTTAAGGTAGGAATGCAGTTTTTTTTTTATATGCCAGCAACAGTTCTGTAAAACAAAAAGTTAAAAGAAGATAATTGGTGTCTATTTTTAGTGTAACACATCGTAGATGATGTTCCTCAGGCCTCTCTGATCCACAGAAAGCCCGTGCAGATAAATGCTTGTCAAAAAAGATAGAACTGAAGAAATGCAAATGAGGCTTGTTGGCTCATTACCTGCTCTATCCAGGAAGACGTTTAAATTGTGATAGCGAAGCACCCAGTGCAACCTTTATTTCTGCTATAGACACACAGTCTTTCCCTTGCTCATATCAACTAAATGACAGTCCACTAAGTGTTTATTTGTGCTTCTGAAACAATCATATGTCATCCTATATGAAGTAGCTGTCAGGAAGTAGATACCTGAAAGACACATCTTTATTTATGTGACTTCTTTTAAGAGAAGGAATTGCCCTGATCTTTTAAAAATCTTTACTCTGGAAAAATGTAGGAAAAATGCTAGAATAAAAGGATCTTTGTTATACACTGCACAATGTAGTAATAATGTGCAAGACTGCATCCCTGGTATATAACTTTCACACAATATATGTGAAAATGCAACAGTAGTAGTGAGGCTCCTCGATAAAAGGGGGGGGGGGGATTTACGAACACTTTAGCACACAGAATCTGGTGCAGCTGTGCATGATATCCAATCAGCTTTTGTTCAATTCACCATTTGCCGACGGCTTACTATATATAGATATATATATATATATATATATACAGTGGGTACGGAAAGTATTCAGACCCCCTTAAATTTTTCACTCTTTGTTATATTGCAGCCATTTGCTAAAATCATTTAAGTTCATTCTTCTTCCTCATGAATGTACACATAGCACCCCATACTGACAGAAAAACACAGAATTGTTGACATTGTTGCAGATTTATTAAAAAAGAAAAACTGAAATATCACATGGTCCTAAGTATTCAGACCCTTTGCTGTGACACTCATATATTTAACTCAGGTGCTTTCCATTTCTTCTGATCATCCTTGAGATGGTTCTACACCTTCATTTGAGCCCAGCTGTGTTTGATTATACTGATTGGACTTGATTAGGAAAGCCACACACCTGTCTATATAAGACCTTCCAGATCACAATGCATGTCAGAGCAAATGAGAATCATGAGGTCAAAGGAACTGCCTGAAGAGCTCAGAGACAGAATTGTGGCAAGGCACAGATCTGGCCAAGGTTACAAAAATATTTCTGCTGCACTTAAGGTTCCTAAGAGCCCAGTGGCTTCCATAATCCTCAAATGGAAGACGTTTGGGACGACCAGAACCCTTCCTAGAGCTGGCCGTCCGGCCAAACTGAGCTATCTGGGGAGAAGAGCCTTGGTGAGAGAGGTAAAGAAGAACCCAAAGATCACTGTGGCTGAGCTCCAGAGATGCAGTCAGGAGATGGGAGAAAGTTGTAGAAAGTCAACCATCACTGCAGCCCTCCACCAGTCAGGGCTTTATGGCAGAGTGGCCTGACGGAAGCCTCTCCTCAGTGTAAGACACATGAAAGCCCGCATGGAGTTTGCTAAAAAACACCTGAAGGACTCCAAGATGGTGAGAAATAAGATTCTCTGGTCTGATGAGACCAAAATAGAACTTTTTGGCCTTAATTCTAAGCGGTATGTGTGGAGAAAACCAGGCACTGCTCATCACCTGTCCAATACAGTCCCAACAGTGAAGCATGGTGGTGGCAGCATCATGCTGTGGGGGTGTTTTTCAGCTGCAGGGACAGGACGACTGGTTGCAATCAAGGGAAAGATGAATGCAGCCAAGTACAGGGATATCCTGGACAAAAACCTTCTCCAGAGTGCTCTGGACCTCAGACTGGGCCGAAGGTTTACCTTCCAACAAGACAATGACCCTAAGCACACAGCTAAAATAACGAAGGAGTGGCTTCACAACAACTCCGTGACTGTTCTTGAATGGCCCAGCCAGAGCCCTGACTTAAACCCAATTGAGCATCTCTGGAGAGACCTAAAAATGGCTGTCCACCAACGTTTATCATCCAACCTGACAGAACTGGAGAGGATCTGCAAGGAGGAATGGCAGAGGATCCCCAAATCCAGGTGTGAAAGACTTGTTGCATCTTTCCCAAAAAGACTCCTGGCTGTATTAGATCAAAAGGGGGCTTCTACTAAATACTGAGCAAAGGGTCTGAATACTTAGGACCATGTGATATTTCAGTTTTTCTTTTTTAATAAATCTGCAACAATGTCAACAATTCTGTGTTTTTCTGTCAGTATGGGGTGCTATGTGTACATTCATGAGGAAGAAGAATTAACCTAAATGATTTTAGCAAATGGCTGCAATATAACAAAGAGTGAAAAATTTAAGGGGGTCTGAATACTTTCCGTACCCACTGTATATATATATATATATATATATATATATATATACAGCGGCAGGGTGGCTCGTACATTCAAAACAACATATGGATACGTTGCTCGCTTGGTGGCAGCTAGGGGGTGAGCGCGCTCCGCCAGCAGTGTGCTCCCGCCCCTGATCATCAGCAGGGAAGCCGATGCATGTGTCAGGTGGCTCTGATTGCTGCGAGAGAGAAGGACAGTCGGCTGTTGTAAACACAGCTGACCGTTCTTCTCCCTGTAATGGTCATAGAGCCCATGTGATCCTTTTATATGATCACATGTCTCTATGTTCATTTCTGAAGCCACTCCCCCCCACAGTTAGAAATACTCCCTTAGGCTCAGATTTAACTCCTTGATCACCCACAGGGTTAAACCCTTCCCTGCCAGTGTCAGTATTACAGTAACAGTGCATATTTTTAGCACTGATTACTGTAGTAATGTCACTGGTACCCCCAAAAGTGTCAAAAATGTCAGTTAGGGGTCCGATCTGTCCGCCACAATATTGCAATCCTGCAAAAAATTGCAGATCGCCACCACTACTAGTAAAAAAAAAAAAACAACAAAAATGATATAAATCTTTCCCATAGTTAGTAGACGCGATAACTTTTGCGCAAAACAATCAAAATACTATTGCAATTTTTTTTACCAAAAATATGTAGCAGAAAACAAATTGGCCTAAAATGTTAAAAAATTTTGATTTATACTTTTTTTTTTTTTTTTTTGAGAATGTCATATAGCAGAATGTGAAAATTATTGTTTTTTTTTTCAAAACTGTCACTCTTTTTTTGTTTATAGCACAAAAAATAAAAATTGCACAGGTGATCAAATACCACCAAAAGAAAGCTCTATTTGTAGGAAAAAAAGGACGTCAATTTTATTTGGGTACAGCTTCGCACGACTGCGCAATTGTCCGTTAAAGTAACGCAGTCTCAAAATATGGCCTGGTCATTAAGGGGGCAAATCCTTCGGGGCTTAAAGTGGTTAAGCTTTGACAGTTAAAACCTAGAAACTGAGTGGTTACCAATCAGTTTCTAGGTTTTAACTGTCAAAGCTTAACTGAACAAACTGAAGTAAAAAGCAGATTGGTTATTATGCACAGCTGCACCAGATTCTGTGTGCTCCAGTTTATAGATACATTTATAGAGCCCGTATAGATGTACATGTAACAATGTTATTAACACCATCACACTGGTGACCAATAAAGACCTTAACCACTTGGGCTCTGGAAGGTTTTACTCCCTTTATGACTAGAACAGTTGTTGCTTTTCAGTACTGCACTATTTTACTGGTAAACACAACACTGTACGCAAGAAAAAAAAATATATATATATATCATTTTTTTAAACAGATAGACCTTTCTTTTGGTGGTATAGGGTCACCACTTTTTTAATTTTTGCAATATAAATATAAAATTAAAAAAAAACAATATTTTCTACTTTCTGTTCTAAACTATAGTCAAATAAAAAAAAAAAAATCCCCAGTTTAGCTGAGGTCATTTAAACCCCAGTTTAGCTGAGGTCATTTATTTCAGAAGGTTTGCTGTTGATACTGTGATGTGCTGATACTGATATGTACTAGAGATTTAACTCCTGTTTACCCTCCCCCCAGTTTGTTGAGGTTGGGTTATATTGTTATGCTCCTTATGATTATGCTATAATATCTCCGGATGCGGGCTAACGCCTCAATGTGTGGTCATCCGGCCCTGTTCAACCTTAGCCCATACCTTAACTTTGTTGTACGGTTGTACATTGTTACTTACTACTGTATGAAGCTGAATATGTTTTTGTATATGTTAAAATTCAATAAACAATATTGGAATTTAAAAAAAACAAAACAAATGTCATACATTTAAGCCAAAATGTATTCTGTACCAAAGTCTTTGGTAAAAAAAGAAAAATACCAATAAGTATATATTAATTGTTTTTGTGAAAGTTACAGTATCTACAAACTATGGTATATATACTGGAATTTATGCAGCTATGACACTATCCTGGTAATGGTGATGATCAGTGACTTATAGTGGGACTGCAATAGTATGGGGGGAAATTTGGCATTAGCTGACACTGGCTCAGAAGTACACTGAGTGACTGACACTGTCATCAATAGTGACACTTATACAGTGATCGGTGCTAATACATTCTCACTGTACTAATGCCACTGGCTGGGAAGGGGTTAACATTCAGGGGCAATCAAAGGGTTAGCTGTGTGCCTAAAAATGTGCAATGTGTGTAATGTGTGCTGCTTTTACTTTTCCATCTGGCTGTTTGTTCTCCTTGCCTTGCATCACTGTAACCTGTACACAGAGGTAGGTGTTTTTTGTTTGACATCTTCTGTCTTTCATGATCCATGCTGTCTGTTGCTTAACATATTTTTTTCCAGCAAAAATGCATCTATGTGGTGCAGTTCCTATTATAAATAACAAACAGCCATGCCTGCCAGGGCAGTGCAGAGTACATGCTTGACATCTGGTTCTTTTCTAGTACAATGAATGCATAGTCTGCAGGGATGTAGGAGGTGGTTGGTAGGAAGAGCATGTAGCTTTAGTGGACACTGGTGCCGCACTGAAGCTCTGGTAGGTTGGACCTAGCAGTAACCTCTGGGTGGCTGGCTTTGGGCTCTTCTGGCTCTGCCCATATTTGTGGATCCACATGCAGCTTTCATAGCAGCAGTGGCAACATTTCCATGGGGGACAGAAAATGAGCTGAAGCTTAATCCAACCAACCAACCAACCAACCAACCAACCCAGCTGTGAAGATCAGAGAAGAGGGAAAAGCAGTCACACGACCAGCAAGAATGAATTTTAAATAGGGTATCTGGACAGTTTATATTTCAGTATTTACTAAATCAAATGATTGTGGCTTCTGTTCCCTTCTTAATACTTGGCAAGATCATTTGGGTTTACAACTACTATAGGCTATCTAATACAAAAGGAAACAGTTTTTACATGTTATTGGCTGTATGCTGGGTGATAGCATTTTTCTGGAAAACATGGCATTATCACTGTATAAAACATTCAAACGTTTCTAAATATCAAGACTTTAGGAAAAATGAGCAACTAAACTTAAGTTATTCAGAAACTATTACTGTAAAATTCAATGCTAACATTTCTGAAACATTCTAAGACAAACATTTTTTCTAAAGTAAGATGAAAGTTTAACCAGTTGCCGACCAGCCACCATAGCTTTACTGCGACAGGTCAGCTCTGGCCCACGAAACGACGTAAGTGCACGTCGCTTATTGGGACTGCTAGTAGGGGCGCACGCATGCGCCGACTGGCCACAAGGGAGCCTATCAGCAGGTCTGGTGACCACGATTGCCGCCGGGCACCCACGATCAATCCCCGTGGAGACAGAACATTGGTCTGCTGTTGTAAACATGGCAGACGGCTGTTCTGTCAGTTATGAACACAGGGAATCCTGTGTTCCTCTTATTTAGAGGTCTCTGTGTTCATGCAGCAAGTTCACCCCCCACAGTTAGAAAGCACCCCCTAGGGACACATTTAATCCTTTAATCGCCCCTGGTGTTAACCCCTTCCCTGCCAGTGTCATTAGTACAGTAACAGTGCATATTTTTAGCACTGATTACTATAGTAATGTCACTGGTCCCCTCAAAAGTGTCAAAAATGTCAGTTAGGTGTCCGATCTGTCTGCCACAATGTCGCAGTCCCGCTAAAAATCACTGATCAACGCCATTGCTAGTAAAAAATAAATAAAAATGATATAAATCTTTCCCCTAGTTTGAAGACGCAATAGCTTTTGGGCAAACCAATCAATATACATTTATTGGGATTTTTTTTTACCAAAAATATGTAGCAGAATACAAATTGGCCTCAAATGATGAAAACATTTGATTTTTCAATTTTTGGGAATGTTATATAGCAGAAAGTAAAAAATATTGTATTTTTTTTTTTCAGAATTATCGCTCTTTTTGTTTAAACCCAAAAAAAATAAAATCCATGATATTTTACTTTTGACTTACAGAAAAAGATTGAGGACAGAGAGTCCATAATCTCCTTCATATCTGCAGCCCTGAACTCTATGATGAACTGGAATTCTCAGTACAGAGCACTCTGTGTTCATTCACAAATGGAAGACATAGTAAACACGTGGCTTATGTCTACAATGTCTTTCACTATGAAGGAAGACAGCATGCTTTGTACTGAACATTCTTGTGTTCATGCAGGGGGTCAGAAAACAAGAGAAAAATGTTTACCACTCTCATTTACTATCCTGCAGATTAAATTCCCCCTGTGTGCCTGCAGCCATTGACAAGGAGAGAGACCGGGACAGGTGGTTAAAGCCACAGGGGATTAAGGACAAACTGAAGAGGAGAAGTATGGGTAGCGGTGGCAGGGGAGTTGTGGGACAACACATTTTTTTAATGAATATTTGCAATTAGTGGCTTCTTTACCCAAAGTCTGAGGAACACTTCTGGTAAGGTGTTAATATTAATTGAAGAGACCAGGAGTTTATGGTTACTGATGTGGCCAGCTGGAAGCAGTCTTGTTCTGATGTATGCCCTATCATTGAAAGGTTTAAATCTGTCTTATATATAAAACATCATTAAGATAACTTTGAATAAAATAAAATTGAAATAGTGTCTATAGGAAAAAAAATTGTAATAAAAAGAATCACAATCATTGCTAACTTGAAAAAAAGACTGGAAAAACAGTTGCTTTATATTCTGGGGAAGCATAACAATGTTGCAGTAGCAGGTGACCTTTTGCGTTGCAGCCAAAATTGACTTTCCAATATTTAATATTGATTCCAATGTTCCCATTATAAACATTTGTTGACGGTGAATGTCCATTTAATGAAATTTTAAGGCAATAAACAGAATTACTGTTAAAGCTTTTTGTCAATCTCTTGATATTGTTTGTTTTGAATGTCTTTGAGAATTTAATTTGTTGAAACACATGCAAAAGAAACAAATTGTTATAATACAAATACTGAAATAATTAGGTTAGTGAATACAGTGTTGTTCATCTTGAAGCTGAACTCCAGGCAGCAGCTTACTACCCGAATGAATATACATTTAAGGGAGTTGTATGTCTGTCTGTCCAGTACTTAGGATTACACAGCCAGGAGGTGGACACCACTTTCTCTGCCACAGTTATAGACTTTCTCTGTCACAGTTTTAGACTGTGACAGAGATACACTGGTGCACTATTGTCATTTCTCTGCCACCAGCCTGCTAAGGGGAAAGTGAACAAGCATCAGGAGAAGGATCAGAGGTCAGTCCCTCTGTTCACTTTCTTCCCTCCTCCTAAACACCACACTTAGCATCCAGTCCTGCCCTTTTTTCTAGTCTTAGTGCTGCTATATAGAGGATTGAAACAGCTTTATTTTTTAATGCAAGTAAGATAGGTACCTACATTTGTAAGTAGAATATGGAGAATCATTTTTTCTGGTACGATAACAACTATTACGTACAGACCAAAGGAGTGGCCATGGGAGCCCGGTATGCCCCAATCTGTTCATGAACACGTGGGAGGAGGAACAGATTTATAGTGTGGAGAGACCCCATTTGAATTTCTACTGGCGATAGTTAGTATTTTGTATTAGTATTTTGCATTTAAAATAATGGTTTTGCCTGATACACATGCAGATATATACATGCACACACACGGTTGTGCGCATGCATACACACGCACGGTTGTGCGCATGCATACACACACACCCCATGCATACACACACTCACACATATATATATATATATATATATACACAGTACAGACAAAAAGTTTGGACACACCTTCTCATTCAAACAGTTTTCTTTATTTTCATGACTATGAAAATTGTAGATTCACACTGAAGGCATCAAAACTATGAATGAACACATGTGGAATTATATACATAACAAAAAAGTGTGAAACAACTGAAAATATGTCATATTCTAGGTTCTTCAAAGTAGCCACCTTTTGCTTTGATTACTGCTTTGCACACTCTTGGCATTCTTTTGATGAGCTTCAAGAGGTAGTCACCTAAAATGGTCTTCCAACAGTCTTGAAGTAGTTCCCAGAGATGCTTAGCACTTGTTGGCCCTTTTGCCTTCACTCTGCGGTCCAGCTCACCCCAAACCATCTCGATTGGGTTCAGGTCCGGTGACTGTGGAGGCCAGGTCATCTGGCGCAGCACCCCATCACTCTCCTTCTTGGTCAAATAGCCCTTACACAGCCTGGAGGTGTGTTTGGGGTCATTGTCCTGTTGAAAAATAAATGATGGTCCAACTAAAGGCAAACCGGATGGAATAGAATGCCGCTGCAAGATGCTGTGGTAGCCATGCTGGTTCAGTATGCCTTCAATTTTGAATAAATCCCCCAGTGTCACCAGAAAAGCACCCCAACACCATCACACCTGCTCCTCTATGCTTCACGGTGGGAACCAGGCATGTAGAGTCCATCTGTTCACCTTTTCTGCGTCGCACAAAGACACGGTGGTTGGAACCAAAGATCTCAAATTTGGACTCATCAGACCAAAGCACAGATTTCCACGGGTCTAATTTCCATTCCTTGTGTTCTTCAGCCCAAACAAGTCTCTTCTGCTTGTTGCCTTTCTTTAGCAGTGGTTTCCTAGCAGATATTCTACCATGAAGGCCTGATTCACACGGTCTCCTCTTAACAGTTGTTCTAGAGATGTGTCTGCACCTAGAACTCTGTGTGCCATTGACCTGGTCTCTAATCTGAGCTGCTGTTAACCTGCGATTTCTGAGGCTGGTGACTCTTGGTCTTCCTTTCCTGCGGCGGTCCGCATGTGAGCCAGTTTCTTTGTAGCGCTTGCTGGTTTTTGTGACTGCACTTAGGGACACTTTCAAAGTTTTCCCAATTTTTCGGACTGACTGACCTTAATTTCTTAAAGTAATGATGGCCACTTGTTTTTCTGTACTTAGCTGCTTTTTTCTTGCCATAATACAAATTCTAACAGTCTATTCAGTAGGACTACCAGCTGTGTATCCACCTGACTTCTGCACAACTCAACTGATGGTCCCAACCCCATTTATAAGGCAAGAAATCACACTTATTAAACCTGACAGGGCACACCTGTGAAGTGAAAACCATTTCAGGTGACTACCTTTTGAAGCGTGACTCTACAATTTTCATAGTCATGAAAATAAAGAAAACTCTTTGAATGAGAAGGTGTGTCCAAACTTTTGGTCTTTACTGAACATATACATATGCATACACATACATACGCAGGTTTATGGGCAAGAATGGAAAATAAAAAATGTATACAAACACATGATCAGATATATGATAATGGATTATTGTAACATTTAGAGGTGTGACAAATACTACTAATTATAAATAGCAAAGGTATTTTAAAGATAGTGGAGACTTCCAATTCTTCATTAAGGCCTCCTGGTGACAAAGAGTCCAACAAGTAAATCCAAAAAGTCTCCCTTTCACATAATTTAAAGAATCTTTAATAATCTTCTAATCCTGAGGTGGATTGTTGGTGGCATGACTGAAACTGGCGGGGAATACTTAGTTTATTTTTAGCCTTTCCACTTTCTATGGATCTTCTATCTTCTCCAAAACGATGTCTCAATGGGTGTATAGTTCTGCCTACATATAAAAGTTTGCATGGACATGTGATACAGTACACAACATAATTGGAGGAACAATTATAGAAATCTTCTAATGGAAAAGTTTTTCCTTTTGTATTAAACTGATTTTTTCCATACGTGACAAAGGCACATGTTTTGCATAAGGCCTTTTTACATTGGTACATGCCTACCAATGGAAAAAGACAACGTCTGGGTGAGCAAGGGGTAGGGGCAGATTTAAGTTTACTCGGGACTATTTTGTTTTATAGATTAGGGGCCTTCTAATACATAATTCTAGGTTGTATAGGCAAGAGGGATTTTAGGTGGGGGTCCTCCATAACTATATTCCAATGCCTTTTTAGAATTTGTTCCATTTGTTTATGTTTGTGATGAAACCCTGCGACTAATCTAGTGGACCCATCAAAGGGTTCATTCTCCTTCTTAGGTGGAATTCCTTCCAAAAAATGATTGTAAGACTGGAGAATCAAAGAATCAGGATACCCATTTTCTCTAAGCTTGTCTGCCATGATGGTACTTTGCTCCATGTAATCCTGTTGGTAGGTACAGTTATATCTCAAGTGACAAAACTGCCCTAATTGAAAATACAGAAAGATTACAATGCTTCTAGCACAGATTATTTTAACTACCACTGAATCAACGCTGTATTTCTTCTTACCCACATCTGGAGGGCACCCTACCTGTAGCAAAATTGAACATCTACTTCACAAATGGTCCATGCCCTAAAGGAAATCTATGCCCTTTAGGAGATAGGAGCATCATCTACACTAGAAATTCATGGAACAACAGTGCAAGTCTGCACTAAATTTGATATACAAGGAAACTAGTTTCACATCACTCTGGGAATAAACCCAGAAACTAAACATGTGTTGGTATCTGACATCTTTTCGATTGTCTAAGTTCAACCCCAAATCCACACCCACATGCTGGAGAGAATGTGGCAAATCTGGCACTCTCTACCACATTTTCTGGTTGTGTCCTGATAACCAATCTCTGGTCAGGTGTCTCTGATATCCTAACCAATCTAACAATGACACGGTTCACTCTATCTCCACAACTTGCTGTCCTAAATTGAAATATAGAATTTATCCCATCACAATTTAAACTGGTGATCACACACTATCTATTAGCTACAGATTACTTATTGTGCAACGCTGGAAGACTACCACTATCCCCTCACTCCCAGAAGTTATGGACCTAGTACAGACTCATTACTCTTATGACTGATGGTGCGAGAGAAAGGTACATACAGTATGCTAACCTTCACAAACTCTGGCTCCCTTGGACCCAATGGTACAGCAAATTTGTTAATTTGCTAATCTTGTACAGCTCTCTTCATGCTCTTCTGACTACACACTCATCACCATATAGGTTCTAAATTCTAGTAATAAAGAGCTTTAGTAACAGTCCCCTGTAACATCCGCTCAATGAGTACCAAGTCAAGCCTGCCAGTTTTGTTTCTTTGTTCCTTTCTTTTCTCTGCCTTTTTCTTTCCCTACGGTGATGCTACTTTATTGAAATTACAATTGATCTCTGTATTATTCCTTGAAGTGCGTTCATATCAAGAAACACAATTTATTTACATACTGGTTCATGTGCTCTGTTCTATTTGACATTCATACTGCATATTACACTGTAAATGCTTTAAAACTTAATAAAACGTCTAAAAAATGAGAAAAAAATACAGTTAAAGGTTTTTAAATTAATACATTACATGATAAAGGGTATTCAGACAGTTTTATCCCACATCCTTACCACACTGCATAACTAGGATGGTGACTTCATTATTTTCTGATTTAGCTTCTAGCTGATTTTTTTATTTGCATGCTAATCAAACAAATACCCAATACTGTCATAATGCTGATTAACTGGCTAATGAATGATCTGGAGGTGAAGGGATGATAGGGGAAGTTGGAAAACTGAGCCACAAAATAAGTATACCAGCTGCTTTGCTATGCAGTGTGGCAGAGATGTAAGACAAGGGTGGCTGATTTAATTTATAAATACTTTGGCAGCTATAATAGTTCATAGTGTATACATGCTGTTAGCCTGGAGCTTTATCTTCATACTTCAACATCCCATTCAAGTCTATGTTATATTTCAGAGTGAGCACAGGCAGCCTGGCACTGGATTTTCACCAGCCAGGCTGCAGGGGAGGCTTCAGCTGTTAGAGGAGGTAAGTAAGGACCTGCCCAGGAGGGGGGATTATAGTTCAGTGTATTGAAGGGGCTAAGGAGGGAGATTTTTTATGTTTTTTTTACTTTTTGAAACCTGTCTTTTAATGGCCTTATCCTCATTCTAGTGAACCACCCGCAAAGCATACCTACAACACATGCCACCACAATGAATGTTGTATAGTCCCATATCTTGCAGGTATGTCACTAATAAATTGCTTAGCTAGATTTAAAAACAAATACCTTTACTTGCAACCTGCTGATCATCTGATCTGTTTGTCAGAAAGAATAGTCCAAACACTGTTGGAGCTTGGAGCTGTTTGATTTTTTTTTTATAGGTCAGTCAGTTCTGTTATTGAAATCAAACTGAAAATAACCAGCCCTACATAATGATGAAGAAATGACTCACTGCTCTGACTGATTTCAGAGTTGATTTCTCTAACAATTGACCCTTTAAGATTTGGATAGAGAGGAGAAAGGTTAACATCCCTGCCATGCTTTTTTTTTTATTTTTTTTGTTCCCATTGTAAAATCTGTGATTTTTCATTATTTTAAATTACAATGGTCACCAGAACAGAGGAGGTGAATCTTCAAGGAAAAGACACAGACAGCACTTTACTCACTCTAAAATGAAAGAAACATTTTGGCCGTATATACATTTTAGGCAATCCCTATTGTTGAGTAAAGGTCTCCATTCCATGCATTCATATACTTTGATTTTCTATTTATAATTCTTTTTACATAATGGGCTTAATACGGTACATCAATTTTAACACCTAGCAGTCTTTTTATAATAAGTTTGAAGTGCATATTCCTCAGTATTCATACATCCATCACACATAATCCCCATAATGTGTGTGTCTGTGTCAATGCTAAGACTTGTAAAGGCAATCCTTTATAAGTAGACCCCAAACCAGTAAGGCAGGAAAGGCAAATTGAGTTTTTGCCATGGTCCCCCTGATGAGCCCCAATGGTTGACTATTTAGAATACCATCTCCTGAGCCCTCCCTTACCTTGAGAAGAATTAATTTAACTGCCTGTCAATCTGCTGTTATTTTGCTGTGTTGAGGATGATATCTAATACATTTGGCTGTCTTATGCAGAAGACCTCAGGCATAACTGGGATGTGTCATGCATGCCCATGCTTATGATTTCTAAAGCGAAATTCCAGGTAAGAATAACTTTACTACACATATACCATATCTGGGTGATCCCTCTGGAAGCTGAAAATTACTATAGTAGGAACCACTAATATAGTGATCTCATATAGCTTCCGGGTCAAATGCCGAGTGACTGCGCTGCTGCTTACTGAATACAAGGGGTTGCCTGCTCTATAAGGGTACAGTCAAGGAACGCTTTGTATTTACTTAATGGATGCAAAGCATTTTCTGATTAGACAAGGTAGAGATTGTGACATCACAATCCCACCTCTTCACCTCATCCAATCCGGAAACGCTTTGCAATCATTGGGAAAATGCAAAGCATCCTATGAATGGTGTCTGTGCCAACCAAGAGGCTACCTCTGTTCACAATGCAAAAATATTTATACCTGGAATTAAACTCTAAGGCTCGGTTTACACTACTGTACAATTTTGGCATGATTTTCAGTGTGATTATGTAGTGCACCTTTGATGCTACTCGGCTGCATTTTTGCATATTCTTTGGGGCCAAGCCACACTGTAAAGTGCAATGAAGTAGAATATGAACCATTTGCAAAATTGCACCATGCTGAGTCACAATGATGAGAATGGGCACCAATAAATATCATGCGATTTTGCTTGACATGTGATTCTTTGCGACTCAAGTCACATCCGAAATCACACTAGCATGAGCAAACACTGAACCTTGGAATGAACTTGTGTGTTTTTGTTTCATTGCTAACCCCAGATCACTGTCTTGTAAAAGTTCAACTTCCTTATATCTTTTTAAATTAACTTAGTGATTGCCATTGATGACCTCTCCTTGGAACACTGGTTGCCCGGTTGTCATGCTAACTATCTTTGTTTAATACTGTAATCACTATCCAAAGCATGACAATAAGCAGATCATTTTTTAGACAAGGAAATTAGTAGACAGAATGTTGATCAGGATTTTTAATTTCTCCCTGACTTTGCTTATATATTTACTTGTTCCAGGTCAGTAATTTGGAAAAGCTTTGAAACCCTGAAATAAGCATGTTCAGAAGGTTACTCAATTCCGTAATATTGTAAAATAAATAAATTAAATTAATAACCTCCACTGTGCCACAAAGTGTTAAACAAAATTACATTAATACTACTACTACTACAAAATCCAATAACAAGTACATCACATAACTTCTTAGGTGAATGCATTTCCACTGCTCAAGCCCTGAAATAAACAGACAAAAAATGTAATATTAATAATTCACAAGTTGATCCCCCTGGGGTGCATCAAGCCAATAGCTCAGGGAATAGACAGCAAGAGACAACAAGTTGCCAGTTAATGAATTGATAGGGCAAAAATCAGCATCTGAGACAGACGCTTCTTGATTGACCCCTAAAGTGAGCTCCCCAAACTCCCCCTCTTATTTTATAGAGAGACAGAGGGAGGGAACAGATGGAAAATATTTGGGAACCAGGAGAGGAAGGAGAGATGGCACAAAGTACAAAAAGAGGGAAAATATAACTACCGGCGTTGACACTGTCAAGATCTATAAGAAAGAGGCAGAAATGGCTCTGCTGCATAAAGGTTTGAACCTTGCTCCTCCCAACACCCCTAACCTTTTTGAGCTTTTTGTAAATTTGAATACATTTACTCATAATTTATTGCTCTAAAGCTACTTTGCCATGAAAGACAAAAAACAAAAGTACAAAATTTGGTTTCTACTAGGATCAGGAGGAACAACTTTCTGACCAGGATGAGGAAGTTCTACTTATGTTAGAAGAATTGTGGTCAGAGGGAGTAATTGGTTGGGATCCAATGGGAATATTAACATAGGATCCATCAAGCACACCCTGTTTAAAGTCTGTCTTTCACCTATTTTGAGCAAAAGGCAACTTTATATCTACATTCTACAAGGTGGTCTATTCAGAATTTTAAGGAAATCGACCTGAAAGACGGAGAGGATTATACATCAGCCATCTCCTCAAAAGACAGGGAGTCTCTCTGGCAACCAAGAGACAATTCTAATATTGTGATCAGACAGGCAGACAAGGGTGGTGGATTGGTTATCCAAGATAAAGAGGCATTTCTGGCGGAAGCAAATAGACTGTTAGGGGATAAGGAGACATATGAAAAACTTCCTGGGGACCCAGTGGAATCTTACAAGTTGACTTGTAAAATAATATTGACCCTAGAGAACAAAATTCTAACTAAACAGGAATGGCATTTTTTTGTAGGTCCTCCCCTCATTTATACCACATCCCCAAGGTACATAAGGATGTATCTAATCCACCAGGCAGGGCCATTATAGCTGGTATAGACAACGTAACCAGCAACTTGGGGAATTGCATAGATTTCTTCATACAGGATCTAGTCACACAGCTCCCCTCATATGTAAGAGACTCAGGCCACAAGTTGGAGATACTCTCCTTTGTGGTAGCTATTGATGGGTATCACTCGATATGTACATCCTTGTACATATAGATCATACATGAGTATGAGTTACAGGCTGTCCAACATTTTCTGCTTAAAGATAATAAGTTACATTATACTCAAATCTCTTTTATAGTGCAATGCATTGAGTTTACACTCACCCACATTCATTTTACCTTCATGGGGGATTTATTTAGGCAGATAAAAGGCACTGCTATGGGGATCAGGTTCTCCCCAATTAATGCTAACCTCTTCATGGGTTTTTGGGAACATCGCCCTGTTTGAAACAAAAACCCATATGGGGAGAACCTGGTCCTTTATACAAGCTACATTAATGACATTCTGGCAATTTGGGAGGGCTCCAACTCTCTGTTGGAGAGGTACATATAGCATTATTAGACACATCTGTTGGACATCCAGTTCACACATGTGGTGGACACGGAGAACTTGATTTTCCTGGATTTAGAACTTATGGTGGACTCTGGCTCGTGCATAGTCTCAAAGACCCATTTCATGCCCTCAGCGGGCAATTCCTACCTGCACACCTGCAGTCATCATAACCCCAGGTAGATTCACAATGACCCCATGGGGAAGTTTTGTAAATTGAGGCGTACATGTACACATGTTTAATGACTCAGGAGCTCCTGTCTGTTCATCTGAGGTAGGTCTGACTTCACTACCTGGTCACTGTGCAACCCAGCCTTGACATGTATTGTAATTCTGAATCATTAAACCAAGTAAGAGGTCGAGCGGCTGGGAGAAGGCTACTCATGAGTGTTTATATGGGTACTGCTTCTGTGCTGATGATGGGTGCTGTATAATGGTATTTTTTTTTGTTAGTATTATTTTAACTGGGGATGAATAAACTCTGTGTTTTAACAATGTTTTAGCAATACTGCACTATTGGAGGATTTCCTTTATTTCCTCTTTCTGCAAGCGAGATCTGAATATCTTCAAACAGAAGAGATCCTGAGGAGCATGTATATTTGCTATTAAGTGATATTTGCCAATCATTTTCATGAGAGGCAAATTCATATGGTGAGTGAACCTGATATCTGGTGCATGGGAATTAATGGAGGTGAGGAGTGAGGATTAAAGCCACTGGATTCTTTTTTGTTTGTGTGCACACTGGACACTGGGTGTTGCAAGAAAATAATTTTACTTTAGGACTTTTTCTAATTGATTATTTATGCACATTTTTTTTTTTTGATTTGTTAGTTTGTGATAAATTATTGGGGAATTAACACCACAAAACCTTGCACATATTTGTGTAATTTTCAGAAGGTTGACAGCAATGGCAGCTCTGGTTTTATTCTCCTGGTGGGTTTATTTCAGTGCAGACTGAAAGATTACAGAGTTACACATGAATTTAGCCATACCTCCCTCTGATCTTTCAAAGCAAATACAACCAAAGGGGTCATATCTGTTGGAACGTTTCACTTTCAATATCAAATATACCCTTTACAAATTGGTTAGCATGCTTGGTTAGCAGGCTGTGCAATTAGAGGGAGTACTGTTGTTTTCTATTACATCTCCTCCCTTTTTTTGACAAAATATGCCTTTCCATAATCTAATCTAAGTGAAAGATACCTTTACAACTACTTAGTGTTTCATGCAAAAAAGTGATTTCTCAGCAAAATACAGTATGGAGACTTGGGTGGATTGGTAAGTTTGTTTAATATTCATTAAAAATTAAGTCAATAGAATTTTTGGTTTGTGATGCTTAGATATTCGATCTAGTAAGCATAGGGAACAAAGAAGGCGTGGGGACCTAGCGCATTACCCTCAAAACATGTTTTAATAAATTGTATAAAATGGAAGTGAATGTACTCCCAAACCAATGCTTGCATCATAGCTTAGACATAACATCATCTGCTTAAGTCCATATACATAAACTCACAATGCTTGTAGACACATCGTCTAACGCGTTTTGAGGTTACCCTCTTCTTCAGAGCCTTTTCTAGATGACTACTGGTATAGCTGAAGGACTTTATGGTCCGATTCTGTGCCTCTCAGCCTGGTGTTGTCACTTTGCAGATCCTCTTCTCATGTCTGAGTGTAATGGAACGCACGATCACACACTTATAAGGAAGTGTGGCTGTCTCCTGCGTTGCAGGTCAGGTTCACCAGGACTTATATGATCGAGCACTGTGCCATTGGCGAGGGAGTGGGGGCCGGGGCCAAGTCCTGCTGTCTGTGTCAATAGACACAGATAGTGAGGCTCAGGAGCGAGCCTGCATGAATGCCCCCATAGAAAGCCATGGGACATGGGAAGGGGATGCTACACAGAGCAGGTGTAAGTATAAACCTATTTGTTGTTTTTTTTTTTTTTTTCGTTTTTTAAGAGCATTTACAGCCACTTTAAATTTTGAAATACTGTATATGAAGGAAGATTTATCGTAATAAGAACAGAAACACAGCCAAGAGAGTACTGTTAGTGAAATTATATGAGTATTTGTTTAGCTACAGCAGCTACAACATTTAATCTGTACAGTCTATTTAAAGTGCAGCAACCCCACACCTCTTGCAGAGAATACAGTGATAAAAACCAATTACACTGCAAACACATTTGACATAAAATGTTTAGAAAACATTATTTGACACTAACCTCTCTGCTGAGTATGGCAACACCTGTTGTGGCTGCTGATGGTTTGAAGATTTTTGTAGGTGGCAAAAATCTTGTGTAATAAAACTAGATCACAAAGTGCAAAGATGTAAATATTTACTGAACTAATAGACACAATTAAACATAGTGATGGATTGTGAGAAAAGGGGAAATTAGCAATTTTACGTCACCAATGTTTTTTTTTTTTTTTTTTTTTTGCAATTTAGGCAGGAAAAGTGGTTTAGAAGAGCTGCTGCATACCTTCAGCTTTTGTGTCTAGTTTAGAGTAAAGGCTAAAATAAACATAAAGTCGCGCCTCCTCACTGCTAATAAACATGCTGCCCTTCTGTTTGCAATAAATCACTAAACTCCTTTTTTTTTTTCAAAATTGTATGGAGAGAAATAGTCTGTCTATAAATGTACTGACACCGTCCCCTTTGATTAAGTATAAAGTAAGTAATGTACCCAGGTATGGTAGGAGACAAGTAGGGGTAGGAGGGGGAAAGACAATGTGTGGGAATGATTCTGCCAATCCTGGATGTGGAGATTTAAATGTGCCTATAAATCAGCAACAAAATAAATAAAAATTTAGAAGAATATTCCATATTTATTAGAAATTACAAGCAAAGAATAAAAAGAAAAGATACAGTCATAAAAATTTAACAATGCATGTCTAAAACACTTCACATGACCTATATGTGAACCATATGATCTGCTTGTGGATCAACATCCCCACATCCAGGATTGGCAGAATCATTCCCTCACATTGTCTTTCCCCCTTCTACCCCTTCTTGTCTCCTAGCATACCTGGTTACATTACTTTGTTTATACTCCTTTTTTTCACTTCTTCTGAGCATGTGATCACACAGTTTCCTCTGCTGTGTGTCAGTGAGATGCTCAAGAAAGTACCAGCTTCCTGTGTGCTATCTGTTGTTGAGGGGAAGAGTCCCTCCACTCCCCCCACCCCCACCCCCACCAGCTGCAGCAAGCCTTTCACATACACATACCAAACAGAGCTGTTCAAGAATGTGATCTCTCTGAAAAAGTTAAAAAATGTATTTGTGTTGTGTCTCTGAATGTTCCCATTAATGCTCCCGGGGCAGGCTGGATGGCGTGAAGGACCGGTTAAACCCGGGATATACCATCCCTCCCTCCCACCGTTCTTGAATAGGATGAGATGATATTATAGGTTCCTGCCTGAAGCCATTCATACACTGCAAAAAGGGTAGAAGGACTGCAGGTCTAAATCGCATATATATAACAAATAAACCATCCCATCGGCCCTGATCAAGGGAAAAGGAAACGATAGGTGGATATATCGAGTGCAGCCACCAGTGTGGTAACCATTGTGCTTCCACAACAGAACAGCTTTAGAGTCTTGACTATCAAGCTATAACATAGTGCCATCCTATTCAGCTTAATAAGCGGTGCTCACTGCGGTGATCAGGAGGCTGGACACTTAGCCTAAAATAAATGAGTGAATATATGTATACATTGAAGGCTATACACAAATACTAAGGGGACAATATTTGGTGTTTTTTCGTGTCGCCAATCTGTCATCTTCCGAGTCATTGAAAAGGAAATACCGGTCTGTTATGGTCTCACAGGCCCTGAAGAAGCCTTGAGCGAAACGCGTCGGATTGCTGGGGACCTACATTGACCGCATTCCATCAGAGACCTGCTCTTTCCATCCTATAGAGGCTCTTGGTTATTTCTCCCTTCTGGGATGTATTTCTATTCATGACTCCTCTATATTTGATTTTATTAATACTATTCTATGTTATGTTGTTTGTGTTAACATGTGCTAATACGCCCATGTTTTTTAAGAGGCAAATTTAATAAAATGTAAAATATATTTTTAAAAATTGGTTTGTGCGTGATCCTTCTACTCCCACTGGCCCGCAAAGCCCCATTTTTCTCTATCTTTTGTGTTCAAATGAGAATGGAATTCAATGAGAAGTATGGGATCAGAAAAAAACAAACTGTCATACTCACCTAGCTATCCACACCACCTCTAAGACTAAAAACTGAGTGTTCAAAGACCACTGATCACCATGACATTAAAGTCAGTATCAATCCAGAGCCTGGGCCAGCTAAGTGAGGTCAGCTAACAGTGGATTTTTGCCCACTGAAAATGATTCACTGGACTGCAGAAAGAAGTGCACTCCTGTGACCTACAGGAGAAGTAGAGCCAAAAGAGCTTTGACCCTATTTCACCTTTAGGCCAGGAAACTAGCCTCACTGCCAGTAACAGCTTGGGGGAAATACAAGAGCAGGGAGGGAGCATAAAAGGGCTGGAAAAAGAGTGGTACTGCAGGAGGGCACACAATCACCCCTGATGAGCAAATGCAGCAGATGTGGCAACAAAGGGTGGTCACATTTCTTTTTAGTGGCTAATAAAAATCCAAAAGTGGATACCATCACAAAAAAGCTCTATTTGTGGCAAAAAAGGAAATACATTTTATTTGGGTACTGTGTCGCATGACCGTGCCAGTTAAAGTAATGCAGTGCCTTATCGCAAAAAATGGCCCGGTCATGAAGGGGGGTATATCTTCCGGAGCTGAATTGGTAAAACAGCACAGTTTAGGTAACCATGAGTTAATATAAAGGAGAATGCAGATGATGTCATACTGAGATGGCCAGCTGCAAGCAGTTCTGTTTCCTTGCATGTCTTACATTGTGGCAGTAAAAAGGTCCAATGATAATTGTAAAGATGGAGCTGTCATGGTTAAGGGTGTCTGAGCAAAAAAAAAGGGAAAGGATTTACAGATTAGAACAATTGCAAAAATCTGACATTTCAGAGTGAAATTTTGAATGCTCTTGAAGCAGCCATGAGCTTATAGCAGAAAGGAATGCAGATGATGTAAGGCATACAGAGCTGGCCACCAGCAAGCGGTTTAGCTCCACTGTATGCCGTACGTTATAACAGTAAAAGGGTTAAGTCAGAATTGTAACATTGAAGCTGTCATGGTTACTTATGGCTCAGCAAAAAAAGAAAAGAATGAACAAGTTGGGAACATCTGACACCTTGCAGTCAAAGTGTGAATATGCTCTTGCTGATTTTCAAAGAATTCAGTATGTGACCTGTCACATGAAATTGTATAGATTCTTGCAGGTCTTGTCCTATTTCACCTTGTGGTTTTCTCCTTTGTGTGCTTCTTTTCTTTCCGGCTGAATATTCTGGGAGTCTTTATCTATTCCCTTTATTTGCATTTGACTCTAGATTGCGTCTCCTGGCCCTGTTTACATAAAGTAGGTATCATCTGATCCTTACCTATGATGATTTAGAGGCTCAACAGCCACAGCTAGTAGACAGTCTAAATCTTTCCTGACGGGACATCTCTACTCAGTAATGATTGTTCCTCCCAGCCCCTATGCATTTCAGCATTTAGGCACTGCCCTGTTTACTTCCAATACTTTGTGTGTATATGAATCTGCTTTATATGTCCCACTGCCCTTGCACATGACTATGACTAATTTGTGACTACAATTTTCTGCCTCTTGGGGGGGGGGGGGTTTGGTGCCAAGCCCAGTCCTATGTGGTAACAATCAATGTAGAAGAAATGGCTGCACTCCAAATATAATCAAGATTCAGGTTTATTGACGGAACATCCCAATGTGGCAAACAACAGGTAGACGTGTTTCACACACTAGTATGTGTGCTTAATCATTACTGGTTACTTAGGTAATGATTAACCACTTTACCACCGGAGGATTTTGCTGTCTTACATCTGGGCCACTTTTTGCGATTCGGCACTGTGCAAATTTAACTGACAATTGCGCGGTCATGCAATGCTGTACCCAAACTAAATTTACGTCCTTTTTTTCCCACAAATAGAGATTTCTTTTGGTGGTATTTGATCACCTGTGCGATTTTTACTTTTTGCACTATAAACAAAAAAAGAGCGACAATTTTGAAAAAATAACAATATTTTTCAAATTTTTTGAAATTGAAAATTCCCCCCAAAAAAATGTATAAATCAAAATATTTTATCATTTTAAGCCAATTTGTTTTCTGCTACATATTTTTGGTAAAAAAAAATCGCAATAAACGTATTTTGATTGGTTTCGCAAAAGTTATTGCGTTTACTAACTAAGGGAAAGATTTCTGTCGTTTTTGGTGTTTTTTTTTTTTTTAACGAGTAATGGCGTCGATCTGCGATTTTTTTTGCGGGACTGCGACATTGCGTTGGACAGATCGGACCCTTGACTGACATTTTTGACACTTTTGGGGGTACCAGTGACATTACTACAGTAATCAGTGCTATAAATATGCACCGTTACTGTAAAAATGACACTGGCAGGGAAGGGGTTAATTTTATTGGAGAGGGAGGGGTTAATGTATGCCTGGTGCTTACTGACATGTGTGGGGGGAGGTGACTGAGTGACACAGGGACAAATCGCAGGTTCAGCTATGCTGAACCCTGCAATTTGACACTGCCTGTCACTTAGGAGATCCACCCGCTTTGTTTACACAAGCGGGCAGATCTCCAGACTCGATTCCCCGACGATCGGGGAAGAGCAGCGGCGATCGCCACTGCTCCTCTAGTGAGCAGTGGTAAAGTGGTAAGCACACATACTAGTGTGTGAAACGCATCTAACTGTTGTTGCCACATTGGGATGTTCCGTCAATAAACCTGAATCTCGATTATACTTGGAGTGCAGCCATTTCTTCTACATTGATTGTCTGCGGAGGCGAGCCGAGGTGTGCACCTGTATATCATCAGGCTTCCTTTTTCACCTGGAGCAGTGAGTTCTCCTTGTCTTTCTATGTGGTAAAAAGCCTAGGCATGCCCACAACCTACTGGAATTACAGGGTTTCCTTGCTTTAAACTCAATACCTGTTTATGTTTTGGTCTGGACATTTACCAGGATTTGTATCCTGGTCTCCCCTTTTCAGCCATACAAATTTTAAATGCAACTAGCAGGCTTTTTCTGCCTGTGGAATCAAGAATCAACTCTTTTGCATATTTATCTGAAGACTGGTCAATTTTTGAACACACAAACACAGACAATTCAGAACACCATGTTTCACCTAGAAAGTGTCTGATTCATTTACTGTGCGGTAAACCAATTTGCTCATTTCTAGTCAGAGACTGAAAATCAGGTGTTATCCAGAAGGCATATGAAATCTAATCATCTTTAAATGAAGTTAATGAGGCATGACATTCTTGAATATTTTGAAACCGTAGGGATACATACTGTATATACATCAGCTATCATTTAAATGTTTTAACTTAGCTAAAATTATTTAAACTGAAGCTTTCAGTGGTAAATGTTAACTTGAATTAACTGAAACTTCTCTTAGATACCAACAGATGATGTGACACAGGTTTAGCTGGATGCTAAAATGAAACGCAATCCTAACATTTTTTTATGCCTAGGCTTTTTTCTAACAGGCCACATTGATTTTATATCACTATTAAGCCAGTAAATGTCTGGACCGAATGATAAACAGAATGTTTATTCCATATTTAGGGTATACCATGGACATATTGTGACCTATCTATTCAAGATTGATGGATTCTGGATAGGTCTTACAATCCGCTTCCTTAATAAGGACATTATAGTGCCTTTACTGTTGTAGCTAAAAACCCCTAAGGAGCAGCTGAGTTTAACATGCCAGCCTAGCCTTGTTATTGCTGATCTGGCCTACAGCAGCCTCACAGCACTCAGGGTCCAATAAGCAGCAACCAAATGACAGACATCCATGCTGTCAATATCTGCTTGCAGTTTCTACCAGCTCAGTTCCAACAAAAATCCCTCTGCTCAAATAGGAATAACTTCAACCCCTCTAGCAGTCCAAGGGCATGCCTTTGAGACCAACAATTCTTCAAGGTGTACCTTTAACGGGATTGTAAACCCTTACATACAGTATACCCAGTGAAGTGACTGACCTCAGGGGATACACAGAGCTAAATAAATCCTCCTACATAAGCTGTTTCTGTCTCTGTGCATCCATCTCTCTCTACATCCATTCAAAGTACTGAATTGATAAAGCTTGTCTGAGAGTTAAAACAAGCTCTGAGAGCTGATTTTGAGGGAGGAGAAAAACTGCCTTCAAACAGTACACAGGAACAGAGCTGAGGCTGTCAATCAGCTGAAGGTCCCTAACCTGTCAACATTTTTCTCTTGGTGTCAGGAAAACTTACCAGAGGTGATTAATGCTGATGGCAGAGGAATGAAGCAGTGGGCAGAAATTGCACTTAGAACCTTTAATTGAGACACATACAAACTATAAAGGGATATGCTTTGTTTATACTTCATATCTGTGGTTAACAACCACTTTTCTCTTAAACCAGCAGTTCTTCAATGTAAATCAGGAATTGTTTAGCATGCACCTTTAAGCAAAGACCAGCAATTTACTAAGCAATCTTTCTGAAAGTTAACCCCTTTTCTAGCCACCTTCCTATCTATCAAGCCCTAAAACAGTCCCATTCCCTGAGGATTGTATTCTGAAGCTGATGAAGCCTCCCCAGACAGCAGATCTGAGAGGCAAAAAGGCTCCTCACAATGGGTTGCCACTGGGTTAAGGCAAAGCCTGGGAGACAAATGTCCTTTCAGTAGGGCTCCCCAAATATTTATGTCCTTCCTCAGCCCACATTGCTGGCAATATCCCTCCTAGTGATTGGCCAGGGTAAAATAAATATTCATAACCCATAGCATTGTATATCCTGGCTCTATACCCTGGAGAAGACTTCAGAGCAACAGGCAGATGCAAATAATGTCATAGGCTAAGGGGAAACCAAACAAATGCAGAAAACATTAACAATCAGTACTCTGTTACAGCCTAACTCCCTGCTAAATTTAGGCTAGTGACACTCCAAACTTGGCAGGACAGTTAAGCCTGGTACACAAAGGCAGTTTTTGGGTTGTGAGCACTGATCAGATGCTGATCAGCTTCTGGTTTTGAAGCATGCCCAATCAGCAGAAGCTGACTGACTATTTTCAGCCAATCTTTGGCCAGTATGTACCTAGCATCACATTGTAAAATATTTATATAACCCACACAAACACATATGTACATTCCTAATAAGAGGATAAATAATAATAATAATAATTACCACTTCTCTGTGTAAATAAAAGAGCAAAGGAAAATATTCTAGAAAGTGGTTTATCCAAAGGTATGTAAAAATATATATGCAAAATATAAAAATAAAGAAAATATAAATAAATAAAGGCTACATCGACAGCCTGCATATTATTTAGTATTATTAAAAGAATGAATAATAAAGTTACAAAAAAAAAAAAAAAGATTATTTCCAGAATGTATAACCCTGCCATAATCCCCCTGGAATCTGATAACCTTAAAGCCTTTTAAAATGTAAATCTAAGCGCAGCATTTAATCTAGGCGAGTTGTTATTTCAAGTTATTGCACACATGTGCATCAAGAATACACATATCTTTTGTAACATGATCTTGATAAGTGCTAAACAAAACACATATTATATATGGTATATATATATATATATATATATATATATATTTATATATATATATATATATATATATATATATATATATATGTATATATGTGTATATTGTATATTACACATACAGTATTTACATGTATTGTGAAGGGAGCACTGTCTGTCAATGGGAGAGCCAATTTTGGCAGTGAAGCAATGCCAGAGCGGCTGGAACAGGTAGCTCAAGAGAAGGAATACAATTAAGAACATGTTAGTTTGGGTGACAAATGGGTTAGTTTGTATTTAGGAATCACTCCTATGTTGAATAAGTGCTGCTGAGGCAGAATTTTAAGTAAACATCTTGTGGGTGGGTGTCTGGGCCCAGTCTTACATATCTAGGTCAGGGTGTCTTCAGGCCTGTCTATGCTAATTACAGACAGTTACCCATTCCAGTTGGCAATGCTGCCTTATCAGCAGTAAGAAATTGCTTTCAGAGTCAGGAGGACTAAGCTGGACATACATTAATCTTTTTTTTTTTTGTGCAACAAGTGGATTAAAAAAACTTTCCCCCGATTCAAAGTGGATGGGGATATCATTCCCACTGTGGTATTGTATTCTGGCAGAAGGCAGCCTTCCCTGCCATCAGAATGCAATGTTCAGTGCTGCCGGAAAAAACCTGACAGGCTGGTTGTACACAAGTTGAATGATAGATTGACTTTTGTTTAACCAGTTTACCCAGTCTACCCATTTGTCAGATCCGTCCGAATTACGATCCATGTATGGCTGGCTTTAATTTTGTTTCTACACTGGATTAAACCCCTGAACTGAAAAACTCTGTCATTTTTCTACACCTTTGCTAAAAACACATGAACAGGAAGCCCTAAAATGCCCTAGTATGTGAACTTGCTCATAACAGGCTCTATTTTAAGCCTATCCCTAAAATACACAAACTGTATAGATTAGGAATATATGCATAATAAATCCATATTATCACAAACATAGTCATGTAATAAATAATTCATATGCCAGTAGACCCAAATTATCATCCCTCCTGCACATGTTCATATATAAAATGCCTTGGCGGAATACATTTAATCTTTTATATTGAACTTGTTTTCATTAAAAATAAAATGACTTGTGTAAACTTACTTTGAAAAAGAAGTGATATTTTTTCTCACCTGAGACAGATGTCAGTTTTGAATATATTCTGCATTATTTACAATATTTTTACTGTAGCAATGATAAGTTAGTGAGTTGTTGTAAGAGACGGCAGAGTTTTCTTTTTTTAAGACATAGAGAAAACAAATTAAATGTCTAGTTACAAATAGTAGTTACACCAGATACAATAATGAAGCCCTACCAGTTATTTATTGTGGGTCTTGAAACTGCCAAGTGAAAACTTGGGGATTATAACTCTATACAAGGATTTTCAACAAATAGAAGACCCAGTACTAGAAGAAGAAGATAGACATTTCTTTAAAATGTATTTTTTTTATATCTTAATAGAAAGAACCAATGTTAAGCTTACTAGATTTTACTAAGCACATCCCCCCCCCCCCCCCCGATCTGTATTCCCCATGGAGCACCCATGTACAGAATCCTTTCCCAGAGAGTGGTTCCACATCAATTCTCTACAGAATTTCTTCTGTGAGTCCTGGGTAGGAAGTGTAGCCTACATTCCCTGGGCTCACAGGAATGTGCTCTTTTCTGAATTACCCCAAAGGGTAATTCTATCTTCTCTAATACCAACACTATACTAAAGTGGGAACAAGAATTAGTCAATAAATTCACTGATACTCAGTGGTTAATATTCGTCCACTCCACATTTAAAGCATCTCAATGCATTTCCCACAGAGATTTTTTTTAATCCACAAATACGACCTTCCACCTTATTGCGTGTCAAATATTTGTTCACAATCAATCTCTATTACATTGTAGCATGCCTTCTAGGATCTTGTGTTCATATGTTTTGGTCTTGTAAAGCATTGACATCTTTCTAGAACAAAATCAGTATACTTTTCTCCAAGTTGGTTGGATGTAGTAGATGCTTCACCACCAAATTAGTCACACTACATGTTGGCAAAGAAGAGTTTCCACCACTATCCAAGACGAGTTTCCTATGTTTGCTTTTAGCAGCCAAACTGAATATCACTCAATTATGTAGGTCTACTACTTCACCTTCCTTCTTGGATACAAAATAAGATTTAAATGCTCATTGATTATTAAATCAAATGCTAGCACATACAACAAACTTCTGCAAAACTTTCCTAACTAGTCTACAGGGTTATAACATCCCTCCTGCACTGTATGCTAACTTCCAATACTTGATTGGAAAGAAGACTTATTTCTGATCTTTGTTTTCATGTTTTCCTCATTTTCTTTGTTTCTTTACATAGTCACTTAAACAGTATCTCACAAAAGTAAGTACACCCCTCACATTTTTGTAAATATTATATTCTATCTTTTCATGTGACAACACTGAAGAAATGGCACTTTGCTACAATGTAAAGTAGTGAGTGTACAGCTTGTATAACAGTGTAAATTTGCTGTCCCCTCAAAATAACTCAACACACAGCCATTAATGTCTAAACTGCTGGCAACAAAATTGAGTACACCCCTAAGTGAAAATGTCCAAATTGGGCCCAATTAGTCATTTTCCCTCCCCGGTGTCATGTGACTTGTTAGTGTTACAAGGTCTCAGATGTGAATGGGGAGCAGGTGTGGTAAATTTGGCATTATCGCTCTCACTCTCTCATACTGGTCACGGAAGTTCAACCAGAATAAAATATTTACAAAAATGTGAGGGGTGTACTCACTTTTGTGAGATACTGTACATAGTTCTCAATGAGGCCCAGTGTTAGCAATGATTCCCCCTATATTTTGTACCCACATTGAATATACTGTATATTTATATATTGTACCCTTATTCCCTTACACATGTAAAACTTGCCTATGTAAACTTGCAAAACTTTATTAACCACTTCCCACAAACCGACGTACCTGTACATTGTCTTGAAGAAGTGGTTAAACCTGGGTGAGGCCTGCAGCTGCTTTACCGTTTTTTAGAGCCGGCTCAGCCGTTATCACAGGGAGCACAACCTCCCCCTTCTGTTGCCCTTCACCACTCTGCTCGGGTCTCCCGTCCCACTGGGAGACCCACGCGACCAGATGGCACATCCGCTGGCTGGTTAGAGTCCCGAACCAAGCCAGATTCAGCTTCAATCGGGTCTCCAATGAGGTAACCTGGAAGAGACGTCACGGCGTCCCTTCTAGGTTACTGGGCTGCCAACGGCGCCGATTTTAAAAAAAGTCACAGTATTAAAAATGCTGATTTTGACATTTTGAATACTTTTAAGTGCAGTGGAGGGGTTTGGGGTCTTTTGGACCTCAGATCCCTCCATAAAGAGTACCCGTCACTGTCTATCACTGTCACAGGGGATGTTTACATTCCTTGTGACAACAATAAAAATGATCAGATTTTTATTTTTTTTTAAAGGAACAGTGAAAAAAAATAAAATAAATAGGAAAAAAAATGTTTGAAGCACCCCCATCCCCGTGATCTCGCGCACCAAAGAAAACGCATACATGGTTCGTGCCAGCAATTGTAAACAGTGTTCAAATCACAGATATGAGGTATTGCCATGATTGTCAGAGGGAGAGCAATAATTCTAGCAACAGACCTCCTCTGTAACTCTTAACTGGTAACCGTTAAAATTTTATAAAGTTTTTTAGGCACCGTAGTTTGTCCCCATTACACGAGTGTGCACAATTTTAAACCATAACATGTTAGGTATCTATTTACTCGGCAGGACATCATCTTTCAATCTTTCACAATATACAAAAAATTGGGCTAACTTTACTGTTTAGTTTTTTTAATTCAGTAAAGTTTATTTTTTAGAACAGAAATGTGTTTGGAGAATAAAATGGAGGTCGTTGCAATATTTTTTGTCACACAGTATTTGTGCAGCGGTCTTTCAGAGTCTTTGCTAAAAAAAAATATCTCTATAAATATATATATATATATATATATATATATATATATATATATATATATAGTGGGTACGAAAATTATTCAGACCCCCTTCAATTTTTCACTCTTTGTTATATTGCAGCCATTTGCTAAAATCATTTAAGTTCATTCTTCTTCCTCATGAATGTACACATAGCACCCCATACTGACAGAAAAACACACAATTGTTGACATTGTTGCAGATTTATTAAAAAAGAAAAACTGAAATATCACATGGTCCTAAGTATTCAGACCCTTTGCTGTGACACTCATATATTTAACTCAGGTGCTTTCAATTTCTTCTGATCATCCTTGAGATGGTTCTACACCTTCATTTGAGTCCAGCTGTGTTTGATTATACTGATTGGACTTGATTAGGAAAGCCACACACCTGTCTAAATAAGACCTTCCAGATCACAATGCATGTCAGAGCAAATGAGAATCATGAGGTCAAAGGAACTGCCTGAAGAGCTCAGAGACAGAATTGTGGCAAGGCACAGATCTGGCCAAGGTTACAAAAAGATTTCTGCTGCACTTAAGGTTCCTAAGAGCACAGTGGCCTCCATAATCCTCAAATGGAAGACGTTTGGGACGACCAGAACCCTTCCTAGAGCTGGCCGTCCGGCCAAACTGAGCTATCAGGGGAGAAGAGCCTTGGTGAGAGAGGTAAAGAAGAACCCAAAGATCACTGTGGCTGAGCTCCAGAGATGCAGTCAGGAGATGGGAGAAAGTTGTAGAAAGTCAACCATCACTGCAGCCCTCCACCAGTCGGGGCTTTATGGCAGAGTGGCCCGACGGAAGCCTCTCCTCAGTGTAAGACACATTAAGACACATGAAAGCCGCATGGAGTTTGCTAAAAAACACCTGAAGGACTCCAAGATGGTGAGAAATAAGATTCTCTGGTCTGATGAGACCAAAATAGAACTTTTTGGCCTTAATTCTAAGCGGTATGTGTGGAGAAAACCAGGCACTGCTCATCACCTGTCCAATACAGTCCCAACAGTGAAGCATGGTGGTGGCAGCATCATGCTGTGGGGGTGTTTTTCAGCTGCAGGGACAGGACGACTGGTTGCAATCTAGGGAAAGATGAATGCGGCCAAGTACAGGGATATCCTGGACAAAAACCTTCTCCAGAGTGCTCTGGACCTCAGACTGGGCCGAAGGTTTACCTTCCAACAAGACAATGACCCTAAGCACACAGCTAAAATAACGAAGGAGTGGCTTCACAACAACTCCGTGACTGTTCTTGAATGGCCCAGCCAGAGCCCTGACTTAAACCCAATTGAGCATCTCTGGAGAGACCTAAAAATGGCTGTCCACCAACCTGACAGAACTGGAGAGGATCTGCAAGGAGGAATGGCAGAGGATCCCCAAATCCAGGTGTGAAAGACTTGTTGCATCTTTCCCAAAAAAGACTCCTGGATGTATTAGATCAAAAGGGGGCTTCTACTAAATACTGAGCAAAGGGTCTGAATACTTAGGACCATGTGATATTTCAGTTTTCCTTTTTTAATAAATCTGCAACAATGTCAACAATTCTGTGTTTTTTTGTCAGTATGGGGTGCTATGTGTACATTCATGAGGAAGAAGAATGAACTTAAATGATTTTAGCAAATGGCTGCAATATAACAAAGAGTGAAAAATTTAAGGGGGTCTGAATACTTTTTGTACCCACTGTATATATATATATATATATATATATATATATATATATATATATATATATATATGGGTGTTCTAAGTAATTTTCTAGCAAAAACTACTGATTTTAACTTGTAAACAACAAGTGTCAGAAATATTCTTGGTCCTTAAGTGGCTTATAATTAATGAAAGAAAAAATACACTTCGTGTCCTGGCTACACTCTTTCTTCTCCTGTTTATATTAAAAGAGCCATAGTTGTCACCTAAGCTGTACTTCAAATATGTCTGCTTTTGTTTATCACAATTACATGAGGATGGAGAGATTAGTAGTTTTATTTGAAGGAAGATGGTATTGTTTGTGCTTTCATTTCAGCTCCCAGGAATTGAAAAGGACACAGCATTTCTGGCAAGATCAAACGGTATTTTCTGTACTTTCTGGAAATCTTAGCTTAAAAAAATCACTAATGCAGCAGCACGTACGTATAGGAATCCTAGCTAAAATATATACATTTTCTGTTTTTGTTTTTAAGTACAAATAGCAATGAGAGACCAATAATTTTTCCATGTACTAGGATTCAGTTCTAGTGTTGAGCGAACACGGACTGTATTATTCGTGTTCGTACCGAATAATTGGATTTTTTGTACCCGAACACGGACACGGACACTTTACTGTATGTTCGGGTAAAAATCCGTGTTCGGTCGTTTTATTTCCGGGTTTTGCATGCTTTGGCGCTCTTTTCATGGCGGGCTTTCAACAGCCAATCAACAATCGTTTAACTGGTGTGCCTTAAGCCATCCCAGCCATGCCTGCAAATGTCTCAGTAGCTGTGATTGGCCGTCTGAAGCATGTGACCAAGTCTTTATAAGTTCGAGGCAGCCGCAGCGGCGTCATTATGCTGCTTAGATTCAGGGACAGAGCACACATCAACGTGCTGGCTGCTGATTAGGGAAAGATAGGCAGGAAAAAACCATTTGTGTCCGGATAGAATTGAGGGACAGGTCGGAGTGTTTAGGCAGGGCGAGTTGTAGGCATTTTAGGGATAGAGTCTGCTGAATTATAGGGTCAGTGTCTTCTACAAACTACAATCGATATTGCTGTGTGGGGGGTGGGGTCTGCACTCAATCCTGATCTACGATCTCTTCTCAATCCTGTTAGGGACAGAGTCTGCTGAATTTTAGGGAAACTGTGTTCTACAAACTACAATCGATATTGCTGTGTGGTGTGGGATTGGAGATAGGCAGGTGTCAGTGATCCACATCCATTTTTCTGTGTGTGAGCTGCAGTGAACACAATCTTTTTGGGCTGCAGTGAACACAATCTTTTTGGGCTGCAGTGAACACAATCTTTTTGGGCTGCAGTGAACACAATCTTTTTGGGCTGCAGTGAACACAATCTTTTTGGGCTGCAGTGAACACAATCTTTTTGGGGTGCAGTGAACAAAATCTTTTTGGGGTGCAGTGAACACAATCCTTTTTGGTGTGCAGTGAACACAATCTTTGTGGGGTGCAGTGAACAAAATCCTTTGTGGGGTGCAGTGAACACAATCTTTTTGGGGTGCAGTGAACAAAATCCTTTTTGGGGTGCAGTGAACAACATCCTTTTTGGGGTGCAGTGAACACAATCTTTTTGGGGTGCAGTGAACAAAATCCTTTGTGGGGTGCAGTGAACACAATCTTTTTGGGGTGCAGTGAACACAATCTTTTTGGGGTGGAGTGAACAACATCCTTTTTGGGGTGCAGTGAACAAAATCCTTTTTGGGGTGCAGTGAACAAAATCATTTTTGGGGTGCAGTGAACACAATCTTTTTGGGGTGCAGTGAACACAATCTTTGTGGGGTGCAGTGAACACAATCTTTTTGGGGTGGAGTGAACAACATCCTTTTTGGGGTGCAGTGAACAACATCCTTTTTGGGGTGCAGTGAACACAATCTTTTTGGGGTGCAGTGAACACAATCTTTGTGGGGTACAGTGAACAGAATCTTTGTGGGGTGCAGTGAACACAATCTTTGGGGGGTACAGTGAACACAATCTTTGTGAGGTGCAGTGAACACAATCTTTGTGGGGTGCAGTGAACACAATCATTGTGGGGTGCAGTGAACTCAATCTTTGTGGGGTACAGTGAACACAATCTCATACTTCTGAAGGTTTGAGGGTGCTGCCTGTTCCATACTCCCCCTACTCCTCATTTAGCCTTTTAGGGGTACAAACAATAGTAATTGGGGCCTAGTGTGGTTGTGTACGTGTGATATACATACACTTTTTTGGGATCATATTTTCTATTCCGCTATTTAATCAAAAACCTTTGGGGATCAGTTAAATTGGGGGATAGTCTGTGTTGGTACGTGTGAGAGAGATCCACCTTTCCAAGTTGTTGGGGTTCATCTCATACTTCTGAAGGTTTGAGGGTGCTGCCTGTTCCATACTCCCCCTACTCCTAGCCTTTTAGGGGTACAAACAATAGTAATTGGGGCCTAGTGTGGTTGTGTACGTGTGATATACATACACTTTTTTGGGATCATATTTTCTATTCCGCTATTTAATCAAAAACCTTTGGGGATCAGTTAAATTGGGGGATAGTCTGTGTTGGTACGTGTGAGAGAGATCCACCTTTCCAAGTTGTTGGGGTTCATCTCATACTTCTGAAGGTTTGAGGGTGCTGCCTGTTCCATACTCCCCCTACTCCTAGCCTTTTAGGGGTACAAACAATAGTAATTGGGGCCTAGTGTGGTTGTGTACGTGTGATATACATACACTTTTTTGGGATCATATTTTCTATTCCGCTATTTAATCAAAAACCTTTGGGGATCAGTTAAATTGGGGGATAGTCTGTGTTGGTACGTGTGAGAGAGATCCACCTTTCCAAGTTGTTGGGGTTCATCTCATACTTCTGAAGGTTTGAGGGTGCTGCCTGTTCCATACTCCCCCCTACTCCTAGCCTTTTAGGGGTACAAACAATAGTAATTGGGGCCTAGTGTGGTTGTGTACGTGTGATATACATACACTTTTTTGGGATCATATTTTCTATTCCGCTATTTAATCAAAAACCTTTGGGGATCAGTTAAATTGGGGGATAGTCTGTGTTGGTACGTGTGAGAGAGATCCACCTTTCCAAGTTGTTGGGGTTCATCTCATACTTCTGAAGGTTTGAGGGTGCTGCCTGTTCCATACTCCCCCTACTCCTAGCCTTTTAGGGGTACAAACAATAGTAATTGGGGCCTAGTGTGGTTGTGTACGTGTGATATACATACACTTTTTTGGGATCATATTTTCTATTCCGCTATTTAATCAAAAACCTTTGGGGATCAGTTAAATTGGGGGATAGTCTGTGTTGGTACGTGTGAGAGAGATCCACCTTTCCAAGTTGTTGGGGTTCATCTCATACTTCTGAAGGTTTGAGGGTGCTGCCTGTTCCATACTCCCCCTACTCCTAGCCTTTTAGGGGTACAAACAATAGTAATTGGGGCCTAGTGTGGTTGTGTACGTGTGATATACATACACTTTTTTTGGATCATATTTTCTATTCCGCTATTTAATCAAAAACCTTTGGGGATCAGTTAAATTGGGGGATAGTCTGTGTCGGTACGTGTGAGAGAGATCCACCTTTTCAAGTTGTTGGGGTTCATCTCATACTTCTGAAGGTTTGAGGGTGCTGCCTGTTCCATACCCCCCCTACTCCTCATCTAGCCTTTTAGGGGTACAAACAATAGTAATTGGGGCCTAGTGTGGTTGTGTACGTGCGAGATACATACACTTTTTTTGATCATATTTCCTATTCCGCTATTCAATAAAAACCTTTGAGGATCAATTGAATTGCGGGATAGTCTGTGTCGGTACGTGTGAGAGAGATCCACCTTTCCAAGTTGTTGGGGTTCATCTCATACTTCTGAAGGTTTGAGGGTGCTGCCTGTTCCATACTCCCCCTACTCCTCATCTAGCCTTTTAGGGGTACAAACAATAGTAATTGGGGCCTAGTGTGGTTGTGTACGTGTGATATACATACACTTTTTTTGGATCATATTTTCTATTCCGCTATTTAATCAAAAACCTTTGGGGATCAGTTAAATTGGGGGATAGTCTGTGTTGGTACGTGTGAGAGAGATCCACCTTTCCAAGTTGTTGGGGTTCATCTCATACTTCTGAAGGTTTGAGGGTGCTGCCTGTTCCATACTCCCCCTACTCCTCATCTAGCCTTTTAGGGGTACAAACAATAGTAATTGGGGCCCAGTGTGGTTGTGTACGTGTGATATACATACACTTTTTTGGGATCATATTTTCTATTCCGCTATTTAATCAAAAACCTTTGGGGATCAGTTAAATTGGGGGATAGTCTGTGTCGGTACGTGTGAGAGAGATCCACCTTTCCAAGTTGTTGGGGTTCATCTCATACTTCTGAAGGTTTGAGGGTGCTGCCTGTTCCATACCCCCCCTACTCCTCATCTAGCCTTTTAGGGGTACAAACAATAGTAATTGGGGCCTAGTGTGGTTGTGTACGTGCGAGATACATACACTTTTTTTGATCATATTTCCTATTCCGCTATTCAATAAAAACCTTTGAGGATCAATTGAATTGCGGGATAGTCTGTGTCGGTACGTGTGAGAGAGATCCACCTTTCCAAGTTGTTGGGGTTCATCTCATACTTCTGAAGGTTTGAGGGTGCTGCCTGTTCCATACTCCCCCTACTCCTCATCTAGCCTTTTAGTGGTACAAACAATAGTAATTGGGGCCCAGTGTGGTTGTGTACGTGTGATATACATACACTTTTTTTGGATCATATTTTCTATTCCGCTATTTAATTTAACTGGGCCTCCATGCGAGACCTGTGTGCCTTGTTGCGCTGTTTTGAGTACTCCACCAACATGGCCAGTGGCAATGACGCCGTTCTCAGCTTAACTATCCCACTTCTATGCCTCCTTGAAAAAACAATTCGGGCGATGATGGAAGAGGATGTGGCACAGGATGAGGAGGAGGAGGAGGATGAAGAGGTAACATTTCCAAGGCTTTCAGGGCAGTCATTCGCAAGGGGCTCCGAGGGTGGGTTCCTGCACACGCAAACGCCAGGGACGCAATTGTCCAGCAGGGGCACAGTTCTGGAGGATGAGGAGGATGAGGAGGAGGAGGAGCTGGAGGAGGAGATGGAACCATGTTCACAGCAGGGTGGCACCCAGGCCAGCTCATGGCCATCACTGGTGCGTGGCTGGGGGGATACAGAGGACACGGACGATACACCTCCCACAGAGGACAGCCTTTCGTTGCCTCTGGGCAGCCTGGCACACATGAGCGATTACATGCTGCAGTGTCTCCACAACGACCGCCGAGTTGCCCACATTCTAACTTGTGCTGATTACTGGGTGGCCACGCTGCTGGATCCCCGTTACAAGGACAACGTACCGTCCTTAATTCACTCACTGGAGCGCGATCGCAAGATGCGCGAGTACAAGCGCACGCTGGTAGACGCCATGCTGCTGGCATTCCCATCTGACAGCGGGGCCACAGTGGAAGCACAAGGCAGAGGAGGAGGAGGAGGAGGTCGCCAACGCAACCAGGGCACCGCCAGCACCTCAGAAGGCAGGGTTAGCATGGCCGAAATGTGGAAAAGCTTTGTCAGCACGCCACAACAAACAGCAGCACCAGCAGCTCAGATGGAACGTCTTAGCAGGAGGCAGCATTTTACCAACATGGTGGAGCAGTATGTGTGCACACGCCTACATGTAGTGAATGACGGGTCTGCCCCCTTCAACTTCTGGGTCTCCAAATTGGGCACATGGCTTGAGCTTGCCCTTTACGCCTTGGAGGTGCTGGCGTGCCCTGCAGCCAGTGTATTATCTGAACGGGTATTTAGCACGGCTGGGGGCGTTATAACAGACAAGCGCAGCCGCCTGTCCAGAGACAATGTGGACAAGCTCACGTTCATTAAAATGAACCAGGCATGGATCCCACGGGACTTTTCCGTACCTTATGCAGAATAGCAATGGATACCGACCTTACCCACCCATTGTTCCATTTTTGCTCTTTCTCACTCTTTTGGGGTGTACCCTCATTTAAAATTTTTGAAAAGAAGCAGTGTTGGCTACCTCGTCCTCCTCCTCAGGGCCAGATTAATGTAGGGGCTATTGGAGCTGCAGCTCCAGGCCCCTACCTTTTATATAGGCCCCGGGTTGGCCATATTCACTGTTACCGCTCTTCTGTCACTTGTAAACACAGAAGTCTGGCTTCTATGCTCGCTTCCCCAGGCAGCACCCTCAGAACCTCCCCACACAGCGTGAAGGCCGGACAAGGAGGGACAGTTGGCGATGCATGGATGTGTTTATGGGCTTCAGAGACAGCATCCCATGTTGAATTAGGCATGCATGGCTGCACCCTTCCTCCTCTGGGTGCATGGCAAGGCACGGCCCTTAAGGCCCTTCAAAATCCTCAGCACCAAGCCCATGATGCTGTTAATCCGGCCCTGGTCCTCCTCCACCGCCGCTTCCACCTACACCGCCCATAGGTGTGCGCAGCCTATTGCATTAAGGTGTGCACCCCAAAGTTGAAATACACATGCATGTGTTTGCCAGCAGGGAGAGTAATGTATCGGGGCCATGTACCTGTAGGCAAGGAGAAATAGAGCAGAGCAGGTCCCAGGGAGATCTTTCCCATCTCCTCACTGGCAATGCTATGTGCCCTAGGTGATTAGGGTGTGCCCAGGCACACCCAGCACACCCTGTGCGCACGCCTATGTCACCGCCACATCCACCACCACCTCAACCTCCCTCCTACTCCATATGGGCCTCGTCCTTCAGAGATGAAGAAGAACATTGTTTTATTTTTCTGTTTTTTTTTTGTTGTTTTAAGTTATTTCCCTATCCACATTTGTTTGCAGAGCACTTGCCATGCTCTTAATTACGTTTTTCTGCCATTTGCAGCACTCTAGCCCTTTCCTTTGGTGTTTTAGAGCCATTTTAGTGCCTTAAAGTTCGGGTCCCCATTGACTTCAATGGGGTTCGGTGTCCGGGAAAAGTTCGGTAAAAGTCCGGGACACGGACCCGGACTTTTTTTTAAAGTTCGGCCGAACCCGTCGAACACGGACATCTAGGTGTTCGCTCAACCCTATTCAGTTCTAAACATGTTTTCTTGATACTACTGCGTATTTTATGGTTTAACCCATTTTTCTTGCAACAAATGCCCTTTGTAAGAAAATCCATTGAATTTATAGAATATAGTACAAAGGTCTCTTTAGCAGTGGTATTTCTCTTCATAATGTGTAGACGTTAAGATTTATTTGTACCTGTTCTAGGGAGAAAAGTTGCTTCAAATACATTCCTTTCATCCCTATCTCTTTTTTTTAAAAAAATGTTAGAGGTTTTTCTGCAAAGCACAAGTGAAAAAAGTTTCAAGATCTTAAGTGGTATACTGTATGTACCTTCCATCACTTTAACTCATCACTGCCTGAACAATGTCTAAGATGTTTATACAAATGCAGAAGTACCAGTGGGACAATTCTGGTAAAATGTTATATTAGCATACAATAGAATTACAGGCCACAGTTTACCCAACATTATTTCAACCACTTGCCTATTGGGCCAATTCTCACATTTCTCTCATATATTTAAACATCTATTTTAATTTGCTAGAAAATTTCTTAGAACAAACAAAATGTATATGTATATTTTTAGCAGAGACCCTAAGGAAAAAATTGCGGTTGTTTCAAATTTCTATGTCACACAGTATTTGTGCAGCAATTTTTCAAAGACGTTTTTTTTTTTGAAAAAAAAAAGACACTTTCATGAATAAAAAAAAAAAACACAACGTTTACCCCAATTTTTTTTGTATAATGTGAAGAATGATGTTATGCCGAGTGATACCTAACATGCTTTAAAATTGAGCACGCTTGTGGAATGGCGAAAAACTACAAGATTACCAGTTTTACCTTACAGAGGAGTTCTTGTGCTAAATTTATTGCTCTCACTCTAACATTTGTGGCGATACCTCACATGTGTGGTTTGAATGCCGTTTACATTTTGCATATGCGGGCGCGACCTTTATATGTGTTCATTTTTGTGTGGGAGCACGAGGGGATGGGGGTGCTTTTATTTTTTTATTTTTTATTTATTGATCTCAGGCTTTCCAGAACAAAAAATGGCAGTTGTGCTGCCACGCAGCTTTAACTGTCTAGCAGTTGTTATTACATGTTATGTTATGCTATGTTATTGGTATCTTCCTAGCACCCCTGCTGTTTCTGGCTAGATGGTTTCTCCCATCTCCATTTTCCTGCTGTAACTGCCATTTTGTTTAGTTGTTATGAGGAGACTGCAGAGTGAGGAAGCTGTGTAACTTCATTGTAAATTTACCTATGGAAAAGCCTCTATGTTTATGTCTTTGCTAACTTGAAGCATAAAGAAGCATTGGAGAACACCTCTGGAGTCTTTATTCATTGAGTAAACTATCTGTTAAAGCCATCATTCAACCTGCTGCACACACTTACAGACTGGAGGTCTACAAGAGGGTCACAGGTACAATCGATGCTGAGACAGAACAGCAGTGCTTACATCTGCAATAGCTGGAAATGATGTCATGACTTTGCTTTCAACCTCTGAGGGACATAGATACTGTATATGGGTACTGGGACCATGTGGTTCACGACCAGCTCTATGGAAAATCGCTGCCATGGGTGGATTCATTCTCCAACTCCCTGATCACACAGGAGAGACGGGATAAGAACCAGAGGGCAGAGGTAGGTTGGTACGTCTCCTCGTGCCACCTGTACTTGCAATAAAGTGGCTAAACATCCATTATGATTGCATTGTGAGGGGATCGCTGGCTGAAAAAAGATATCTGCATTACCCTCAGTGCTTCCTAGCTCCATCAACTCTTGCAGTAATGCATGATAATTTGTGTTACATGTATTAGCGTGCTGAAATGCTATTTATTTTGAATGGCACCCCAATGAATTCAGGCAATGCAACTTCAATGGCAATGTACAGTAACACAGCGCCATTACCACTGTGCTAAAAAATTAAAAATAAAAATAATAGTCACTTCTTCTGCATTTAAACAAATGGGCTGCCTTTATGCAACAAATGTTAACATGTGACACAACATGCGTGGACAGATTGTGCAAGAATAAGACATGTCTGAAAGAGGCTGAAATAAAAAACTTTTTTTCTACCAATAAAATGTATAAAAACATGTATTGTATGTAACAGCTTGCATAGTAATACCAGGTATGGTTTTGCATTTACATGCAAGCTTTTACATACAATATATGTTTTTATACATTTTATTGGTAGAAATAAAGATTTTTCTATTTTTTTTTTTTATACGTAGCTGTGTTGGTGTGCTCACTGGAGGGGTATTTAAAGTCCTAATATTTACTTTGTTTTGCCTTATTTGTCTTAAATGAAACTGTGCTCTAGCCCCCCTAGGGCATGGAAATAGGTTGAATTACATTCAAACTCCCCTATTTCTTTACATACATGGCTTTTGAAACCCTCCTTCTTTTACCTCTTCTTCCTTTTCTGGGGAAAAAATAGCAAATAAAGAAAAAAAAAAACAATATAGCATAAACAATTGCCACACAAATCATATTGTAATTGAATGTTATTAAAAATTACCTTTCCTTTTCAATCTGCAGCTGCTGTAATTTTCTGACAATGCAATAATATATGGCTACCTGGAGCTGTTCTGTACAAAGAATGTGTATGGACCACACCCCAGAAACATAATTTCCTGCTTGTGTGATTGGCTCACCAATTTTCCCAGAAGTCAGATTTAAAGCATCCCCTGCTATAAAAATTTCATTTTTAGTGAGATACTCCCAATAGGAGCACGTCTAAAGGGATGCAGGCCCAGCAGGTTTACTCATTAGAGCCCTGCAGCTGCCACAGCTGATAAATAATTATGAAACTACTCCCATTTTACCCACTCAGCACAGAGAAACAAACATTGATTTCTTCAGAATAACAAAAGGTAGGCATCTGCAAAAAAGTTTGTTAAAATCCTTGCAATGTACATAGATCACTGAGAGTGGAATGTATTTTTCTCAACAAAAGTGGAGTTACGCTTTAAATTTTTTCCCACCTCATACACATTCTGCATGCTATTTTCTCAAAACAAGGCTGAAATGCACACTGGTGCTTGCATGAGGTATTTATCAAGTATCCTATGAACACTGTCTCCAATTGTTAGCTTTTTTATTTATGTTCAAACTTTTTTTTATATTTGTAATATTAGTTACATAGTTACATAGTTAGTGAGGTTGAAAAAAGACATCAGTCCATCCAGTTCAACCTATGATGTGTGTGTGTGTGTTTGCTGTTAACCGTACATTGTATACCCCTGTATGTTGTGTTCTTTAAGGTGCCCATCTAATAGTTTTTTGAAACTATCGATGCTCCCTGCTGATACCAATATTCACCATGCCGTGTAATTGTATCAGTTGTTCTTTGATTAACAGGTAATACATGCAGGTCATTAAAAAAAAAAAAGATGTTCCTTTTATACATATAAATGTCAGATTGTGGGGATCCACTGTACTCCTAAAAATATTTAAAAACTCTCTGACACTCCCCTTAGTGTACCCAGTTTGTTAGTAAGCCCTTGGTGCAAACTACTGGCTAAATATATAGCTGGTTAAGGTGTTAGCAATTTTCCAGCATTCTTACCTATGGTCAGCTCTTGTGGTTAATACTGTACTTCCTAGTAGTAGACAATATACAGGTATACTATACTGTATATATAATATATATTCAGCTCATCCATCCTCTGTCTTTTGTTTCTGTGTTTGTACCTAAACGTAGATTTGTCCTTTAAAATAGGACCATACTACCTTTGCTTTTAAAGTTATGAATTTACTAGGGTAGCATAATTATAATGTTAACAGCAGATTAGTCGCAGCCCGGTTTAAAATTAAGAAACCATAGTAACTAGGTAAAACAGATTATACAATACACCAGAAAATAATTATCATTTTTCTTTCAAATGTGAATTACAATGTATGACTCACTCCTCGCAGCGTAGAGGCAAAATGTCATTTCTGAATGCAGAATATATAATACACTCTCAGTTACTGGCAAATCTATGGATTTATGTGTAAATACAAACTAGCTTGTCTCAAAGATTAAGTATTTTCTGAAGCTGAGATTGAAAGAAAAATAATCCTAATTTAGCTTGTTACATTGATAAGGAAAACAATGCCAACGATATGTTGCCTCTTGTAATAGTACAAATGTAACAGCTTCAATCTTCACCAACAAATTTCTGATTAAAAATGCCTAAGGCGAGACATTCTCTTTTGTTCTACCACATGCAGGCTGGAAATGGAAAAAAAGATAATTTCTTTTCTTTACAGTAAATTCACATAACTATTGATACGGTCATATGAGGGCAAATAATTGGTGTGATATGACAAATTAGTAAGCGTTCAATCAGTATAGAACCAACAGAAAGGTGTAAAGTGGGAAAGATCATTGACCCCCAAACCCTAAGCCTTTAAGACTTATAAGCTGAAAATAAAGGTTTTCTGGCACTCAGTTTACACTGGGGCCCCTTTCACACAGGCAATCCAATCCGATCCGCTTGTCAGTTTTTCAGGCGGACCTGATCTGACGCTCCATGCATCCCTATGGGGCAGCGGGTGTCAGCGGAGACATCTCCGCTGACACCGCCTGCTATCCGATCCAATCCTGTCCGTGAAATCCAGACGGATGTAATCCCCATTTTTCATCCGTCTGGAGGATCAGATGAGAACGGACAGGCGGTCTGTTCTCATCCAATCTCCCCATAGAGGACAGCGGGGATCTGACAGGTCTGTCTCTGCACACAGAGTGGAGACTGAGCTGTCATCCGCCTGCTCAGCGTGGACCGGTGGATCGATCCCCCGATGTGCATAACAGACTCCGTCGGGCAGTGTGCCTGTGTAAAAGGGGCCTTAGTCAGCTTGAAAAAGATCCTATATTTCCTATTTGCATACTGTATAGCGGTACATTTTGCCAAAGGCACAATTCAAAGTAAAGGTGCACATGCACAGTATGGGTATTGCTTAGGTTTAAAGGAGCAACTGTTATTTAAAGTGATTGTACAGTCTTTTTTTTTTTTATAAAAATAACAAACATGGTATACTTACCTCCTCTGTGCAGTTGGTTTTGCCTAGAGTAGCCCAGATTCTCCTCTTCTCGGGTCCTTCTTTCACTCTCCTAGCCCCTCCCTCCTGGTGAGTGCCCCCACAGGAAGCAGCTTTTCAGACACGGAGATACGGCAGGGCCCAGCCCCCTTTCTCCTCTCCCTGAGTGACTGACTTTGATTGACAGCAGCAGGAGCCAATGGCGTCACTGCTGTGTCCCAGCCAATCAGGAGGGAGACTCCCCAGATGACTGAGGCATTTGTGGTCATCGCTGGACAGAGATGGGCTCAGGTAAGTATTAGGGGAGCTGAGGGGGGGGGGGGGCTGCTACACACATAAGGCTTTTTATCTTAATGCAAAGAATGCATTATGATTGAAAAAAAATATTCTGTATTTACAAACCCTTTAAAGTAAAAAAATTTTTTTTATATATGTCCCGCTGAATTGGCTCTCACTTTATTTACTGCTTTACATATATACTAGAGTAAGCTTCAGATAAGAGTGACATTTTGGGAAAAAGGAGGGGTCATGATTGCCGCAATACAGCATTTTCTCAGAAAATTCACAACGGCCTAGGCATTTGTCTCTTTGTGTTATGAATGTGGGCTTTCAATGCTACAGTGATTAACTGCAGAAAGCAAATTTTCTAAGTAAAAAGTAGTTAATACAGTTTAAGCTGTCACAATAATGTTTTTTTTTAAAAGGTATACTAGTTTTGGATAGTGACATTTTAGTCGAGTTTTGGTTATTGTAGTTGCCCATAATGAGAAAATGAAAAGAAGCGGACTGTAGAGGAATTTTAGGTAGTAAAGAATGAGAAGAATGGGGCTTGACAGTGGAGAGTGTAAACTTATAGGAGCATAGGTGATCAGACTAGAGCTTCCAAAATAATCTCTCTCTTTTTTTTTTAAAATTCAAGTATTTTTTATTGTCTTTTTTAACATGCAGTTTAACATACATATACAAAGAAATAGAAACAAAAAATGTGAAATCACAAAACATTCCAGCATGTAACTCCAAAGAGATTCTGGAAAAATGTAGATTGCAATAACTGTTTTGTATCAAGTACAGTTACAAATACCTCCTTAAACAAATGTCCTTGGGGGTGTACTGGAAAATCTAGTAACATACAGTACGAAATCTCCATGTTAAAGTACCAGTTAAAGTAAGAACACAGGGGGTTATCATAGATCAGCAACATCATCATTCAGATCAGTTAGAGGATTAACAGTAGAAATGGCGAAGCCTGGAGAGGATAGCCAGAACGATTAAATATTTTAAAATGTTTTTGGGCAGCCCCTCTGTTGATAGATAGGTTTTTACATATCCATTACAGCATTTACTGCCTTACACCACTGTGTAAAAGTAGGTGGGTTAGGGAAAAGCTAGCACTGAGATATTAACCACTTTAGCCCCGGATGCTCAATGACCAGACCCTATTTTGCGATTCGGCACTGCGTGACTTTAACGGACAATTGCGTGGTCGTGCAACGCTGTTCCCAAATAAAATTTATGTCCTTTTTTTTCCCACAAACAGAGCTTTCTTTTGGTGGTATTTGATCACCTGTGTGATTTTTTTTTTTTTTTGCGCTATAAACAAAAAAAGGGTGACAATTTTGAAAAAATAACAATATTTTTCACATTTTTTATGTGAAATTCTCAAAAAAAATGTAAAAATCTAAATTTTTTTTAACTTTCGTTTTATAAAAAATGTAGGGTGGTTTAAAATTGTATTAGTTTGAAAGGTTCAATCATCCAGGATAATTCCCAAAACAGCCATTTTAGGATCAGCGGAACCGAACATAAATCAGTATGTTTGGAAAATAGCGGCCCAATATTGAAATAATTTGAAACATCTCCATAACATATATATTTAGGTATCAGTGTCCCTAGAACCCTGGGACAATTATGTGGCATAGTTCAACCTGAGGAAAATAATTTTTTTGGGGGGTATAACACAGCCTGTGTAAAATAAACAATTGGGTTTTGGGAACGGCAGAGGGGTATTTCAGGGATTATCTCTTATTCTGCTGTTCATTGATTGTCATCTAAATGTTTAATATCTTTCTTGACTCAATTTCTACCTACAGTTCAATTGGGGTTTGTAGCTGGCAGCCACCAGCAAAAACGAATACAGGTCTCCTCTATGTCCTTGCTTTGTATCAGAAGGGGGAGTCACAAAAACCTTTCTCCTTAATGATTATGTGATATTAGCTACTGTTTTTAGCTTCTTTTGCAAGCTAACATGATTCCATTATGGGGAACTATTTAGGTTGTGTGTAGCTACTGACCCATCCTACTGTTCCCCTTTTCTGCTGGTTACCAGCTAATAGTTAAACTATAATTTTTGTTATATTGAGTGCTTGCAAGTCTTACAACTCTAGAAGAACTGGAGCAAAGTGCACTTATACTTTGAGAAATATAAAGCAATAAAATATCAAGAGAGCACATGTACCAGAATATGAATCTGGTCCTTTCTCAAAGTGGGTGCTGCCTTAGATAAGAAACATGCTGCACAAGGGCACCTTGACACTGACATGTGGCTTTTCCTTATTACAAATGTATTAAAATGGAGACCATGTTTTTTAACAAGCTCTAAAGACTGATATTTCACTTTGTGATAGCTGACATGGCTTGAGAGTGTTCTTGGGAATGTTTGCATTGTAAAATAAGATTTGACTCTGACACTGTATAAGGTGTCTATAGAAAAACCAGGGCAGGTGGACACATAAGCTTCTGACTAACTAACCAACCCCAGAAAAAAATTCTGCTGGTTGGCTCATACCTGTTTATACTTGACCTGCCTGTGAGTACAAGTTCATGCTTATGAAAAGGAAGAAGGCGTGGTGTGGTCAAGCATTTCCAGGGCAACCTACCTTAATAGGACCCTGTTGCCAGACCACTTATTTCAGCAACAATCTTCCTATAAGGTTTTTGTGCATTGGGGGGACATTCAAATATCTTAAAACTGCTAAACAACATCCAACATATTGGATGTTATGTCAGCAGCCCCAGAAGACTCAGAGCTGACACTGTTTAGTACTTCCCTCTATTACTTCCCAATTCACTACAGTAAGGTTTATGTAGGAAGGTGAGGGGAGGGGCAGAGGTGTTGAGCCAGCACTGTAGGTAAATAAACACTACCAGACGAGGATAGGGCTTTAACGTGCAAGGAAGGGGGGGGGGGGCTGCTAGGGAATCAATTTCATTCTTCAAATCAAATTTACTCATAGGTTCATAGAACATTTTTAAAAAATGAACACTTTTTCACAGTTTCTGCTAACATTCACTTTATAAACACTCCAATGTTTGGTGTGCATTCATTTAGAATTTTGTCTGTTCAAAGTTTGTCCTAACTAATGTTTGGCCATTCACTGAGCCCCAAACCTCAGCCATATTATTAAAAATATGACAATTTCCTCAGGGCACTAGATTGCCAAGGAGCTGGTGACCGCCAGCTTCCTAAAAACCATGACTCATCCTCCCTGCCCATTCAGCTCTCAGTTAGGCATTCCATAATGGTAGCTGAAATGTAAACAATGGAATGGGAGATAGATGGCTAACATTATTGTCCAAATATGGACATGGCCATATTTGGTCAATGTCCAAGGCCATATTTGGTCTTTCACATAGAGGGTGTTGTATCTGGGGCCTCTTACATTAAAAAGGCACATTCAGATTATGATAAGCCCCAACTCACAAATGCCCCCAAGGCAAGACTTGCTGAGAAAGGTCCTGGTCCACCCTGGCAATTTTGCCTCCCCATGGCCTAGTGTGGTTAAGGAAGGGGAGGGCAAATATCCCTCCCCTTTCCTGGCCTGTCATGCTGCAATGAAATTTGGAGGGAGGGGGGACCACAATGTTTTTCTTTTGTTTTTTAGTGGCATCCTTATTGTTCAAAGTCTGTTATGTACTTTTAGAGGGGAACCCATGTCTTTTTTTTTAGGGGGGTCTACCATTAACATCTACATTAGACGCTCATGTAGGATAAGCATCTGGTATAGATAAAGGGAATCCGCAACTGCCACTTTTTACAAACAGAAGTAATGGCATGTATTTATTTTCTAAATGTCAGCTTTGCTGTAGTAGGTTTTATTCATTGTATATACGCTTCTTCAATAGACATTAATAAAGTCACTGCTTCCCATCAAACACATTTTGCTTTGGTACAGGTTCCCCAGGTTAGTGCCTAACCACCCCCCACCCAAACCATTTGTATAACAATCCCATGCCTATTAACCTAGAAATCCTTTTACTGTTATTTAACATTAGGATCCTATTGACTATAATGGGGTTTGCATTCAGCACTACTAACACATTAAAATTTGTGAACCCAGGTGATTTCAGACCATCATTATTTCCAAAGTGAAGTTTTATTTAATTAAGTAAAGAGCCTCTTCTCTAGCAAAACAACTCTAATGTTTTAATCCATCAAGTCAAAGCATAATTCAGCTTTTTTGAACAAAAATGACATTCTATAACAGAACAAAAAAATGCAAATATATTTAACTATGATGTGCCGTTTGAAAAATTGTTAAATTGACAAACAAGCAAATTGCTGATGTTATGCTTATCTAGAACAAACACAGATTTGTCTATTTTTTATGGAATCATACAACTTATGAATCATAATAGCCTTTAGATTCCTTAGTATGGTGCTTTACATCTCCCTCTAAATGTTCAGAAGAATCAAAAAGTGAAGATTCAGCAATTTGAATTAGTCGTCCTTGTTGTCATTGCCTTACTTTTCCATCTGTGGCTTTACGGGCTTGTGCTGAATAGGAAATGTTCACCATTTTCTTGTTTTACCTGAGAATTGCCTGTACACTATTATATTGGCTTTTACAGGGTAGCTCAATAAGCATTGATAATATGTAAAACAAAGTAATTCGTAACAACCACATTTTATCTGATATTTATTACTGGTATTTGTATAGCACCATACATTTACTCAGTGCTTTACATACTATATTGAACATTCACCTGACCTCAAGGAGCTTACTGAGTCACTAACTCACATTCATACATATACTAGGGTCCATTAATCTACCAGCATGTCTTTGAAGTGTGGGAGAATACCAAAGCACCCAGCGGAAATCCACATAGGCAGAACATGCAGACTCCAACAGGTAGTGCTGTGGTTGGGATTTGAACCAATAACCCTAGTGCTGCTAGGCAGAAGTGCTAATCACTTAGCCACTGTGATCATTTTAGATCAATGCAATAAATTGTTATATATAGACATATTGATATGCTACTAAGGGCTTTACATACAATATATATTGACCATTCACTTCAGTCCCTGACCTCAAGGAGCTTACCGAGTCACTAACTCACATTCATACATATACTAGGGTCCATTAATCTACCAGCATGTCTTTGGATTGTGGAAGAATACCAAAGCACCCAGAGCAAGCCCACATAGGCAAAACATGCAGACTCCATGCAGGTAGTGCTGTGGTTGGGATTTGAACCAATGACCCTAGTGCTGCTAAGCAGAAGTGCTAACCACGTAGCCACTGTGATCATTTTAGGTTAATGCGATTAAAGCTTTTAAAGCGATTAATGCAATAAATTATTATATATAGACATATTGATGTGCTACTAAGTTTTGCACATCAATGTCTGCCCTATAGAGCAAACTAGCTTGCATGTGTTTTTGGTTCAATACAATTTGTACATTTCCCTTTGAGCATAATCACTGTTTCAAAAGCCTAAGAGAAAATGGCAAGTAAGAGAAACTGTTTGAAAATGTAATTATTTTGTCTCGCCCTTAAAGGAAACCTGTGGTAAGATGAATAAGAAGGCTGCCATTGCTGACATGCTTATGCAAGCTGTCTGGCTCTATTAGGATTCCACATTTTCCGAGTCACTGACCTAGTAGAGATATAACAGAGGTTAATCTGCTCTGCCATTATTTAATGAGTCATTGGTTTGGGATGTAGCAGTTTTAACAGTTGATACAGTAAATCTATTGAAATAAATAATTGTAACCATAGTGCTCTCACTGAGGAACTAAACCCATTGATTTAACTGTTTCCCAAAATGCTTACATTCAAGTCATGAATGATAACTGTCCCAACATTCATCCAAACTGTCAAGGCATCAAATGGCTGGTGTCATAACTTATCGCTCGGGCAGCACCATGGCAACTGCAGTTTAGAGGCTAAAATGGCAGCTTCCTTGGTTGCAAAGGATTGGAGAAATTAGTTCCACTTTAAACATTTGTTTATTTTTTGTTAACACAAGGGCAGCAAACATTTGCAGTAGTGGTTGCATAGCAGCTGAACACTACAAGTTTGGAGTTTACACAGTCTGAGAAGCTTGATCTATTTAGATTCCTAGCCACACTATGTGGTCATTAAGAGGAAGCTGCTGGCTGTGATTGACATGAAGAGTGACAGTTACAGGATTTGGAGGAAGAGTGTGACTCCAGATGAAGTGTGAGAGTAGGAGTGTGTGTGAGGCACTGGCTGTATGACAGGAGTCTACAGCTCATATGCATGTAGAAAGAAAGTGGCACTTCCAGTCTCAGGAAAGTAGAAACTTGAGTTTTATTTCTTCAATTTAAAAAGTCCAACATCGACATGTGCAAGACAAACAGGATAGCAGAAAACGCGTTTCACACCATGTGCTTATTCATTGCAATGAATAAGCACATGGTGTGAAACGCATTTGCTGCTATCCTGTTTGTCTTGCACATGTCGATATTGGACTTTTTGATTTGAAGAAATGAAACTCAAGTTTCTACTTTGCTGAGACTGGAAGTGCCACTTTCTTTCTACATGCATATGGACTTCTTAGGTTGCGGACCTTGGTGAGCACCCAGTCTTGCAGGACTACTACAGTTTACTTGGGAATCCTACTGGCCCAGCTGTCAGCCCTTTGAGCGGTGATTTGTTTCTTTGCTTCTTAGGAGTCTACAGCTCTGCATTACTCATGGAATATTGGGTCCCCAACAACCGAAACAAGTAAAAGAGGAACTACTTGTGACCAAACTCCTGTTTAATTGACATGTGCATTGTGATAAAATGTCCTGGCAAAGGTGTTGCCAGAATGACTACAATTACCTCATCCTACCCAGGAATCTGTATTTGTTAGGTCTTGTTGAATGTATCTTTAGTAAATTTTTGTATTTTTAAGTCTTTTTTTATGGAACTATAAGCTAAAATAACTGCATAGCAAAGTTTAAAAAATATATTTTATGTTAGGAGGTTTGTGCAATAACTCCTTCAATCTACTCTGGTACAGGCATATAACAAGTACAGTCTATGGGAAGTCAAATGTCCTGATCTCCATGCTTGTTCTTGGAAAGTAAATCGTAAATTACTGAAGATATCAGAGCAGCATGGCAGTTTTGGAACTAGAATATTCAGAAGAAATGGTTAGTTATCACAGCCTATAAATTTCATCAATTTAATTTTCTTTTAACTTATTAGGTTTGACAGAGGTGTTTTCAGGAGAAACCAAGATTTATCTCACTCATTCAAACAAATATGCTTCATCAGGGTATAGTTCAATGGTACACACGCACACATGCACGCACGCACACACACACACACACACACACACGCACACGCACACACACACAGTAAAATGTCAATCTGAAGGAGGAGACAAAGAGAAATAAAGTGCCTCTTGTTAACCGCCATATTAATCTTAACATTCTGGCTTCATATAATAACTTGGTGCAGAGCCATGTTGTGCAGTAATGCACTCCCAGCAAAATAGAAGTTTGGTATTCAGAGTAGGCATCTTGCCATTGATTTCTTTGTAAGGGGCTAGGATATGCCCGATACAGATGCAATTTGAATTTTAAAAATATAAAACATGCCTTCAAATGATGCACAATTCGCCCACTACATTTAGGTCTGACATTTACAGAAAAAGGATTGTTTCAAATCATTTTGCACAAATCATTATGATGGCCTCAGAGCATGTCAACAAACTTTCATAGACAGATATGTCAGATTTTTTTTCATTACAAAAATGCCTATGTGTGCTTCCCAAACATGCAATTAACAAAACTGACAACATTATCCATAACTTACAACACAAGCTGCAGGAACGTAAGATGTTCTTGAACAAATATGATATAACATATTTTTGTCCTAATCTGTAATTTGCAAACTGTCCTAATCTGGGAATGGAGCACATTTACCCCCTTCCTGACCAAGCCATTTTCAGCGTTAAGTGCTGTTGCACTTTGAATGACAATTGCACTGTCATGCAACACTGCACCCATATGAAATTTGTTATCATTTTTTGAGACAGATAGAGCTTTCTTTTGGTGCTTTTTAAAGGCTAAGTTCACCTTTTTTTTTTCTAAAATCCAGCTCCCCTATGTACCAATATACCATTAATGCACCTCTTTGTATCACAAAAATACAAGTTTTCTTTGATTTTGCCTTACCTGAGCCATTGCTCTATTTCTCGGATCACTTCAGAAACTCCCTGGTATACAGACAAACAAGCCAGTAAGACACATAAAGGATTTTACCAGCTGACCTCATTAGCCCACCTTCACCCATCGACTAAGTTTTCACAGCATCCCTGGAATTCTTCCATGTGTTAATTTTCCTGGCTTTACCAACAATCCTTCAGACAGGCTCAAGCTGCATGCTAAGTTCCCTAGGGTCACACACAGCTCACGAGTCACCCCTGACGTAGTGTAAGGGCCTCCCTGATTGGATACAGAGTGATTGGATTGATGGTGTCCTCCTGTTACTGTATATAGTTTTGGTAAATCTAAAGGAGATTGTACAGAGATTGTACAATCAGATTGTTTAGTGTATGGCCACATTTATACACCTAACATTACCTACTTGTGCTTTCAGTGTCATTAATTGTTAACGGCACACCAAACACAGAAGCAAGCACACATTTTGCCACATGAAAAAACGTTGACAAATGCAGTAAGCAGCGAGCAAAAATGTCCTATGAGCTACTTTGCCAGGTGTAGTGCAACCCATTGAAATTACCTGGCTGCCTTTGTGTGTCACTGGGAAAATGAGGTGTAAAATGGGACCCGAAAGTGAATTTGGTGTGTTTACACAAGAACACACAGCTGATCACGTGGTAACGGGCCGCTGTGATTGGCTCTTTACCTTAATCTGTGATCAGCTGTGTTCAAAGGACACAGCCATGCCACTGCCAGAGCGTGTCCAATGCATGCCCCAAGGGTGCACAGGAGGGTGGAGTTCTGGGAGGATGTCAATAGACACCCTCCCAGCGCTGTAGCGGTTCTTCGGCTATAGCACGGCAATTGGTTAAAGTGTAGTAAAATTGCTTGTGGGACTTTATTGTAAGTACCTCTCCATACTTGCATATACTATTCTATTATTTACATAGTGCCCCTAAAAGGTCAGGAAGTCCACAGTGTGACCTTAAAGTGGAGTTCCACCCTGAATTTATACTTACCTCCATCTTCTCGCTCCGGGTCACCTGAAAAACAAATGGATAATCACATTTTTTTTTTTTTTACTTACCTTGTATAGAAGAAAATACAAAGCCCAGAAGCTGTGCAGGGATGACGCGCGTGCACCGGAAGTGACGGCGGGGCCGGTGCAGTGCATTGTGGGACCGAAGAAGACGGAAGAGGACGCAGAAGAGGATCGCGCTGGCTTCAAGCTGCCCACACCTGAGATGGCAGCGCTGGAGAATACATTTTCAAGGTAAGTATTTCTCCTAAAAGGTAAGTGCAACCCGGGACAGATCAGAGGCTAGCCATTGTGGAATGTACTAGCCCTGACTGTCCCGGGGGATTTTTTATTAAAAAAAGTATTACCAGGGTGGCACTCCGCTTTAAGCAATGTGATGCCTTTTCCTGTTAAAAAAAACATCATTCATTTTCAGAGAATTGGGGCTTTAAAAGAACATGGTGTGCTGGCTTCTAAAGATGTTTACATTTAACTGTCGCCTTGAAATTGCAATTGATTAGAAATTCTTAGGTCTGCTGTAAAAATGGCCATACTGTAGGCCCCTTACTACTCAAGAGCAGAAGCTTTTAAAATGTAATTTCAGCATTGGAATATCAAGTGTATTCTGTTTCTCTTCCCAAATAGTTTTTGTTTTCCTTTGCAGACTAGTTTACACAAACTAGAAAAGGCATTTTCTTTTATGAAATTACTGTTATCCAAGTTGGCAAAACTAGAAAGAAAACTCAAAACATATCTTCTTTTGAAAGTAGCTGCCTACTCCCTCTCAATAATTGTGTCCTGAAAGGTTGCCTACTTATATTCAAAGGAAGTTTCCGGGGTATATAACATACATTTTATTTTAAATATGTATTGTATGTTTAAAAATCCATGTATAGTGGTAAATTTTATCCCTAATTATATTAGGTAGAATGAAATTGCAACTCTTCAAAAAAAGACAAATGTGTTTTTATTAGACTTGTTAAATGCAGCTGAAATTGTGCTTTATTACCAATTATACATTTTTAGACTTAGGTTAATGAGGTACCTTTGGTTCAAAAGGTTAACTGATACATTTATACTCATTACTATACATTGCTCAGCTATTATCTCCACTTCACCAGTCTTGCCATCTCTATCTGTCCCTGTCAACCTACCTAATAACTACTGAAAACATATCACTTATTGCTGTCTTGGAGAACTGCTTCTAACATTTTTCTAACCAAGAAATGAAATGTGTTTTTCTGTGAGTATCTATTCTAAATTATTCTTGTTACATTTACTAGAAAGTATTTTCTGAGGTGACATCTTCATTTTATATGCTTATTCCATAGATCAAACTTTTACCTTGTAGTTGTGGAACCCTGGATGAGGTCCCCCTCTTACCCCACAAGGGCATTGGAGAATGTTTTAGTGATTTACAAAAGTATTTATTGCTTTTAACTGTGACTGGACTTCATCTACAATAGTCCAAATCTTGCCCTAATCCCTACCAATTTTTTTCGTTAATGCTGAATAGCAATTCCATTACCTGATTCTACCACAATTATATTTCACTGTGGGGGGGGGGGGGGGGGTGTCAATATTCATAAAATGTTGAGAACCGTTTTTGCATTTGCGGTGTCTCCCATGCATGTGACTTTTGGCAAGTTCTAAATGCAAACTGGTATTTTTTTTTTAGCATGTGCTTTCTTTATCTACGCTTTCAAAAAGACTAGCTTTGTGGAGCATGAAAGGTTTAGCTGTTCCATATATCCAATATCAGAATGTATCTTAGTCTTTGTGGTATTGTTTGTCTCTAACACCCTCTGAGGCCTTCCAAAGCAGTATTTTTTGCACTGAGATCAGGTAAAACTACAGTACATTTTTTTTAAACAAATGATATGGCTTCTGAATAAAGCACTGCAAAGGAATGAATACCTATGCAGTTCAAAGTTATCACTTGTTTTTTAATAATACATAATTTGGAAAACTTAGAATTATTTTTTATTTTAACATCTGACTATCCAGAAGTGGTGGAGCATTGCCTGTCAGAATCCAGCCATATGCGCAGGCTTTTTGAAGTTACTGAAGATATGTTCATTCAACTCTAAGGCAGGGCATACATTAAACAATTTTTATTCCTTCAACCATAGCTTTACTGACTGTGTTGACGGGGGAATCCCTCCCATGGAGCTATTGTATTCTGGCAGAGGAAGGTTTCCCAGACATCAGAATACAATGATCACTGGATGCAGCTATAGCCGCTGGGAGTGTTCACATGAAATAAATCAAACAGGCTGGTTTGATTTGGCTGGCTCCCGCTGTGTCTAATCACAGCGGAAACGTGGTTCCGGTGGCGCACGAGCGCAGCCGAGGTCACATGCACATATTCACCTAGATCTATGTGACTATGCGCAGCCGAGCTGCCCTGCCGCAGTAAATGAATGGATTGACTTCAGTACAACCAGCTGACTCATACATGGTTCAGCAGGAATTTTAACCTATCTATGGCTGACTTTTTTTGTTTTTGTCCTAGAGACAGGGTTTTTTTTTTTTTAGCCTATGTATTAAGGCCAGACTGATAGGTAAAATAAAAAATAACTACAGGAAACTGTACATTTTAGTAAAGTACATTTTAGTAAACATGTAAACCCAATTTTCAGTTTGTTGGTTGAACTGGATGGGCTTGTTTTTTTTTTAATCAGATTAACTATTTAACTGTGTAACCATGTAAATATGTTTGGCATTTTGCCTCGCTGTATATAGCAAATTCTGATGAGTTCACTTTTGCACATGCACAGAACTGTAGTCATTCCTGCACACAGGCAATTTAAACACTATAATTTCACTACGACTTTTTTTTTCCACACTATTGTAAATATATAGATTGCTGAATGTACATTTTATTGTATAAAGTGCTGTCTTACAATTATCAGCAACTTTGCAAGCCTGCAATGTATACCTGCACTTGTCAATTGGCCATTGGGCTGCCTATCAGATTTGTAGGAGGCATGCATAATCCTGATAGGCAGCTTAATAATCTCCTGAAGGACTATGCATGGTAGGCTGACAACACCACTAATAATTGAGGGGAAGCTGCATAGTCTATAAGAAAATGGAGCTCCTGGCATGATCTCAGGGTGGGAAATTTGGCAAAAAAGCCACATGCAAGCTCTCTAAATTATCTGCATTAATCTTACTCTGACTTCTAATACCTAGAGGTAGGGTTCCTTGGGTTGGGTTGGGTTGTGTACTCTTGACACTAAAGCACTTTAAAGCAGAATTAAACTCAACAATACTTACCTCTGCACCCGAAAGCTCCTTCACCAGAATTTTCTTCCTGGCTTCTACTGGGTGACAGTCTTTGGTCATCTTGATTGACTGGTACAAGACGAGGTCACTCTTGCACATGCGCAGAACTGTAGTCATTCCTGCACACAGGCCAGCACAGCTCAGTGTACTTTCTACAGAAGGCTGTAAGCAGGCAGGTAGGTTTATATTATTGCACCAGAGACATTGTATTTTTTAAAGTTAGACATTAGTTCCTCTTTAAGAGATTTTACAACTTAAAGATAACAAATTGCATATGGTTCTTTCTTGGACCCCCTTACGGCTGTATCTGTAAACCTTTATCTTTCAAATCAAGTACATAACAATATATTTCACCACTAAGAAAGAAAGTGCATTGTTTAAATGAAAAATAAACACTAAACAGTGGAACACTGAATAGATCCAAGAAAGTTTTAATCTGTTTGATGCAGTATTGTCTTACTAATTCATAGTTTATTGCACTGTAGAAATGTAATTGAACTAAGAGTGTTGCTGGTGTATTATAAGAAGACACTCAAAATCATTGCTATTGGGGAAAGTACTTGTTGGATATCTATATTGTATTGCTCTTGGAAAGGATTCATCTATAGTCTTCAAGGATGGCTTCTGTGTGTTTCTAGCCAAGATGTTTTCCATGGCAGAGGGCCATTAATTCTTATGCATAGCAACAAAGTTAATGTTTAGATGTAAGGTAGAAATGTAATTGCATATGAAAATATAAGAAAACAACTAAACCAAGCGGACCATGTATTGCATGCTTACATCTGCAGGGTACCAGAAATAGGAAAACCATAAAAGGAAAAATATAGAACAAAGAATATGAGAAAACATAAAACTATACTAACAAATAAAATCTTTTTCTTTTTGAGTGATTGAATCTCAGTGGAGTATTTTATTCCATTATAAGGGAAAAAATAGTAAGAACATGCGCTAAAATAACAATAACAGCATAAACCACAACAAAATGATAATATAGTTATAATAATTAGAACAATAATAATCATGATATGGATGGATTCTGGCAAATCAGCCTCAATTTAGGGCTGACAAATATTGACACTTTCTATGAAAGAAAATGTGTATTATGTTGGTTACGGGTCAATCATTTGAAATTTAAACACTATAATTTCACTACAACTTTAATTTTCAACACTATTGTATAGTTAGATTGCTGCAGTGGCGGCTGGTGCTCAAAATTTTTGGGGGGGCGCAAAAACAAAAATGTAATAGGTATTGCTTCGCGGCAAAAAACGAGGTAAAAAAATTGCATGACTTTGAGGTCATGGTACAGGCATGGCACATGTGATGGTATAGGCATGGCACAGATGGTACAGGCATGGCACAGGTGATGGAATAGGCATGGCACAGATGGTATAGGCATGGAACAGGTGGTAGAATAGGCATGGCACAGGTGATGGTATAGGCATGGCACAGGTGATGGTATAGGCATGGCACAGGTGATGGTATAGGCATGGCGCAGGTGATGGAATAGGCATTGCACAGGTGATGGTACAGGCATGGCACAGGTGATGGAATAGGCATGGCACAGATGGTATAGGCATGGCACAGGTGATGGAATAGGCATGGCACAGATGGTACAGGCATGGCACAGGTGATGGTACAGGCATGGCACAGGTGATGAAATAGGCATTGCACAGGTGATGGTACAGGCATTGCACAGGTGATGGTACAGGCATGGCACAGGTGATGGAATAGGCATGGCACAGATGGTATAGGCATGGCACAGGTGATGGAATAGGCATGGCACAGATGGTACAGGCATGGCACAGGTGATGGTACAGGCATGGCACAGGTGATGGTACAGGCAGGGCACAGATGGTACAGGCATGGCACAGGTGATGGAATAGGCATGGCACAGATGGTATAGGCATGGCACAGGTGATGGAAAAGGCATGGCACAGATGGTACAGGCATGGCACAGGTGGTGGAATAGGCATGGCACAGATGGTACAGGCATGGCGCAGGTGGTGGAATAGGCATGGCACAGGCATGGCGCAGGTGGTGGAATAGGCATGGCACAGATGGTATAGGCATGGCACAGGTGATGGAATAGGAATGGCACAGATGGTACAGGCATGGCACAGGTGGTGGAATAGGCATGGCACAGATGGTACAGGCATGGCGCAGGTGATGGAATAGGCATGGAACAGATGGTACAGGCATGGCACAGGTGATGGAATAGGCATGGCACAGGTGATGGTAAGGTCATGGCACAGGTGGTGGAATAGGCATGGCACAGATGGTACAGGCATGGCGCAGGTGATGGAATAGGCATGGAACAGATGGTACAGGCATGGCACAGGTGATGGAATAGGCATGGCACAGGTGATGGTAAGGTCATGGCACAGGTGGTGGAATAGGCATGGCACAGATGGTACAGGCATGGCGCAGGTGATGGAATAGGCATGGCACAGGTGATGGAATAGGCATGGCACAGGTGATGGTAAGGTCATGGCACAGGTGGTGGAATAGGCATGGCACAGATGGTACAGGCATGGCGCAGGTGATGGAATAGGCATGGCACAGGTGATGGTAAGGTCATGGCACAGGTGGTGGAATAGGCATGGCGCAGGTGGTGGAATAGGCATTGCACAGATGGTACAGGCATGGCACAGGTGATGGTAAGGTCATGGCACAGGTGGTGGAATAGGCATGGCACAGATGGTACAGGCATGGCGCAGGTGGTGGAATAGGCATGGCACAGGTGATGGAATAGGCATGGCACAGATGGTACAGGCATGGCGCAGGTGGTGGAATAGGCATGGCACAGGTGATGGAATAGGCATGGCACAGATGGTACAGGCATGGCGCAGGTGGTGGAATAGGCATGGCACAGGCATGGCGCAGGTGGTGGAATAGGCATGGCACAGATGGTACAGGCATGGCACAGGTGGTGGAATAGGCATGCCGCAGATGGTACAGGCATGGCGCAGGTGATGGAATAGGCATGGCACAGATGTTACAGGCATGGCACAGGTGATGGAATAGGCATGGCACAGGTGATGGTAAGGTCATGGCACAGGTGGTGGAATAGGCATGGCACAGATGGTACAGGCATGGCGCAGGTGATTGAATAGGCATGGCACAGGTGATGGAATAGGCATGGCACAGGTGATGGAATAGGCATGCCGCAGATGGTACAGGCATGGCGCAGGTGATGGAATAGGCATGGCACAGATGGTACAGGCATGGCACAGGTGATGGTAAGGTCATGGCACAGGTGATGGTAAGGTCATGGCACAGGTGGTGGAATAGGCATGGCACAGATGGTACAGGCATGGCGCAGGTGGTGGAATAGGCATGGCACAGGCATGGCACAGGTGATGTAATAGGCATGGCACAGATGGTACAGGCATGGCGCAGGTGGTGGAATACGCATGGCACAGGCATGGCGCAGGTGGTGGAATAGGCATGGCACAGATGGTACAGGCATGGCACAGGTGGTGGAATAGGCATGGCACAGGCTTGGCACAGGTGATGGAATAGGCATGGCACAGATGGTACAGGCATGGCGCAGGTGGTGGAATAGGCATGGCACAGGCATGGCGCAGGTGGTGGAATAGGCATGGCACAGATGGTACAGGCATGGCACAGGTGGTGGAATAGGCATGGCGCAGATGGTACAGGCATGGCGCAGGTGATGGAATAGGCATGGCACAGATGGTACAGGCATGGCACAGGTGATGGAATAGGCATGGCACAGGTGATGGTAAGGTCATGGCACAGGTGGTGGAATAGGCATGGCACAGATGGTACAGGCATGGCGCAGGTGGTGGAATAGGCATGGCACAGGCATGGCGCAGGTGGTGGAATAGGCATGGCACAGGCATGGCGCTGGTGGTGGAATGGGCATGGCACAGGCATGGCGCAGGTGGTGGAATAGGCATGGCACAGATGGTACAGGCATGGCACAGGTGGTGGAATAGGCATGGCACAGATGGTACAGGCATGGCACAGGTGATGGTAAGGTCATGGCACAGGTGATGGTAAGGTCATGGCACAGGTGGTGGTAAGGTCATGGCACAGGTGGTGGAATAGGCATGGCACAGATGGTACAGGCATGGCGCAGGTGGTGGAATAGGCATGGCACAGGCATGGCGCAGGTGGTGGAATAGGCATGGCACAGGCATGGCGCTGGTGGTGGAATGGGCATGGCACAGGCATGGCGCAGGTGGTGGAATTGGCATGGCACAGATGGTACAGGCATGGCACAGGTGGTGGAATAGGCATGGCACAGATGGTACAGGCATGGCACAGGTGATGGTAAGGTCATGGCACAGGTGATGGTAAGGTCATGGCACATGTGGTGGAATAGGCATGGCACAGATGGTACAGGCATGGCGCAGGTGGTGGAATAGGCATGGCACAGGCATGGCGCAGGTGGTGGAATAGGCATGGCACAGGCATGGCGCTGGTGGTGGAATGGGCATGGCACAGGCATGGCGCAGGTGGTGGAATAGGCATGGCACAGATGGTACAGGCATGGCACAGGTGGTGGAATAGGCATGGCACAGATGGTACAGGCATGGCACAGGTGATGGTAAGGTCATGGCACAGGTGATGGTAAGGTCATGGCACATGTGGTGGAATAGGCATGGCACAGATGGTACAGGCATGGCGCAGGTGGTGGAATAGGCATGGCACAGGCATGGCGCAGGTGGTGGAATAGGCATGGCACAGGCATGGCGCAGGTGGTGGAATAGGCATGGCACAGGCATGGCGCAGGTGGTGGAATAGGCATGGCACAGATGGTACAGGCATGGCACAGGTGATGGTAAGGTCATGGCACAGGTGATGGTAAGGTCATGGCACAGGTGGTGGAATAGGCATGGCACAGATGGTACAGGCATGGCGCAGGTGGTGGAATAGGCATGGCACAGGCATGGCGCAGGTGGTGGAATAGGCATGGCACAGGCATGGCGCTGGTGGTGGAATGGGCATGGCACAGGCATGGCGCAGGTGGTGGAATAGGCATGGCACAGATGGTACAGGCATGGCACAGGTGGTGGAATAGGCATGGCACAGATGGTACAGGCATGGCACAGGTGATGGTAAGGTCATGGCACAGGTGATGGTAAGGTCATGGCACAGGTGGTGGTAAGGTCATGGCACAGGTGGTGGAATAGGCATGGCACAGATGGTACAGGCATGGCACAGGTGGTGGAATAGGCATGGCACAGATGGTACAGGCATGGCACAGGTGATGGTAAGGTCATGGCACAGGTGATGGTAAGGTCATGGCACAGGTGGTGGTAAGGTCATGGCACAGATGGCACAGGCATGGCGCAGGTGGTGGAATAGGCATGGCACAGGCATGGCGCAGGTGGTGGAATAGGCATGGCACAGGCATGGCGCAGGTGGTGGAATAGGCATGGCACAGGCATGGCGCAGGTGGTGGAATAGGCACTTACCTGGCGACGGCTCGGCTCCCGGCGGCGGCTTCTCCCCTCCTCGCGACTCTGATGTCCATCCTCTTCTGCTCGGCTCCTGGCGGCGGCTTCTCCCCTCCTTGCGACTCCTCTTCTTCGCGGGCTGCGGCGGGAAAGTGACCGGGCGGTGATGGTGAGTGACTGATGCACGCACCGGCACCGCCCCCAACGAGGTCACCATGGATGTCCTGAATCATGATTGGTCCAGGCTGGAGTCTGGACCAATCATGATCCAAGACATCACAAAAGGGGGTGGTGTAGCGCATTGCTCTGCGCTACAGTTACGCCCCAGAAGGCCGCCAATTGGCGCCTCTGCTGGTGGAAAACCCCACCCCCCATCGGCACCAATGCGGTGGACGCCGAAAGAGGGGTGGTGGAGCGCAGAGCTCTGCGCTACAGTTACGCCCCAGAAGGCCGTCTATCGGCGCCTCTGCGGGTGGAAAACCCCACCCCCATAGGCACCAATGAGACGGGCGCCCCTTGTGGGCAAAATTTTTTTTTTTTTTTTTTTTTTTTAAATCTTTTTTTTTTCTTTTTCTTTTTTGGGGGGGGGGGGGGGGCGGCGCCCCTGCGCCCCCTATGGGCCGGCCGCCACTGGATTGCTGAATGTACATGCTAGAAATGAGATTTAAAAACAAACTCAACATAAAGCAATGCATGTTTATAAGAAATCTCCTGCAAGGCTTGTGTACCTGCCTACACACTGCAAGCTGACACAGGCAAATGCATCCCTTTTTGAAATTGTTTTAAATAAAACAAGACATGCATTTAGGCCGTGTTTAAGATCCACGACAGGACTAAACACATATAAGCTTTCTATTTTGTGAAATACATGTATATTTTAGTTAACAAGGTCATTTTCAATCACCTTTGAAAAAGAATGGTGAATGCATTTGGAAAAGTGTCTGAAATGCATAAACTTCACTTGTCATACAATTTAAAAGACATCCAACTGACAGCTGCTGATATAAAAAATGTGCCTTAAATTTTCTTGAATAGGACAAGACGTGTTCATAGGAAAGGTCCAAATTTGAAGCCAAGGAAAACACAGGTATACTCTCCCCGTGCTGAACTCCATTGATATTAACAATAGTGCATTTAGGTGACTCAAACATATTTTAGTGCAGACCTAAAAAATTCCATGTATGCAAGCCCTAGAAGACATGTGGGATAGATTTACTAAATTTGGAGCACTCTGCTGGTAAAATTGGAGAATCTGGTCCAGCTATGCATGGTAGCCAATCAGCTTCTAACTTCAATTTGTTCAATTAAGCTTTGACAATAAAAGCTGGAAGCTGATTGGTTTTTATGCATAACTGCACCAGATTTGCTTGCTCCAGTTTTAGTAAATCCACCCAGGTTGTCAAATTATAGTAGCAAATATTCTATAATAATTATTTTCAAATGGCACTGGAGGACCACCAGTATCATAGTACTTTGTGTCTGGGTATATACCCACATGTAATTTTAATGGGGAATTTTTTTGGCCATGTTCACATAGCACATATTCTATAATAATTATTTTCAAAGGCGCTGGAGGACCCCCCAGTATCATAGTGCTTTGTGTCTGGGTATACAAAATAAAGGTGTATACCCACATGTTATTTTAATGGGGAATTTTATTTGGCTATATTCGCACAGCACATATTGTATAATAATTATTTTCATAGACACTGGAGGACCCCCAGTATCATAGTGCTTTGTGTCTGGGTATATAAAATAAAGGTGTATACCCACAAGTTATTTTAATGGGGAATTTTATTTGGCTATATTCGCATAGCAGATATTCTATAATAATTATTTTCATAGGCACTGGAGGACCCCCAGTATGATAGTGCTTTGTGTCTGGGTATATACCCACATGTTATTTTAATGGGGAATTTTTTTGGCTATGTTCACATAGCACATATTCTATAATAATTAATTTCAAAGGCGCTGGAGGACCCCCCAGTATCATAGTGCTTTGTGTCTGGGTATACAAAATAAAGGTGCATACCCACATGTTATTTTAATGGGTAATTTTATTTGGCTATATTCGCACAGCACATATTGTATAATAATTATTTTCATAGACACTGGAGGACCCCCAGTATCATAGTGCTTTGTGTCTGGGTATATAAAATAAAGGTGTATACCCACAAGTTATTTTAATGGGGAATTTTATTTGGCTATATTCACATAGCAGATATTCTATAATAATTATTTTCATAGACACTGGAGGACCCCCAGTATCATAGTGATTTGTGTCTGGGTATATAAAATAAAGGTGTATACCCACAAGTTATTTTAATGGGGAATTTTATTTGGCTATATTCGCATAGCAGATATTCTATAATAATTATTTTCATAGGCACTGGAGGACCCCCAGTATGATAGTGCTTTGTGTCTGGGTATATACCCACATGTTATTTTAATGGGGAATTTTTTTGGCTATGTTCACATAGCACATATTCTATAATAATTAATTTCAAAGGCGCTGGAGGACCCCCCAGTATCATAGTGCTTTGTGTCTGGGTATACAAAATAAAGGTGCATACCCACATGTTATTTTAATGGGTAATTTTATTTGGCTATATTCGCACAGCACATATTGTATAATAATTATTTTCATAGACACTGGAGGACCCCCAGTATCATAGTGCTTTGTGTCTGGGTATATAAAATAAAGGTGTATACCCACAAGTTATTTTAATGGGGAATTTTATTTGGCTATATTCACATAGCAGATATTCTATAATAATTATTTTCATAGACACTGGAGGACCCCCAGTATCATAGTGATTTGTGTCTGGGTATATAAAATAAAGGTGTATACCCACATGTTATTTTAATGGGGAATTTTATTTGGCTATATTCGCATAGCAGATATTCTATAATAACTATTTTCATAGGCACTGGAGGACCCCCACTATCATAGTGCTTTGTGTCTGGGTATATAAAATAAAGGTGTATACCCACATGTTATTTTAATGGGGAATTTTATTTGGCTATATTCGCATAGCACATATTCTATAATAATTATTTTCATAGGCACTGGAGGACCCCCAGTATCATAGTGCTTTGTGTCTGGGTATATAAAATAAAGGTAATGTGTCAAAGTATAACCGCAATATTCAAATTATTTAAATAAAGCTGCAGCTTAAAGTGGGATAACACCTTGAACCGAAAAAAATAAAAAGGAAGCTGCACTAACGTGACCAAATACTACAAGTAAATGTATAAAAAAAACATGAAAATATTCAAACTGATAAGCAGTGTCCACAGTAGTGATGAAACCAGTATAGACCAATATAGTGACAAAGAAATTGTAAATAAAAATGAATAAATAAATAAATAAGTAAAAACCCACGATGATAAAAAAATGTCAATATGACTACTAATAAAGTCCCAAAGGTGAATAACAAAAAAATGTGTAAAGGAATGTGAAGTCCTCCACCACAGTATAGTAAGTGTTCTCCTCCACGGTGCATCTGTCAGTAAAGCAGGCCTATGAGCTTACCAGATAGTGGTAAGTGATATGCCAAGCTACCACTAACGGATCCAGATGGAGATGCCGGCGGTAGATGTAGGCTACTAGGAGCCGTCAATATGGCAGATGTCACACCGTACAACAGATAGCAGACTCAGAGCATATAAGCAGAACCCGTCCAAAGGGTCACCATAAAAGAAATGAATAATGCTAATGTAATAAGTTAAAACCAAACACTTTATTAAAGCAGATACATTTACTTGTATTTGGTCATGTTTAGTGCAGCTTCTTTTTTATTTTATTTTATAAAGTATTTAAAATATATTTTATAAAATAAAGGTGTATATCCACATGTTATTTTAATGGGGAATTTTATTTGGCTTTATTCGCAAAGCACATATTGTATAATAATTATTTTCATAGGCACTGGAGGACCCCCCAGTATTATAGTGCTTTGTGTCTGGGTATATACCCACATGTTATTTTAATGGGGAATTTTATTTGGCTATGTTCGCATAGCACATATACGTTGTTCTTAAATGTTTAAATAAATCTGTGAATTTTATTATAAAACTGTGTACGCTCCTCTCACTGGTCTTTACAATCCAAACTCTTTTGGAGGGTTTCCCCTTGTTTTTTCTTTCTAATATATTTTCATAGTAGTGTACACAGTAGCAAGAATTTATTTTTTGTTCTAGACTGTTGTAGAAAATCAATAAACCTATAGGAAAATACAGTTTTACATTTAAATTCCGTAATCACCATTTTCTTATTTTGGCATGAATATATTTTACTAAATTACAGTCAATAACAAAATATCATATCATCTCAGGGCACGTGCATTTGGCATTTCCTTTTTTTTTTTTTTTTTGAGCTGAGGATTTGTCACAGCTATGTTTGTGTATGTGTATTACTATCATTAGGTTTGGGAAAGGGTTATGAGGGTAAGGATTCATTGGTAAGCGAAACTGCATTGCGAGCAATTGCCAAATTGACTCATAACTACACATGTCCTGTAAAGCCCTAAAACTCTCTATTTTTTTTTTACAAAAATGTATTAAAAACAGGCAGGCACAAGATGATTACATTTCCTTTTACAATTTAGCTACCTCCCCTGTTTCACTGGATATTTGGCACAAATGCTGTTCAGTGTGCTTTTAATTTAGCTATTACATGTTGTGTCTTGCCTGCAGTCCATCTTTAAATATAGATACTGAATACCTTTAGTAATCAATCATCTATCTAACAAAATAATTTAATGTAGTAGGTAGGCACCACAGCTCTATTTAGATCATTATTTAAAGATGTTCAGCAGTAGCTAAATGCTAAATCAACTCTTTCATAAACCAGGAGCAACTTAGACATGTGACGTGATTCTCGAAGATTCTTAAAAATCTTCAGAGATTACATCACAGATTTTAAAGTCAGGTTTCTGTTGGTTTCTAAGGGTTTAGTAACACTTAGTGCTTGTTGTTTATATTAGAAGGCTGCCAAGATCTGTTCTCAGTGAAAAAAAAGTTGCTATTTCTGCGGCAGACAAATTGGACACTAACTGATACTTTTTGGGGACCAGTGACACTAATACAGTGATCAGTGCTAAAAAAAATGCACTGTCACTGTACTAATGACACTGGCTGGGAAGGGGTTAACATCAGGGGTGATAAAAGGGTTAACTGTGTGTCTAGCTGGTGTTTTCTTACTGTGGGGAAGGTGCTTGTACAAGGGGAAGGCATGGATCCGTGCCCCTGCTTTGCAGAGACACAGAATCCATGTCTTCTGTACTGACAGAATGGTGATCTGCCTTGTTTACTTCTGTATTGAAGGATCGGTGGATGCTGGCAGAAATCGAGTTGTCCATACCCACCGATCAGCTGTGTATAATCAAAGCAGAAATAGGCCGCTGGCAGTGCACATATGCGCCCCAGAAGCAGAAGTGTCAGATTTTGTACTAGGTACGTGATCCAGCACAGCCATGCCACTTTGCCACCATCTAAGTTATACAGTAGGCAAGTGGTAAATAGTTTTAAAGTTATATTTCTTTTGAACTAAAGCCACAGTGTTTGGCCACATGTTTAAGCCAATAATACATTTGGCTGGGATTGAGATGCTGAACCAGCAGCTGCTTTTACAAAATTCAGTCAATGAGAGAAATGCTACTACAATGTCCTCTCTCTTCCTTGCTGCAGGGCAAGGGGAGAAAGGCAGAAATCTTTACAATAACAGCTTCCAAAAGTATAACTAAAGACAAAACCTTTTTTTTTTTTTGGACAGTGTGGAGAGCGATTAGAACACCTGTCAGGTCAGTTTTTTTTTTCAAAATTGTCGCTCTTTTTTGTTTATAGCGCAAAAACTAAAAGCCACAGAGGTGATCAAATGCCACCAAAATGCAATGGGAAACAAAGGGCGTCAGGTCAGTGAAGGAAGTAATAAAAAAAAAATATGCACATATTATTTGTTTCTTGTTAACTTTTTTATTTATTTATCATTATTTGTATGCATTAGTGAGCACTGATCCAGTGACTTTGGCCGGTGTTGTTTTGTTTGTAAAATACCATCAAAGGATAGCTCTATTTGTGGGAAAAAAGACATCAATTTTATTTGGGTACAGTGTCGCACGACCGCACAATTGTAAGTTAAAATAACACAGTGCCATATCGCAAAAAATGTGCCTGGTTATTAAGGGGGTAAAACCTTCTGAGGCTGAAGTGTTTAACACCTCAGCCCCCTCCTTAGCATTACATAGGAAACCACCACTTTTGGAGTTTTCAGAAAAGAAGAAGCAAACATGTAAGCCACATTAATATGAGAGCAAATAACAAATATTAGATGTTATCACAGTTTGGCTGCAAAAGTAGACATTGCACAGGCTCCTTTTCCATACTGAATTTGCTTACTCTGATTTTAGAAGGTAAAGAAAGTCAGAAAGAGCCTGCTTCATTTTCTGGCTGGAAAACATCTATCATCATTCTTTTATTAATAGGAACTCAGTATTACACGTGGTTGCTGATTATGGAATTTGTTATGCAAATGGAGCCTGTCTTGGAATGCCCAATCTTCTAGACTGACTACCCATCCAAGCATTTTTTATTGGCACAGCACCTTGCATTAAGGATGGGGACTCCTGCATGGAATAGTGAGGCAGAGTGCTGTGATTTTTTTTACAAAGCTATGTAAAGCACCCTATGTACAACACCTGCCAACTCCTCCCACAAGCCATGGTCTGCCAGGGCCTATACAAAGGTATGTAATGAAAATGTAAACATTTTAAAGGAATGTTAATGGTGATGAAATATAAGTAGATTGATATTTAACTTTAAGAAGTATAGGGTCTGCATTGTGTTGCTTTGTACATGTCAGCCTAAGTTAGTCCGTAGTGATTTTACACCTAATTCTACTCTTTCCAGCAATTTCACTCTGAAAATTCTCCAATACTCAAAGGAATTATAGCTCTCTTTAACTGTAAAGTAGATGCTACTACCCAGGGATCTGTTCGTTGAATATAAACATTGCAGTTGCATACAACTGATGCAATATGTTGTCGAGGTAGCATTTAATAAATGTGCCTTTATACTTTAAAAAAGGTACATGTAAGTGATAAATATAGGAAGGAGGAAACAAATTTACTTGCTGAATGCATATGGAAATTGCACAATATGTATTTAATTTAAAATGTTGTATAGCCAAATACCAGTAATACCAGTAATGTTCAGATATCAATTATCATAACAGGATCAAAGAGGAAATTACTAATTAATAGTGGACCAGGGTCTTTCAAAATACAGTAGCAAATGGGCTGTAGATTTTCAGGTTCTGACTGCAAAAAAAGATCTGGCCCTGCTTGCTCCAGTGGAATTAGCCATCCAAGTAGACAAGACATGTTTGTTAGTTTTTTTAATTAGAAAAAAACAAAAACTCAGTATGTAGCTCATAAATATTATTTTACATTATTCCCTTTTCTAGATGTGATCTTTTACCAAGATTAACTGTTAAAGATAAAATGATTATATGGAGCTAAGACTTACGTAACATGGAGATAATCAAGTATCAACCTCTCAGTGTTGAGAATTTGTAAAGGTGTCTCATAGCCATAATCAACCTATTCTGGAAAAATTTGCCTGAAAATTGTAAGGTCCATAACCCTTTGGAAATCTATTTAAATCTATTTCTGTTGCATGCTTTGGCAATTGTTAATGTGCTTTATGTTAAGCCATTATGGGATGCCAATATACTCCAACAGGTAAAAAAAAAAATAACTTGCCCCTTTTTCAAAATGTATAGTATATGCATTGTAATGCAATGAAGTGCCTTGAACTCTACTGTACAACGCTTTGGGGTTTCATTCACAATGAATAGTACAGCAATGCACTGTACATAAAGAAGGTGTATTACCAATGTTCGTTAACATACGTGCTTCAGTCATGTTGCCACAATTGTCAATGGGCCCTAAGCTTCAAAACTATTGTTGGCTGTGGAGCACTGACAATTCCTAATGATAGTATGTTAATACTGTATATCAAAGTTTAAGATTAGAACTTTGTACTGTATTTCCTTATTACTGTACTGAAATACTTAAATAAATAATGAAATAGATAAATAAAATAAAATAATAATTACATTAAATAATACCTAATACTGGTCTGAAATACTTAAAATGCAATTCACAGACAGACTAACAAAAAACAAATGAAAGAAACATTAAAAAGTAGTATTACGAAAAGTAATTACCTTTCCCACATACTGAGGGTCTGGTCCTATGTGTTCTTCTAAAACAAAGAACTGATTCCAAACCCATCCCCGTTTTGGCCGATGGTGAACTTCTGTCTCTCCTTCTGTATGTTTGGTTTGATTTCTGGTCACCTTTATGGAGGTGTGATGTGTTGCTCCATAACATCTCTGTACAAAACAGAGGCACACTAGAACAGGACAGATACCAGATGTGCTTGTAAATCTCATGGTAGTAAATGTTTCCTTCTTCTTTGCCTTGTAATTTTGTAATCCAGCAACCTGGGTGTACTTGCTATGTAGCTAAATTTGATCTGGCAGAACAGTCCAGCATTGTCTTCCTTGAGTATCCATTATTTTTATTGATTTTCAGAAATTAAGACTGTATTTACATTGTGAAAAGCAAATATGTCTTAGCAGTGTCTCTGTGGAATTCCTCATAACGTTGTCCAGGAGACGGGCATGTTAAATCTAATGGAAATAAGCAAAGAGTACCATCAGGAAAGTCATTTACTTCTTTACCCTATTAGCAATTATTGATTTGTGCATAAATATACAGTATAAAGTTTTAATTGAAGTGTCTAATCAATGGAGGCACCAAATCTTTTTTCCACATAATAGTACACTTGTTTTATCCAAATTACTATTTGATTAACAATAAAACTATTACTGATATCAAAATGGTTTAATCACTTTGTCTTAGTTAAATCTCTAAAAGTAGTATAAATTTTATAATTTTAGGATTGCATTTACTAACATTCACTGAAATAACTATGCTGTAATTGTTGATGTTATTATAAATATGAATTCTATTAAACAGCTTTCAGCATTATTTTGGGTATACTCTGGGTCGTTAAATTTCAGGCGTTATAAAGAAAAATAAACAGCAGAAAAAACAATATTTTTGCAAGCTCTTTTTGTTGTAATATGTAAAGAAAAGAATCTCAAAATTGATTGGGGATACTCAGTGTAAAAAAATGGAGGATTCCACACCTTACATTCGTCTTAGTAGGAATCACTGTATTTTAAATGTAGCACTTAAACATTGTTCCCATATTTCATCAGGTAGTCCTATGTAGTCCTGTACAGAGCTTTTCTAGAAATTTATTTTAAAGTGTAACTTTAATTAACCTCCCTGGCGGTATGATTCTTTTGGATTTTAGGTGCTGAAAGCGGTACCATTATTTTGCATGTAATTCTTGTGAATGAGCAGCCCAAACCAACTGTATACATTTATTATATATATTATATATATATATATATATATATATATATATATATATATATATATATATATATGTGTGTATGTATACATATATTATGTATACATATATTATATATATATATATATATATATATATATATATATATTTTATATATATATATATATATTTTATATATATATATATATATATATATATATATTTTATATATATATATATATATATATATATATATATATATATATATATATATATATATAATGTATACAGTTGGTTTGGGCTGCTCATTCACAAGAATTACGTATATATATATATATATATATATATATATATATATACACATATACGTGTGTGTGTATATATATATATATATATATATATATAAATATATATATATATATATATATATATATATATATATATATATATATATATATATATATATATATATATATATATACATATATATATATATATATATATATATATATATATATATATATATATATATATATATATATACATATATATATATATATATATATATATATATATATATATATATATATATATATATATATATATATACACGTGTATATATATATATATATATATACATATATTTACATAAAAAGTACAGTAAAACTGCACTTTTGGGGACTGGGGGGCAATGTAATGTGATTTTATTTTATTTTGAATGGTATCAGTGTGTTTGGTGTGTTTTACATTCGAATTTGCCGCCGATTCCACCCCCCCGGCGGACGATCGGGAGAGAGCTACGCCGCCGCATACCGCCCGCATACCGCCCGCATTCATCGCTGGATCCCGGAGAAAAGGTAAGTAAAACCTCTTCCAGCGTCCAGCGATCTTCCTAGCACTACCCCGAGTGTGGCTCGGGGTTACCGCTTTTGGCTCTAAAATCTAACCCTGAGTCACGCTCGGGAATACCGCTAGGAAGGTTAAAAAAAATTAAGATCAGGCAGGCTTTTTTATTGCATAAACGACATACTTTTTTGCTGCTGAGTGTTCTCATGGATGCTGCGTAGTTTGAAAAAAGGTAGGTATAGATCTGCTTTTATTATGAATGTATACACAGTCACTTAACTAATCTCTGATGCATATAAGTCTAACAGCAGGCATCTTTGTTTGTCATTTTTTTCCAGTAAGTAAATAGAGTTTACTTGGGCGGGGTTGTACCCGCACATTCATGCATATGAAGCATATGAATATTCATCTTGCATACAATAAATAAATAAATAAATATTAACATTAAAAGAAAAAAAAAATATTGCATTGGCTGGCACCTTTCATCTGACTTTGTGGTATTCGATATGGAATGTCTACCAGTGGATTTCAAAGCACTGATCTATCATGGACTCTGCCTGAGCCATCTTCTAATATTACTCTCCCAAGATTCTCTGCATGCCATATGGTGAGTACATTGACATATGTTGAATGAATGTATGCTGACTGATACATGATTCAGAATATTACAGTAAAATATACACTGTTTAGCTGATTCTTTCATATTTATTATTAGTGTGCAGACTAAGTACTGTATATAGGCATACCTTTCAGATAATTACACTATAGGCCTAGTCTGAAATATCAGTGGGCAGAAGAGTCGCATAGTGGTTAGCAATTATGTCTAGCAACACTAGGGTCCCTGCTTTGTTTCTCAGATATGAATGTTGCTTGTAGTTGCTCCTTCCGGGAATTGGAACGCATGGCATCCCACTTCCGGGACACAATAATGTGTTTTGCCCATCCTCTGCAGTATAAATAGACCATGACTGCCATTTGGCCACACGTCTGACGATGTCATTTAGTATGGACACGTGTTGGGAGGAGCATGTGACGCGAGTACTGATGGGGGACGTGGTGGCCATTTTGTTGGTTGGAAACAAACACTTGCGGGTTAGATAGGAGGAAGATGATGTGCTGCTGCTTGTTTATTTATATGTAAGTTGCTACATTTTTAAGAATAAATCTTTGTGATCATACTGCACTATGGGAAGTGTTTTACTTGTCCCCACATAAATGAGGATACCACTGGGAGGGAAGCAGAGCAACCACGGAGTGAACACTGAGAGGATCTCTCCTGTTATGCTTATATGATCTAAGATTTCCTGCTGTCATAGACCTTTGTGATGAGGGTCAATGTGTTTTGGTAAGAGTCTATGTGATTGGATACTGGCTATGGTTCTTTTATCACCGATAAGAAGACTTTCTGAATTTGAGTGGACACTTCTCTGTGGTTTTCCTCCCCTTGGATGTGGACTTGATTAGTGCTGCATCTTTATCTACTATCTATTTTTGATCTTTTATTACATTCAAGGTCATGTGTCGGCTGCTTTTCCATTTTAGGGAGGTGGTATAGCTTCAACTAAAGCACAGCATAATATATATATATATTGTTTCTCAGATGTAAAATGATCTAGTAGTAGTAGTTTGTAGGTAGTAGTTTCCTCCAGGTACCCTGGTTTCCCCCCACACTTCAAAGACATGCTTGTAGGTTAATTGGCTCCTGTCCAAATTAGCCTAAGCATAAGTGGCAGTGTATGTATGCATGTTAGATATCTTGGATTGTAAGCTTCTTGAGGGCAGGAACTGATATGAATGTACAGTATGCATAGTATGATGTACATTTTCTATATTAATAGCCAGAATTAAATATTTGCATGCAACAACTACTCTAATAATGGTTGGTGTGTTTGTACAAGCCTCTTGGAATACTATTTTATAGTCATCTCTTTAACCACTTCAGGATCAGCATGTTACCGTCTAGGCCGTTTCTTCCCGTCTAGGCCATTTTTCAGTTTTTGGTGCTGTGATAGTTTAACTGACAAATACTCACACAAATGTTAGCTTGAGTACACTGTACACAAAACTGCCTTTTTCCCTTTTGTTCCTCTTATCCTTCTGTTCAACTGTCACATGGGGAGAGAGCATGGGGGAATTGGAGTATCACAGCCCGACAGAGGTTCTAAAAATGTTTCCTTCTACCATAAAATTTTTTCTTTTTCTGTCTTACCTTCTGTTCTGTCTGACACATTTGAAATAAACAGGAATAGGCTGACATTGGACAATAATGTTGTTTCTTCCTCTGGACAAGAAGGATTTGCTTAAGCAAAATAAGCTAGGAGAAAGGGACAGGGCTCACAGAAATTTGGGGAAGCTTAGCAATATTGTTGCTTTTGCACATAAATTAAATGTCACACAACATTTAATTTGCATTTGATAATCTAAATGCACAAAAACAGCCAGGACCCGAGATAGTGGTTCTGTCTATATTTGATCTGTGTGGATCTATACATTAATTCCTTTTTGTCAGACACCCTATTCATGTGAGCTTGTCTCCAACAAGGTTCATGTACAGAAGGTCTGGGATAGAAGGCCTGACACTTTCATACGCAGGCTGATTATGGTCATCAGCACAGAATCATGTACTCTGGGTATAGAGGGCAAGCAGTAAAACTGTAAGAGCATCCAACACAAAGGGGTTTATTTACTAAAGCTGGAGATGGAGAGTGGAACGTTAGGCACACTTCAGCATATAAACCAATCAGCTTCCAGGTGTTATTGCCAAAGCTTAATTAAACAAGCTGAGGTTATAACCTGAATGGCTACCATGCATAGCTGCATCAGATTCTGAGTGCATTAGCTTTAGTAAATCTCCCCCAAAGCACATATGAGATTAGTGACAAAGAGGAGCACAAACAAAAATATCAAGAAGTACAAGTTCTAAAGTTCCATTTAGGGGTTTCTGCACCCACTTTGTTCACCAAAAACCAGGTGTTTCACTGAGTTCTACCAACTCAGATGGCTGTCCAGGACAAACACAGAAATGTATCTCAGTTGTCACACCACAGGCATTACCTTTACAGGCATTACTAAACAGTATTGCTCTAACCCCCTTACAGGCATTACTACACAGTATGGCTCTCACCCCTTGCCTTAGTGGCTTCAGCCTAGATAGGACCACCATCAGTGGAAAACATCTTCTCTGGAGTAATATACGTAGCCTACTTGGGTCTGATTGTTTCAGCTTTTCAGGAAATAATTGCCTAATTGTTTTGAGTGCTTTTCTCACAGCACCCTCAATATCCTCAGTCAGCATTATAAATTATTTGTAATTTTGTGAGAGATGGGTATCACAAGGGATAGATTGTATGCATTAGATAAGGGAATGCGTTGGCTGATATTCAATGAAATCTATTAAACATCACACAGCATCATCTGGGTTGAATCTTGAATCTCACAGGTTTTCAATGATTATGACTATTTCTGCACAGAATTTCAATCCTTCTATGGGCAGGCTGGTTATACAGAAGACAATCTCTCAATCAGCTTCTGTACAAGCAGCCTGTTGAACATTTTTCACTCAATCAGTGCTGCCAGCTATAGCCAGCGAAGCTGATGAGTGTATTCCAAGGGTGGGGACATTTTGCGCTGTCAAATTACAAAAGCTCTGTCAGAGGGATTCCCCAATCAACCTCAAATTTGTGGTTGAAGTAAATCAATTAATTTTCTTTCTTTCAACCCACTGGTTAATTGAAAGAAGATTAATCATGTATGACCTGCCTTAGTAACCACTGTGATGTTAAAAAAAAATGTTACATAGTTTTATAAAGATGACAGTAAGTTCAGTCGAGTACATCAGTCAATACTTTTGGATTTTAAACAATCAGATAGGGTTTATTGTATAAGACAAAACAGCATTCAAATCTGAGTTACCCTTCTCTACCATAAACAACCATCTTTCTTAATTCTAATAGCTAGACACTGATAAAAAGCCCAAATCTGGTTGGTACTCTTGTATTAGTCATGCCACACAATATATGTATATAAAATGTGATATATTTTTTTTTTTTATAAAGCATAATTTCATTGTTGACCGTTTTTATAGTTAAGAACATAGAATGTTGAATTATTCAACATCATTGTTCAATTTTTTAGCACCCTTTTATTCACATTCTAATCATGTTCTTTACTGATTTATTAAACAGATACATGAAATGATTGTAATTGTAACTGCTTATCATTTTGTGATATACATACTGTATATACACATCCCCATCGTGGTGGTGGCAGCATAGTTTTGTGGGGATGCTTTTCTTCAGTAGGGACAGGGAAGCTGGTCAGAGTTAATGGGAAGATAGATGGCGCCAAATACAGGGCAATTTTAGAAGAAAACACATTAGAGTCTGCAAATGACTTAAGACTGAGGGACAGGTTCACTTTCCAGCAGGACAACAACCCAAAACATACAGCCAGAGCTACAATGGAATGGTTTAGATCAAAGCATGTTCATGTGTTAGAATGGCTCAAAGTCCAGACCTAGATACAATTGAGAATCTATGGGAAGACTAGAAAATTGCTGTTCACATCCAATCTGACAGAGCTTGAGCTTTTTTGCAAAAAAAAAAACAAAAAAAAAACAAAATGGGCAAAAATGTCACTCTCTAGATGTGCAAAACTGATAGAGACATCTCCAAAAAGATTTTCAGCTGTAATGGCAGAAAAAGGTGGTTCTACAAAGTATTGATTCAGGGGGCTGAATACAAATGCACACCACACTTTTCAGATATTTATTTGTAAAAAAATTTGAAAACCATTTATCTTTATCCTTCCACTTCACAATTATGTGACACTTTGTGTTGGTCTATCACATAAAATCCCAATAAAATAAATTTATGTTTTTGGCTGTATTATGAAAAATTTTGGAAAATTTCAAGGGGTATGAATACTTTATCAAGGCACTGTATATACTGTATTGAATGCTTACGTATGGAAATGCACACTGTGAGAAGCTGCAGCACATCAGATAGATTCTGCCTAATATCTTGGCTAGAGGACATCTAGCGTCATCTAGCTGTTTACACCCAGCCTGACTGTTCTTGCCCCACTCATTTTTTTCATTGATTTTACTGTAAATTCTGTCAATAATAAAGGTTTAGAATTACACAAGGGTGTTACTTAGGATGGTCTGCGTCCATATTGAGTCTACCAAAAATATCCAGCTCCTCAAGACTAACATCCACCCATTAAGACGTTTTAACCACTTGCCAACTGCCTAATGTACATGTACTGCGGGAGGTTGGCTCTATCAACCTACCTGTACGTAATTTGATACAATAGCCACTAGGCATGATTGCACTCTGATTGGACAGAGGGGGAGCAAATAAACAGGTGTGGTGGATCCAATGTCCACCGGCCACCCATGATTGTTCCCCAGAGAGGCAAAACGGCATTATGCCTAAGTAAACAAGGCAGATCGCCATTCTGACAGAGGAGAAGATAGAGATCTTGTGGTCCTGCTAAGCAGGAACACGGATCTCTGTCTTCCCCCAGTCAGAGCACCCCCCCCCAGTTAGCAAGCACCCCCTAGGGACACATTTAACGCTTTGATCGCCCCTGATGTTAATTCCTTCCCTGCCAATGTCATTAGTACAGTAACAGTGCATATTTTTAGCACTGATCACTGTAACAATGTCACTGGTCCCTAAAAAAGTGTCAAAAGTGTCAGTTAGGTGTCCAATTTGTCCACCACAATGTTGCAGTCCGGCTAAAAATCGCTGATCACTGCCAATACTAATAGGAAAAATAAATAAATAAAAAGGCCATAAAGATATCCCATAGTTTGTAGACGTGATAACTTTTGCACAAACCAATCAATATACACTTATTTTTTTTATTTATTTTTTTACCAAAAATATGTAGCAAAATACATATTGGCCTAAATTGATGAAGAAATTTGATTTTTTACATTTTTTTTATTGACTGTAGCAGAAAGTAAATAAATATTGTTTTTTTTTTTTTTGGTTTTTTTATTGTCACTCTTTTTTTTTTTTTTGTTTATAGTGCAAAAAAAAAATAAAACTAAATAAAACACAGAGGTGATAAAATACCAGCAAAAGAAAGCTCTATTTGTGGGAAAAAATGGACACCAATTTTATTTGGGTACAGCATCACACAATTGCGCAATTGTCAGTTAAAATAACACAGTGCCACATCACAAAAAATGGCCTGGTCATTAGGGGGGGGGGGTAAAACCTTCTTGGGCTGAAGTGGATAATTTCTGCATAAATCCCCTAAGATGCAAGCAATTGCTTGCATCAGGGCTAAGGGGCATTAATAAAGACACTGGAGCTTTTATGTTTTCAGAAAGCTATGTACAACACCTTGTTGGTTCCACCCACCTGCCATGATCTTTCTGCCCTGCATAGAGAAACATAAAGACCCAATAATGACATCACTGGGTCTAAAATAAAATGTGTATGAAAGGTTTAATTTCAAAATATCATCCGCATGTTAATAAGGAGGGAGAAAGGGACCAGTGAAGGATGAGTACAGTGAAGGATGAGTATAATAAGCAGAATAAACTATGCCTAGTGTAAACTAGTTAATTGTTTTAAGTCAATTACAAATTTATCTAGCTAGTTGCAAGTTACTCACTTACATCATAGTAGTGGTATTGTATTTGAGCTTATACACAAATGACAATGTATTTACACCTATCACACACAGAAAGCAATATGTATAAACATATGATATGTTTCTTTTTTTTTTATATGTTTCTTTATAGAAATCAATTTTAACAACTATCAATTTATATGTTTATGTTGTGTAAATAAGCCTTTGCTACATGAGTATTAGACACCTTGTTATGACCTCAGGGGTATGTATTCAAATGCTGTTTATTGTAAAATAGTTTTTGCGCAGCTGATCAAATGAGATACTGCTGAACTCATCTGCAGTGCTGGAAAGTCAATGAGCTATGAAGTGCCAATACCGATGTTCCAAACCGGATTATTACCAACATTACATAAAGTGGGAAACAGCAACAGGGAATTATTGTTTTTTTTTTTATCTAAAAGCGGGAGTGTAGTTTCTCCAAATATGTATTAATTTATATCACATTTTTATTATTTCATTAGAGAGTTAGTAAAATGTATTAATTCTAGTGAATTACAGATATTGCTTGTTTTTTTTTACTGCACACAATTTATATAACTTTTATAATATATAGCTTTATCTACAGTAAAATACCTAAATACAATAAAATACCTGGATGCGTATAGATTGTGTAATTAACTAAATAGGTAACTTAAACAAGTATTTCTTAACCTGGTCTGTTAGAATTCACAAAAAATAAAAATATCACTGGAAAAAAAAAAAAAAAGCTGCTCTGTTCCACTCTAAAATTTCAAAAGGTGGTATCTATTCCAGAAATACAGACAAAAAATTAAAACCCTAAGGGATTTGGCAAGTGGGGAAAGGGATGTTGTGATTCGAAAGGTATAAATACAAAAAGCATATAAAAAAGTATAATCTTTATTGTTAAACACAGATAAAAAGACAATATAATACTGACATTGCTTTACATAGAGTACAGGAGTACTGTCCTGGGGTTTGGAGTCCATATACTCGAGTATCAGTACGCAAATATCCTCTGTGAATAATTTTTTTGTATTCTGTGCACTTTTAATTGTTGTTGTATTGACGGTACTTCTGTACTCAATGTTATGCAATATCAGTAATATATTGTCTTTTTATTTGTGTTTAACAATAAAGATTACACTTTTTTATATACTTTTTGTATTTATACCTTTGGTATTGTAACATCCCTTTCCCCGCTTGCCAAATCCCTTAGGGATTTAATTTTTTTTTTAATTATCACTGATGTACACTATGGTGTACATTTATTAAACTAAAAAATAAGCCACGACAGTGGCTACCCCAGCTTATCTCAACTGTGCAATAGCACCCTCTTCTATTTGCAATGCTTCCTTTGAGTGAAATACCTGGTGTTCCTGATTTCCTATTAAAATCTGACCACACTAGACATGAGAGCACTGTGTTGTCAGTTTTTTAAGCTGTGCTGAGAACTCGGCTTGCTCTCCTTCAATGATTAGATGATTACACTTGATGATTAGATGATTACACTTGTCCTGACATGCCCCTGACCCCGCCCCCCCACCCCACGCAACCATTCACTGGAAAGACTAGTGCAATACTGTTTCTCTTCTCCCAGCTCTCTGAACTCCTCACGCAACTGAGAACAGAGGGTGTGTAATCACTTATAGAAAAAAGGTGTTTGTAATGCTTTTTTTCATGTATATACAAATGTTTTGCCTTTCATTTCTATTTTAAACTGAAAGGGTTGTTAAACAAGGTGAGGGTTTTACACATACTTTAATTAAAAGTTATTAAAATACCAATGTGAGAGGAACTTTTTCATAAATAACTGTGTTTTTTAATTTTGATTAGGACATTTCAGTGACTCTTGTAACCAAGTGTATTTATAACTATACAAATACACTCGGTTACAAGTGTCACAGAGATGTCTAGATATAAATAGAATAGAATAAAAATGGTTCCCTCTCATGTAGGTCTTTTTGCTTAAGTTTAATTTTATTTTTTAACTCTTATTTTTTTAACTTTTATAACTCATTTTTTGTTAAGGAATATTTGAGCCTAAGAGGGTGGGGGCAGGGCCAAGCTACACTGTGTGTGTCTATGGATGCACACAGCCTGGCTTGGGAGCGAGTCCGCATATGGTTTGCTCTGGTGGCTGATACAGAAGAGGAGGATCAAAGAGTACTGGCGGAGGATCCAAGAAGAGGAGGTTCAGGGCAGTTCTGTGCAATTCCATTGCACAAAACAAGTTAGTATAACATGTTTGTTTTTTTTAAGTAAAAAAATAAAAGCCTTTATAACAGGTTTAACACAGGCTAGCTATAATTACTTGTTCAGTAAATCATCTCAGTAGTCAGTGATAATCTGTGTGTCAGATTCCCTGGCCCCTGGGAAGTAGACATATTTCTGGAAACAAGAGCAAACAGATGCAATCCTAACTCTAGTTAAGTCTAAGAGAATGTAAAAATACAGAAATATAGTAAATGTGTGGAAAATAAAGAAGAACATGTATATGCAGGTAATAATTTGCACTGTAAAACAAAAAAGAGATGTAATACAAAGAGCTCACATGCATTTAGAAATATCTTATTTAATATTAAATATAGTAATATATAATAATAAATAATATATTATACAGTATAATATAATATGATATCATATTATAACTTTAGAATCATTTATCCAAACATGATTCTGATCATATTGGAATTATTTTAAATTGAGATTTCAGCAAATTCATGTAACTTTTTATTAACTAAATATAATTTATATCACTGCAGTGTTTCATTCAGCTAATCCCCAGAGACCACTTAAAGAATATTTTTTTCCAGATTTCTTCAAAGAATCACACCTGAAATTATTAATGTTCTTCTTATAGGGCACAGCAAAATGAGTGTTAAGCACACATACATCAACCTGCTTTCACAGACATCATCAGCAGTAAGTGGATGTAAGAGAACCTATTTTTCGAATAGAGATTACCTAATGTACATGGCAGAAGTTATTACTGGTCTATACATTAGAAGAGGCAAATGCAACTGTCCACCTACAGAAAAAAAGAGATTCTCCTGCCCACCTACAGGAAAAAAAGAGATTCTCCTGCAACTGCTTACATCCCATAGCTACTTTAACATCTGGTTCTAATGTTAACATAACATAAAATAACGTTAATGCCAAAAAGCTCCTAAAATATATGTAAATGCAACATTTTTTTAGTCTTGCATAGAGCTAGAAAGTGTTACAACCTCTGTCAGATGTTACCGCTGTCTGTGCCCCCACTGGAAAACTTTAGCCTCTATATTTACCCTGGTCATCTCCATTACATTTAAGTGAAGGAAAATTAAAAAACGTACAGTTGTCACAGTGGGGTAGATTTACTAAAACGGGTGCTCTCAGAATCCGCTGCGGCTGTGCATGGCAGTCAATCAGCTTCTAAGTTTAGTTTTGTTTTTTGTTTTTTTGAGACAGGATCTAAAGGGAACTCTCACTAAAGGGAAATTGACAGTAAAAAAAAAAAAAAAAAACAAAAAAAAAAAGAACCTTTCAGAAGTTATGTTTGTTTTTTTATTTTTTTTTTTAAATAAAAAGAAAATAAGTATTGGCTTTACATGAAATTTAAAGGCTAAATTCACCAAATGCACATATATGTGCAGGAAAGATTGTTTTTTTGCCATCGGCAGATCATGGGTGCATTGCCAGGCTCCTGAAGACTCTCCTTCCAGCCTTTTTGGCTGTACAGAGGTATGAGCTTTCAGTTGCAGATCTAGAGGAAGTGTGAATGGGCCATGAACGCAGTGACCACTGTACTCATATTCCATTGAGTTTAAAAGTGTTAGTGGATGTTGGGGAGAGAAGCCCCCACGTACTGTCATGGTTGTGTGGTTTGAGGGTGGGGGCACCAATTGGCACCAATGTGGTACACAATCTGAGGTTAGCCATTAAATGCTAGTTGTGTAATACACTTGTAGAAGAATAAGAAGGGGGGGGGGGGATTCTGGGACTTTAAATGAGGCGTATGACCCACAGCTTGAAGAATTGCATTAACATGATTGTTGATGTGGACATAAGGCATGACATGTTGCAACTGCACATACAAAGATGTTTATTCCATATATATATATATATATATATATATATATATATATATATCTATATCTATATATATCTATATATATATATATATATATATATATATATATATATATATATATATATATATATATATATATATATATATAGATATAGATATATATATAGATATAGATATATATATATATACAGAAGTAACATAAAAGTATTACACTCACCCACTACAGTAGCATTACTTAAAACATGTTGGTTAAACACTACTCATTCATTTTATAGGTATATTTGGATGTACTTTTCTGCACCATTATTGGTTTCAATATGGAAACCGTCTTCTCCTCTGGGGGTGTGGTTCTACACCTGGCTTCTCCGTGGGTCTACATCACCTCAGCTCCCAGGACAGATGTTCCTAGCAGCCCTGTTTTTGTAGTATTGTATGTTTTTATCTGTAACCGAGATATAAGTATCTCAGGGTGGATATCTCTTTTCCTCCCGCCCTTACTCTTTTTTTTACCATTTTGGTAAATATTAGGTATTCATTGTTGTCCTTTACAGATATGGTCTCCGTCCACTCCTGAGGAAGTGGAATCCATCCACAAAACGCGTTGAGCCTATTGGATACAGCCATGCTTTTAACATATAATCAAATTTTTCAACTGACTATTTTGTTTACTTGACCATACAATACTATTGGCTTACATTAACGGATACAATAATGTGATTAGTATGATCTAGGTGTATATATATGAATGGCTATTATGTTACTTATTTCTGTATATATATGGAATAAGCAACATCTCTGTATGTACAATTGCAGCATGTCATGCCCCTTCTTATTCTTAGATTTAGGGATGGAAGTGCATGTTCTCATGCGCCTCATTTAAAGTCTCACCAACCCCTTTCATACACATGTAGAAGAGCTTGGGCAAACATGTAATGTTGGTATTCTTTGAGAAACCTAGTTTGGAAATGATGGGTTTCCAAAAGTTTAGGGATTTGGACAAGTAGATGGAAGTGTTCCCTTAGTAAAGTAATAAGTAACTTTTACATAGTTTATTGAATATGGTCAGTCTTTGTATACTTTGAATACCCAGTCATGTACAGTAAAAAGTAAAAAAGGGACTTTGCCTGCGCATAATTGAATGACTCACCTAACTCAGTAAATGGTTATTGTATGCAAATAGGGATTAGGTTCCGGTAGGAACTGAAGTAGAAGTCAGTCAAAACATAGCCTTTTTGGTGTTCCTTGAATGGGTGAGCTAAATGGGGTGTATGCCTAACTACTATGCTAAGCAGGAATTTATATATTTAGCAGTCATTAATCGTCATTAATAAGGCTCTATATCATTGGATGACATGGTTGACGAAAGATTTTTGTGGGACATTTTTTTTAACAAGCTTGTGAAATGATCACAGAGACATGTATTCCTATATAGAAGGATCACAGGCACTCATTCCAGGGAGAAGAACGGTCAGCTGTGTTTACAACAGCTGACCGTTCTTCTCTCTCAGCAGGGAACGATCGCAGGTGTTGGTGCAATCCGAGCCGCCTGCCCCGTGCATTGGCTTCCCTGCTGACAAGTGGGGGCAGGAGTGCGCCGCCAGCGGCGCATGCTCACCCCCTAGCAGCCTGCGTGTGACTGACGCTTACCTACGGCTATTCGTGCAGGAGCGGCTGCCTGCCGCAGTATAACTGCGGCGGCCAGTCGTAAAGTTGTTAATTAGAGAAAAGATGTTTAGGTCCAACCTATTTTGTGTGTAAAGGTTATTCTAAAAAGGATTTTTTTTATTCTTTCAGCACTGCTGAAATTAAAAATAAAAATATACAGCTTAAATATGATTATTCGTTTTGGTAGACAGAACTACTTAAATATTCCGAACCATCTTTTCATATACAGCAGCATTATAAAGTTTTTACAATTCTAGAAAGAAAGTGTTGTTAAAGGTCATTGTTAAAAACACATTTTTCTTCTTGTCAATCAAGCAATCAAACAAGAATCCTGCCTAGCTGGTGATTTTCTTGTGTGACAGTCAAATCTGACAGTTGTGTGTGGTATGCATGAAAAAAATATAGCACATCTAAAAAAATTCTAACATCATAACATGTTTTTTTAAGATAGAAAAGTGTGTGCTGCCATGTTTATATAAAAATATATATGGTCAACAATGTAGATATGTCATTTACATACCTTTTGGTGAGACGAGCAGGTCCTTCCCCATATAAAAGAACAAGGTAGCCACTATTTCCAACCTCCCTGAAAATAGTAAGTATGCTATTTATCCAATTGCTTTTGCAACTAGAAAGGATTTTTCACAATGTTGGGGATTTCCAAATTGTTTTGCCTTAACCACTTCTATACCGTAGGATGGCCTATGGCATCCTGGGCTTTCAGTGGTGATATCTGAATGATGCCTGCAGATGCATACATCATTCAGATGTTTTAAGCATGAAAGTGTTTTTTTTTTCCCAAAAAAATTGTGTTTGAAAAATTGCTGCGCAAATACCGTCTGACATAAACGACCACCATTTTATTCCCTAGAGTCTCTGCAAAAAAATATATATATAAATTTGTAAGTTTTGAGTAATTTTCTAACAAAAAAAAATGATGATTTTTACATGTAGGAGAGGAATGCCAGAATTGGCCTGGTATGGAAAGTGGTTAAAACAAAGTTATGGTCCATTTAAAAAGTCAATCAAATAAGAGGAAAAGGCTCTGTATTATTATTTTTTCTGATATGTTCTAGTGACCCCCATTGGCTGCTTAAAATGAGCACATGTTTAAAAATCATGTAAAACTTTACTACATTGCTTTTTTCAACTTTAAATAGGATATGTCAGTGAAAATCCATTAAGGTGTCTACAGATATAAAATAAGCTTTGCCCAGTCTTGTAATAAAATAGGATTAGGTTATTATGTCTGTACACAATATCTAACATTTCCATATAAATATTTAGGCTTTTATTTATTGAGGAATAAAATATAGCCTGGCTTTGGCTGTTAGTGGTGCACTAAAAACTGCCAGTTAGGAATCTAGGTGGATCCCAGTGAACTGGCTCTGTGACATCAGCCCACCCACTTTAGTCCCCTATTGGTTGATTCTGGGTGACAGGAGACAAATACACACAAAAAAGTGCACTCCTGTGACCCAGAAGAGAAGTAAAGCCAAAAAAGATGCCATATTTCTCTTTTAATGAGCTTTCACATCACTTGTAGCACAGTGACAACAGCTTTACTACACAGTAAGGCCTCTTTCACACGGAGCGGACCGTATTGCGATCCGTTCCGGCACTTTTTTTTTTACGGACACGGATGACACTTGTGTCATCTGGTCCGTATGTCCGCATATCATCCCATCCGTTTGTATGTGTATGAGATTGCGGATGTCAGCGGATGACACCGCTGACTTCCGATTTTGCATCCTTTCCGTTTTTTAAACGGAAGAAAAATAGGGTTCTGTCCGTATATCACCCGCAAACGGATGGGGTGATATACAGACATACGGAACGCCCGTGTGAAAGAGGCCTAAGTAAGAGAAAATCTGCAACAGGGACTTACAGTAAACAGTAATGAAAAACTCATTAGGGTCCTAGCCCTTTTTTTTTCTAATCTGCTAAATTTATATATATCTGTGTTGCTGAAGGATGGTAATACTCACTTCATGCTTGTCCCCAACTTGAAACCATTGTCACAAGGACAGACATTGATGTGAAAGCTCTCAAATAGAGTCTCAGATAGCAGTAAAAACTCAAAAGGGGTTCTATTTAATATTCAGGTACTCAAGATGTGAAGATTATTTGTTTTTGCTCTTTAATTTCAGTGATAGTTTATTACTGACATTAAAAAATGAAAAGTGCCAGGGGTGCAAGGGAGTGCACAGTAGTTTGGAAGACGTTTTACACTCATGTTATGATTATGATGATTTTTTTTCCAGGTACTACTTACTGACAACTAAACACAAATTTTGCAAAAAGTCAAAAATAACGTAACTTACTTTATTCTGCATTTTTAAACTTAACTGGTTTCATCATCGACAGGTATACATATATATATATATATATATATATATATATATACGGTATATATATATATATATATATATATATATATATTGTATTTTTTTCATCCTTTTTTAAGTAATTGGGTGCTCACAGTAAGTACAGCCTGCTCCATTTTACCATTTAACATTACACATTTAATATAAAAATAGACACACACAATTACTCTTTAAGTGTACATCTATGCTAAGGACAGGAACCCATACATACGTCTGATGAGATAACATAAATCATGTTATCAGCAAATAATAAATATAGCTCTTACACACAATGTCCATTTTGAAACAAAATAATTATCCTCACATTTTAAGCTTTCACAAACTACATTTATGTTGTAAGTTATCTGATAGCTTAAATAACCCCCATTCTCATTCAGTGCTTATAAATATTCTGCTGGTAAACTGAACTCTTTAGAGCTATGTAGAAAATTTATGAAGGGTAATACAACAATATGGCATGAACTATCAATAAATATACCTTAGACAGAGGAAAACACAAATCATGCTGGCATTTGGTAGTATAAATATCTTGGAAATTGCCACTTGCCAGATTTTAGGACAATCAACCTGGTTAAAATGATGTGGTTCCTTGAATGATACATAGTTTGCTAATAGTAGGTAGGAAACTATTTAAATATATTGGCTTTAATTTGGGCTTACATCCACCGTTGGGCTCACTTGGAGCTTTACACCCATCAATGCAGTCACCACATTACAGTATTTAACAAGTACAGTATTTAACAATATTTTTTTTCATAATCAGTCATTGCAGTTATGATTATAGTTTGCTGAGTTATAATTCGATTGTTAGAGCAAGGGATAAGTAATTAGCAGTCAAATAAAAATCCATTAATTCTTGACCCTCCTTGCAAAATAACTAGACAATGTACTAAAGTTAATAAATAATTCAATACATGTTTTATGCCTTTGCCAACTTTTTTTTATGTAATGGCATCTTTTTTTCATCTGGCTCCTCCTGATTTAGTCTTCTTTTTATTTTTTAAATGAAACAAAATATAATGGCTAAAGTCAGTAGGAGAAAGAGGAAGATGGAAGAAATCCTAATTGTGTGTGCAAAGTGGATTAGTCTCGGTTAAGTCTGATGCTGATTACTAAGAAAAAACCCACATGGATAATAAAAATAAACATTTACTAAGTAATAGAAAAAATATATTGAAATATATAATTTATTGACTGCTAGTTTTGTGACAAGTCTGCTTAAAAAAAAGCTAATCTATTCCTTGTCATGGCAGTTGTAATTAACTGCAAACCTTCTTCTCTGTGTGACATTTCTCAGGGTTTTTTTCTAATCTTGTCCCTTAATTTGTTTATTCTTTCTTGATGTCATCTCAGGGGCTTAAAAAATTCTGTCTCCTTAGAAGCAGTGAAGAGGGTCCTACAGTGCACATTATATCATTATATCATTTTTTTTAAAGATTCAGACTGCCCTTCAAAACTATCTCACAACTGTTTTTAAGCATGTTTTTGAGTATTTGGGTGTTGTTTTGGGCCTCTGTGTAGGCCCATCTTGGCAAATGTACCAATATGCCACTCCTTAATTCATAACTTTATTCCTTAGTCATCACCTAATTACCAAAATTGTAAAACAGAAATGGGAACATTTTTTTTAAATGGTTTGCTCCTGTCCCTTGTGTGGGCATATTGACAACAAATGATCACTCTGCTGAAAGATATTGTATGTCAAAAACTACCTATGGACCCAGTTAGAGCATTCCTTTGTCCTACTGTCTTATATAATCTACCCAGATACAGCAAATTATTAGTTTTTTTTTTTTTTTTTTTTATTCAGGTAGGAAAAGTTTGTTTGATTGGAAATCTCACATTCACCTACTGTAGTTGACTAAGAGATGACCATAAATAAAATAGTCCCACTACACAAATAAACTAACATTAAGTAATGTACTATGGGGGGGGGGGGGTGTTGAGATTGCTGCATAACTGCAGAGCTCCAGGTACACAGCAGGAACAGCAGCACATTGCAGACTCACAGGGTCCCATCTGAGTACCCCAATATAGGTCTGGCTCCCCAGCACCTGCTTAATATGACTAGCAAGAGAAATCAGGATTCTTCTTCAGACTTCCACTGTCTACAGCTGCATACCCAGGCAAGAAGTTCTCTCGCAGGCAGCGCTTCCCAGTGCAACAGGTCTTCTCTCCCTTCTACTCCTCTGTCTGGCAGCCCAGAGGAAGCTCAATTCCAGATTGATGGCTCTGACCAGAGACATGATTGGAGCTCAAACACTCAGGGAAAGACACAAGGGACCTACTTGACTCTAATAATATTTTCCCTACGGCCAACCAGCCTGTGCTTAACACCACACTAAAAGATATGTTTATATCTCTGAGAAGCCCCTACATAAAATATATAATTTCTTGTACGCAAAAGTTTAACACAGAGCGGCAGGCAGTGGGATCCAGAGTGGATCATGTAGAAACTAATAAAATGGGAGAGTTTGCAGCAACTATCAGTGACTTGGTAGATGCTCCTGATACTAGTGCAGATGAGCTGGACTGGATCAAAGCAAAAATAGCAGATATGGAAGACAGATCTAGGTGCAATAATGTAAGAGGCATTCCAGAAACAGTTCAGCAGTCTGATCTCTGCATATTTGTTACAGAGATGCTTGCCAAAATCAGGCTTGATATTTCTGCCTTGGATTTACCATTTGGCAGAATCTATCACCTACTAAGCCTGCCCACTTGCCTGACCATGTTCTCAGAGACATCATCCTCCGCATACATTTTTATTCATATAAAGGAGCAGTTGATGTTTATAGTGCGCAACAAGGTACAAATTCCTGCTCCATTGATGGAATACCAGTTTTAGGCTTATCATTCTTAGTATACACTGAAAAAATGCAAAAATTGCAAGAAACATTATCACAAAAGTTCTCAGGAACCACAAGATCAGCTACAGGTGGATACCCAACCAAGCTTATAATCACCAAAGTTGAGAACACCCACATGATAGACTCTATAGAAAAAGGCTTGGGCCTTTTGAAATCCTGGGATACCATTCCTGAGACCCCCTCTCCATCACCCTTACCACGAGGATCCAACCATAGGGTTCCAAATGGCATCTGGTTACATCCATACATTTGCTCAAATGTACCTGACCCTAACTGAGTGCATTCCATTCATTGTCACAGTAATGGTTCCCCTGTCACATATAGTTCCTACAAGATCAAAATCTGCTGCACGTAGATCCAATTGATGCAGTCTTTTATTATTTGGTTGACAATTTTTTCTATTTGTTTGCTCATAATATTTTTACTTGTAATAGGAGACCTACACATTACCTCGGTGGAGAATCACTGCTTCCAGAACCTCTTGATCCAAAACATACCTAGAATCCTCATCTACTTGGTCCATGGCAGGGTCTACACTTCCAGCTAGTGAGTACCACCATGCTAATATTCTCTATACAGTTACTTCTCATACGCTACCATGGTTTGAAGTTTCCCTCTATTAATGCCAGAGGTCTGAATCACCCTGCTAAAAGCAGATCACTATGGAGAGAAGCTGGCCGAACAGACTGACACACAGGCCGAATGTCAGTTGTTTTTTTTTTTTAACCTACCGATGTCTCCCACCATTCGGCCCATGTGTACCCGGATTTATGTTTCATAAAGAAATTAGGGATCCCATGGGTCATTATCTGATTTTTATTGTGTGACATTAATTCCACCCAATACACCCTTGGATCTGATGGGTATTTGGCGCTTAAACATTCCTACATAAACTGATGCGTAAACTTTAAAAACGACAGAAAGGCTCATTGCTGTTATACAGGGATACTGATATTGATTTGACTGCTACCCTACAATGCTAAACATCCTCCTTACTCTCACTCCAACAAACCTATAAGCTCTACGACACATGGCAATGGTATCATGCTAACAAAAAGGATTACACATTTTTATTCATCAAAATATTGCTCCTATCACAAAGCATTAATTTGTGGTATTTTCTTTAAACTGAGAGCCAGGACCAAGAGAAAGTAATGTAATATTTCTAAGACAGGCATGTAAATTGGGGTAGTTTTGCACATTGTTTGTATATAGAATTCTTCCAGAATGTCTGGGAGTGCTCTGGTGGGAGGGCGTCCCCCTGTCAGAACACAACAGCTCAGCGGGGGAGAGCACTGTACTAATGTCTGATCATTAGTACAGCGTCTCCAAACAGTAACTGATACCAGTCCAGAGGCAGAAAGCAAAGGAAGCTTATCAGCTTCACAAGATTTCTGGATGAATGAATAGCTATTTTCTTGTGCTTGTCAAACGGATGTTAGAAAACACTTTTAATATTTAACAAAAAATTATCCTATTTGCTCCCTTTTGGTCTGTTAGAGTTTACATACAGTTTATGATTCTACAATAACATTTGTTAAAATCTTTGTGCTGTATGTTTTCTCAACAGAACTGTGCTTTAATGTGAATTGCTGACATTGATCGTTTGCGTAAATAGCAGAATAACATATATGAAAATGTCTTCACAAAACAAAGAAGCTAATCAGGTCACACACTTGCAGCTCTGGTCATTTGAACCAACTATTAGGCACTTAGATCATTTTAACAGAAAAATACACTGTATTATGAAATATCAGTCTTTTTGGTATTTTAGGTAAACACCACATCCTAAGGACAGTCAGCCACGTTAACACATGAAAGAACCACACATGAACAATTAAAAAATTATGTAGAACACATTTAGCAGTGAAACATGTAGAAAAAATACCAATTTAAATCCAGGTCAGGTGAGTCTCTGTCTATGGGGTAAATGTAGAAAAGGAAGAAACCCTTGCTATGCATCAGAATTAGGCTGCAGCCTAGCTCAAATATATGGGGTAAATGTGTCTGTGGTGGAGGAGCTAACACCTTCTTCTCTGGTGTGAAGCACTGATTTGAAATTGCCACTGTTGCACTTCATAGTTTGACATTTGGGCAAGAGTTAAGCTCTGTGTTTGAATCCATGCACCCGCTCATACCCACGTGTCAAAGTTTGACATGTGATTGTGTCTTTGCCAGTGCTGCATGTGCATCCACTTCTATGGGCTGGATGTACGCAGCTTCAGGGTGTGCACACATGTCTGCCAGTGGCTCTGCACAGAGGATGGCACCAATATACAATGCAAATGAGCCCTATGAGCTCATCTAAACTTCTATTGCATTTCTTACACAGAATCTACACTTTGTTGCATTAGGAAAATTTTACTCCTCTGGGTTTTTTAATGACTTTCTATCTAACCTAATGTTTATGTATGAAATCAAAGAAGCACCACGCTCCCTTCCAGCCAACCTAGTGTAGGCTTAAAAACAGCCTCAGCCCATGAGTCTCCACCAAAGTCGTGCTCCCTGACATATTTTGTTCTGCCCACTGGAGCCTAATCATAGGATACCCTATGATTAAGTTACAGTGGGCAGACGAAACATGTCAGAAGGCATGACTTTGGTGGAGACTCATAGGCTGAGGCTGTTTTCAAGTCTACACTAGGTTGGCTGGAAGGGAGTGTGGTGCTTCTTTGATTTTATACATACATCACTTCAGATGAGCACCTTTGGCACCCTACTGACTATTGTACAGAAATTGCACTGTGAATTAAATTGTTGCAATGAGATTGCACTCAGTGAGTCTTCCCCGTGATAACTTTAAATGGACATTATTTTCACTTAAGTCAATGCTCTTTATGGTTTGAGAATTTTTAGCACAGATATATTTATAACATACATTTTGCACCAAGGTTTTATTGTAACCACTTATATATATTGCATTTTTGGGCACATACCCTATATTCCAGATCTACATCTCCCTCCTAAATTATGGCAATTAAAAAAAAAAAGGTTTTATTGTTAGTATTTTTTAGTGCTGTAAATTTTTGTTATGATGCTTACATCCGTAGGGTATCTATAGAGCAGCTGGGATACTTATTATTATTTTTTTATAGACATATTTTTAAGCACAGACTTATATAATATTTGCATTCTGGCATAACTGTCCCAGGTTTTTTTTAAAACATATTATACATAATCAATTATTTTAAGTTATTAAGTTAAAAGAAAGCATGTGTCATACAAATTAAAATAATAATAATAACTAATAAATAACAATGAAATGATAGGTTTGTGGACCATTTTATAAATAAAAATATACACTTTTGTTGTATATTATACATTATTGTTGTATTTCAATCATGCTGATGCCCCGGAGTAATCAGCAGTGGAAAGAATGCAATTTTTAAAGCCTTTAATTGCAATTTCCTACTATGCAGCAGAAAGATAAAATAAGTCAGAGCCTCTTAACAATGTTCTGTATCTGGACACTAGTTATAATTGTTTAATTCACACTGGATTTAGCATGCCAATTTTAAATTAATGTGAAAACTAACACACCCAGAGAGATATTTTTTTTTAATATACCTGCTGTGCTACATCTAAATATGTGATTTCCTGAATGTATTATTTTTAAATCTTTATATTTCTTAAAGTTCTCCTTAAATTTAAAGATTCTTTGGCACTTGTGATTAGATTGTAGGAGAGTTAAAACTATGACACAGTTACTAGAACAAGGATCATTTTCACATCTCTCTGACTGGAAGTAAGGTGTAAAATGTAAAAGCATACGTGTTGAAGACAGTGTATGTGTTAGGATTTTTGACTAAGGTCGCTGGTAAATCACCACAGAATAATTCTCTGGAAAGCTACAATCTGTTACAAGAAAAATGAATAATAATATCATTTTTTTATGTTTTTAATGTGAAGCTATCATTAGGTACATATTTTATGTTAAGTGCAAGCATGCTTAGGAATGTGTAAATGTAACCTCAGAGGTATATATTATCTATCACAGAGATCACAGTACTCCCCTGAAAACAGCCTCATTTGTTTTTCTCATCAGAATGAAATTACATTTTTATTTAGGTATTACTTCCTAGATTAAAATGGTGGTTTACAAATTACACAGTTGTGTAAAACTGGGTGCCTGGAAAGGGTCAGTTTCAAGGGAGAACCCTCTTCATCAGAGCTCTCATGGCTCTGATGAAGAGGGTTCTCCCTTGAAACGGGTCAGCCCCATCACCACGGACGCTTTCCAGCCCTTTTGCTTTACCAAAAAGCATCTTTGTCTTGAAGGTCTCCTGATTGCAAAATTAACTTTTTGTTCTAGGCTTACTTTCAGCAAATGCTTGTGAGTATAATGTATGGCATGTTTTTAATTTTCCAATAAATATCTTGTGATATTGCACTAGGTCGGTGCGCCCTTCTCTTGTTTTCTATTTTTTTCAGTCTATATGGATACCCATCATCCTGAGAGGGCAGCAAGATCCTAAGTGCCAGCACTATAGCCGTCCCTTGAACACAGCACTTGAGTGCATGAGATTTTACTTGTATATACTAAGACATGTCTGTAGTGTATTTATAGATTTGCATTGGAAGGTCCACTTTAAAGTGGAACTGCACTGCATCTGAGCACCACAAACCAAAAATGCTATTTAATTAATTTGTATTATGCAAAGCAATCTCCCCCATCCATCCATGTCTCCATGCTTTATTTTGCTTAGAAATCATTTTGAAAAACATCCCCTAGCATTTATGGTCGTGGCCATCTTAGGTAAGGGCAGATGATTCATATATCATTTACTTCCTGGAATCCATCTGCTCTTAGCTCAGGCATAGGCTGAGCTGAGATCCCTCACTCCTCTCCTGAAGACTTCTGAGATGTATGACATCATTTGCCTAGGCATGCAAACCAGGAAGTAACTTAAGAAATTAAAAAAAATGTTTAAAACAAGTAAATATAATATAGTTTCCTATCTATTTACTAATGCTTGCAGCGTGAGGATTAAAAATAGTCCATGTTGATTGAGAGAGTGAAGTTCCCCTTTAAGAAGTAAAGGGTAACTCCACTTTTGTTGAGGAAACAAAAAACCCTTCCCGGTGATCAATGTACATTAAACATATACAAAAAAATCTGTATTCTGATAACTGTGTGCGGTGTATATGGCTAATACATATATTCAAATTATTATGTATTTTAATTTGTTTTCTTTTTAAATAAAACTGCATTTAAATTAAAAATCCTTTATAGATGTCGTTCTTAGCATACTGTATATATGCAGACTACATTGGCCAGCAAACAAGACAGTGAAAGGGGGTGGGGCAAACCATAGTCATAGCACTATGTTAAAACCATGTAAACTGAGGTTGTAAGCCCCCTCTGGAGGTGTTATAGTTTATCCTATTTACTATCACTTTTGGTGGTTAGACTGGCTTAAATGTATGTATATGTGGAGAAAAAGCAGTGGGTTGTCCATTGTTTGCACTAACTGCACATAGCAATCTGAATACCCTTTGTTTAAATATTAATTTTTTAAAGACTTTTTCAAATGTACCTTTAAATAGACACAACACCACTTTTCTATGTGAAAAATGTAATGGGTGTTTTTTAAAAGGACTAAGGCACTCTCCTTTCACATAACAATATGTTTCTTTGCACAGAAAATGTGGCATTCATTTCTGTGCTTTAGGGGTAGACAAAGCTGCCTAATAAAACCAAGCACTAATAAACTGAACAACCAAGTGAGTAGTAGTTTTTTTAATACAACTCTGCAGACTTAAACTCAACCTCATACACAGAGTTCCTGTCTTGACTACCACCCTAAATGGTAAATTATAGCGCAATTGGGATACTGTTGGAATGTGTTGCTGAAATTATGTCTATTCTCCCAGGATGGGTTCTTCCATAGTAGTGGCATGGCATCACTTATTGTGAGGTTGATTTACTAAAGAAGTAAAACATTTTTATTTAGCAAGGTGAATGTATGTGTGGGGTCATTAGGAGTGTTGTTCAATTTCTTCTGAATTTGCAAAGCAACAGCCTCTGATTGGATTTTTTTAACCAATTAGGAAAAAGAGCACATGAATTGGGAAGAAAGGTTCAGTGTGCCACTGTGGAGGAAGAAGCATCATCTTGCTTTGGGGGAAGAAGAATCCAAGCTTACCATATGGGAGAGCATAATGGTGTTCCCTTGGCCTGGCAAAGCTTTATACTGCTGGTTTTGTTCCCCCAGAAACAGCTTAGGTTCTCCATAGAGAGGCTTAAACTAGCTCCATATTGAGACTAAGTACTGTTGAACAAGTGAGGCAAAGACCCTAAGCACTGAGAGGCAGTAAAAGCAGAGTTTGGGGACTGTGTGTGTTACCAAAATAGGGAGAGGTGCAAAATAACTCCATAAATATGTTCACACCAAGAAAGGTTGAAACTTATTTCAGTCCTTGGGTCTTCCATTTAGCTGCACGGGTTTAAGGGAATATAGCAGTGATGGTGAACCTTGGCACCCAGATGTTTTGGAACTACATTTCCTATGATGCTCATGCACTCTGCAGTGTAGGTGAGCATCATGGGAAATGTAGTTCTAAAACATCCGGGGTGCCAAGGTTTGCCATCACTGAAATAGACTATTGATGAAGGATGTTAATAATCTCCCAGAGTGAGTCTGGAGACTAAAAGGGTGATTGTCGGTTCATCATTCAGATAGTATGTGTCTTTTGGAAGGATTGAAGCTTTGACAAGCCCGGTCAGAGAGTGACTATTGTAGCATCAGAAATGTTTCTCCTCCAACATTTTAATTTTTTTAAATTTTAAAATCAGAAAAGGTAGTTTATCCAGGAGAGGACTTAACTGGGGGACAAGGAAACATTTGTGCCCCAAACTAGTATCAATAAGATACGCTGGACCAATGTCCATAAGTGGAAACACGTTACCATTTAGGCATAAATCAGAGCAGTACCTGAAGTCAGTGGCACATGCTGGGCATTTAATAGCTAATGACCTGTGATAACAGCATCTGGAAGATGTAGGTCTTTTAGCACCTACTTTCTGTTTAGCTCTAATGCCTCGTACACACTCAACGATTGTTGGCCGACCGATCGGCCGTCTTTTGTCCAGTGTTGTTGTGTTGGTTGAAATGTGCTCTAGACTGCACACAAATTTTTTCGGCCAACAACAACCAACTTCAGAAGTGATGTCATGTGCTGGTTAACTTTCCGTGTGTTTTTTCTTCTCTGAGCATGCCCAGTCTTGCTCATCTGATTTTTGTCTGCCGAAATCTGTACTGACTGACGAACAATCGGCCGTTCTGTTGACGGTCAACAAAAATTTTATAGCATGCACACCAGATTTTGTTCGGCCGAAAAGTCGCAGTCAGTTGTCGGAAGCATCATACTAACAAGCCGACAATGGACCGATCGGACGTTGGCCGAAAATTCACGGCCAACAATCGGTGCGTGTGTACGAGGCTTAAGATGTAATGTGACTTATTGAGGGTTGATTTATTAAAGAAAAACAGATCATTCACATTGCAAGGAAAGTTGCACTTTGCAAGAAAATTTTCTCCAGAGCTTAGAAAATGAGGTGAAGCTCTGCTAACTTCCATCACCCATTCATGTGAAAGCAAAAATGCTATTTTTTTTAATTTTCTTTGTACATGATTTTAAATATTTTGCAAAGTGAAATATCACCACATGTGCTAAGCTCTGGAGAAAATGTCTGTGCAAAGTGCAACTTCCTTTGCAATGTGAACAATGGGGTTGTTTTAGTGAAACAACCCCATTGCCTTAAAGGAAGCTGATACTGAAAAATTTGAAGATAAGTCAATACATTGCCATAACATACTTTGCATGGTGCACTGTTTTGTCCCTACCATGGAAAAGCCTGGTTGGTTGTGTTTGCGCTCTAGGCCAAAGGCTTACAGTTCTCACCTCAGTGAGCCTATGGGAACCCGTGGGCTGGCAAACACTTCTAAGAGTATGTCAATCTTATTTATTTTTGCTGTAAAAGAGCAAAATATATCCTTAACTACGCTGAATCCTCAGGAATGACAGTATTGTAATGGCCTTTGCTAAATTTTTCCATAAATAAACATGAGCTGAAAGACAGGGTTTCTTATTAGCATTGTTTACAAATCCTAACAAACAATAACTTTTTACCCATTCTGAAATCCTGTAAAGATTTTTTTTTAAACACATCATTATTGACATTAATTACAGCAATAGCAGTGAATCCAAGTTCAGTGTCACAGGGAAAAATGTCATGAGTTTGTGGCATAGGTGAGAAAAATAAGGTACTCTTCATGACCAATTCTTAATAAACACAAATATCAAACCTTTCACTTTTTTTTGCATCAGGAATGCACTGAGCAAAAGACAATAGATAACATTTTATTGCAGAAGGGAAAAATTCAATTACAATAAAATCATATTTAATTCAGAAGTGAATATCCTGAGCTGAATGCTGCATGGTTGAGGTTTTAGCAACCAGACCAGACTAGACCATTATTTTTTTTTCTCTACAAACAAGTGTAATAATTAAACACAGAACATATGCAAGTGTTTGATAATTCTGCCTGATATCCTTCTCCCATGCATTTGTTTTGCTTGTTATTTCTCCTAAAGATTGCCTATACATGATACATTTTTTTCATCATTTCCAAACATGTTTCTGTAATCTTCAAATTTGCTTTATTGTTCAGGGTCTCAAATGAAACCGTAGGCTGTTATAGTATTTGTTTTAGTTAGGTATACAAAATAAAGTAGGTTTACTGCTCAGCGGCAAGCTGTTTTCTTTTAGGTGGGTCCTGTTGTTTGTGTAATGCGTTTGACTCCTGCAGAAAAATTAATAAATGAAGTACAAATTAGTAAATAAATCAAGCAAAGGCATCTGGCTGTGTGGTATAAATGAATCTTGATGCACACTGGGCCTGATTTACTAATGTTGAGTTCATGCTGCCAGCATGAGTGAAGAGTATTTGTTGGGAAAACTAAGTTTGTTTTTGTACTTTACTGCACAGGCACATACAGTATGCAGGTGAATGTGATCGTGCTCAGTGGACAATCTTTGCGGTGTAAATTATTATGGAAGATTAGATACATAACAAAATGTTTGCAGCACCAAGTTTTTTTAACCACTTTCCCACGAACTGCCCAGCCGAGATGAGGGGCACCCGCGATTGCCACCGGGCACCCGTAATCACTCCCCTTGAAGAGAGAACAGTGGTCTGCTGTTGTAAACACAGCAGACTGTTGTTCTCTCTGCTATCAACACAGAGCTCCTGTGTTCCCCCTAGTTAGGAACACAGGTCTCTGTGTTGATTTCACAAGCCCACCCCTCCAAAGTTAGAAAACACCCCCCTAGGCTCACACATTACCCTTTGATTGCCCCTGGGTTAACCCCTTCCCTGCCAGTGTCATTACTATAGTAACAGTGCATATTTTTAGCACTGATTACTGTAGTAATGTCACATTCTGAACTGTCACATTTACTGTCACATAATGTCACATTCTGAGCTGAACCCAAAAGTGTAAAAAATGTGAGTTAAGGGTCCGATCTGTCCGCCGTAATGTCACAGTCCTGCTAAAAATCGCTGATCGCCGCCATTACTAGTAAAATAAATAAATAAATAAATAAAAACGACATAAATCTTTCCACTAGATTGTAGACACAATAACTTTTGCGCAAACCAATCAAAATACGCTTATTGGGATATTTTTTTTAGCAAAAATATGTAGCAGACTACAAATTGGCCTCAAATGATGAAAAAAATTGATTTTTTTTTATAAAAATGTGGGAATTTTATCTAACAGAAAGTAAAAAATATTGTCTTTTTTTGTTTATAGCGCAAAAATAAAAATCGCACAGGTAATCAAATACCACCAAAAGAAAGCTCTATTTGTGGGGGGGAAAAAGGACACAAATTTATTTAGGTACAGCATCGCAAGACCGCGCAGTTGTCTGTTAAAGTAACACAGTGTCGAATTGCAAAAAATGACCTGGTCATCAAGGGGGAAAATTTTCCGGTCCAGAAGTGGTTAAAACAAATGATCAAATAAAATAACGTTAAAAATGTTTTTATACTAATAATAACGATAATAAAATTTCTTACATTTTATCAATAAATTCAATACAAATCTGTCAATATTCTATATCTAAATATATATTAAACTGTTTATAAATTATATATAGTGATAATATTAAGTCAAGTATGCACCAGTAGTTTTTTTTTTTTTTGGGTTCAAGCCTGCAAGGCTGAACTTAAAAAAAAAACCTGACAAATCAGGAGGAGCTGCTGTACTAACTATCTGACATTAGTACAGTGATCTCCCCTGCTTTTCTGTTGTGTTCTGACAGAGGAAAGGCCCCCCCCCCCCAGAACACTCCGGTCAGCGCTTTCAGCCACTGGCCATTGGCATTGGTCGATCAGCAGACCTTTTTGGGTTATGCATCTTAAACAGAAGCCAGGCAAATGGCTGGCTTCTGTCGGACCGACCCCAATACACATGGGATGAATGTCGGCTGGTTTCTATTGAACCGGAGGATGCCATCCAATATTTGGCTCATGTGTACTAGGCTTAACCCTCACAAGCAATATAGCTGATAATTGTAATTTCTATAACTTTGAACACAATTCTTGTTGTCTAATCTAGAACCTTCGTTAATCACTTGTGTCTAGATTAGGGGACTCCGCTCAATATTGCATTATTATGGTGATCAATAAAAATCTGTTGATAAAGGACAGAGGTGTACAAGCAACATATGTGTAGCACCCTCCTAGGTAGGTGCTAGGAAAACCATAAGGGAGGCCTTGTCTGCTTATCAGAGGGACCTGATTGTTCAGCTAGGCTGTCATGTGTTTCCAGGTGTGCCTGTTGAGCTTGGGGAGTCTCCCCACTAATGAGGGCTCTTATTGGACAGTGGAGGAAACCTGACCAATAGTACACCAGGGTTTGTATCTATCTCAGAGGGCAGAATCTGCTGCAATGCATCCTGGGATGGGGTATAAGTCTGAGGGGGGCACATGACAGAGTGTCTTTGGTGGGAAGCAGAGTCCCAGGAGAAGGGTGACGGCTGTCCCTCCTTCTGTCAGCTTGAGGAAAGAGTCCTGGGCAGTCGGCCTAGAGGACGTAAGGTTGAGCTGAGCAGCAGAGAGGGATCCAGTGTGCTGAGGACCGAGTAGACCTGCTGGGCAGATGTTTCCAGGAGAGCAGTGTCATGAGTACTGTAAACTGCCCAGGGGTCTGCCTAGGATAGGGGACCACTCCAGAAGGGATCCGGGAGCCAGCTAACCAGTAGAGAAGGCTTAGAAAAGGGGGAGCCATTGTCTAAGCCCTGAAGATAAGTGTGTGAGAGAGGGTGCCGGTGCTGGTCCTGAAGCGTACAAGTGTTCAGCAGTGCAGCAGTAGCTACCTCAGCAAGGAGTGCCAAAGGGAGCTTCAAAAGGACTTTGGGTAACAAGGAGGTGATCAGAAGTCAGTTCAGTGTCAACAGGCAGCAGGCCAGCGTTAACCAGCGTTAACCGGCATTGACCGGCATCAAGCCAGCATCAAGTCAGCACCAACAGGCATTTTTGAGTTACAGATGATGCTGTGTTCACAGCGAAACGCGTATAGCCATTGGCCGAGAGGCAGCCACGTGACTTCAGGTCGGAAAGGAGAACGCTGAGGAGCGATACACCACCGCACCTAACATAGGCACTTACAGGCTTTATCATGTTGTATGTTTGTGAGTATTCTACTGTATTTTAACCTAATAAAATTCACAGTTTAAACGGTCCTCACTATGTCCAGCAATTCTTTATTTCATGAGGACACCTGAGAATACCGCTTAAAGAAGAAGGATCGCTTCCAACATAGTCCAAACAGCTTTGCAAGAAACAACAGCTCACTCCACTATAATCTGCTTTAAAAACACCACATAGTGGTAAGTAGATACCCTAAGGGGGAGACCCCGAAGTTGCAAGATCAAGCATCCTGCTTCTGTTACCGCAAAGAACTGTTTTATGGACTGTTTACACTCAGTTTGCATTTTTGGAGTTTTACATTGTAATATCTGCACTTTATATTTTAATTTTTATTTTTAATATTTTTGGTATTTTGCACAATAATTGCACCGAATAGCACTTTATTGATGGTTTACATGAATGGTTTAATCACCATTTTCTAAAAATTGTTTTATGAACACTTATTTATATATTTAAAATAGCAGCGCTGCAATCACTGACCCTCACTCATTCAAAGCACTAGCACTTTTATTGCAGCAGGCAGCTAATTTATAAACACTTAATAGGATAATACCACACATCCCATAAGCGCGAGGTCCACAGTCCCGATATTTTTGAGTTGTCCCCAGCAAATTGTGCATAGTTGAGCCAAAGGAGTATCCCACTCATCCCTTCTCCCATCCAAGTTCTCAATAAATATAGAAACCCAAAGATACTGGACTGGTCATTGTCTCAGTGCTCACAATTGGAGAACATGCTTAAATGTGTTGTTGATGTTAGCGGTAACCCAGGCAGACCCATATCCAGCACAATGGCTGGGAAATCTGCTACATATGTTTTGCTTTTTAAAGTGTAAACCCTAAGGCTTTTTCACACTTGCTTTCCGAACAGGTCTGCCTGTCAGTTTTCAGGCAGCATGATCAGAAGTTCCATGTAAGTTTATGGGCAGGTGGATGTAAATGGATGTGCTCCTGTTTACATCTGCTTATCCCCAAGTCTGTCCAGGTCTGGAAAAAAAAATCATTTAAAAGGACTGTGTCATTTTCCATTTTTCTGGACCTAAATGTGATGAATCAGAAGTAGCTTGATGTAAACAGATGCAAATTCATCTTCATCTTCATCTTTGGGCCATCAATAGATCAAGCACAAGTCTGGAAATTTCTGCTTTAAAAATGCAGAAAAATTTGAATTTTTGAATTGAATTCAAATGTGACATCCATCCTGTTCTGCCTCAGTTCAGCAGGGGATCTGTTCATGGATCCATTCCTGAAAAAGGAAATTTAAACAAGTGCAGATATACACCATCTATTCTGCCAGAATTCTTGTGAGTTGATAGTTTCCTGTGTTTTCTGCTTGTTATCTGTTTGTATTGTTTCCACCAGTTATTACTGTGGACTCCAGAACAACCCCCCCCCCATGTTATGGAAAAGAGGAGACGTTCTGTAGTCCTAATTCACTTCTTGTCCTAGGATCTCTTTCATACATATAGTGAGATGGTGAGTTAGTGTTATCATCCAAGTACAGGGAGTGTGTCATAGGCAGGATCACCAGGTGAAAATAAAAATGAGCCACCACATCTAACAACTAGTAAATTGCAATAAATGCATACATACACTTTAACCCTTTCACTTCAATGGTTATGCTACCTTTTTCTCTTCCAGGTACCATTTTATACATATACATTCACCACACTTCCCGACATCTATATTATCTCTTAAAGCAGACAACATGTAATCATTTAAGTATTTATGTTTTATTAAGAAGTTCTTTATTGATAATTTAATAACAGCAGCATATGTTGATTAACCACTTCAGCTCCAGAAGATTTACTCATAACCAGGCCACGTTTTGCAATATGGCACTGCCTCACTTTAAATGACAATTGCACAATCATGCAACATTTTACTAAAATAAAATGTATGTCATTTTTTACCCACAATAGAGCTTTCTTTTGTTTTGTTTTTTTGTGCTATAAACAAAAAACGACCAACAATTTAAAAAAAAAAAAAAAAAACATTTTTATTTTATTTTCTGCTCTAAAACATATTCAATATAAAATGTAAAAATAGAATTTATTCATTAATTTATGCCAACATCAGGGGCGATTAAAGATTGCTATTCTGCCAGTGTACAAAATGATCAGCAGGTGCCAGTGAACATTGGGTCCACGGGATTTTACACAGCTGGAGCAAGCTGCTGGTGGCGTGCACTTGCGCTGATACCCGGAAGTGCAGGATAACATATATATATATATATACACGATCCTGTGCAGCACAGCTCCCTGTGGCTGTAAATCTGCTATAGGGCGGTTGGCAAGTGGTTGGACACAGAGTACCCAAGGTGTAAGGCCCGTTCACATACAAGCGACGCTACTTCGCACCGCGACCTCCGAGGTCGCGGTGCGAGCAGCGCGCCGCGACCTCGGAGCAGCCGCCACGGACTTCATAACATTGAAGTCTATGGCGGTCGCCTCCAGGGCACCCCAAAGAACCTCCGGACCCTTTTTCTAAGTCGGAGCGACTTGTGTCGCTCCTATTAGAACGGGTCCGCAGCTTCCCTATGGGAGGCGACCTACGGCGACCTGTGAGGCGACCAGGTCGCCTCACAGGTCGCCTTAGTGTGAACGGGGACTTACAGATACAGCTTTACGAGCAGTAGCAGTACATAAATGCTCAAGCAACAATAAATAAACTATCCCAAGTAAAACAATGACAACAATGTGGATGTGAAAAGCAGAGAAATATGAGACTGCAACAAGTTATAATAGGGGATGAGAATTAAGTTATACCATTGCTTCAACTGCATTGAGGTAAAAATATCCTAAACCTTGAAATGCCAGACTCATGTACAGTAAGTGTGAAAATAAAGGAAGCAGGAGAGAGAAGGGACTAAAGGAGAAAAAGAGAAAATGGTTTAGGAATAGTTATATGTACAAATGGCTCCAAACAGACATGTGCAGTGTTTTTTTTATTTTTAATAAATCTGAAAAATACATTTTCCTATCTAGCTGTGGTACTAAAGCTCTGTAAAAATGTTTTACTTTATTTAAATAAGCTCATCGTCGACAGTATGGCAGTCTCACTGACTAGATGCCATTGATATAATACTACAAATCTATGGTTAGATCTGAAGAAGCCAATGCATCTTGCCCCATGTTTTGAAACAGAGTAACATTAATTTTAGGAAATATATGCAGCTTTTCCTCATTTTACATTGTCATTGACTGTTCCCTTAGTTTAATGAACACGACAAAGTTGTTGTCAATATTGAAATAAAACAATGATTATAATTAACTAAGGGTTAATAAAGAGTAAAGAGAAAATATTTGAATAAAAAAACTTGTAAAGTTGCTTTAATGTGTGTCACATGCAGATCAAAGATTACACCCTTGATCTACATGTGAATGAAATAGTAATTACATTATAACATATTTACTTAATGACACCTGTAAACAGTTTGCAAGTGTCAATTTACACAGAAGCTGCTGCATTTTGACAATCGCTCCTGATATGTGATATATAGCACATTGCACGCTTTCATTTTGAAAGTTGGGACATGCTAGTATTAAAAGCGATTGTAAAGCCTCCTTTTTTCTATAAAAACAACAAACATCATATACTTACCTGCTCTGTTGCAGTGGATTTGCACAGAGCAGCCCGGTTCCCTCTTTTGTGATCCTGGCCCCTCCCTCCTGTTCAGTGCCTCCACAGCAAGCAGCTTGCTATGGGGGCACCTGAACCAAGTCACAGCTCCCTGTGTCCATTCAGACACGGAGCCCCCCAACCCGGCCCTGCCCTCCCCCTATCCCCTGATTGGCTAGCTGACTTTGATTGACAAATCAAAAGGGGGGGGGGGCTGCTGCACACAGAAGGCTATTTATTTTACTGCATTAGGATAAAAAACCTTCTGACTTTACAACCCCTTTAAGGCGAGGAAGCGAAAGTGGTGGGTGGGGTAGATGAGCAGGGTATAAGCGATGGGCTCTAGAAACTTTTTTACTTTTTTGGGCATATATCCTGCCCCCAAGGTCTGCAAGTGGTTAGAAAGCTATAACAATTGCTAGTAGGAATCAGTGCCCAAAATCCTTTTTTTTTATATATATTTTCTTGTCTGGCAGGCTTTTGAATTTTGCTTACAAGTATGCTCATTATTTATATATAATACTTATGCTTTTAAGTAATTTTATTTAAAATGTAATGATCTTAGTAAGAAATAAACTAGTGACCATGAATTGTTCACTAAAAATACAGGGTAGAATTAGGATAATTTAACATTTTTTGTTCACTGACTCCTGATCCTGAAAAACTCTTTACAAAAACATGATAATAATATAGGAGATTTACATTTTCTGTCTCCTTTGTAATGGAGTGGAAAATTGGATAGATGTACAAAGCTTGTAAGGCTGGAACAAGCAGAACACTTGCCTAATTGAGAAAGAAACCTCTTTCATAGGACTGCAGTTTAAAAATTGTATCTTCAAACTATGCATTTAAAATGTTAGATATAGTAGAGTCATTACAAATAGTTATAATTTAACCAGTGTACTTCCATTTTTATTTAAGAAAACCCCACCATGTTTGTTGTGTGTTCCAATTCACAAAGCATAACTACAAAAAAAAAAATGTGTATATATATATATATATATATATATATATATATATATATATATATATTTTTTTTTTTTTCTTTTTTTTCCCTTTTGGTAATGTATCTGAGAAAAAGGTGACAGCAAGCATTTCTCTGCTAGCTCATCTATGGCTCAATAGCTAGGACTGGCTATTGCTAGGACTGGGCTAACATATGATGGGGAAGCCAAACTCCTAAAACTTTAATCTTTTGTTGAGACAGACAGTGATGAGATATCAGCCTCCAGATAGGCTGTATGTGTCAGCAATGAGTATCTAAAAAAGTTGCTGCAATTTTTTCATGTTTTACAAAAGGTTAAGTGAAAAGTATACTATACATATAGAACATCATAAATGGCCCATCAGAAGATATACGGTAATAGTAAGTGTTGTATTACACATGCCGTAATTGTAAAATCACAAATATGAATTTGGTAACACAGTATTGGGCCAAGAGCACATAAACAAATTTTGTGGACAAAACCATATCTGCAGGTGGAATATTAACCATTTCCCGCCCAGCCTATAGTCAAATGACGGCCAAGCTGTGGTTTTGTTATCCTGAGTGTAATGCCTCGTACACACGATTATCGGCCGACTAATGGTCCGACTTTTGTCCAGAGTGGTGTTTTGTTGGTTGGAATGTGCCTAGACTGCACACGAATTTTCTCGGCCAACAAAAATCTACTTCAGAAGTGATGTCATGTTCTGGTTTACTTTCTGTATGTTTTTTCTTCTCTGAGCAGGCCCAGTCTTGCTCATCAGATTTTTGTCTGCTGAAATCTGTACTGACTGACGGAAAATCGGCCGTTGTGTTGACAGCCAACAAAAATTTTATAGCCTGCACACCAGATTTTTTTCGGCCGAAAAGTCGGAGTCGGTTGTCGGAAGCATCATACTAACAAGCCGAAAATCGGCCGATCGGACGTTGGCCAAAAATTCACGGCCAATTATTGACGCGTGTGTAAGGGGCTTAAGTCATTTGATGTTCTCTCCGAAAGCGACAATCTCAGGGCCACAATCTTGTGGCCAATGTGTACAACTGTGTTGCTAGCTGTGATTGGTCAATATGATCACATGGTACAGACAGGGCCAATCACAGCCCATCTGTACCATGTGATTAGCTTTGACAAAGCACAGCTAATCACAACAAAGCAGACTTAATGAATCAGTTTCATACAGTAAAATACCTGCTTATAGAAATGTAATGCACTGCAATAGGCAAACATGGTGTAAAAAAAAATTTAAAAAATTCTGATCACTTCCCCAAAGTAGAACAACGTTATTGCCCTGGCCACAGTGTGTTTAAAAAAAAGAAAAAATATGTCATAAAAAAAAAGTCAAACTTTCACCAGTCCGTGTCCCTGATCACTGCCACACCAGTTATATTATGACGTTGTATTGCACTGGTGACAGTATGTAAAAAAAATATATAGATAGATAGACAGATAGACAGACAGACAGACAGACAGACAGACAGACAGACAGACAGACAGACAGATAGACAGATAGACAGATAGACAGATAGACAGATAGACAGATAGACAGATAGACAGATAGATAGATAGATAGATAGACAGATAGATAGATAGATAGATAGATAGATAGATAGATAGATAGATAGATAGATAGATAGATAGATAGATAGATAGATAGATAGATAGATAGATAGATAGATAGATAGATAGATAGATAGATAGATAGATAGATAGATAGATAGATAGATAGATAGATAGATAGATAGATAGATAGATAGATAGATAGATAGATAGATAGATAGATAGATAGATAGATAGATAGATTTGTGATTTTTTTTATTTTTCAAAATGTTCAGTCTTTTTTGTTTCTTTAGCCAAAAATAAAAACCCATTGTTGAATAAATACCACCAAAAGAAAGATATATTTCTGTAAACAAAATGATAAAAATGTAGTTTGGGTAAAGTGTTGCATGATTGTACAATTGTCATTCAAAATGCAACAGTGCTGAAAGTTTAAAATCGGCCTAGGTAAGGGGGTAATCGTGCCCAGTAATAAAGTGGTTAAGGAAGTATTTATTCTACAATAAACAATACATAATTATTCACATAAAAATTATACTTTCAGAAAGTGCATGGTGGGAGCTAGGTCAAAACACCATGTAAACCCCATGTAAATCACATGGACACATCACCACTAGGGTTGAGCGGACACCTAGATGTCCGTGTTCGACGGGTTCGGCCGAACTTTAAAAAAAAGTCCGGGTCCGTGTCCCGGACTTTTACCGAACTTTTCCCGGACACCGAACCCCATTGAAGTCAATGGGGACCCGAACTTTAAGGCACTAAAATGGCTCTAAAACACCAAAGGAAAGGGCTAGAGTGCTGCAAATGGCAGCAAAACGTAATTAAGAGCATGGCAAGTGCTCTGCAAACAAATGTGGATAGGGAAATAACTTAAAACAACAAAAAAAAACAGAAAAATAAAACAATGTTCTTCTTCATCTCTGAAGGACGAGGCCCATATGGAGTAGGAGGGAGGTTGAGGTGGTGGTGGATGTGGCGGTGACATAGGCGTGCGCACAGGGTGTGCTGGGTGTGCCTGGGCACACCCTAATCACCTAGGGCACATAGCATTGCCAGTGAGGAGATGGGAAAGATCTCCCTGGGACCTGCTCTGCTCTATTTCTCCTTGCCTACAGGTACATGGCCCCGATACATTACTCTCCCTGCTGGCAAACACATGCATGTGTATTTCAACTTTGGGGTGCACACCTTAATGCAATAGGCTGCGCACACCTATGGGCGGTGTAGGTGGAAGCGGCGGTGGAGGAGGACCAGGGCCGGATTAACAGCATCATGGGCTTGGTGCTGAGGATTTTGAAGGGCCTTAAGGGCCGTGCCTTGCCATGCACCCAGAGGAGGAAGGGTGCAGCCATGCATGCCTAATTCAACATGGGATGCTGTCTCTGAAGCCCATAAACACATCCATGCATCGCCAACTGTCCCTCCTTGTCCGGCCTTCACGCTGTGTGGGGAGGTTCTGAGGGTGCTGCCTGGGGAAGCGAGCATAGAAGCCAGACTTCTGTGTTTACAAGTGACAGAAGAGCGGTAACAGTGAATATGGCCAACCCGGGGCCTATATAAAAGGTAGGGGCCTGGAGCTGCAGCTCCAATAGCCCCTACATTAATCTGGCCCTGAGGAGGAGGACGAGGTAGCCAACACTGCTTCTTTTCAAAAATTTTAAATGAGGGTACACCCCAAAAGAGTGAGAAAGAGCAAAAATGGAACAATGGGTGGGTAAGGTCGGTATCCATTGCTATTCTGCATAAGGTACGGAAAAGTCCCGTGGGATCCATGCCTGGTTCATTTTAATGAACGTGAGCTTGTCCACATTGTCTCTGGACAGGCGGCTGCGCTTGTCTGTTATAACGCCCCCAGCCGTGCTAAATACCCGTTCAGATAATACACTGGCTGCAGGGCACGCCAGCACCTCCAAGGCGTAAAGGGCAAGCTCAGGCCATGTGCCCAATTTGGAGACCCAGAAGTTGAAGGGGGCAGACCCGTCATTCACTACATGTAGGCGTGTGCACACATACTGCTCCACCATGTTGGTAAAATGCTGCCTCCTGCTAAGACGTTCCATCTGAGCTGCTGGTGCTGCTGTTTGTTGTGGCGTGCTGACAAAGCTTTTCCACATTTCGGCCATGCTAACCCTGCCTTCTGAGGTGCTGGCGGTGCCCTGGTTGCGTTGGCGACCTCCTCCTCCTCCTCCTCTGCCTTGTGCTTCCACTGTGGCCCCGCTGTCAGATGGGAATGCCAGCAGCATGGCGTCTACCAGCGTGCGCTTGTACTCGCGCATCTTGCGATCGCGCTCCAGTGAGTGAATTAAGGACGGTACGTTGTCCTTGTAACGGGGATCCAGCAGCGTGGCCACCCAGTAATCAGCACAAGTTAGAATGTGGGCAACTCGGCGGTCGTTGTGGAGACACTGCAGCATGTAATCGCTCATGTGTGCCAGGCTGCCCAGAGGCAACGAAAGGCTGTCCTCTGTGGGAGGTGTATCGTCCGTGTCCTCTGTATCCCCCCAGCCACGCACCAGTGATGGCCATGAGCTGGCCTGGGTGCCACCCTGCTGTGAACATGGTTCCATCTCCTCCTCCAGCTCCTCCTCCTCCTCATCCTCCTCATCCTCCAGAACTGTGCCCCTGCTGGACAATTGCGTCCCTGGCGTTTGCGTGTGCAGGAACCCACCCTCGGAGCCCCTTGCGAATGACTGCCCTGAAAGCCTTGGAAATGTTACCTCTTCATCCTCCTCCTCCTCCTCATCCTGTGCCACATCCTCTTCCATCATCGCCCGAATTGTTTTTTCAAGGAGGCATAGAAGTGGGATAGTTAAGCTGAGAACGGCGTCATTGCCACTGGCCATGTTGGTGGAGTACTCAAAACAGCGCAACAAGGCACACAGGTCTCGCATGGAGGCCCAGTTAAATTAAATAGCGGAATAGAAAATATGATCCAAAAAAAGTGTATGTATATCACACGTACACAACCACACTGGGCCCCAATTACTATTGTTTGTACCCCTAAAAGGCTAGATGAGGAGTAGGGGGAGTATGGAACAGGCAGCACCCTCAAACCTTCAGAAGTATGAGATGAACCCCAACAACTTGGAAAGGTGGATCTCTCTCACACGTACCAACACAGACTATCCCCCAATTTAACTGATCCCCAAAGGTTTTTGATTAAATAGCGGAATAGAAAATATGATCCAAAAAAAGTGTATGTATATCACACGTACACAACCACACTAGGCCCCAATTACTATTGTTTGTACCCCTAAAAGGCTAGATGAGGAGTAGGGGGGGTATGGAACAGGCAGCACCCTCAAACCTTCAGAAGTATGAGATGAACCCCAACAACTTGGAAAGGTGGATCTCTCTCACACGTACCAACACAGACTATCCCCCAATTTAACTGATCCCCAAAGGTTTTTGATTAAATAGCGGAATAGAAAATATGATCCAAAAAAAGTGTATGTATATCACACGTACACAACCACACTGGGCCCCAATTACTATTGTTTGTACCCCTAAAAGGCTAGATGAGGAGTAGGGGGAGTATGGAACAGGCAGCACCCTCAAACCTTCAGAAGTATGAGATGAACCCCAACAACTTGGAAAGGTGGATCTCTCTCACACGTACCAACACAGACTATCCCCCAATTTAACTGATCCCCAAAGGTTTTTGATTAAATAGCGGAATAGAAAATATGATCCAAAAAAAGTGTATGTATATCACACGTACACAACCACACTGGGCCCCAATTACTATTGTTTGTACCCCTAAAAGGCTAGATGAGGAGTAGGGGGAGTATGGAACAGGCAGCACCCTCAAACCTTCAGAAGTATGAGATGAACCCCAACAACTTGGAAAGGTGGATCTCTCTCACACGTACCAACACAGACTATCCCCCAATTTAACTGATCCCCAAAGGTTTTTGATTAAATAGCGGAATAGAAAATATGATCCAAAAAAAGTGTATGTATATCACACGTACACAACCACACTAGGCCCCAATTACTATTGTTTGTACCCCTAAAAGGCTAGATGAGGAGTAGGGGGGGTATGGAACAGGCAGCACCCTCAAACCTTCAGAAGTATGAGATGAACCCCAACAACTTGGAAAGGTGGATCTCTCTCACACGTACCAACACAGACTATCCCCCAATTTAACTGATCCCCAAAGGTTTTTGATTAAATAGCGGAATAGAAAATATGATCCAAAAAAAGTGTATGTATATCACACGTACACAACCACACTGGGCCCCAATTACTATTGTTTGTACCCCTAAAAGGCTAGATGAGGAGTAGGGGGAGTATGGAACAGGCAGCACCCTCAAACCTTCAGAAGTATGAGATGAACCCCAACAACTTGGAAAGGTGGATCTCTCTCACACGTACCAACACAGACTATTCCCCAATTTAACTGATCCCCAAAGGTTTTTGATTAAATAGCGGAATAGAAAATATGATCCAAAAAAAGTGTATGTATATCACACGTACACAACCACACTAGGCCCCAATTACTATTGTTTGTACCCCTAAAAGGCTAGATGAGGAGTAGGGGGGGTATGGAACAGGCAGCACCCTCAAACCTTCAGAAGTATGAGATGAACCCCAACAACTTGGAAAGGTGGATCTCTCTCACACGTACCAACACAGACTATCCCCCAATTTAACTGATCCCCAAAGGTTTTTGATTAAATAGCGGAATAGAAAATATGATCCAAAAAAAGTGTATGTATATCACACGTACACAACCACACTGGGCCCCAATTACTATTGTTTGTACCCCTAAAAGGCTAGATGAGGAGTAGGGGGAGTATGGAACAGGCAGCACCCTCAAACCTTCAGAAGTATGAGATGAACCCCAACAACTTGGAAAGGTGGATCTCTCTCACACGTACCAACACAGACTATCCCCCAATTTAACTGATCCCCAAAGGTTTTTGATTAAATAGCGGAATAGAAAATATGATCCAAAAAAAGTGTATGTATATCACACGTACACAACCACACTGGGCCCCAATTACTATTGTTTGTACCCCTAAAAGGCTAGATGAGGAGTAGGGGGAGTATGGAACAGGCAGCACCCTCAAACCTTCAGAAGTATGAGATGAACCCCAACAACTTGGAAAGGTGGATCTCTCTCACACGTACCAACACAGACTATCCCCCAATTTAACTGATCCCCAAAGGTTTTTGATTAAATAGCGGAATAGAAAATATGATCCAAAAAAAGTGTATGTATATCACACGTACACAACCACACTAGGCCCCAATTACTATTGTTTGTACCCCTAAAAGGCTAGATGAGGAGTAGGGGGAGTATGGAACAGGCAGCACCCTCAAACCTTCAGAAGTATGAGATGAACCCCAACAACTTGGAAAGGTGGATCTCTCTCACACGTACCAACACAGACTATCCCCCAATTTAACTGATCCCCAAAGGTTTTTGATTAAATAGCGGAATAGAAAATATGATCCAAAAAAAGTGTATGTATATCACACGTACACAACCACACTGGGCCCCAATTACTATTGTTTGTACCCCTAAAAGGCTAGATGAGGAGTAGGGGGAGTATGGAACAGGCAGCACCCTCAAACCTTCAGAAGTATGAGATGAACCCCAACAACTTGGAAAGGTGGATCTCTCTCACACGTACCAACACAGACTATCCCCCAATTTAACTGATCCCCAAAGGTTTTTGATTAAATAGCGGAATAGAAAATATGATCCAAAAAAAGTGTATGTATATCACACGTACACAACCACACTAGGCCCCAATTACTATTGTTTGTACCCCTAAAAGGCTAGATGAGGAGTAGGGGGAGTATGGAACAGGCAGCACCCTCAAACCTTCAGAAGTATGAGATGAACCCCAACAACTTGGAAAGGTGGATCTCTCTCACACGTACCAACACAGACTATCCCCCAATTTAACTGATCCCCAAAGGTTTTTGATTAAATAGCGGAATAGAAAATATGATCCAAAAAAAGTGTATGTATATCACACGTACACAACCACACTAGGCCCCAATTACTATTGTTTGTACCCCTAAAAGGCTAGATGAGGAGTAGGGGGGGTATGGAACAGGCAGCACCCTCAAACCTTCAGAAGTATGAGATGAACCCCAACAACTTGGAAAGGTGGATCTCTCTCACACGTACCAACACAGACTATCCCCCAATTTAACTGATCCCCAAAGGTTTTTGATTAAATAGCGGAATAGAAAATATGATCCAAAAAAACTGTATGTATATCACACGTACACAACCACACTAGGCCCCAATTACTATTGTTTGTACCCCTAAAAGGCTAGATGAGGAGTAGGGGGGGTATGGAACAGGCAGCACCCTCAAACCTTCAGAAGTATGAGATGAACCCCAACAACTTGGAAAGGTGGATCTCTCTCACACGTACCAACACAGACTATCCCCCAATTTAACTGATCCCCAAAGGTTTTTGATTAAATAGCGGAATAGAAAATATGATCCAAAAAAAGTGTATGTATATCACACGTACACAACCACACTAGGCCCCAATGACTATTGTTTGTACCCCTAAAAGGCTAGATGAGGAGTAGGGGGGGTATGGAACAGGCAGCACCCTCAAACCTTCAGAAGTATGAGATGAACCCCAACAACTTGGAAAGGTGGATCTCTCTCACACGTACCAACACAGACTATCCCCCAATTTAACTGATCCCCAAAGGTTTTTGATTAAATAGCGGAATAGAAAATATGATCCAAAAAAAGTGTATGTATATCACACGTACACAACCACACTAGGCCCCAATGACTATTGTTTGTACCCCTAAAAGGCTAGATGAGGAGTAGGGGGGGTATGGAACAGGCAGCACCCTCAAACCTTCAGAAGTATGAGATGAACCCCAACAACTTGGAAAGGTGGATCTCTCTCACACGTACCAACACAGACTATCCCCCAATTTAACTGATCCCCAAAGGTTTTTGATTAAATAGCGGAATAGAAAATATGATCCAAAAAAAGTGTATGTATATCACACGTACACAACCACACTAGGCCCCAATTACTATTGTTTGTACCCCTAAAAGGCTAGATGAGGAGTAGGGGGGGTATGGAACAGGCAGCACCCTCAAACCTTCAGAAGTATGAGATGAACCCCAACAACTTGGAAAGGTGGATCTCTCTCACACGTACCAACACAGACTATCCCCCAATTTAACTGATCCCCAAAGGTTTTTGATTAAATAGCGGAATAGAAAATATGATCCAAAAAAAGTGTATGTATATCACACGTACACAACCACACTAGGCCCCAATTACTATTGTTTGTACCCCTAAAAGGCTAGGAGTAGGGGGAGTATGGAACAGGCAGCACCCTCAAACCTTCAGAAGTATGAGATGAACCCCAACAACTTGGAAAGGTGGATCTCTCTCACACGTACCAACACAGACTATCCCCCAATTTAACTGATCCCCAAAGGTTTTTGATTAAATAGCGGAATAGAAAATATGATCCAAAAAAAGTGTATGTATATCACACGTACACAACCACACTAGGCCCCAATTACTATTGTTTGTACCCCTAAAAGGCTAGATGAGGAGTAGGGGGAGTATGGAACAGGCAGCACCCTCAAATCTTCAGAAGTATGAGATTGTGTTCACTGTACCCCACAAAGATTGAGTTCACTGCACCCCACAATGATTGTGTTCACTGCACCCCACAAAGATTGTGTTCACTGCACCTCACAAAGATTGTGTTCACTGTACCCCCCAAAGATTGTGTTCACTGCACCCCACAAAGATTCTGTTCACTGTACCCCACAAAGATTGTGTTCACTGCACCCTAAAAGGATGTTGTTCACTGCACCCCACAAAGATTGTGTTCACTGCACCCTAAAAGGATGTTGTTCACTGCACCCCAAAAAGATTGTGTTCACTGTACCCCCCCAAAGATTGTGTTCACTGCACCCCACAAAGATTGTGTTCACTGCACCCCAAAAAGATTGTGTTCACTGTACCCCCCAAAGATTGTGTTCACTGCACCCCAAAAAGATTGTGTTCACTGTACCCCCCAAAGATTGTGTTCACTGCACCCCACAAAGATTCTGTTCACTGTACCCCACAAAGATTGTGTTCACTGCACCCCAAAAAGATTGTGTTCACTGTACCCCCCCAAAGATTGTGTTCACTGCACCCCACAAAGATTCTGTTCACTGCACCCCACAAAGGATTTTGTTCACTGCACCCCAAAAAGATTGTGTTCACTGCACCCCAAAAAGGATTTTGATCACTGCACCCCAAAAAGGATGTTGTTCACTGCACCCCAAAAATGATTTTGTTCACTGCACCCCAAAAAGATTGTGTTCACTGCACCCCACAAAGATTGTGTTCACTGCACCCCAAAAAGATTGTGTTCACTGTACCCCCCAAAGATTGTGTTCACTGCACCCCACAAAGATTCTGTTCACTGTACCCCACAAAGATTGTGTTCACTGCACCCCAAAAAGATTGTGTTCACTGCACCCCAAAAAGGATGTTGTTCACTGCACCCCAAAAGGATGTTGTTCACTCCACCCCAAAAAGATTGTGTTCACTGCACCCCACAAAGATTGTGTTCACTGCACCCCAAAAAGATTGTGTTCACTGCACCCCAAAAATGATTTTGTTCACTGCACCCCAAAAAGGATTTTGTTCACTGCACCCCAAAAAGGATGTTGTTCACTCCACCCCAAAAAGATTGTGTTCACTGCACCCCAAAAAGGATTTTGTTCACTGCACCCCACAAAGGATTTTGTTCACTGCACCCCAAAAAGATTGTGTTCACTGCACCCCAAAAAGGATGTTGTTCACTGCACCCCAAAAAGATTGTGTTCACTGCACCCCAAAAAGGATGTTGTTCACTGCACCCCAAAAAGGATTTTGTTCACTGCACCCCAAAAAGATTGTGTTCACTGCACCCCACAAAGGATTTTGTTCACTGCACCCCACAAAGATTGTGTTCACTGCACACCAAAAAGGATTGTGTTCACTGCACCCCAAAAAGATTTTGTTCACTGCACCCCAAAAAGATTGTGTTCACTGCAGCCCAAAAAGATTGTGTTCACTGCAGCCCAAAAAGATTGTGTTCACTGCAGCCCAAAAAGATTGTGTTCACTGCAGCCCAAAAAGATTGTGTTCACTGCAGCTCACACACAGAAAAATGGATGTGGATCACTGACACCTGCCTATCTCCAATCCCACACCACACAGCAATATCGATTGTAGTTTGTAGAACACAGTTTCCCTAAAATTCAGCAGACTCTGTCCCTAACAGGATTGAGAAGAGATCGTAGATCAGGATTGAGTGCAGATTCACCCCACCCCCCACACAGCAATATCGATTGTAGTTTGTAGAAGACACTGACCCTATAATTCAGCAGACTCTATCCCTAAAATGCCTACAACTCGCCCTGCCTAAACACTCCGACCTGTCCCTCAATTCTATCCGGACACAAATGGTTTTTTCCTGCCTATCTTTCCCTAATCAGCAGCCAGCACATTGATGTGTGCTCTGTCCCTTAGCTAAGCAGCAGAATGACGCTGCTGCGGCGGCTGCCTCGAACTTATAAAGACTTGGTCACATGCTTCAGACGGCCAATCACAGCTACTAAGACATTTGCAGGCATGGCTGGGATGGCTTAAGGCACACCAGTTAAACGATTGTTGATTGGCTGTTGAAAGCCCGCCATGAAAAGAGCGCCAAAGCATGCAAAACCCGGAAATAAAACGACCGAACACGGATTTTTACCCGAACATACAGTAAAGTGTCCGTGTCCGTGTTCGGGTAAAAAAAATCCAATTATTCGGTACGAACACGAATAATACAGTCCGTGTTCGCTCAACACTAATCACCACCCATATTCAACAGCCATGTCCACCAATACACATTGCTTACCTTACAAACATGAGGAGTAAGCTTGTATTGGATTGTGAATAATAACTATTGCTTATAATGTTATATTGTTATTACAATCTGCATGTTAAAAAAAGAAAGTGTATGCTGTGACCATAGATCTCTTTTATTGCATTTTAGCTCTATACAATGCTAAAAAAACTGGAGTTGATTTACTAAAACTGGTGCAGCTGTGCATTGTAGCCAATAAGCTCCTAATTTCAGATTGTTCAATTAAGCTTTAAAAATAAAAACTAGAAGCTGATTAGTTTCTATGCAGAGCTGCACCAGATTTTGCACTCTCCAGTTTCCACTGGAGTTACCATTATTTATTTTTTTTAATGATACTATATTTTGACAAATTTTAACATTTACTATTTAGGTGCACTTGCTACCTGATTAAGATTTGCACACTAAAGTGGAAGGCTTACATTTCTAACCCTTAGTGAGTGTTACCAAGGTGGGGGGAGGATCCAGATATAGATGTATTCTATCATGCGTAGAAGTTTTTTGTCACAGGTCTGCTACATGTCTCCATGATGATGGCACGGGGGTGAGGCATAACATGTTGGGGACATGGCCTGGATGAATCGAGCTGAGCAAGGTGTGTGGTGGCTGGGCTATCTCTTCCTACTTCTGCAAGGTAATAAGGTGGTATCCATCTATTAACCACTTGCTGACCACTTACCGCATATATACTGCAGTAGTGTGGCTCTCCCAGGCAAACCAACTTAGGTATACATCGGTCACCTGGTGGCAGCTAGGGGGCGAGTGCGCGCCGCTGGCAGCACGCTCCTGCTGCCGATCATCAGTGGGGAAGCTGATGCAGCATGCAGGTAGCTCCGATTGCGGCCTGACCCCTGTGAACGTTCCCCGCTGAGAGATAAAACACAGCCAACCGTCCTTCCCCCTGGGGTGATCATAGAGCCCATGTGATCCAGCTATATAGGATCACATGTCTCTATGGTTATTTCAGAAGCCACACACCCCCCTTAGAATCACTCCCCTAGGCTCATATTTAACCCCTTGATCACCCACATGGTTAACCCCTTCAATGCCAATGGCATTATTAGAGTAACAGTGCATATTTTTAGCACTGATTACTGTAGTAATGTCACTGGTCCCCCCAAAAGTGTCAAAAATGTCAGGTACGGGTCTGATCTGTCCACCGCAATTTCGCAGTCCTGCAAAAAATCACAGATCACTGTCATTACTAGTGGAAAAAAACAATAAAAATTACATAAATCTTTCCCGTAGTTAGTAGACGTGATAACTTTTGCGCAAACCAATCAAAATATACTTATTGCAATTTTTTTTTGCCAAAAATATGTAGCAGAAAACAAGTTGGCCTAAAATGTTAAAAAATTTAGATTTTTACTTTTTTTTTTTTTTGGGGGGGGGGGGGGGAATTTCATATAGCAGAATGTGAAAAATATTGTTTTTTTTTTCAAAATTGTCGCTCTTTTTTAGTTTATAGCGCAAAAAAATAAAAATCGCACAGGTGATCAAATACTACCAAAATAAAGCTCTATTTGTGGAGGAAAAAATAATGTAAATTGATGAGTGCCGAATCGCAAAATAGGACCTGGTCAGGAAGGGGGCAAATCCTTCAGGTCTTAAAGTGGTTAATACTAATGCAAACATTCCTGAATGGACTGATCCCTTAGCTGATTGCGTCAAATTCAGTTTTAGTATTAATGTCATTTAGTAGCACCAAAGAAAGCTGAACAGGATTAGCTGAGCCTTTCCTTTCTCAGGCAAAAAACCATTGTGTATTACCATTCACTACTGACTTTTTTATTGCATATCTCACTTGACAATGGGTAGACAAAAGTGTATTATATTATTGAATAAAAAGGCAAGTAGCAAGGTCTGCTTAGATATCAAAAATAAACATTATTGGGACAGGGTTGGGAGAATTATGACTACTCTGCTGCTTGTTATGTCTGTGGTACAAAAATGTTGAACACCTAAAAATGTACAGTGACCGGTCTCTAAGTATTCTGTAATTTTATAGTTCAACAATAAATTTGTGTGTTTCCATCTATACATATTAGTCACAGTGACTCCATCTATACATATTAGTCACAGCGCCAAATTATTTTTTGGCAGTGTCCTGAAGCAGTGAGTTTGTATGCTAGTAAATTATATATATATATATATATATATATATATATATATATATATTGCATATATGAAAGGAGCCTTAGAATGCATGCATGCATGCTCATAGGTTGCAATGGCATGTAACTTGCCTCTTTCACTCATCTCCATAAGGTTTGCAGTTACAGCTGCTCACTGAAGCACAGGTGCAGAAAGGGAAAGTGAGAGCCAGATGGTGAAGAGTGAGTCTGTTATATATTTAAGGTCTGTTTTTTGGTATAATAGATAGGAGGGAGGGGAGGGGAGGAAACCATTAAGAGATTTTTTTTATTAAATATTTTTTTAAATAAAAAAATAATGTAAGAAATTAAATTTCTTCATCAATTTAGGCCAATAAGTATTCTGCTACATATTTTTGGTAAAATCCCAATAAGCATATATATATATATATTTTTTTTTGATTGGTTTGCGTAAAAGTTATAGCGTCTACAAACTATGGGATATTTTTTTTGGCATTTTTATTTACTTTTTTTTTTTACTGGTAATGGTAGTGATCAGCGATTTTTAGTGGGACTGCGGATTGTGGCGGACAAATCAGACAACTAATTGACACTTTCTTGGGGACCAGTGATATTATTACAGTGATCAGTGCTAAAAATATGCACTGTTACTGTACTAATGACACTGGCAGGGACGGGGTTAACATCAGGGATGATTAAAGGGTTAAATGTGTATCTAGGGGGTGCTTGCTAACTGTGGGGGGATTGCTCTGACTGAGGGAAGACAGAGATCCATGTTCCTGCTTAGCAGGAGCACAACATCTCTATCTTCTCCCCTATTAGGATGACGATCTGCCTTGTTTACATAGGTAGACCACCGTTCTGCCTCTCTTGGGAACAATCGTGGGTGGCCGGCTGACATCGGCTGATTGGCTCCCCCTCTGTCCAATCAGTGCATGATCGTGCTTCCGGAAGCAATTGCATGCTACTACATGAAATGACGTACAGGTATGTGATTTTGTGCAATAGAACCACTTTGCCGCAGTAAATGTACATTAGGCAAGTGGTTAACTAAAATGAAACGTAGTTAATGGAATGAGCCTGGGTTTGCTTCAATCGCTCAATCATGTAAAGAAGTTCCTGTATTTGTTTTTATCTGTACATGATTGGAAGCTTGAGATAACCAATTCACTTTATAACTCTCCCTCAAGGTGTTAAAACCTTTAAGGAATGAAGACAGCTAATTTCTGGCATAATGTGGAGCAAAGATTCCCTACCTATGCTGTGGTAGTTTAAACCATCCAATTATTATTGGCCTTAGGGTAAGGTTTCTCTAAAGCTTCTCTGCCTCTCTTTTATGTTGAAAATGTTACTTCCCTATATGTGTAAATATATGTATAAATATGATGTGTAAGTAAGAGCTTGTCTATTATTATTTATTAGTTACCTAAACAGCACCAACAATGTATGCAGTGCTTTACATAAAAAAAAACTACATTCATATCAGTTTCTTCCTTCATTTTAAGGTCCCATACACATACATACAGTACATACACATACTAGGGCCAATTTAGACAGGATTTAATTCAAAGACATTCTGGTAAGTTGAGTGTGGGAGGAAACCCACTCAGGCACAGGGAGAACATGTAAATGCCAGGCAGATAATGCCATAGTTGGGATTCAGACCAATGACCATAGTACTACCAGTCAGAAGTGCTAATCACTTAGTCATTGTGCTGTCCCACACAAATTATATTGTCTTCTCTACTGGGCCTATACTGTAATAAACATACTATTATTTTATTTTTTAACAAAGACAATCATCAGAAATGTATACATTTATTACTTGATTCACATATAACAGAATTGTAAAACATTATTGTTTCTTGTGTATAGATGCATGAAAGAGCTCGTTGTCTATTGTGTAAAACTGTATATAGACAAATAACGGATTGTTAAATATTACTACGCTGGATTTGTTACTTTTTTGATATACATATTAAAAAGGAATTCAACAGTGTCAGAAATGTTACTTTTTCAATGTCATGAGAGAAATAAATTATTCTGTTATCTGCCCCTGGCTACTTAAACAGTGAGGGTACTAAAGGATTAATTTCTCAGTGGGTTTCTCATATTTTCTTAGTTGATATTCAGCTAAGTATAGAAAGAAGAGCAGGTCACTAGGGAACCCAAACACCTTGTAAGGACCTAAAAGCTTCAATTCCATCACTTTAGGAATTATTTCATGCAGCATTAGAAATTATAATGTGCTACTTCTTTAGCTCAACCACAAAATATCTTCAGGCCTATTAGTATATGTGGTTTAATTTTAGCATTCTGCTTGCATCTGACATTTAGCTGGATTCATTAACAAGTCCTTTTGTTAACCTTTAGATATAATTTTCATTACTAAGGAGATATTTGTGTGTAACTATTGTAATCACAAATGTTATTTATTGCCAACATCTATTTTCCAATGCAGAGCACTAAGACTTACACATGAGCATTGAGAACTCATTGTACTATGGTCATGTCTGGTTTGTGGGTTCAAATGAACATGGAAAAAAAAACTGTGCACCTAGCTAAATTAAACTCATAACTGATCTTGTAAAGTGTACTGTGAGAACCAGCTTAAAATGGTAGAGCATTAAGGACACAGCTACTTGCCAAATTATCCTTTTCAGGGCTATCCAGCCCATTTTTTTTCAAAGAAAGGTCGGTTTTGGACACAACACAGGTTACCCTCCCAGGGTTTTTAGCATTCGTTCCCCAATGCAACTCAAAACAGTTTATTCAACCTCCTGGCCTACTGTAGCAGTGCTGCTTGTATGACCTTCAGGCTTAGGGCCTGCCTGGTTCTCTGTAGACTTCATCGGCACTGTGCACACACAAGCACACCTCTGGCTGCTCTCTTGCAGTCACACAGACTCCTGGGAAGAGTGTAGCCTTGAACACTAGTCTGCACTCATATCATAGGGGCTGGGCATAGCTTAACAATCAGTTGGTGCTGGTCACTACCAAAATGTAGGTCCAAAGTTGAAAGTTTCAACCCACCCAATACTCTACAAACCCTATGTGCTTCAGGACCCTGACTATGTTTTACTGAGTGTCAACCTGCATGGGTCAAAAGGTAATATTACCATTTTATCTTGTGACCACATACAGCCTTGCCTCAGTGTACATATTGCTAAAAGTATGTATTGCAGTGTACATTGAACAAAAAGAGAATGCTGTTTATGTGGCTTAAATAAATGTAAGAAAGATTTCAGTATATGTAAACCTAACTACATTATTAATCTTATTCCTTTTAACATATTCCTGTATATTCAAAAGTCATTTTCTGTATTTTTAAATCTGCAGATTTCATTACATTAATACCTGGTGATTCAGCCATAAAGGTTTTTGTTTAGCCAATTCAATTTATAGGATGGTAATGCTCTGTCACTGTCTTCCAACTGTTTCCCTGCATTATTACCCTGTGTCTTAGAAGCCTAAGAGTAGCTATTTTATTACAAATTAAGTAGGTATGATCCACTTGTATCACCATCAGGAAACCTACTCTGAGAAATGACATGCAGACATTACCAGCTCCATTAAAATGCAACTAAGGATGAAAAAATACAAAAACAAGTATTTTAATAGCAAGGGAGGTATTTTTGTGTAAAATATTTTAGCAAATAAAATTATACTGTATATACTTTTGGTTTACATCTACTTGAAGAAATGTGTTTGTTAAGATGCTACCCTCTTATATGAAATTACATGCCCCCTCACACCCACAAGCATTGTTCACTTTGATTTTCGCAGTGTAAATCATTATTTTTCACCATTAAAATAATGAAATTGTATAAGACAATAACATTATTTCTGAATAAATGATGCATGCCCATTAAGTATAATATACAGTTGGGTTGATTAGTAAATTAAATGAGAATCTTCATCACATTGTGTGATCATTCTCTGTAATTATATCACATAAAAAGCATCTGCTCATAAATGGGTATGAAAAGTAAACAGGAACTTGCTTTTCACATAATTACATTTTCAACTTAACTTAAAGCGGTGTTCCAGCCTCCCCCTCCAAAAATTAAAAGTCCGCAGCTACACATACTGTTGCTGCTGTTTTTTAATATTAGGACACTTACCTATCCTGGAGTCCAGCAATGTCAGCACTGCAGCCGATGTTTACTGCCAGTAGGGGAATCCGGCAGTGAAGCCTTGCCACTTCACGGGCGGGTCCCTACTGCGCATATGCCAAGCACGCTGTGCATTCAGGTTGTCTCGGCAGCGGGGGAAGGAGGAGGGGGTCAGTGCCGTCTCCTGAAAGTGGGGAAGGGTACCTGTCAAAAAAAGGGAACCCGTTCCCCCCTCCCCCTGAAAGGTGCCAAATGTGGCACCAGAGGGGGGGGGGGGGAGGAAGTAAATGAGTGGAAGTTCCACTTTTGGGTGGAACTCTATTTTAACTTCAACTTAAAAATAAGTGCAAGTATCTCTATAAAAAATAAAAAAATAAAAAAATACCAGTATTGGGGTTATGTAAGGCTACAGTCCCTATTCCACATATTCTACCACTTGTATCCTCCCACTGACTTTATATGGCAAAACAACAAAATAAAAAAAATGACAATGTACAATATTATAACAGTACACAGTAACAATATACATTTTACAGCTAGCTGACAAAAAACCCTTTTCCCCCAACAGGAGTGTAGGCTTTGGTGTCTAGTGGAGAATGTCCCTTGTGTCAGGTGACAGGACTAACCAATCAGCATTTTCACATGAAGAGTCAATAGGCCACAATAAAATGTTTTTGGAAAGAAAATAGGCCTGTGTAAGCTACAGCCCTGGATTTGTTTTGTTTTTATTTGGTTCCTAATGGGTAGGGAGCTGTGAAGGAGCAAAGAGAAGGTAGGTGTATATGATTATGGATTACCTTTAATTTTATGAATCTATTGTTTTTCCATGCTTAGGAAAAGCATAGATTCACTTTAAACAATATGAGTAAAGTCAGAACCCAAAATGTACCTGCCCTGCTACTAAAACCTTTTTTATATTGAGCACCAAACATCTGATGTGAGCAATAATTAGTTAGCCATGAGGAGTCAGGTGGTAAAATGGTTTTATTAGACTGCAGAATTTAGGTGAGTTTATAAAGTGTACATGCTCATAAGCATATTATATTTGGTACCCAATATATCTTTGTGTTTTTGATTAATATTTACAATATAGCAGTTTTTTTTACAAAATTAGAAAAGTCTTTCTGACCTTTGCCTTTAGAGAACAGCAAAACCGCAAACATATCATTAACACTGGAAATGGCTAGCATTACAAATATGCATTGAGAATCGCAAGTCCCCCCTGTATCCACGAGGAACATGAGCAATGCTGAATGGAGACTACAAGCAAAAAAAGAATGGAAGCGTCTTCTTCCTTTTCTGCCATCACTGGTCCCGCTCTATCAGGTGGGATTTGTCCAGGGGAGAGAGGCGTGGGACAATACCACCAAGGCCCTGAACATCCATCGCTGGCTCACCTCTAGAAAGACCCCAGGCTTCTTCTTATTCCTTGATGCTGAAAAGGGGTTTGACAGAGTGGCCTGGGGGTAGCTGATGGCTACTCTGGTATCCCTCGGTCTTAAACCGCGGATGCTCTCGAGTATCCAAGCCCTCTATACTGACCAAGTTGCCAGGGTCCGTGTCAATGGCCACCTGTCAGACGCCTTTCACCTTACAAATGGCACGCGTCAGGGTTGCCCTCTTTCCCCCATCCTCTTCATCCTCTCCCTCAAGCCTTTCCTGAACATGATACGAGCTGATCCAAATATCCGTAGCATAACAATTGGTGATACTGCACATAAAGTTTCCGCTTTCGCGGATGATATGCTCCTCTTTCTATCACAGCCCCACATCTCCCTTCCTAATCTCCTGAAAGACCTTGAATTTTACCAAAACTATTTCGAACCTCAAGATTAATTACCAGAAATCTATAAATTTAATACCAGAAATCTATGGCTCTTAACGTCTCCCTTGCTCAGGGGAAGTTGAGCGTTGTCAAACTAATTTCCCATTTCATAGGTCCCCGGATTTACTTTCTTACCTGGGTATCCATATCCCGCGTGACCTAGCTGACTTATATGCCACTAATTATGCTCCTCTTCTGGCTGCTGTGACCTCCGACCTGCATGCCTGGAGATCCCTTCACATATCCTGGTTTGGAAGGGCGACATTGATAAATATGTCAATACTACCTAGATTCTTATATTTTTTTTCAGACTGTTCCGATCCACTGCCAGACTCCTTCTTTACTACCTTGAGGAGGCAATTCCTGATCTTCGTCTGGAAAAACAAGCCTCCGAGAATCAAATTCGGGTGCCTTACGGCCCCAAAATGTAAGGGGGGCCTGGGCTTCCTGGACTTAGCTGCATACCACAAGGCCTGCCTCTTATGTAGAGGATTGGAATATCCATCCTTCCTTGAAATCGGTAGTCATGCTGGAAAACTCTCTCTCGGCAACCCCGCTACACCTTCTCTCCTGGCTCCCCTTATCAGCTGCTCCCAAGGATCTCCAACAACACGCAATCATTGGTCCGCTGCTGTTAGCCCATCACAACTGGCGCAGATGTAAAAAAATCGACCCCCATCAGGGTCCGCTGATAACCCTCCGTCTAAACACTGCCTTCCCACCAGGCATGTCCGCTGCATTTTTGAGAGGCTCTAGGTCCCATCAAGATGTCTTCGCCAAACATTTGTACCATGCTGGTGCCCCCCTGTCTTGTGAATCCTTAAACCAGCTGCTACGCCCTCACAGGATGCCCTTATGGATATTCTTTCAAATCCGCCACTTTCTCACTGCCTCGAGGTCCCCCTCTTCCTGGACGAGACCTCGTACTGGTTTGGAATCTATATGCGAGCATGCTCAACCCCAACGCCACATGGTATCCAAACTTTATGGCCTGATGCTTGAACCCCTTCCAGTATCCTCTTCGTCCTTTGCCATGGCCTGGTCGAGAGACCTGAATCTTTCTCTCTCTGAAAAAGCATGGGAAGGCATTTGCCGATCCGTACATCAAGCTTCAATTTAACGTGACCACTCAAGAAAAGGGCTTTAAAATCCTCTCGCGTTGGTATAGGATGCCTGATAGAATTCATGGGTTTTGTCAGGAGGTACCCGATGTGTGCTGGAGGTGTGACGCAGCTCCCGGAACCATGCTGCATATCTGGTGGACCTGCTCTGCATTACAACCCTTCTGGTCCTTGGTATATAAAACCATAAATGATGTCACCTCCAGTGACCAAAGCTTCTCCCAAGAAAGCTTTCTCCTTTACTATTCCCTTGTCCCACGACACGCTTACAAGAAGTCCTTGACTATACATATGCTGAACGCAGCAAAACACTGTGTGCCGTGCCATTGGAGATCCCATCTCTGCGGGAATGGTTCCATAGACTAAACCATATCGAAGACATGGAGGAACTGATTAGCATATCTCGCGACGATTTCTCTAACTTTATTGCAACGTGGTTCAATTGGATTTGCTTCAAAAAATCAGACACTTACAAAACTGTAATGTCTCCTAATGCTTGAACTTCAGAGCCTCCTGTAATGCCTTTTGGCTTTTTGGGTGCCTGTGCACTCCTGCTCGCTGTGCGGTTGGGGGAGGAGAGGGAACTGCATCCCCATTCTGCCTGCCCCGTTCCTTCACCCTTCCTAATCCCCACCCAATTTTTTTTTCATCACCCCCTTTTTAATTACCCCCCATATCCTACGGCACTTTTTCCTCTACTCTCCCCTGTCTTTTCTTTCCTATCTACCTTTCCTCTTTTTTCCCTATCTCCCTCCACTGTGCCCCTTATTCTTTCTTATTCTTTCTTCTTCTCCCTTCTCTCTTTCCTCTCTCTTCTGCGGCTCACTCTTTGGCTATACCAAAGTCTGGACCTCCCAAACTCTCAATACACTGCTCTTTGGTGATCGTACTACTCTAAAGTACTCAATCAAACTGGCTAACCTTTACCTTCTGCTTGTACCGCTGTGGTACATAATTCCTGATACTCATCGCTTAGCCAGCTGGCTGTGGGGTTTCTACTCCGCTCACCTATCAACCCCTACGATCATTAATATCTTGTCCTAACACATTGTGTATCCTGCCTCCATTGCCTTGATGTATAGCCAAGTCCACTTCCGTTTATGCACATTTTGGTTGTCATGCTTGTCAATTTTGTGTACTGTTCACTTACCGTCTCAATAAAATGTTTATGGAAAAAAAGAAAGAATGGAAGGCGTACACACCTAAGCGCTTTACCAAAAAAACATTTAATGAAAAATAAGATACAAATAAAATGGGTACTCACAAAATAGCAAGTAATAGCAGGCCATAAAAACACACACAATGCTGGGCAGTGTTGACACACATGCGCTGCATTCACATCGCAGGTTATACAGTTGACTTGTTTCGGGGGCGCACCCCGTTCCTCAGAGCTAAGCTGGTAGCTAAACTTAGCAAAAACATTGGGTTTAGCTATAATTTTTGCTGATCTGTTGGATACAATAATTTCTAATTCACTAACCCTCATTAGAGAAGAAGGAATTCTAGAACCTACTGCACATAGATGAAAACTGCAATAGCTTGAAATTTGGCAGTGTACCCTTTTTACTAAGTACCCATTCTTTTCCAAAACTAATGAATATGATATGCTGCAAAGCACTGTGATGGCAATAACATAATAAATAGTAACGATTGCAGCACAAAGGTGGATCTGCTGCCTTTTAGCAAGGTATCTGGTAAATAGCTGTGGTTGCTGCCAGCTCTAGATGATCAATGTGGGAAAGTAGAGGTTCAGGGGTGTACTGGGGCAATCAGGCAAAACTCTTAGGAGTGTTCTAGTGAGGATAGAACAGCAAAAAAAAAAAAAAAAAAAAGTTAAGAAAGTCTATCTGTTTTTAGACAGAATGGTTTGCATCATGGGTTATTCATGGAATAAATAAATGTGTAATTGGAAGGAGGGGTGATAAAAGTAATACAATTAGGCAAAAGGAAGGCATCTTTTAGTGGTAGTTGTGGTAGTTGTTGTATGCAATATTGCATATGAACTTATGGCACTACATTAGGGCACTGTATTTAACGATGGTCAGATGGAGGTGTGGAGGCCAGTGGTAGAAGGAAAAGAATAGTGGCAGCTAATGGGGAATAGGGGTGAGCTCGATGTTTGTTCTGAATATATGTTTGGATTGAACTTTGACCACATGGCTATATTTGTCAATCATGTCCCTCAGAAGATCTTATTCCTTTTTTTCTCCTTAATCAGTGAGAACCAGAAGATGTAATTTGGTGCAAAGGAAGCGACAGGATGTGTGGTTGAGTTTCTCTTTTGGCAGACCAGTGGATGTCATTTATTGTGACTCAAGAAAAAGAACTCACTGCTCAAGGTGGTCTATAAGCCAAATGACACACACCGGTGCACGCCCCGGCTCGCCTCCGTGGATAATCAATGAATAAAAAGAAACGGCTGCACTCCAGATGAGGTCAAAATCCAGATTTATTGACTGGACATCCCAATGTGACAATAGTGAGCTTAATCATAATGATTAAGCACACATTGTAGTGTGTGAAATGTGTCTACCTTGTCACTATTGTCACATTGGGCTGTCCAGTCAATAAATCTGGATTTTGACCTCATCTGGAGTGCAGCCATTTCTTTTTCTTCATTCATTGTGACTGACATGGGTCTGTATTGATGGAGGTCATGATTAATGATGAATTGTTTTTCTTTTTTTTTTTAATAAAAAGATTTGTCAACACTGTGATTGTTTGTGTGTTTGCTTCTTTTTAACTTTTTTTTTTTAGAAATAAGTAGATGTACTACTTACTCATGTACATGCACCAATTGGTGTATTTCTGCTGTCAGTCTTTAATGTTTCTATATTTTTGTATATTTAACATTGATTTTACCTTGTGAGAGTATGATAGTTGCAAAGAAAGAGATGGCAGTGCCCCTTCATCAATAAAAGAAAGTTACCATAGTTGCCCATGCTTTGATGATCTTCATAATACTGTATATCAGTCAACATTATTATAGCCAGGCTTGAAAAATACAGGAAAATTGCTTGCTTCTTGCCTGGTGTAACAAATGGTTATATTATGAAGATTTGGAATAGCTGGCAAGGGTGCGAACAAATTCACATAAGCCCATAGATATTTTTTTTGTTTCTAAACTGTAAGAAAGATAGGCACACACTGACAATTACAATATGTGCCAGCCATAATCCAAAACTGTGTGGATGTTATTGGCTTACATAAGGTTATCCACTCTAGAGGCAGTTTTCAAACAAAGCAATGTTCTGTTTTTTTATGTATTTTATTTTTGAAAGTTACAGCACTTGTTCTATACTGTCTACAATTATTGTACTTTACTTTCCTGTTACAAAATTATATGAGTACTTTGATAACAAAAGGTTCTTTCAGTACTGTTAGAGATTACTGTATTTTGTATGTCAGGTTTTTTTGTGCAATTTACTGTACATATTTCACAAAAAAATACAAATGTTCTCATTTAATATGTAAAATAAAAAAAATATTTCCATTGCAGGAAATGTTATTATAAGATAAAAAACCTGTCTGCAAATGTCTCAGAGAAGCCAAAAAAAGTTTTAGAATTGGTCTATCCACTCAATTAAACACATTACATGATTAAATAAAAAAGTATTTTATTCGTAACATGTATAACTATGTTTGCATCAGTATAAAACTAAATAAATTAATGATGGAATTTTGAAAATATTGTAGGAAAAAAATTATAGGAAACATAAAAGCACAGACTAATTAGATGTTGATAGGGAAAAGTGAATCAGTAAAGGAAGGTAAAATAAAGCACTTGCATAGTGATTTATAGTAGAATCTATTGTATATGCAAATATAATGCTACCTGTATACCTAATACTGTAAAATTATTGATTATCTTCTTAATTCCTTTGAGGCAGCTATGGTCACTCCTGCATCTCTTGGGAAATCTGTGCTTTATTATGATAGATGCATATGCTTCTATTGTGTTCAGCACCATTTCTAAGAAAAAATGAAAGACACCAACTTAAAGCGGAGTTCCGGGCACAAAAAAGATTTTTTTTTTTTGTGCCCCTCCGCTAGGTATGCCGCACCTGAAAAGGAATTGGATAGTTATTTTTTTTTTTTTGTTTACTCACCTTTTTATTGACGATCGTAAATACTCACCTATGACAGCTTCCTCCTCCAGCGCCGAGGCTCACCCCGTCACTTCCTGCCTCGCGATGATTCCTGGGAGCTAAACGTCATAGCTCCCAGGAATCAATGCGCCGCACCGGCCCCACTCGTCATTTCCGGGCGACGCCGCATTCCCCTGCTAAACAGCTTCTGGGCATGCCCAGAAGCTGTTTAGGAATGCGGCGCCGTGCCGGAAGTGACGAGAGGGGCCGGTGCAGTGCATTCTGGGACACGAAGACGCGGAAGAAGACAGAGAAGAGGACCGCGCCGGCTTCAGCTGCCCACAACCGAGATGGAAACGCTGTGGAAGAAAATTTCTAAGTAAGTATTTCTTCTAAAAGGTAAGTGCGAACCGGGACAGATCAGAGGCTAGCCATTGTGGAATGTGCTAGCCCTGACTGTCCCGGGGGTATGTTCAACAAAAAAACGTTTCTCTGCCCGGAACTCCGCTTTAAGCCCCGTACATGTTCGGCCTGTGTGTATGCCAGCCGGTCCTTTCAGGCTGGCTTCTGTCGGACATACATGCTGGAAAATTAGCAGCCAACCAGCTCCTGATCAGCGCCCCCAACAAATGGCTGAGACACTGCTCGGAGTCAGAACACAACAGCTCAGTGGGAAAGATCACCGTACTAATTTCGTATCATTAGCACAGTGGCTCCAATCAAAGCTGACAGTTTTTTTTCTTTTTTTGTTCATTTAACCCGCTGGGTTGAACGAAAAAAAAAAAAATAGAGTGTTAACCAGGTTTTAGTATCTCAATGAAGATTTCCAGTATTTCAATTGTCTTCTAGTTAACAGCACAGGTACTTCCATGTGCAGTTTAGAAAAAAAAAATTCTAAGATGTTGTCAGATATGAAGAAGTAAACAACTAAGGTAACATCCATATTCAACTTATTCAGAAGCAAAACACATCACAAATCACTATATTTCAGCAGGAAAAGCATCTAAGGAAATAAATACAAATGAGAAAAGCTAAATAAAAAGGACAGAAAGAATAAAGATCAAAAATAAACAAAATCACACATACCAACCAGCCATCTGTCTGACATATGTTCATTCTCATTTGAGGATAAGAACCTAGACAATAAAGAAATTTATATTTGTCTGCACCACAACTATTTTCCCTAGACATGTAGCACTATTATCCAGGTATTAATGCAGTTTATCATTACCAAAAATGTAAAAAAAAAACATTCTTCATAGGTAGAAACCAGCTTTGATCCTTCTCTAAACATCTGGTAGTGAAAAGGAAGAAGTCTTTAACTTGGAAAGGGCAGACCTTGATGACCCATAGTATACACAGTTTTGTCTACTTGATATCACCTAACTAGTATTTTTTGTAAAGATACACAGCTGTGTGAGCAATCTCAAAAAGTTATATTTTTTTCTCTGAATGTTTATTGACTCTTGATTTCTTCATAAAAGGGAGATAATCATCTTCTCATGATCCCCGTGAAAAGCATCATGCTTCACATCCTGCTCCGAAAAAACTTTGAACATCATGGTGATTGGAAAATGTCCTTCTTTTTCCTTATTACAAGATTGAGTAACAGATCATCTTTCTATTTTCAGCTGTGTTCTAATGTTGCTGTAATAAGTGATCAGTGGTGTTCCATATGTTGTTGAAATACAAAAGAACAATTTTTCCATATATCCACATTCAATGTTTATTTGATTTGTGTAAAATTTTTACCCATTTATTAGGCATCTCTGGACAATTTCTCCACAATTTTTGTTATATTTTTACTAAGGTGAAAATATAGCATAACATCTCCGTAAATAAACTTTGAGGATTTATTAGCACTTTCCACTGTTGTCACAAATTAAAGATAGAACTACACAAGGTGACATGATTTTGCAGTTTTGCTGCATTCTGATGAGTATTTATCCATTTCAGTAATGATCCTTTTTTTTCACTTCACGTTGACATCCTTTTTTAACTTTAAAAATTTGGACATAGGTTTAGCAGAGAAATATAGTGAAGAACAGTGATTTAAAACGTTCAGGTTTTGAACACCCTAACAATTACCAATCATTACACCATACTCTATTATTTGCTCCATTGTACGTTAATAACTATACAATTGAAGGAGTTAGTTCTACATCAATAAGTGCCAAAAATACCTGTTGATCTTGACAGAAATCCAATGCTGTCCCATGCTCCCTGCAATGTTATTTTAACCACTTGCCGACTGCTCACAGTATTCCTACTGTGGTAGTGCGGCTCTCCTGGGTCCAGCGACGTAGACCTAGTGATTCCGGCAGGGCGCCCTGCTCCCGCTGTGCTTAGACACAGCAGGAGTTGGGCCGGGGAGGAGAGTTGGCGATCACCGCCTCCCTCCCCGATTGCTGGGGAGACTGTGAGAAGACCCACCTGCTTATGTAAACAATGCAGGCAGATCTTCTCAGTGACAGACAGACAGGGATCACTGGATTCAGCATAGCTGAACCTGCGATCTCTGTGTCTGTCACAGAACCGCCCCCTCCCCTACACATGTCAGTTAACATGAGGCATACATTTAACCGCTTTATCACCAACAGTGTTAACCCCTTCCCTGCCAATGGCATTATTACAGTAACAGTGCATATTTATAGCACTGATTACTGTAGTAATGTCACTGGTCCCCCCAAAAGTGTCAAAAATGTCCATCAGGGGTACACTCTGTCCGCAGCAATGTCGCAGTCCTGCAAAAAATCACAGATCGCTACCATTACTAGTAAAAAGAGAACAATAAAAATGACATAAATCTTTCCCATATTTAGTAAAAACTCGATAACTTTTGCGCTTATTACGTTTTTTTTTTTTTACCAAAAATATGTAGCAGAAAACAAATTGGCCTAAAACATATAGTCATAAAACATATGTCATATAGCAGAATGTGAAAAATATTGTTTTTTTTTTTCAAAATTGTCGCTCTTTTTTTGTTTATAGCGCATACATTTAAAATCGCACAGGTGATCAAATACCACCAAAAGAAAGCTCTATTTGTGGGAAAAAAAGGAGGTCAATTTTATTTGGGCATGACTGCACAATTGTTCATTAAAGTAACGCAGTGCCGAATTGCAAAATAGGGTCTGGTCAGAAAGGGGGCAAATCCTTTCCGAGGATGAAGTGGTTAAACAACGTTATTAGCATATCTAATTCTCTCTGTGGACTTCAGAACAGCTCAACCTTTGATATGGAGATATAGTAATAAACCACTTCTTATTTTAGGGTAACAATGCTGCTCCAGTACCGTGAGTAAATGTTGTAACCCCATAACAGGAACTGTGTTACTGACAGGCTCAAAGCTTGAAAAAAAAAAGCAGTCTGAAAAAAGAAAATAATGCAGCTTCCACATCTATTGTTCCAGTACACCTTATGAACTCATTTAAGGGTAATACTGGTAATGGAACATGGTGTAGGACAGTGATGGTGAACCTTGGCACCCCAGATGTTTTGGAACTACATTTCCCATGATGCTCAAATACACTGCAGAGTGTATGAGCATCATGGGAAATATAGTTCAAAAACATCTGGGGTGCCAAGATTTGCCATCACTGGTATAGGAGGTAATGAAATGTAATGTGTAGTTCCTGCTGTATGTACTTTATTCCTCCTCTCTATATCCTGGGAGCCACTTAGCGCAACGACAGTATGCGCAGTATCAAAATATCAAACTTACAATAAGTTTAAGAATTCTTTGTTACATGCCAAAAATCAACTAATGTGACTCTGAGTAGGTTACTAGATACCTCGTATTTTCCTGTGTCATCCATACATTTCACAAAGCCAATATTTGTATAGTCTTGGATCTAAATCTGTCATGTAATGGATCAGCACCCTCCTTAATGGCAGTTTGTGCTGTATTTTTTAGCAAAAGGTTCCTTTAAAGGGCATCAACGTGATACATTATTCATCTTAGCAATATTTCACTACAGGTTCAAGATGGCTATTTTACAGCCTTTAAATTGTATTGTTTTTCTATGTCCTTTTCACACAATCATTCCAAAATGCTTTCAGTACTTTCTTATTATTTCATTTAAAATGTTGTCCACTTCACTTCATTTTCTCTCTCAAGTATATTCCATTAATTGTCATGCTCCCCGTCTCCAGAACCTGAAGATGATTCATCAAAATGAAAAACACTTATGGCAATGTAGTATATCACCCTCATCACAAAACTGTGCTCCTTTCACTATGCAGCCATTTATTTTTCAAATGGATCTGTATTAATTGCATATTCTTTCTGTCTTCCTATTTATATTGCCACATGGTATGACAGCTTTGTATTATAAATTGATTTCACAGCTGCAGGACTCATTGGAGCTATAAAACCGAAAGGCAAATTTGCAGTGTGGATATAGTGAGCAAACATATCTTTACTATAATGCAATTAAAAATATCTGAACAACCTTTGTGTTATTTTCTAGTTTTTGTTATTGTGAAATCATATAACTTAATAATACCAATTTTTTTTAATTTATTTTTTTATTTTATTTTGAAAGCACACAGTTATACTTTATTTGATAGTTGTGAAAGTGGCATGGTATCTTTTGGCTCCTTCTTCTGGAAACTCTTTTATCTGACTACATGCAAAGGAAATATGCATTTTATTTCATGAACATTTTTAAAAATGGAGTTATGGAAAGGATGTCCCAAAGCAAATATGTATAGCTTTGATTTCCTGTGTCTGTCTCATAAAATGTCAAAAGCTGTGCAATTAGTTTCTTTGGGCTTGTTGCTCCTGCTCTTGTTATTGAATTTGCTTCATAGTTTGTTACTTTTAACACATGGCTGTCAATTGAAAAGTGTCAAGTGATTTTTTTTAAGTATATACATTTGCAGTTAGATTATGCTCTTGCATGCTTAAAGAAGTATTAAAACATAAAGTAAAATGACAGCTGTCAGACTTTTTTATTAGTAGAACATTAAGTAAAGAGAGCCATCAGCAGTCATAGGCAGCACAGACAAGTCAAATTTATGCTTGCAAACCTTATTAAGTTGACAAAATATCATAATAAATTTAGTATTGAAAAATAGGCATAGTATTTTTTTTATGGCTAGGATTACCTTTATCAATATTGTTTGCACTTATGTGGTATATGAGACAACTGAATAACAATGTTATTCTGTTATAGGATAACACCTGCACCTGTGACCTGAAAAGGTTACCTGTTCTCTCTATACTTTTGCCTCATTAGCTTAGCCACTGAGCTGTGTCAAACAGAACCTTCTCTGTGACCTCTGATGCTTCCATCTTCTGGATGGAATCCTAGAACTGATTAGAAATGTGGAAGAAGTATGCATATTTTCATAGTGCATGTGTCCTTGATGTCCTTTTAATTTTATTGTGCATGTGTGCAGTATTACCTCTTCATCTGGTCTATCTATTTTCTTATTTATAATTTTTTTCTGGGTTGTATTTTTGCTCTATTATGGAATTCCAGTTGTAACCTATAGTCTCTACTTAAATACTAATACTTAAATTAACTATTGTTACACTTCTACAGTTTCAAAATGTAGCTTTTATTTGAACGGTATCTCCCAAAGTGCAATACAGGGTTAGTAGCAATACTATTTCTGTACACCTTACGTCTGTAAGCTCTGAATGTACGAAAAAAAAAAAAATCAATATTTTTACCAGCAAAAATTCAGATGAATTGATTATTCAAATTTTTCTGATTAAGATGAATGAAAAAAAAAGGGCAATATGGGTCCCTAAAGGTTTTGTAGCTTGCCAACTAAAACAGTGCTTATGAAACTACATAATTCATGGGCACTGGTGAGGCTGCATTTGATGAAAAAGCGTTTTTTTTTCCAATTTAAGCTTTTTCCCTGAAATTTTCCTCCTAAATTAGAGGTGCGTGTTATAGGCTGGTGCGTGTTATACGCCAATAAATACTGTACTTATGTAATATACCAAAATTTGAAGAGTATATATAACAAAGGTGTAGTTTTCTCTCAGTTCACTTCTCGGCAGTTCTCAGAGGAAAATTATCTCCTCTGCAGCCTGTTTATGAAGAGAAGAACTTCAGTTATCAGAGGGAGAACAGAAGAGAGGTTTTTCCTCTAAAAGTGGCTGAGATTAGTGTAAAAGTGAGTGGGCTGTTTATAATCTCATAGGATCAGAAAACTGCAGTATTCCTTTCTTAATTAGGGACAGGCATGTGCTAATTTCTATTTCACCATGAAATAGAACCTGGCTCATTTACCTTAGTTAATTCCTCAGAGTGTTTGAAAGGTAATGACGTGTACGCAATATATTGCAATTAGTACAAAACTGCAGTATATAATTAATTAAATGTCATTTAAAAAAAAACACATTAACAACCCTCAGTATATAAGTGTATACATATAAGTATATTTTTCATGTTAGTACTATGTATGAATTACTATATTGTATAAATCCATTGTTCGTAACAGCCTAGAGCTCACTCTGCTTACATTTCTTGCTAAATACAAGGGGAAAAATAAAAATATAAGACTCTTACATAATGCCAAAGATCAAACATGAAGTAGTATGTCACAAATAAAATGTATTTTTGGGAATAGATTTTTTTTCTTGGACTTATCTATTTTTAACTGCAATACATTCAATTATTGTCAAGGTAAAACTGAAGTTTAGTTAAAAAGCACGAGTATATACCGATCTTGGCAGAGTTTTTTTTTTTTCCTTGGGGTGTTGTGTTAAGAATGTAGTTAGTTAGGATTTAGAATGGAAAAAATAGTTATATACTAGATTATGTGCATGTGATGAGATGAAGGTATTTTTGTACAGAGATAAAAAAATATCACATATACAGTGCCTTGCGAAAGTATTCAACCCCCTTGAACTTTGCGAACCCTTTGCCACATTTCAGGCTTCAAACATAAAGATATAAAACTCTAATTTTTTCTGAAGAATCAACAACAAGTGTTGTTGTTTATGCACATTAATACAAATTTTTACCTGGGGTGCCCAAACTTTCGATCACCACTGTACATCACTTACCTATAATCTGTAATTTAGTATGTCCCACAATGTGCAGGATACTGGATTCTGTGGGAATCTTCACTGCAGAGCTGGCCTATCCTCTGCCTGCTGCTGAACTGCCAGGTCTGTGGGGGTTAACAGCTTTAGGTCTCCAGGCTCAGCAATACTAAAGATGATACAATGGGGACATGCCACTCTCCTGCCCCTTCCTTCGATGCCCCATCCTTCATTAACAAAAAATATTTATTTGATTACACTGCCTGTAATATGATCTCTGAATGGGAGAGTCTGGTCAGTCACAGAATTCTCTCCCCTATTAACAGATGGTCTAAGGCCCCTTTCACACGGCTCCGTTCCATAGACGGAGCCATGCTGCTCATCGGGGTAATGATCCGCTGATCCCCCGCTGAGCAGGTGGATGACAGCTCCATCTCCGCTCTGTGTGCAGAGACGGAGGTGTCAGATCCCCGCTCTCCTCTATGAGGGAATCGGATGAGAATGGACCGGCTGTCCGTTCTCATCCGATCTGCCAGACAGATGGAAAATAGGGTTTCCATCCATCCAGGATTGACGGACAGGATATGATCGGATGTCAGCGGACATCTCTCCGCTGACATCTGATGCCCCATAAAGATGCATGGGGCATCTGTTCAGATCCACCTGAAAGTGTGAAAGGGGCCATACAGACAGTGTATTCCGGGAAATAATTGTTATCCAGGAAGTTGAAGGCCGGAGGGGGCATGTCCAATTGGACCATCTTTAGTGCAGCTAAGCCCAGAGACCCAAAGCTGGTAAACACAAGAGTGGCGAAAGTTCTGCAGCTGGAAGAAGACAGAGCAGCCCTGCAGTGAAGATTTTCACAGAATCCAGTAGCCTGCACATTATGGGACATTCTTCATTAGAGGTAAGTAATGTACCTAAGGCTGTAAAGAACAAAAACATTTTTTTAGCTAAAGTTCAGCTTTACCTGAAGAGTACCAATGTTACTAAACTTTGACTGGTAAAGGGTAATAGGATAGTCATAGGATGCAGTGACAGCAGTATTAGCTGTGCAAGCAGAGCTGCTGTTAGAAATCACGTGGGCCCCGTACAGCCTACCTGGCAGGGCCCCATCCCCCTTCCCAAGCACCGCCTCCCAAGTTTATTAAGACAATATTTTCACTAAAATACACTAAAATCATTATTAGCAGACGCAAACATAGAACCTATGTGAATTAGCTCTTTTATAATCATTTTTTACATTTTAAAAAACAAAATGTATATATATATATATATATATATATATATATTTTTTTTTAATCTTAAACATTTTTACAATTATTTTATTTTACACGTTTTTAAAATGATTTATTACAATGTTTGATTATTATTTTTTTTTTTACAATTTGTTATTTTTTACAAGACAGGTAAGCCTGCAGCACTGCGGGGGCGGCACAATATAAAGGGGGCACGCAGCAAAGGGGGTCGGGGGGATCAGAAGCATGCAGAACAGAGGGGGATCGGTGTCGGAGAAGCAATTACAGGAGTGATGCCCTGTGTCACCCCCTGCAGCAGCTGAAAGCTGTCAGGAGGGGGAGAAACTTGCTTTCAGCTGTTGCAAAGCCGCACAGGGCTACCTTCTGTAATTGACCCTCCGCCCAACTGCACCGATTCCCTGCACAGGAGGACTGGTGCCCCCCCCCTATCAGCGGCCCTGTGTGCAAGGGTTTAGAAGTTACTGTTTATGTGTGGTCAACCATTGGTATCCAGTATACCGTATAGCCAATATTTAAGATTGCGGCGCAATTGGACGAAATCAGAAGACTTTGAGAGAGAGGCAAAAAATCTACAGAGGAGACTTCTATGTAGAGGATACAGTAGGGCTTGTTTGAAAAAATCTTATCATAGAGCCAAAAAATGGAACAGGACTGACCTGATTTTTGGCAAAAAGAAAAAGATAAAAACCAATACTGATGGGGTACGTTTAATTACACGATATTCTGGCCAACATGACCAGGTACGGTCAATTCTTAAAAAGTTTTGGTACCTCTTGGAGGCAGATGAAAAGGTATCTAAATATATTGATGCCCGTCCCCAGATAACTTTCAAAAGGTCTCGCTCCCTAAGGGACCAATTGGTCCATAGCCATTATGCTCCTTCCCATAAATGTAAAAAAACACTCACGGGCACATATTCTTGCAGAAAATGCAATTTCTGCAGATATTTGCCCAATTTGAGTGAAATTATTCTTCCAAATGGAAAATTATATAGACCAAATTTCTATGCAAACTGTCAAACAGTGGGAGTTGTCTATATAATGTATTGTAGTTGCCAAGCTTTTTATATAGGTAAAACAAAAAGGCCTTTCTTTAATAGAATTCGTGACCACGTCAAACTTGTTAAGAACAAAAAGTTTGAAAGTCCCATTAGTCGACACATGGGTTTATATCATGGCTTCGATGATAGGATGATGACTTTTTTGCTTTGGAACACATTCCACTCAGTGAACGAGGCGGAAGTGTAGACAGAAATTTATTACAATGTGAAACCAAGTGGATATTTAATTTATCGGCCATTCAGTATCCTGGTATAAATTAATCCATTAGTTTCAAGCCCTTTCTTGGCAAGGTAGTGTCAATGGTATTTATTGCTGTTTTAGCACAGCGGTTTGGGTGTTAACCAGCACAGTGGACTTTGAACTCTTATTTACAAAGTCCCTCAGTTTAGGTGCCTTCAATATTATGGCACGTGTATACATTTAATAAAATTTGCCTAACAGCAATTGTATGTTTATCTTTCAGATGTAGTATATCTACTCATTAAAGAACAAGAAAAACCCCCTCTGGCTGTTTCTCAGGTTATTATTCCTGACCCTTGCCGCTAGGTGGATGCGACTAGGGGTGGTGGACCCCCCCAGGTGAGCATATTGGGGGAATTTGGAACTGAGTCCCTTCTCCAGCCTCTGATTTCTGTTGCCCATATGGGCACCCGCGGTACCCTACATTTATTTTCCGGGTACAATTGGTCCAACCCGGTCTAGTAGCAGCACCGCCTTTAAATTCCCTGGTGATCTATAATGGAGCTTTACTACACCTCTTTTCCGTTTCATTAACCTTCAACATAATCTTAATTATTTACTAGTTGGGTTAATCAATTTCGTTGTGACCTTAATGTTTCACCAGATTTTCCCAAGTCTATAGGCATTACAGGTATTTTTATAATCCTGTCCTTTTGTGATACTGTCAGTGCTGTTTATGGATCTCTTTTGGATTGCCCATTACGATCTGCTACCTCCTCTGTGTACATGGCGACCGGACCGGATGTTGTTATCCCCGACCTTCCGGTTTCCAGCGGAACCATGTGATGTGGTCGCGTCTTGATGACGCACTTCCTGTCCGGTCTCCATTGGACCACTGGGTGTATCCCGCTCTCACTCCTCTCGGTGACGTCAGACGCCGAGGGAGTGGAGAGGGTGTATAAATGCCAGCGCAACTTGGTCAGTATTACACTAGACCACCAGGGAATGACACACGAACAGCGAGACTATTTGCGGTAATGGAATTCTCTTCATCTTTTGCCCCGTTTTTCCACTTATCTTTGGTTTATTAGATGCTGACCATCATCCTTCCATGCTTTTCTTCTCTTCCTGTGCAGTCTCCCTCATTGAGCGCACTATTGGAAAATTCCTTCAATTTGAATGGCGGTGCATTTTCTAAATACTGCATGATAATCCATGTGCCCAGTTTGCAATTTTTGGGTAAGTATTCATACCCTCAAATCGGACAGACTCATAATGTGTTTGTCAATTTCTTTAAATTTATTAATTCCTTTTTGTCCTAAAGGGATACCTCCCACTTGGGGATTTTAAGGGAATATTGCTTTCCCTCCCTGCTTCTTTGATATTGGGGTACCCAGTGAATTACCGGCACATTCTATTTATCCAAATCAGGTGAATACACTATTAATCCTGCAACTTGACAATTAGTCTCCAATAAGGAGGCTCTTATAATCTGTGGTTGAATTGTATTTCCATGCTATGGTCTCGCATCATTCCTACCCATTATCTTTAGCTTGGCTGTCACCCTCTCTATGGGTCAACTTTAAGAGGTTGGATGTCTCGGTTCACCCCCTTTTCTGCTTGCCTTGGCTGCATCACCTGTGTTGCCTCCACCTCCAGCATAAGAAAGGGTTCAGGTCATTTGAAGGTACATTCCTTTGTATCAATACTCTTTAAATATGCAAACCAATTGGGCACTCAATCTAGGACCATTGTGATATGCCCTTTGTACATATAATTGCTGTGTTCTTTATGTATTTCTTTTTGTCACTTAGAAATGTTCACTCTCGAGAAATATCTATGAAAACTCCTGAAGAAGCTATTATGAAGATGGCGAAACATGTAGAGTTGATATTTTCGAGTGTATTTTCTTGATTTTACCAATTTTAATATTGATGTATTGTCTTGTCCTCACTTTCTATGTTCAATAAAATGTACAATTTTTGAGAATTCGGATTTTTCTCCATCATTTGCACCTTTAAAGTCCCATTCTTGCCCCCTTCATTGTTGTGGTCTATAAGTGTTTTTGGGAAATATTCAACAAATTAATCACCCAAAAGACTGGTGGATTTGTGACTTTAAAGGCTAAGTTCAGTTTTAACAAAAAAATAATAAATGCACATATTTTTTTGCAGAAAAAAAACGTGCACTTATATATTTTTTTCTGACAAGCCTGCAAAGCATTGCACCAGTGATCAGTAGAACATGGTTGCAATGTAAAGCTGCTCCATCACTGCCTCCAGCTTGACTACCTGTACCTCCATAGGGGGCAGAGAGTTAAAAAGCTCAAGGAAGTGTCAATGAACTTTGAGGGCACTCATCAGCGCCCTCGTACTTCATTGAGAAGTACAAGTCATCTGATAAGGTTGAAGACATGACTTGTGGTTCATTCATTTCCAGATCGCTGTGAATTAATGAAAAGGTTGTATGGGTGGACCCCGCATAGCCACACACTTTTTGAAAAGTGACAGCAGGTGGGGGATTTTCTCCTCACACCTGCTGTCATAGGGGGATTGGAGGGTGCGGGGGGTAGGCCTGAAGCATGTTACAAGTTTTTATGGGTGTAAAGTGTAATATGCTCCAAAAGGCGAACTTATCCTTAAAATTGTGAAATGTAATCAACCTGTAATACACTTTGACTATGTCAAGAAATTGTTGTAGAGTATCAGGTCCTATTTACGTGTTTACATTTTTATTTGTTGCAATACATTTTTATGTGTTTTGCATGTGTTTTACAGTACATGCAGTACTATAAATGCCCTGGAAAAGCCACTTGCTATAAAAACCTTTCCAAAAATGTAGTGATTACGATTTAAAGTATATGTAAATCCCTACCTTATGAAATAACACGTGCAATTTAAAAAAGAAGTGCAAGGGAAAACATTTTTGTATGTTAAAAAATATATATATATGTTTTTCCTTTTTTTAAAAGTGATTACATGACCTCTGTTCTCAGCTGCATAAGGGCCTTAGAGAGCTGGGATGGAGACTCTGGGGGCATGTTAGCAGAAGACAGAACAACAGCAGTACACTGATCTTCTCAGCTGTGCAGGGGACATGTCAGCACACGTTTGACCACTGCAGTACAGTCAGGCTGTACTCTCAAATAGAATTCAAAGAAGCAAACTGACCATGCTGGGATCAGTGTGCTTCTATGAATTAGCATATTTGGTTTGAAATGGGAAAGCAGGGGGACTGGTAAGATCACTTGGTAATTCTACACAAAGGAAACAATGCAAAAAAAACAGAGTGATTTTAAAAAAAGGACATGATAACACATAACATACCCAAAAAAACAAAAAAAAAAAACAAACTTAGCTCTTAAAACCATAAACATAACCGTAAAACATTACAGAACCTCTGAATCCTTAAAATAATAAATATGAATTAAAAGATTATAATGATGAGAGTGCAATGTGTATTATCATTTCACATTTAATAACCCCAAAAGTTTGACAGCTAAACTTTCATCTTCAAACTGCCAATCCATCTTAGGGCTTTTTCATGATCTATGGTTGCAAGCATTTGGTGTCTTATGCATGAGCTTCAAACTGTTCTCGGCAATAGGAATAGTTCATGTAGTAGATTGTTTCATAACATTTTAACACTGAAATGCTAAATCAGTTGTTTTGCCTTGTACAAAAAACCATCAAATGCAACATGGTGTGCAGCATTCAGGCCATGCCTGACAGAGGTGGCCCTTGGCTAATTTTGTTGCTTGTGGCTGAAAATCATTTAAATGCCATCATGCCTGATACAAGGAAAGCCAAAGAAGTGCTGGAGGGACATCTTCCTGTACGTATCTAGCCTAAGGGAACCACATACTTGTAAAGCCAATGTATATTAACAGCCATGGGCATATACATTTAAACTGGTCACATTTGTCTTACAATATAAATATACTTAATAAACACCACCTGTAGAATACTCTAAATACTTGCTAACTTCTTTAAAATGAATTATTAGTTTCATATAATTATTTTCAGTATTGTTTTCTGAGAAAGTATTTATTTAGATCAGACATAAATGTCTAAATGTATTGTTTGCTACCAAAAATAACTGAAATATCAAGCATTTTTTTTAAAAAATACTGTAACTATATAACTTTATCTTGTAAGACCCCATTCACACTAGCGCGACTTGTCAGGTGACTTGGTCGCCTGACAAGTCGCGGTGGGTCGCTCGCCATTGAATAGTACAGGACCCGTTCTAATAGGAGCGACACAAGTCGCTCCGACTTAGAAAAAGGGTCCTGTACTACTTTGGGGATACCTGGAGGTGACTTGCATTGACTTCACAGGTCGCCCCACCAAGTCGTGTCGCCGCAGTCTGAACGGGGTCTTAATGTTACAAAATAGTATTGTTAATTAAACTACCCTAACATAATTAAGCTATGTATTATGAATAAAAAGTGGGGGAGCAAATAATTTGCCTCACCCACCAATGGGAGCGTGACAGTAAAAAGTATAGTTGAGGTTCATAGCAAAAGGCAGTTTTAAAATGTTTAAATGTAATTGGTCAAGAGATTACATGATCATAACTACCATGGCACACGCTATTAATAGCTATTTAAAAGAAAGAAACCTCTGCAACAGCTGTCAGTCAGCATTCAGCAGTAGAAGAAGAAGCTTCCCACCCTCCCTCCCTTGTCGAGGCCCTTATTGTGTGGCATCCGTCCCTTTCTGCAATTAAAAGGGGACAGTTTCTGGTTTTAATGGTTATAACTTGAGCTTTAATGGCTGAGTTATCAGATATAGTTTTCATATATGTGTGTAAAATGATATAATAATAATTTGGTTTGGTGTGATATTATTTGGTGATAAGAAAAGAATGTACACGTGTGTTATGAAATTGGAGTATAAGATTAATTAATTAATTTATTGCCAATTATTAAGGGTCGCGGCCAATTTTGATCCACTAAAGGTATGTGTGGTGTTTTTTTATTGTCGTTAATTGTATTATTGAAGGATATTATATGGATTTAATACTGTCTACGATCCCATAATTATAAATAGCAATAACTTCCTTTCCTTCTATGCTGTTTTGATGAGTAATCAAAAGGGTATTTTATTGGAGAAGTTTAAATTTAATGAATTACATTTTTACAGTGGATATGGTTATGAGTTAAAAGAAGGGGTTCCACTTATCTTGAGTTCATGGCAAAAGATGGTTATGTGGCATCTCATTCCCTTGATTACCTGTCTGTTCTCTAATGGAGAACTATTTGGTATGAAGGACATGTTTGAAGTATGATAAATGAAGACATGACATCTGTTGTTTCATTTATTTATGTATTTTTAAAGTCCAGAAATAACCCAACCCTAGGTGCCGAGTGCCAGAGGATTTCAGTAGGACGCCTATGCTTTTCACAGCAGATCTTTCATTTGTGTGTGTTTGCTCAGGTTTTTTGTAAAAGATGTACTGAAGCAATAAAGCTGGCTAAGTTACCTATGTGCATGCTTCCAAACACACTGAAATTACTGTTGGTAGACTGTAAAATGGTGTTATTTTTCAATATATACCAAAAAGATATTATGATCACTGCAAAATGTCGAGTGTGATATTTTAAGCATCCACATAGGAAAAAGAAAAAGTAATGTTACATTCTTTATATTCCGTTCCATTTTTTCACTGTTCATCTTTCATTTTGTCTTTCCCATTGCTGAGAATTTAAACGAATAATTTGTATATATCTTCTGTGCAAGTGAAGTGTACATTTGTATTCAAGACAAGAAGCTGCCTATTCAAATCATTTCAAATAATTTCTGTTGCTCGTGATATCAATTTACCACAGGCTGAAAAATCTACTCTATACACATTTACACAAAAAAATTACCCACATGAACTTTGTGTATTTTAGCTTCTTCAAATAGGGATAAATATCTAAAAATAAAAAAATAATCTCCTTATAAAACTCCAGGGTCAGAGACAACACTTTTCCCAGCAGGACATCCACTGCTGGAATTCTTTGTATTATTTATCAAAGGGAATTTGAAGAATACAGGAGACAGAGTAAGGTGGTGTTTCTAAAGTAAATCAGAAGCACAAAAATAAGTGTATATTGTACAACAAAACATTTTCTCAAGGAGCTGTGTTACCGATCTATATTCTTTTTTTCCGTTTTTTTTTTTTTCAACCCTTTCTTTCTATTGGAATGCTTATATATGTTCAGTCTAAAGCTTTGTCTCTAAAAGGAAATTCATATAAATTACATGCCTCAAATACTTGGGAATGTACTGCATTTAGTAAATGGTCTACAAAGTACAGATTAGCAAGATAGTGTTTATTATAGACATATTTTAATCCATAAGGCATTGGTTAACACATACAGTACATATACTGTAGGTGTGGGTGAATGTTCTACAGCAGGGTTTAGCAGAGTTTATAAAACCTTTTTGGATTGCAGACCCCTAATGGATAGCCCAATATGTTCCCATACTCTCTTCCCCAGAATGTCAGATTTATCATCATTACAAGTCCAATTAGGCACTTGTATGACTTCAAAAGATGTCAAAAGTTTAACGTATGAATAAACAGAAATGGAACAGCTGAAAGTACATCATAAGGATTTTATCATAGTTATTTATATAAAAACGACAAATCATTAATACACAAGCTAGCTACAATGTGTACCATTTATCTTGTTTTTTGTTCAATCAAAATTTGGAATTGAGGTATGGTTATGCACAAGGTTACTCACGTCTCATCTGATACTTTGATTTCCAGTTCATTAATACAGAGAATCCTATCTCAATATTTTTTTTTAATTATTAAAAAATCAGTCTCATACCATGATCATTTACTTACTTTACCCTTAGGGGTATTTGAGAAACTAAACTAGACAAGAGTGCTGAAAAAGTTCATTAACCACTTTACCACTAGAGCATTTTGCTGTCTTACGTCTGGGCCACTTTTTGTGATTCGGCGCTGTGCGACTTTAACTGACAATTGCGCGGTCATGCCCAAATGAAATTTACGTCCTTTTTTTCCCACAAACAGAGCTTTCTTTTGGTGGTATTTGATCACCTGTGCGATTTTTACTTTTTGCGCTATAAACAAAAAAAGAGCGTTTATTTTGAAAAAAATAACAATATTTTTCACATTTTTTTTATATGAAATTCCCCCCAAAAAAGATGTAAAAACCAATTTTGTTTTTAAATTTTTGGCCAATTTGTTTTCTGCTACCCATGTTTGGTAAAAAAAAATCGCAATAAGCGTATTTTGATTGGTTTGCGCAAAAGTTATTGCGTTTACTAACAAAGGGAAAGATTTATGTCATTTTTGGTGTTTTTTTTTTAACGAGTAATGGCGGCGATCTGCGATTTTTTTTGCGGGACTGCGACATTGCGGCGGACAGATCGGACCCTTGACTGAGATTTTTGACACTTTTGGGGGTACCAGTGACATTACTGCAGTAATCAGTGCTATAAATATGCACTGTTACTGTAAAAATGACACTGGCAGGGAAGGGGTTAATTTTATTGGAGAGGGAGGGGTTAATGTATGCCTGGTGCTAACTGACATGTGCTGAACACTCCGATCTGTCACTCCCTGTCACTGAGGAGATCCGCCCGCTCTGTTTACACAGGCGGGCGGATCTCCAAACTGGATTCCCCGACGATCGGGGCAGAGCAGCGGCGATCGCCACTGCTCCTCCCCTGGCCCGACTCCCGCTGTGAATGAAAACAGCGGGAGCGCACCTCCGGCGGCGCGCGATCGCCACCTACAGGGGGAGGAGTCTGGCGACGTAGGTCTACGTCGTCAGACGGGATCGTACCACTTTGCCGCAGTAGTACTACGGTACTCAGTGGTAAAGTGGTTAATACAGAGAATCCTGTCTCAATATTTTATTTACTTACCTTAACCTTGGAGGTATCTGAGAAACTAAACTAGACAAGAGTACTAAAAAAACGACTCTCTCTGACCTGATAAATTAACAATGCTCTGTCATGGTCATGTCATTTTTTTCTTTATACATTTTTTTTTACATTAAATTAATGCAAGTAACCTTTTGAAAATCTTGATGTTCAAAAGAATATTTTAATATCTAAGCATTTGTTTTGCCTGGCCAGGAAATAAGAGTGTAACTTACTATTAGAAATTAGCGGTGAATGTGCCCTTTAACGCATTTGGCCTCCCCTTCTGTGGTAAAGTTTGCCACTTGACACTTAGCTGCTGGCTACTGGTGTGCTCTGCTTTGTTGTGTCCTCTTTCCAGGGCTTCTTTTCAGCTGTGTTCCTTCCCCCTGCCTGCCTGCTTCTGCTACTCTGTGTGTTCCATTTCAAGCAGTCCTTTCTAGTTTTAATTGCATTCCATGTTCCTTTTCTGTTTTTACTAGTGCAAGCACACTAGCCCTGTTTAAATGCTCAGGTGAGTTGTGCGCATAGCCAGCTGAACTCTCCTGATTTGTCTATATGCCTCTAAAATGACATCAGCATACATACTCTTTAATTGACCATTGTAGCATTTAGATTTCTGTTGGTAGATGTGTTAAAGCTTTTATAGGATTTTGGTGTTTACATTTTCTTTAACATTATGCATGCATAGTACCATTTTGCAAACTACAGTTCAACCTCGGTATAGTCCCAAAACATACAGTGTGTTGCCTTATGAGAAGTTTATGTGTAATCTCTATTAGTAACTGTAAATAGATAGGTGTGTCAATATATGTATGAGATATTGAGTTTTGATTTCAACTAATAGTGGATATTAAAATTATATGAAATTAAGTTGTGTGAAACCAGTCTGCAGGCATTAGTAATTTATTTAGCAAGTCCTTTTGAAATGCAAGAATGTGGTTAGGATGGGCTATTTTTCACAGACCTTATGAGGCCAAGGTAATAATTGATAACAGGCCGTGTCACTTTCCTTGTTTTCTCTGCTCTACTTCAAAGATGCTCTCTTTAAGATATGCAATGAAGATGGCCATCTGTTGAGGAATGGACAACTTGCCCAGGATATGACCTCGCATATCTAAAAACCTCAATTCAAGAGGAGGTCAGCAAGCATAATTAAATTCTCCCTCCAACAGAGAGGAGGTGCTAGCAAGGGGCTGAGTTATGCTAAGCTAGGAGAGGAGGAAGTTGTCCAATCCTGAACGAGATATGCCCAGAGGGAAGAAAAGGGTAGGATAGCTACACCAATCAGAATGGCCCTATGCAAGTCTATGGGATATAGGTGTAGATTAGATAAGGCGGGAAGGAGAAAAAAACCTCTTTGAATCAGCAGACTAGAATGAAACTCTCGTGATAATGGTAACTATGGAATGTACCTCCTGCACTTATATGTAAATGCCTGTCCTAAGTGTTTTATGTCTGGCTGTTTTTATCTTCATGTATTGAGTATCATACTCTATATTTGTTCAGTTAACCTATGAATATTTTCCATTTTGTATGTATTATAGATACATTGTTGTGAAGTAATTTAGGCCTCCATGCTATTTACCAATACATTTCTGTCGCTGTGTTAAAGCTTTTACTCATGGTCAAAGAACTCTCATTTAACCCAAATCTTGTATGAGGTACCATAAATCTCAAAATAGACCTTACGGGTAACAAATGTAATGAGAAAAATGATTTTAGATTTTAGGGTGCCAAAAAATCTATTGGTTGATTGGAAAATAGGCCAGATGCTGGTTACCCTGCAAAAGATAATGCAGATCCCAGACTTGTGGAGCTTTTCCAATGTCTACCAAACATTCTATATACATTCTGAAAGGGGTGTTCTAGTTATGTTCATTTTTATAGTATCTTTCTAGTGCTGTCAAAAATTAAAAAGCCACATTTCAGACATTTTTGTATGCTTCTGAGCTTTTTCAGCTTTCTCCCTGGGTGGTATGAAAGTGTATTCAAAAAAGCGATCACTAGAGATAATTGCTGCATACTGAAAAGTGAACATCACATACATTTTTTTAGATGTACAGTTTTGTGCAACACAAAAAGCATGACTGTTACGTAGTTTTCAGTTAGTTATCATTTAAAAACACGCTGAGATCATATACAACTATCTGAATTTTTTTTATCTGAAATATTTAGCATTACATAGCAGTTAATAATGTAATTGCTCACTCCTAACAATATTATATCTATGGTAAAGACTGAAAGATAAAAACATAGTACAGCATGCAGACAATAGCCTCTGGCTTTAAAGATGCATATAAAAAGTAGATGAAATAATGAACGAATGAATGAAAGATGAAACACCAATGCTAATAGAAAATAAAGTTTATTGAGGAGCTCCACATGAATCACTGTGGGGTTGTATTTTCTGATATAATTAATATGACTCGTTCTTCATCCTAAAGTGAACCTGTGTTCATCTTAAAGAGACCCTGTCACCTGGTTACACCTTCAAGGATGAATATATTAATGAAATTAGCACTTATGCAAGCTCCTATTATCCTGTTAATTAATTTCTCTGTTTGTCAATAAACACCTCTGAAGTTATTTTCAACCTTTGGCACTTCTGGCAGTGTGGGGGCTACCTGACAATAGCAGCTGTTGGATTTGTATTCAGAACAAACCATTTAATACCATTCTGTTGGTAAAACAAGGTATGTAGACACGGGAATCAGTTTACACTGTAGAAAGCTAGTCTTATGATTGGGGTACAAGGATGGTTAGTGGGGTGGGTGAGGGGGGTATGGTGCTGGAGGGTAGGACATCCTTTTTAATATAAAGAGCTTTGTGTCAAAAACTTCCAGAGCTAAGATCCTGGTTTTAGAACTTATGTATATTTATGTGTTGAGGTCTTTTTATTTGCTTTTTTTGGCCCAATGAATCATTCCTGGGGAAACATATTTTGAGCATTAAGCATTAAATCCCAAATATGAAACTCTCTTAAGCTGCATTATGAAAACTAGATGTAGGAAGAAAAGCAGAAAATGAAGGGCTCAAGCATGTCAAGATACTTTTATTCTAACTTTGTATTTTCCTAAATTAGTGTTTTGAGCAAATTCAGCAAACAGGCAATGAAATAGTAGGGTTTTTTTTCCCAATATTCAAATATTTTTCTGGCAACCATTTAAAATGTTAATACTTTGGAGAAGGCTGCATGTTATGGTTAAAGTCACCATAAGATTGTTCAAAATTTATACATGTATTGAATTTGATGTGGTAAGTTTGGATGCTTCATGCTTTTTACCTTGCAGCAACTCTATTCACTCCGCTGTCAGTGAAAGTGACTTTGTTTTGATATCTTTGAAATTTTGCACCATGGTATTTTGCTCAGTCTAATTCATTTTTCCTTTAGAAAGTACTGTATGTGCTGGTAATAACAACAACCTATTCAGCTGTTAGTTTTCAAAATCCAGAGCTGAAACAAATTCAAGCAGCCATGCATTACATGCTGAACAGACATTTTATTTACAAGCACAATGTAGACTAGGCTGTGTACCATTACAGCCATGTGTTATTTATTTCATTAAAATTTACTAAGGTCAGGATATATAGTATTTTGTCATAAATTATATCAGTACTGGAGAATGAGAGCCCAAATGAAAAAAACAAAAATGACACTGCAGGCAAATTGTATTGTTTTAAACAAATCTTTGCATTGTGAAAACACGAGAAGTAAATTGAATCAACTGCTGTATAATATCCCAAACAGCAATGCAAAGATAGAACTGAATATACTAGATAACTATATGTGGTGGAACTGGGACTTATTTTTCAAAGACAAAATAAAAATGTAATCCTTCCATTTCCATTTTATTTCTAATCCAATTCATTGCAAACCAAAACCCTATTAAAGACAATGTTTTTACTTAAATGGAGATATTTCCTACTAGTCATGTATCATCTTGTAAGCAAGCATGAAACCAGATTGAAATAGACTACAGCTCCACTTTTCATCTGTTTTAATAAATCAGCTCTTTGCTATAATAGCTCTATCGTTTTAATGTTTAAATGACAATCAGTAATTATTTTCAATATTAGGAGGACAGTCTTTTATTAAGGCATTTTAACACCACCAATTCTATTTGCAAGCAACTAATTAATATACATAGGAATGGTGAGGAAAGATGAAATGAAAAACTATTCATTTATTTAGTTGTATTCATATTTAGCCAATCAGTTTTTGTTATGTTTCATAGGGCTGGATAATGTAACCACAATCACTAAACCAAAAATAATTAACTTTTAATTTAAACCAAACTGGTATAATTTGAACATGGTAAGAAAAGTAAAACAATCCTCTAAGCCTTATAGCTAGAAGAATTGTGGGTGTGAAAAAATATTTTTTCTAGTACCTCCAAAACAGATACAATATTAAAATAGATTAATTTTTATTAGAAAAAAGTCTGACAAAAAATTCCATAGTATGGAATGTAACGTTCAATATTTTTATCAGTTGTTTCTTATCAAAATGTATCTTTTTAAATATTTTATCTGTTTTTAAAGGTACAAAGAAAATCAGTTTCCTTTCCCACAATTATTCTAGCTATTAGATTTTAGAATGTGATACCTTGCTTACCTATAGCTGCCACTGACATATGATAATGCTCCTCAAAGCCTTGTTACTATTGATGTGTTAATATTTCTTTATTTTCTTTTTATTAGAGCAAATTATTGTTAGAGTATTGGTGAATGTATGTAACACTACCTCTACTTCAGACCTCATGTTAAAGGCAGACAATCAAAAGAGTATCCAATGTGTTTTGGGGTACCAAAAACACCCCAGAATGCATTGAGGACACTTTTGATTGTCCCCTGACCCTCACTGGAATAAATTCCTATCTGGACCTTTTAGCAGTTGTGTGGCACTTCAATGCACGTTTTTCCTATATTACACTACAAGCCAAAGAAAACTGTGGAGCTCCTCTGGGGCGTGAAAACTGCCTCCTTGGGAACCAAATCATCTACATAAATATCATTACATTAACCACATAATGACCGCCCACTGCAGTTTTACTGCAGCAGGCAGCCGCTCCTGGGCAAAGCGACGTTATACTACGTCGCTTGCTCAGGAGACTCTAGGGGGCGAGCGCGCTCCCGCCCCCGCTCATTAGCTGGGGAGCCAGTGCGTGTGACCGGCGGCTCCGATGGCCTCAGGCCACTCATGATCTCCCGCAGTTGAGAGAGAAGGACAGACGTACGACCGCACAATTGTCCATTAACCACTTAAGCCCCGGAAGATTTTACCCCCATTCCGACCAGGGGGTATTTTGCGATTCGGCACTGCGTGACTTTAACGGACAATTGCGCGGTCGTGCGACGCTGTACCTAAACGAATTTGGCGTCCTTTTTTTCCCACAAACAGAGCTTTCTTTTGGTGGTATTTGATCACCTGTGCGATTTTTTGATCACGCGCTATAAACAAAAAAAGAGCGTCAATTTTGCAAAAATAGCAATATTTTTCACATTTTTTATATGAAATTCCCCAAAAAAAAAAAATTAAAAATCAAAATTTTTTTACTTTTTCGGCCAATTTGTTTTATGCTACCTATGTTTGGTAAAAAAAATCGCAAAAAGCGTATTTTGATTGGTTTGCGCAAAAGTTATCGCGTTTACTAACAAAGGGAAAGATTTCTGTCATTTTTGTTGTTTTTTTTTAACGTGTAATGGCGGCGATCTGCGATTTTTTTTGCGGTACTGCGACATTCGGGCGGACAGATCGGACCCTTGACTGACATTTTTGACACTTTTGGGGTTACCAGTGACATTTCTACAGTAATCAGTGCTATATATATGCACTGTTACTGTAAAAATACACTGGTAGTGAAGGGGTTAACTTTATTTGGGAGGGAGGGGCTGTGTGTATCCCTAGGGGCGTGCTTTCTACTGTGATTGGCTGGGGCTTGAGCTGTATGGACACTGATCAACGGATCTACATACTAGATCCGAGTGATCAGTATCCTAACAGCAAGGAGAATGACAGGCAGCTTGTTTACACAGGCTGCCTGACATTCTCCCTCTCCCCCGCCGATCGCCGAGTGACCGGCGGACATCGGGTCCGCCGGTCACACGCGCGGGGGGGTCCGTGACCACGCGGGAGCGGGAGCGCGCCTCCGGGGGCGCGCGTTCGCTCCCTAGACCCTCACAAGCTAGTGACGTAGCCCTACGTCACTTTGCCTGTGAGGGGCTGACTGCCGACGTAGATCGGCGTTAGGCAGTCGGCAAGTGGTTAAAGTAACGCAGTGCTGAATCGCAAAACAGGGCCTGGTCATTGAGCAGCCAAATCCTCCTGGGCTAAAGTGGTTAAGATTGGATAGCAATATACGTAAATAAGATAAATGTGACCCATTTGGGCAAGTGCTGTCTTTCCACTTTCTGTAATTATCTAGAAAAAAAAGGGCAAATGAGCAAGGCGACAAAGTTATTGTAACTTATCTGTTATCTTTTAAAGCTCCAAACAGTTAAACTTCTCTCACTGGCTTGGCTTAGTGTCAGAAGATTTCTTGAGAAAAACACTTACCATCAGACAATTTTTTTAGAAGTAGTCAGAACTACTATTCGGTTTTTACTTTTGTCTCCCCAGCAACCAGGACCAGGACAGGCAGATAAGATATCCCTTAACTACCTGTTTGGTAACATCAGAATAAGTAATAAGGGGGAGGGTGTCATTGTAAGAGCAAGGCCCAGACAGCAATAGAAATCTGTGCACCAACACACTAAGGGATCATTCACATTGGTGGGGACGCATAATAGTGCACACAACTTGCATACTCTGGTGTGTGTTGTTAATTTCTAGACTTTTTTACATGCTGCATTGCACTAAGATATATATACCTGTATAATTTGTATCACATTGCACACCAATGGAGAGCATACATGGCACTGTGGATTGAGCGTTACTATGATGCATGGGTATGAAGTGAACATGCAGATTTCACTTACTTACAGTTTTTTGCACCTTTATCTTTCAGGGACAACTTAATATTAACAAGTATTTAAATAATAATTAACTCAATGCAGTTTTGGCTTTAGGATTTACTAGAAATTTAGTAGAAATTGTGTAAGTTACAGTATGTTGTGTTTGTGAGAGCTAATAATAATTGTATTGTATTTTTGTTGAAAATATACATTTTTATAAACATTTGTGCAACTATTCTGAAACCTACAAAATCAGTAGCACCATCTTTTATTCTATCAGTCCTGTACATTCAGAAATTGTTTTGTTTGGGGGGTACTTTGAAAACTTTAAAAGAAAAAATGAAAAAAAAAAAATATGAAAATTGAACATTTTCAAAAATGTGCTAGTCACGCGAGGTTAAAAGTGAAGTGCAGGGCTTGCCCTTAACCTGCCTGCGAAGTGGAGCATCTGTACAATATGTAAAACCCATTGCAGAAAATATGACATTTACAAAGAATAAAAATGTCTTTAACATGCCAGTAAATGACTGGAATTGTGTTTGTGCCAGTGCTAAGTGTGCATTTACTTCTGTGGTCTGCCTGCACGCAGCTCCAATGTGGATGCACACACATCTGCCGGTGTTTCTTCATGGAGGACAGCACTAATCGGCTGTCTATCATACATTTTTCAATAGCTACGCTACCTCAAATGAGTTTGCTGTTTACCATTAGGTACTTTTAAAAAAATGCAGCTGCCACTAATATTGTGCAACCACAAAATTTACATAAGCACATACATGTAAAATAGCTGTGCTACCCAATCATGTGCAAACCATTAACACATTATAATGCAATATGATTCATAAATCACTATAAGTCCAAGAAAAGTGCAAAGTTGTTTCTAACAAAGTTGTTAAAGTGCTAAAACCCTTGAAGAAGAAAGTGACTGTGCTCCATGCTGAAGAAAAATGTTATCCCGCTCATATTGTCACTCGGGTGCCCTTCCAAGACCCCACTCGACGCACGTTGTTGATCCCCTGAGTGTATGCCGAAGTAGGCTAAACAGTGCTTCATGCCTCTTAAGGTGGCTTTAGTGGTACTTTTCTTGGACTTATAGCACTTTATTAATTGTATTGCATTATAATGCACTGATGGTTTGCATAATATACCAGGTAGCGCAGCTACTTTCAATGTTTCTTTTTTATGTAAATCTGCTATCTAAATGGGCTCTAAGGATGGGTTAAAATTTCCAACAATATTTCTATGTCAGTTTGTACCTTGCTACCTTCATGACAATCACATCACTATTTATTTTATGGGTGTCAGAAGAACAAAAAGTGAGGGAAGATCTACGTCGTAGGGTCACAGAAAAAATAAAAACCTGACAGAAATATGAATTCTTCCTCAATCTAGAAATTGGAATTTAAGAGGTTATTTTTGTGCAGTGATAAATACTTACACAAGTAAGCGTATTAAACTGGCTGTAAAATGCATTTAATTTGCCATTTGCTTATTTTACAATCATTTTACCATTGCAAGCTGGACATCTTACAGCTCTGTCAAATGTTGTTCTAAAAACAGACATGCATTCCACTATGGTGTACACCAGCCTTAGCAACTTATTTTTTTTACTGAATCTACTCTGAATCTACTAAATCTATTTTAATGCTTTTTTTTTTTTGCTGAAACTACAAAATTTTTAAATTCATAAATATTGCCTTTAATATTTTACATAAATATTGCAGCATGAAATTAGTATAAATGTAACTATTTCATAGTAGTTGCATAGACTTTCTTTTATAACTTGGTTCAGTTTCCTTTAATATCAATTGTATGCAGCACCAGAGTGATAGATTGAATATCTATCGCATACATTTTCTTTAAAATGTTTTTTTCAGCACATCTAACTTCTTACTGCACCAATGCACATTGTGCTGTATTGTCTACTAAAGAATCATTAATATAAACGGTACTTCAGAATGCACACATTACGAAGCAATGATTAAATGCAATATGCATGCTCAGTAAATTAAACTGAATTTATATTCTAAACAGAATCAAAGAAGAAAAGAAAAAAATTAAATTAAGCATTAAATATGCAAAAAAGAAAGGCTTTTTACATATATCTGCATTTCTTTTTTTTCCTGCATCAGGAGAGTAAACCTGTCTCCTAAATGACTGGGCCTCTGTGGGTTCTATTGATCGTAAACTTTCAGAATGATTCAAAACATTCATTAGCGGCCAGCACCTTAGAACACAACAAAAAGGAAGCTTCAGAAGAGTATAATAAATATTTGTCCTGTTCTTCTATCAGAAATAGCACTTAAAGTATACCTGAACTCAAAAATTGAATGTTGGTTATATTATAAAGGGAACCTATAAAAAATCTAAATTTTGCCTAAGCAGTATCCTGAAAATATCAGTGCTTCTCCTGACATGTGACTGTTATGTAGCCTAATGGCTGTATACAGGATATGCTTTGCAAACTATGGCAATGCTGTCTCTAGCTGCCTGTCTTATGAGATTAAAGGGGGAACTGGTGATGTCAATACTGGGATGATTACTGGAGAGGAAGCTGTATCTGAGCACCTGCAATGCAAGCTCTGCAACATTCATTCTGTAATATATTGAAAATTTAGGCTGAGTGTCTGAGAGTCACAAGCACCGCACCCCTCGAAATTGTAGAAAATATGCAAATTTTAAGAAAATTGTTCTTTTGAATTGCTATACAAAAGGAAGACAATGTAGAATAAAAAAAAAAATCAAATTTTATTTATACAGAATGAAAAATCACCAATAAAAGTAAATGTTACATGTACTATGCTGGTAATCCAATTCAACATGTTTCACTATATTTTAGCTCACACAGTGGGGAGCAAGGAAAGGTAAATTAGTAATGCAAAAAAAATAAGGTGTAAGTAATACCGGTGGTAAGTTTTGTTGCCCTCTTTTTGCCTCTTCTGGGCACATTTTCTACAGTTCAGACCTCCTTTAAATCAGTGTAAACTCTGAAAATGAACTTCTCTTGTTTGCTTCCTTTTGGTCTGTTTAATATACCATTCAACCTGTTTTGTTATATCTGTCTGTAAAGTCTAAGAAATACCTGTTGACTATGCCAAAAATCCAGTGCAGTCCCATGCCCTGAGCACTCTGCAACCTTTTCTCAGGTAAACTTACCAGTCCTGGTTAGCCTGGTTGTGTGTGTTTTTATTTATTTTTGACACTTTTTTGGTGAATAGGTAAGGGAACTATGTACCCCACATTTATTTACATAGGGTGGGCCGGGCTCTAGGGCTCCCTTTGTTAAAAGCAGCTTCCCGATTCTTATAAGCCCCCTGCCCGCAGACCCCCACAACCACAGCCCAGGGTTGTCAGGAAGAGGCCCTTGCCCCATTAACAAAGTGAGGCAGAGCCCCCCTGCCCCAAAGCACCCCCCATTTTGAGGGCATGTGGTCTGGTATGGTTCAGGAGGGGTATGCTCACTCGCCCCCCCCCCCCCATTTTCCTGAGCTGTCGGGCTGCATGCTCAAATAAGGGTCTGGTATGGATTTTGGGGAGGACCCTATGCCTTTTTTTTACGTGTGGGGTTCACCTTAAAATCCATACCAGACCCAAAGAGCTATAGATTGGGGGGGAGGGACCCCACGCTGTTTCTTAAAATATTTTTGTATTGCTGGCAATATTATTATCACACCGGCAATTTAACCACTTGCTTACTGGGCACCTTTACCCCCTTCCTAACCAAGCCAATCTTCAGAGAAATAACGGTTGTGCAGATCTTAATGGATTTAGTAAAAGGCATGGTGAGTTTTTTGAGGTTGTAATTTTTTCTCACAATTCTTTGCAAAATTATTTTTTTTTCACAAAATTGTCATAAAAACAGGTTATTTTTCTCACACGACAAATTTGCAACTATACCCCAAAACACATTCTGCTACTCCTCCTGAGAATGGTGATACCACATGTGTGAGACTTTTTCATAGCCTAGCCACATAGAGAGTCCCAACAGGCAGGGGGCACCTTCAGGTGTTCTAGGGACATAAATGGAGCACCAGGACAATGGAAACGCCCACAAAATGACCCCATTTTGGAAAGCAAATACCCCAACGTATATTTTATGAGGTATAATGAGTCTTTTGAACATGTCATTTTTTTCCACAAGTTTTTAGAAAACGTGGAAAGAAAATAGAAATATCTTATAAATTGACAACTTTGAGTAAAAAAAAAAAATATGTTTTCAACACATATCATGTACGTACCAAAAATTACACTCCAAAATACATTCTTCTACTCCTCCTAAATATGGCGATACCACTTGTGTGAGACTTTTATACAGCCTGGCCACATATAGAGGCCCAACATGCAAGGAGTATGGTCAGGTGTTTAGGGGACATTAATTATACATCTAATTTCTTGACTACCTATTACACTTTTTGAAGGCTCTTGTTAATCTTTTGAACATAACATTTTTTGCACAAGTTTTTTGAAAATGTGGAAAGACAATGAAAACACATTTTTTATGCGTTTTTACACATTTTTACGGCACTGACGGGCGCTGATGGGGATCCACTTATAGAATGGCACTCATGAGCACTCACTGATGGGCACTAATGTGCATTATTGGGCACTAATGGGCACTAATAGGACACTGTAGTGGCACTGCTGAGCATTGTAGTGGCACTGATGAGCACTGTAGAGGCATTGATGAGCACCGTAGTGGCACCGTAGGGCACTGTAGTGACACAGTAGTGGCACTGATGGGCAGTGTAGTGGCACTGATGAGCGCTGTAGTGGCATTGTAAGGCACTGATGAGCACTGTTGTGGCACTGATGAGCACTGTAGTGGCATCGTAGGGCACTGATGAGCACTTCAGTGGCACTGATGGCACTGTAGGAGCACTAATGGCACTATAGAGGCACTGCCAATTCAGTGTGTGAGGAGAGGAGAGGAGAGAGAAACGCTGCAGCAGTGTGAGCCAAACTGGCCATGATCCCGTTTTGTAGACAAAGTGTTCGCTTCATCATTGATCAGAGCGATCAAATGGTGAAGGGATGCTGTGATTGGCCCTTTACCCTGACCTGTGATGCATAGACACTTCTGGGTGCGCGTCCCAGGGGGCGTGCGAGAAGCACGAACATGGCAGGCTGTTATATGACAGTCTCCTTAGAACTAGTAGGCCACGCTATAGCCACCATTCGGCTATAGCATGGTCGGCAAGTGGTTAAATGTCATTTTTTTTCTTTATAAATATCAGTTTTGCTACAGCAGGTTCACGGCAGAGATGGGCCACTTTATAGGCAGACTAAGAGAGCCCCCCAGGGCACTATATTTAAAGGAATCTTTTCATTTTTTTTTCTTTCACTTTAAGCATCATTAAAATCAATGCTGCTTTAAAAACAATATTTTTAAAAAGTTTTTTTGCATTGATACATGTCCCCCAGGGCAGTACCCGGGCCCTTTTTATGGGCAATAACTTGCATATAAGCTTTCAAAATGGGGACTTTAAATTTTTCAAATTTGGGTCCTATAGACTTTAATAGGGTTCGCAGTTTGGGTCTAATAGGGTTCGCAGTTCGGGTCCAAATTTTTGCAATGTTCGAGAGTTCTGGTGCGAACTGAACCAGGGGTGTTTGGCCCATTAGAGCACAATAAATAGAGTAGTAATGCTGTGAAACATGGGTGTGGCCAAATTGAGTTAACAGTGGGAGAGGCTAATGGGGGCATGTTAAATAAAACAAATTAACAACATTTTTTGTGCACATAAAAATACTTAGATTTCTGTGCCACAAAGAGGAGTCACACAGTCATGTATAAACACAGCACAATCAATTTTTTGAAATTAAAACTCTTCCATTACATTTGATTTTGTGCTTACTGAGTAGACGGAGAGCTAACACTTTTTCGGAGCCTACCTTACAGAAATAGTTAGGTATTACTTTATTAATAGCAACTGTTGAGACAATGAACACTTTTTGGTCAGAAGTATGTCATATATAATATAGTCCATACAGTAAAGGAGTTTGTCAACCAGATCAATCACCCCTCAGGTCAGTTTGTCCCCCAGCACAATGGCCTCCCCAGCTCAGTGTCCCCCAGCACAATTACCACTCCCCCAGGTCCATTTACATAAGCCCTGCAAGACATTAGAACATAGCCCACTGGTATTGTAAAATAGGCATATTAAGGGATTAATGATATGGCTCTACCAGTTATATTGTATATATCATATATTTTACACAAGTGTTCCAAAAATTGACAATATAGATGCAAAACCATGAATCAATCAATGATCTTTGTAGTTTAAGCTAGTTACAAAAAATACATGCACGGACACACACATAACCTGTTTGAATTTTTAAATGTCCAAATGACACACTTTTAATAGCTACTGTATAGTTTTATTGATTAATGTTGTGATTATCATTTTGTATTTAAAGGGAATTTTTTTTTTTTTTTTATACAAAAGCCTTTAATTGGCACATTATCTAACAAAAACTATAGTATACCACATGTGTGTTTAATTTAAGCTTAATTTCTAAAGCTGTGTCTGTCTATTTATATAATAAAATATTATATTTTTTGATCATTGCTGACTAGGCATAGTAGGTGGTTAATAAAAAGGTTCTGCTGTGAGTGCATATGTTACCTGCTAAACCTTGACCTCTCTCCATGGATACTGATTACTGGTGTAGAGGATCATTTCACATCATTTTCCTGTAACTTAGAGTTTGTTCAATAATGCATAGCCAGCCTGGCATTTTGTGGGAGTGGACAGCAAATATGTACAATGTCTACGTGCTGATATACAAAGTAAGAAACAGCCTCGAGAGAATTAAAAATTTAGTTTTTGCCCGTGAAATCGGAATTGCATTTAGGTGCATTCCCCCATTGAAGAAATGAAACAATATTTGATGTATTTCAAACTATTATTGTGTCACTAAAGCATCATCTTATGTCACCAATTCATAAGCTTAAATGTGAGGAGGGACAAAAGCTTTTTATTTGTGACATTTGACTGATTTACCATGTGTGTTGGAAAAGTTTTACATGTAAATTAAAATCAGTTAAGAAATTAGATACAGAATCTTAAATTCTGTGGAAATTGCATGTCACATGCATTCCCAAAAACATGTTTAATCACTCATTTTAAATAATGATTTATTTTATATATTACATCTGATTAGTGTTTTATAACAATGGTTGTAAAAATTAGTGCATACAAAGAAACATATTCATGACATAAAAAAAAAAAAAAATAATAATAATAATAATAACAATCACGATAATAAATACTTTAAAAGTTTACTCTCAAACTACAAGAAATGTATTTCCATCAACTCTTTAATTGCTAAGCATTAATTCCAAAACCAACTTCTACATTAAAGGTTCATTTTCACTGGTTTTCAATAATCCCACCAGTTGAGAATACTGAAGGCCAGGAATGTTGTTTTATTCACATTTTTAATACACTTTAGCTTAATCATTTGAAGACCAGAATATTAAACCCTGCTCCCTGTTCAGGCTATTTTTCAGTCTTCAGCACTGTTATAATATGAATGACAATTACTCAGCCATTCAACACTGTTCCTATACGAAATGTTTAGCATTTTTGGAAATAGATAGAGCTTTCTTTTGTTGTTTTTTTCCAACACTGTTTTTTTTTTTTTTTTTGCTATATAAACAAAAAAAGACCACGCTTATTGAAAAAAAATATATATATTTGTTTCTGTTAATAATCCTTTATGAATTTAGGCCAAAATGTATTCTGCTACATTTCGTTAAAAATAACCCAAATCTGTGTATATTATTCAGTCTGTGTAAAATGTATAGGGTCTACAAACTTTGATATATACACTATATTGTCAAAAGTATTGAGACACCTGCCTTTTCCATGCTTATGAACTTTAATGGCATCCAGGTCTTAGCCAGTAGGGTTTAATATTGAGTTTGCCCACACTTTGCAGCTATAACAGCTTCAAATCTTCGGGGAACACTGTCCAAAATGTTCAGGAGTGTGTATATGGGAATGTTTGACTATTTTTCCAGAAGCGTATTTGTGAGTTCAGGCACTGATGTTTGACGAGAAGGCCTGGCCCGCAGTCTGCGCTCTTATTCATCCAAAAGGTGTTCTATCAGGTTAAGGTCAAAACTCTGCGCAAGCCAGTCATGTTCCTTCACCCCAAAATCACTCATCCATGTCTTTATAGACAGTCATGTTGAAACAGGAAGGGGCCATCTCCAAACTGTTCCTACAAAGTTGGGAGCATGAAATTGTTCCCTTAATTGTTCCCTTCACTGGAACTAAGGGGACAAGCCCAACCCCTGAAAAGCAATCCCTACACACCCTTAAAGTTCATGTGCGTGTAAAGGCAGACGTCCCAATACATTTGATAATATAGTGTATATTTGAAATTTGATTAATCCTGATGCACTGACTGCCTTTCTCATTTTGTGGGGCTCTAAAATGCCAGGGCAGTAAAAATACCCCCAAAATGACCCATTTGTGAAAAGTTAACAGGCAAAGATAATTAGTAAGAGGCATGGAGACATTTTTAAAGTTGAATATTTTTTACACAATTTTTTAAAAACAAAGAAATGAAATTATATATATATATATATATATATATATATATATATATATATATATATATATATACAAACCCAATTCCAAAAAAGTCAGGACACTGTACAAATTGTGAGTAAAAATGGAATGGACTAATTTACAAATCTCACAAGCATATATTTTATTCACAATATACTATAGATAACATATCAAATGTTGAAAGTGAGATATTTTGAAATGGCATGTCAAATATTGGCTCATTTTGGATTTCATGAGAGCTACACATTCCAAAAAAGTTGGGACAGGTAGCAATAAGAGGCCAGAAAAGTTAAATGTACATATAAGGAACATCTGGAGGACCAATTTGTAACTTATTAGGTCAATTGGCAACATGATTGGGTATAAAAAGAGCCTCTTAGAGTGGCAGTGTCTCTCAGAAATCAAGATATGCAGAGGATCACCAATGCTGCGGCAAAAAATAGTGGAGCAATATCAGAAAGGAGTTTCTCAGAGAAAAATTGCAAAGAGTTTAAAGTTATCATCATCTACAGTGCATAATATCATCCAAAGATTCAGAGAATCTGGAACAATCTCTGTGCATAAGGGTCAAGGCCAGAAAACCATACTGGATGGCCATGATCTTCAGGCCCACAGATGGCACTGCATCACATACAGAAATGCTACTGTAATGGAAATCACAACATGGGCTCAGGAATACTTCAAGAAAACATTGTCGGTGAACACAATCCACCGTGCCATTCGCCGTTGCCGGCTAAAACTCTATAGGCCAAAAAAGAAGCCAAATCTAAACATGATCCGGAACAGCAGACGTTTTCTCTGGGCCAAGGCTCATTTAAAATTGACTGTGGCAAAGTGGAAAACTGTTCTGTGGTCAGATAAATCATAATTTGAAGTTCTTTTTGGAAAACTGGGACGCCATGTCATCCGGACTAAAGAGGACAAGGACAACCAAAGTTGTTCTCAGCACTCAGTTCAGAAGCCTGCATCTCTGATCGTATGGGGTTGCATGGGTGCGTGTGGCATGGGCAGCTTACACATCTGGAAAGGTACCATCAATGCTGAAAGGTATATCCAAGTTCTGGAACAACATATGCTCCCATCCAGATGTTGTCTCTTTCAGGGAAGACCTTGCATTTTCAAACATGACAATGCCAGGCCACATACTGCACCAATTACAACATCATGGCTGCGAAGAAGAAGGATCCGGGTACTGAAATGGCCAGCCTGCAGTCCAGATCTTTCACCCATAGAAAACATTTGGCGCATCATAAAGAGGAAGATGCAACAAAGAAGACCTAAGACAGTTGAGCAACTAGAAGCCTGTATTAGACAAGAATGGGACAAAATTCCTATTCCTAAACTTGAGCAACTTCTCCTCAGTCCCCAGACGTTTGTAGACTGTTCTAAAAAGAAGAGGGGATGCCACACAGCGGTAAACATGGCCTTGTCCCAACCTTTTTGAGATGTGTTGATGCCATGAAATTTAAAATCAACTTATTTTTCCCTTAAAATTATACATTTTTTCAGTTTAAACATTTGATATGTCATCTATGTTGTATTCTGAATAAAATATTGCAATTTAAAACTTCCGCATCATTGCATTCTGTTTTTATTCTCAATTTTTACAGTGTCCCAACTTTTTTGGAATCGGGTTTGTATATATATATATATATATATATATATATATATATATATATATATATATATATATATATATATGTATATATATATATATATATATATATATATATATATATATATATATATATATATATTTTATAAATTTCCCATTTTAACAAGCTTTTTCTCACACACAACATAGGCATATTTACAATTACATCTGAAAACACATTCTGCTATTCCTCCTATGTATAAGGATACCACATGTGTGAGACTTGTTTACAGCCTAGCCACATAGAAAGACCTAAATCCAAGAAATACTTTCAGGCTTTCTAGAGGCATAAAATGCTCATAAAGTTTCCTGAATACCTATTACATTTTTGGATACCCTGAAGCACCAGGACAGTGGAAACACCCAAAGTATTGTGATACTACATATGTGAGACTTATTTTATGGCCTAGCCATATAGAGAGGCACAGAATCCAAGGACTGCCTTAAGACTAGGGACATAAACTAAGCATTTAATTTTCTGACTACCTACATTACATTTTTGGAGGCCCTGGAGTGCCAGGACAGAAGAAACACCCTCAAAATGATTACATTTTGGAGAAAAAACACCTCAGGATACTTTCTAAGAGGCATAGTGAATTTTTTGAAAACTTAACTTTTTTAACACATGCTGAAATAAAATGAAAAATAAGTCGTCAGTTTTATAAGATATTTTTCGCACATAGCATAGGCACACTCAGAATTTCACCCCAAAACACATTTTGCTACCCCTTCTAAGTATGGGGATACCACATATGTGAGACTTTTTCAATATTTGGCCTAATTATGTACTGGGCATTGTATCTTGTGTATTACAAAAATAAACCAACACTGCATAGAAAACAATGCACCGTAACTGTCTTCTCTATATGAGTGATCCCAGAATATAGCTTAATAATAAGCAAAGCAAGTCTAACCTACTGGTACGCTACTGCCCCTTGGAATGCCATGTTCACTGGCCAGGAAGTACAGCAGCCTGAAGAAAGGAAGAACAGGGTTCCTGTGGTTCCAGGAGTGCAGCCGCCCACAGTGAATGGCTTGAATGATGGTCTCACACAAATGTAGGGCATGCAGATGGGTCAGTTAAGGTGGCAGGCAGCAACATCGTCAATAAACATCTTCAATAAACTTGCAAAGGATCGATCAAGGGAGCAGGCAGAAATTCAGACAATAAATAGATCAGTGTCACTACATTTTGCAGGCAGAGGCAACACTGCACTGGTGTGGTAATGATCAGGAACACTTTTACTGGCTGCACTGGCTCTGGTGACACTTTACTGATGTGTCAGAGATCAGTAACAATGTGACTGGCTATACTATTAGGCCTCATTTACAGGGGGCATATCAAAGTGTACCCCATGTGAGGGCCATATTTATCGGCATGGGAAAGCACAGGTGTTCCATGCACCCTGGTGCAAGCAGTCCCATTTATGTCTATTGGGATGCAGCGGCAGCATGAATCCAGCTGCTGCTCCCAGTCTATCTGTGTTCTGGCCTTGCACCCTCAAAGACGTCAGATTGGGAGCAGCAGCTGCGGCAAGCAGCCATTGTCTCCCAATAGACATGAAAGGTACTGCCTGCACAGGAATGCACAAAACACCTGGCCATCCCCACATGTGTAAAAATTACCCTTGCATGGGGTATGCATTTGGCCCTGTGTGAATGAGTGCTGACACTGGGACTGATGAGGCAGTGTTTAGGGGCATTGTGATTGGCTGCACTGGTGAAGCGAGTGTAATGGGGCTCATTTACACCTTTGGTTGGGGGCCCAAAACCTTGTTGTTAAGGTACATTTTTATACCCCTCATCCACTCCCCCTTTATTTATAAAAGTTAGCAGCTAGATGTGTAGACTTGGTATGGAAGGAATTATACCCTGTTTCACCTGGGCGGCATTACCACACACTGAGCACATCCCATTCAAGTAAATGAGGCTTCTCTGTAACTGCATCTTAACCACACAATGCACACAGTTGCTATTCAATAGTCCAGGATTTGAGGAGTTAAACTTGTTTAATTGGTACACAAATAACTCTTCGAAGAGAATTACAAGTGTAAATGTAAAAAAAAAAAAAGTATGTTCTCCCCATCCATCTCAGTACTGTCCGATGTCCTCCGCAGCTAATATTTTGCCCCTCTGCAGGTTCTTCCCACTCTCATCAACCCTCCCACTTTTTTCCCCCTCTGGAACCAATTCATGCCACAAACCTTTTCCCCATCCATCTTCCACTAGATCCTCCCTGTATTCTCCTCTTCCTCCCACTCTCTTCTCATCTCTCACACCTCCATTAGGCCAACAGGCTTTTTTGATGGTTCATTCCCCAGCTGCCTGTCATCAATGCTCAATGTCCTCTGAAGCTGTTTTTTTTTCTCCCCCCCCCCCCCGCAGATTCTACATAGTTTGGCATAGCTCCCAGTTTACCTCTGGGCAGAATACATCAGAAGAGAACCCTTCCAATCCGCACCCACCACCACTTAAACATTGACTCACCACCGATTGAGTCAGCTCTACATGATCTCCAACACCATAAAAGCATGCATGAGACAGCTGTGCATCCCCGTGTCCACAAACAATGCCCTTGCACAGGTGTACACTGTAATATGCCCAAGAAACAAGGCCATCATACCTGTACCAAGGCAACAATTTTGTATTCATTGGAGTCCCAGTTCCAAGTGATTCTTAGTGTTCCTTGTTTTAGTGAGTAACCCTAGTTTTGAGATCCTAGTGATTCCCAGTGTTCCTTGTTTCAGAGAGTTCTCATTTCATAGTGATCTCCAGTGTTCCTTGTGTCAGAAAGTTCTGACTTTTTAGGGACCCTTAGAATTTATTTTCTGAGTTCCTCTTGCTCTTGTTCCTATTTACTGTGTTACCACAATCCAAGTGCTACAGGGGCTTACACACTTGTGTTCCTGTGTTTTCAGAACCCCACTGCTGCAAAAAAGATTCACAACTCCTGTGTACCTGTGTTCCCAGAACCTCCATGCTACAAGAGAGTTGCACTCCTCTGTATATGCGTTCCCAGAACCCCAAGGCTGCACAAGGCTCACATTCTTTGTACCTGTGTTCCTAGAACCCTAGTGCTATAAAAGTCTCTCACTCCAGTGTACCAGTGTTCACAGAGCTCCAGTGCTGCAAGAGACTCCCATTTACCTAAATACAGTATCTAGAATCCCAATACTGTAAGAAATACATATACTTGAGCTCCTATGTTCCCAACAGAATTCTGAGCCCCTCAGTAAATGTATTGTTCCTGTGATTCCAGCGCGTTAGCTCTTCCAGAATCTCTTGCACTCATGCCTTCTTGTGATTTCAGAACCCCAGTTCTCCCTGAGACTCCCTCACATATAAAATCCTGTATTCTTTGTGTATTTCTTTGAGTATTCTTGTATCCAGTCAGCAATGGTCTATATGGGTGTACTTGTGGTCCGTAACCCAGGACCTGCCTTGCAGCAAAGTCCTTCATCCCTTGTTGGGTGCTCTGATGAAAACCAGGTACTCTGAAACACTATCATCAAGCATGTAGACTGCATGATGGGTCCAGTATTCCCAGTCATGTGTGATACCTTTAGTTGGGAGTATTACTAGTACAATGCAATTTCTCTATCTACATTTGTCATGTAATGCATATACTAAAGACTTCTTGTTTATGATCTGCCAGTGCAGGCAGCTAGAGCAATGAAGACTAAATGTTGCAACTAAGATTCATTCTCTATATGAAGGCTCAACCCTACATTTTTTCATTCTGGATTGCGTGAGAAGGGTTGTAAAAACAGAAAAAAAAGGGGACAAGAAGATGCAGACAGTAATAATAAACTGATGGATTCTCTAAGGCTGGACATTCATGAGTCTTTTTTGTTCAACCAGCATGTAGAATGAATGAATGAAAAAATCTATTCAATGTGGATGGGAGAATCCCTCCTGCTTAGCTATTGTATTCTGACAGCATGGAAATTTGTCATTGCCAGAATACAGGCATCAAGAAAAAATAATCCAACAGGCTGGTTGTACACAGGTCAATTGATAGATCAGCTGGTGTACAACCAGTCAGCCCATACATGGAATGAAATTCAGCCAGTACCTGCTAATCCAGCTGAATTTTGAACCATCTATGGCCATCTTAACACTTCCACATTTTTTGTTTTGTTGTGCACACTGTATCTCAGCTGAAGAGATTCCACATCACTCCATGTCCTGACAGGAAACAAGTGGAAATGCCTACAAGGTAACCACAGTAAAATATGATAGGAGTGTTATCTCTGTCCCACCATGTCCTAAACAAAAGATTTGAGCTGAAGTTAGGCTTTAAAGCCATATCCCCCTAAATCCCTTTAATTACCCTTAAACTGCATAAGGGGTTCTTTACTGTCAGAGCGGTAAGGATGTGGAATTCTCTTCCACAAGCAGTGGTATCAGCAGGGAGCATCGATGGTTTCAAAAAACTTTTAGATGGGCAAAAAGACATACAGGGGGTATACAATGTATGGTTAACAGAAAACACACACACATCATAGGTTGAACTGGATGGACTGGTGTCTTTTTTCAACCTTTACTAACTATGTAACTATGTAAATATGTAACCTGCATTTTAAAGTAACCTCAATAAAGATAGATTGAATCATTTTGTAACACTAAGGCTCCTTTCACACTTATGCAACCTAAAAGTCGTGCAATTTTACAGCGATTTTGCCGCGATTTTGACTGGACTTTAACCAATGCCTTTGTCTATGGACCTTAAAATGCACATTTTTTAATAAGAGATGAGTATTTTATACTCATAGTATATTGTTTTTACAGCTGCTGTTTTTGGCGTCAGATGTTTTTTTCTGCAGCCAGTAAACTCCCCAGCATATTATCCTATGTGTCCATGCACACATAGGCTGTTATCAGCAGTTTTTGGCAGGGGCATTTTCTGGCTGGAAATAAAACCCAGAACTAGTGGGTTTTGAGAGGAGTTTTTCAGCTCTAAAATTGCTCTAACTCTGATCAAAGCAGAAAACTGCCAAAAAAATGCTGAACAACGTCAAAAAACACTGAAAAATGCAGCTATTTGGCGTTTTTGTGTGAGTAAATTTTGCTAAAAAAAAAAGCTAAAAAATGCTGAAAAAAGCTAAAAAATGCTGAAAAAAGCTACCGCAAAAAAGCTGAAAAACTCCTTCTACAGCTACAGCTTTCTACTGGCGTTTTGATAATGTACATTGTGCATGAGTCTTTATTGTTAAAGGAACTCAAAATACTAGCACTAATCCTTTCATATACTCTGGCCATAGATGAAAATAGCATTTGGTATTATAAAACCTTTTCTCTAAAAAGATTCAAATGAAACCGTCAGCAAGCCATAAGTTAAAAAAAAAAATAAAGTCTGTCTTGCATTCATAACATTCCTTGTAAACAACCATTTTTTTGTTCTCTTTTTAGTGATTTAAAAAATGACCCTGATTCTTTTTTAAATGAATGTATGTGTGAATTATCAAATGGTGGCATTGTGAAGTAAAAATATAAGAAAAAGGACAGAACTCTAAATTGAGGAGAACAAGACTAAAATAGTGCTAAAATAGATTATAGAATGTTGTAGGTTTCTGAAATGCTGCTGTCGAAGATGTTGCAGTCTTTCAAGTAATTCTACACTAACTAGATTTCAGTGTGTTTGAAATTTTCTGGCTTTCCTACAGTATACCGACAATTCTTCGCCAATACTTTTTAAGGATAAGTTCCTCTTTCTGGCTTTCCTACAGTATACCGACAATTCTTAGTCAATACTTTTTAAGGATAAGTTCCTCTTTCTGGCTTTCCTACAGTATACCGACAATTCTTAGTCAATACTTTTTAAGGATAAGTTCCTCTTTCTGGCTTTCCAACAGTATACTGACAATTCTTAGTCAATACTTTTAAAGGATAAGTTCCTCTTTCATAACATGTTACATGTTACACCCATATTCAGGGTGTAACATGTTTCATGTTATGAACAGACCAGCCCCCGCACCCCCGATCCCCTGTTGTGACAGCTATCAGGGGATCTTTTTCCCCAACTAGCTGTCACAATTTAAAAAAAAACACTCCACCCACCTGGCCATTTCACTGATTCACAGTCCTCTGTGAATGGAAAGCTACAAGTCCAGATAGACTTTGCAGCTGTTAGCTTGTAGTTTTCAAAGAACTACCATGGCGCTGTGTAGCGTTGTGGTAGTTCACTGAGTCTTCCTGTCAGATTGTATCTGGTTGCCTGTACAATGTACAGGCACACATATACATTGGTTCAAATCCCAACCACGACACTACCTGCCTGGAGTTTGCATGTTCTCCCTGTGCCTGTGTGGGTTTCCTCTGGGTACTCCAGTTTCCTCCCACAATCCAAAGACACTCCTGTCTAAATTGGCTCTAGTATGTGTATGTATAAATGTGAGTTAGGGACCTTAGATTGTAAGCTTCTTTGAGGGTAGGGACTTGGGAATGTACAATGTATATGTAAAGCGCTGCATAAATTGACAGTGCTATATAAGTACCTGAAATAAATACAATAAAATGCAGGTCTGCAGGAGTTCTGTATGGCGCCAGCAGTCTGCTGATCACTGGTGCAATGCTTAAGAGGCTAAAGAAACAAACCTGCATAAAAATATGCATTTATTATTTTTTGTTAAAAGGTGAACTTTTTCTGGGGTGGGAAGGGAATGTAATATGTGTAGCTTTCTCATGAAGACAAGCTGGCTGTATAGGAATAGAAGTAGGGTACTGCAAATAAATTGGGATAAGAGATTGTGATTGCTATATATTTGTATTAAAAATGATGTAAGAACCCTACTTTTTCCTACATTGTTAAATTACATGATTATAATGTATACTTTTGTTGTACAGACTTGTCTCAAACCCTTAATAAAAAATGTATAAGTGAAAAAAAATAAAAAAAGGTGAACTTTTTCTTTAACACTCCTCTTTCTTGCAGGCATCAAGGTACCATGGGATTTTTAGCCCATAGAAATGAAAAGTAAACCCAACGAATGAGAAGGGGAGAAGCTGCAAAGCATGTAGGGAACCAAGGAAGTTGTTGAAAGAGATAGCTAGCAGACAGGCAGCAATAGCAAAATAAAAGGAGATAAAAGCATTGGATTGTCAAAAAAAATCTGTTGTTTGTATTGTCATTACAATGCTGATGTTATAAAATGAAAGCTCATGTTGTGTGACCATAGATCTACTTTAAGTTTAAGCCATAGTTTTTCTCTTAGGGCTCTTTCACACGGGCGGTCCGATCAGATCCGCCTGTCAGTTTTTTAGGCGGATCTGATCGGATCCTCCATGCAGCTCTATGGGGCAGCGGTTGTCAGCGGAGACACCTCCGCTGACACCCGCTGCCATCCGCATCCGATCCTGTGCTGAAATCTGGACGGATGGAAACCCTATTTTTCCATCCGCTCAGTAATCGGAGCGGAGCGGATCTGATGAGAGCGGACAAGCGGTCCGCTCTCCTCCGATTCCCCATAGAGGGCAGCGGGTGCTGAGACACCTCCCTCTCCGCTCTGCAAGCGGAGACGGAGCTGTCATCCGCCCGGCTCAGTGGGGATCGCGGATCGATCCCCGCTGAGCAACATGGATCCGCCTACGGAGGCTGACCGTGTGAAAGAGCCCTTAGTGTGTTGTAAAGATTAGCAGAATGGATTTCTTTGTTCTAGAATACCACCAATTAAACCATTCTTTTTACATACATAATAAGAGAAGCAGAGGACTAGCACATGATATGAATAATGCACATTAAATTTAGAAAATGTGCATTCTAGAAATAAAGTGTCTATGAAAGTACTTCTAAAGCCTCAAGGTTTTTTACCTCAATACATTCTATGCAATAAGGTAAAGAAACCCTTCACTGTTGCAGGATCACCCCAGCCCGATATGATCCAGCAACGTACACAAGAGCAGTGGCTCTCAACACTGCCTCCCTCCTCATTGGGCAGATAGATTGCAGTGGGAGCCATTGGCTCCTGCTCCTGTCAATCAACTCCAGTGATGAGGGAGCGGGAGGCGGGGCAGAGTCCTATTGTTCGTGTCAATGGATGCAGCAGCGGGGCTCAGGAGCGATCATGCAGCTTCCCGTTGGGGAACTTTACAGATAGGAGGAGCCAGGAGCACTGACAGGGGGACCCAAGTAAAGAGAGTTCAGAGAAGCTCTGGTAAGTATAGAAATGTATGGTTTTTTTTTGTTTTTGTTTTTTTTTACAATCGCTTTAATAGTTAGATACTATAATGCTTATTTTCTACATTAATCATGCTTTAATCATATGGTGTGTTAGTCCTGTGCCTATATTATTGCATGCATCTCCTCCTGGGGGTAAGGTGTTGTTGTATATGACTATTTCTACCTTTTGTTGTTGTGAAAGGGACATTCCTATTGATTCTTTAAATACATATAAAGCAAAATAATGTTAACCGTAAATTATATTTTGAGATTTAATATATCTCAGAGAGTGAAAAGCTTTAACACAACAACAGAAATGTATTAGTAAATAGTAAGGAGGCCTAAACTAATACACAGTGATCTATTTATAGTACAGAAAAGGGAAAAAAATCATAGGTTAAATCAGGGGTCATCAAACTATGGCCCTCCAGTTGTTCAGGAGCTACAATTCCCATCATGCCTAGTCATGTCTTTGAATGTCAGAGTTTTACAATGCCTCATGGAATGTGTAGTTTGCAACAGCTGGAGGGCCGTAGTTTGAGGATCACTGGGTTAAATGAACGAATACAGAGTATTATATTCAAAACATCACGATACAAACAGCAAGACAGACAACACATAGGTTTTACAATGCCTCATGAAATGTGTAGTTTGCAAGCATATATATATATATATATATATATATATATATATATATGTGCTAGGAGATGTTCTGATATTTACCAGTAGTATAGTATGATATAGGGTCTCCCTTCTTTGTTTAAAACTTAAACTAATATACACCTATCTCTCAAAGACTTGCTTAGGGCAATCCAGATTGGTGGAGCTATCTCATCCAGGATTGGACAAAGGATATCGGGGAACAGGATAAAGTGCAGAAAAGGGCAACCAAACTGATAAGAGGCATGGAGGAGCTCAGCTATGAGAAAAGATTAGAGGAACTGAATTTATTCTCTCTTAAGAAGAGGAGATTAAGGGGGGATATGATCAACATGTATAAATACATAAGGGGTCCATATAGTGAACTTGGTGTTGAGTTATTCACTTTAAGGTAAACACAAAGGACAATGGGCACTCTTTACATCTACAGGAAGACAGATTTTGTCTCCAAATATGTAAAGGTTTCTTCACCATAAGAGCTGTGAAAATGTGGAATAGACTCCCTCCAGAGGTGGTTCTTGCTAGCTCACTAGATTGCTTTAAAAAAGCCTGGATTCTTTCCTGGATGTACATAATATAAATGGGTACTAATATTTATAGGTAAAGTTAATCCAGTGAATATCCGATTGCCTCTCGTGGGATCAGGAAGGATTTTTTTCCCCTGCTGTAGCAAATTGGATCATGCTTTGCTGGGGTTTTTTCACCTTCCTCTGGATCAACTGTGGGTATAGGATTGTGTAAATGGGATTGTATGGTTGGGTTTTCTTTACTGTTTTTTGTTTTTTATTGGTTGAGCCAGATGGACTTGTGTCTTTTTTCAACCTAACTAACTAACTAACTAACTAAAAATGTCCTCCTCCCCTAGCCTTAGCATAACTCAGCCCCTCGCTAGCACCTCCTCTCTGGGGGGAAGAAATGAATTATGCCAGGTAACCTCCTCTTGAATGGGGCATTAGGTATGCAAGGTCATACCCTGGGCAAATTGTCCAGTCCCGAACAGATGGCCACCTTCATTGCATAACTAAAGAGAGCATCTTTGAAGTGGAGGCAGAAATAATGAAGGAAGTGAAACAGCCTGGTGTAAATGATTGTCTCGGCAGAATATCTTCAGGGACACATTCATGTTTAGCCCAACTTAACATTCCTGCACTTCAAAAGGGAACTGGTAAATCAAATAATTTCTTATACCAAAACCTGCAAACTGTGTTCAAACAAATGAGTACATTTAACTTATATCAAACTATTAGTAAAAAACAAAACCTAATAAATTATAGGTATATATATATATATATATATATATATATATATTATATATATATATATATATATATATATATATATATATATATATATATATATATATATATATATATATATATATATATATTTATGTATATATATATATATATATATAGATATATATATATAGCTATATATATATATATATATATAGATATATATACTGTATATATATATATATATATATATATATATATATATATATATATATATATATATATATATATATATATATATATATTTATATATATATATGCACATCTAATTACAGTTGCTAATGGAGACTAAACATAAACTCCTCATAAGGCAACAACAACAACTACAAGGTAACAGAATAATGTAAGCAAGACTCTAATTGTTTAATTAAAGTGATTATATTTAACGTGCCTTAATAAAGGCTTCATGGGTGAACATATCAAAGTTAAGTGACATTTTTTTATAGTTTAATATCACCTAAATACAGTATTTCTATGGAAACAGTTACATGTTCAACTCACCAGGTGAGAAGATAAATTCAAAATGCCATTGTGCTATTGTAAAGTAGCAAAGAAGCGACATAATAAAAAACGACAGATTGTTACCTAAAGTAGGTCACCATTAAAAGCAGTGTCCTAAAATGTGTTGAAAGAAAATATATTTGTTTATTTAACCTTAAGGCTACATTCACACCTGAGCGTAGCGTTTTTACCGCGATTTTACCGCGATTTTTGCGGCGTTTTTTACCGCGATTTTACCGCGATTTTTACCGCGATTTTTGAGCAGGCGTTTTTAGATTGAATAGAGATCAATGGAAAACGCCTGTAATCTGCCCAAAAAGAAGCTCATGTACTTTTTTGAGCGTTGGGCGTTTTGTATACAGCGTCAAAACGCTCAGATGTGAACAGGGGCCATTGAAATGAATAGGATTTGTCTTGTTGGGCGTTTTGAGAGCTGATCCTAGAGCAGAAAAACGCCCCAAAAACGCCCCAAAACGCCTAGATGTGAACGGAGCCTTAAGGTTTGAAGGTTCACATTCGTGTGCTTCAAAACATATTTGTAAATTACATAAAAAGACAACAGATTTTTTCCTTTCTGTGTAGTTTATTTTATACACAGATGAAGATACATTTTTTGTAGCTAAACAAGTACTTCTAGTGAGTAATATGTATTTTTAACTAAGGAATGTTACTATTTTTTTATATATATCTTAACCTCCCTGGCGGTGATCCCGAGCGTGACTCGGGGTTGATTTTTTCTATCAGGAGCGGTAACCCCGAGTCACGCTCGGGGTGGATGTGCAGAGAGCGCAGCGGTGTTCTCTTACCTTCTCCTGGCGATCCAGCGATGATCTCTCATTGCTGTGACCGCCAGCCGAGAGTCCCGCCGCTCCTCCGTCCTCCGTCGGTGTGATCACTTCCTAGTTCCGTTCCCTGCAGCAGCAATGCTGCATGGGAGCGGAACTAGGGAGGGAAATTAAAAAAAAAAAAAAACACGTTGCACAAAACACAAACACATAACACATTTTATATTATATATATATATATATATATATATATATATATATATATATATATATATATATATGCATATATATATATATATATATATATATATATATAAATATATATATATATATATATATATATATATATATATATATGTGTGTGTATAAATGATTCAATTATAATTCATGCGTTATATATTACATATATATATATATATATATATATATATATACATATATATATATATATATATATATATATATATATATATATATATATATATGTGTATATATATATATATATATATATATATATATATATATATATATATATATATATATATATATATATATATATATATATATATATATATATATATATATATATATATATATATATATATATATATATATATATATATATATGTGTATATATATATATATATATATATATATATATATATATATATATACATATATATATATAATGCATGAATTATAATCTAATCAATAATATAATTTTATTATATATATTATATATTAAATAATAAAATTATATTATTGATTTGATTATAATTCAAATTTATCACATCTGGGATGTCTACTAGACTCTTGTTTTGGTCAGGTTTAAGTCAGTAACTACTAAGAATTGTAGGCCTATAATACATAACGCCAAATTTCCATGAAAAGAATTGTACCACTTTTGGTATGTAACTCCTGACATAATCATACCTCCAGGGAGGTTAACAGGTAAAATACCTCTAATGGCAGCAATATCTGTTACTTGTGTTTTGTGTAAAAAAAAAAAAAGTCTGGTAGATTGCAAGGGTATGAATACAATTGGAAATGTGAAGTGATTATGTATATGGACTATTAAAATTAAAGCATTTTTAAACATTTGAACAAGACATTATTTACGGTACCTCTGTAACTACAGGCATTGTATAGAAATTAATCTTTAAAGTTTATAGTAGATGTACTGAATTCACAGTTCTTTAACCCTTTTTTTATGGAAACAGAATTTTTGAAGCTTCCTAATGAATAATAAAAAAAAAGAAAATAAAAAACCCTGGGCTGTTATCTGTTAGAAGCCAACTGATACCCGACTTTAGAATCAAATCACAAGTGTACATTTATAAAAGAAGTATATTCATTTTTAAAAGTATATTTTCACTTTGGTAAGTACATTTTCAAGTGAATGAGGTGAAGATGAATAAAAAATAACTTTGCAAAGAATACCCAGTCATGCTCAAGGAAAAGTAAAAAAAAACAGGACTTTTGCTAGTTCAGGGTTAAATGATAAAAGTCAGTACAGCTTCACTTCATTAACTAAGCCAAGTAAATGTTTATATTGCAAAACTTTTTTTTTCACTTAGCTTAGTGAATGAGGTAAAGCAATGCAGAATTAATTCATCCAACCATACACAAACAAATATCCCTTTTTTTTTTTTCCCCCAGTACTTTATTTACATCTTATTGTAGAGAAATTCACACACAAACAGGGACCCCTCCAAAGGTCTCCCAAAAAAACAAAGAAGACCATCGGAGGTGTCTGCTTGGTGTTCCCCTGTTCATGACATGTTATTTGCCAGAAATGTTAAATACTTTTCTCCTTTGCAAATGTCACCGCGTCTTCTGCACAGAAGTCACAGAAATGTGCCCCTTCACAATCAGATTGACACCTTCCCACCCAGCCTATAGCAGATTGACGGCTAAGCAGGACTTTCCTCCTTCAGAGTGGACATCATATGATGTCCTCCCAGAAGGTACCACTCTCATGGTCAAGGGGCTGTGCAACAGCACCATCTGTCACCGGCTGTGTCCACTGGACACAGCCGATGACTGATCATTATACCGGCCCACTGCCAGTGTCATGTAATCACTGTGACAAATCACAGAAGATCACATGACAGTTGTAAACAATGGATAGCTTCCTTTCATGCCATCCATTGTATACAATTGTGTTGCTAGCTGTGCTTGGTCATGGTGATCACATGGTACAGACAGGTTCAATCACTGTCCATCTGTATCATGTGATTTCCTTTGGCCAATCACAGTTAAACACAACAAAAGGCACTGAATGAATCAGTTTCATTCAGGAAAAATAGTTGAATATTCTCATTAAATGCAAGGAATTAGGTGAGACCCTCACTACATCAGGATTGATTGATTTTTAAGATGTACAGTATATACCATAGTTAGTGGACTTCCTACAGACTAAATAATATACACTGATTTTAACCAAGAAAATGTAGAAGAATACATTTTGACCTAAATTTTTGAAAAAAGGTTATTTACTTGCAAAATTTTAAAACAGAAACAAAGAAAACCATGTTTGTTTATTTAGCAAGAAATAAAAAACCCATGCACACAGGGCGTCATAAAAACGTGCTCCAAAGCTGTTTACTTGATGCCGGGAAACAGCAGCTGTAAAAACGTGCTTTCAGTAGCTTTTTCAATTAGCGTTATTGCACGTTTGGCCACAGTAGCTGTTAGCAGCGTTTTTTCTGCCTCCATTCAAAATCAATGGTTCCCTATGGGAGCCTATTGATTTGAATGGAAGTCGCACCGCAGGTCGGATCAGGGTGATCCAACCTGCGGCGCGACTTGCGCTGTGAGAATCTTGAGGGGGAACTCCACGCCAAAATGGGGAAAAAAACGGCGTGGGGTTCCCCCCCAGGTTCCAAACCAGGCCCTTCGGGTCTGGTATGGAATTTGAGGGTAGCCCCATGCCGAAAAAACGTCGTGGGGTCCCCCCCAAAATCCATACCAGACCCTTATCCAAGCATGCAGCCCGGCATACCAGGAAAGGGGAGGGGGCGAGCGAGTGGCCCCACCCCCCCTGGATCATACCAGGCCACACGCCCTCAACATGGGGGGGTGTGGGTGCTTTGGGGCAGGGGGGGCTCTGCACCCCCCACCTCAAAGCACCTTGCCCCCATGTTGATGAGGACAAGGGCCTCATCCCCACAACCCTGGCCGGTGGTTGTGGGGGTCTGCGGGCAGGGGGCTCATTGGAATCTGGAATCCCCCTTTAACAAGGGGGCCCACAAGATCCCGGACCCCCTCCCTATGTGAATGGGTATGGGGTGCACTGTACCCCTACTCATTCACCACATAAAAGGCAGTGTATGGAAATAACGACAAGAGACGTTTTGGCGGACAGCAAAAGAGCAGAAGACCGAAGAGGAGAAGACAAGAAGAGAGGACAGCAAAAGAGCAGAAGACCCCGGAGAGGAGCGGACAGCAGAAGACCCCCGGAGAGGAGAAGACAAGAAGAGAGGACAGCAGAAGGGCGGACAGCAAAAGAGCAGAAGACCCCGGAGAGGAGCGGACAGCAGAAGACCCCCGGAGAGGAGAAGACAAGAAGAGAGGACAGCAGAAGGGTGGACAGCAAAAGAGCAGAAGACCCCGGAGAGGAGCGGACAGCAGAAGACCCCCGGAGAGGAGAAGACAAGAAGCGCCGGATGAAGATTTTTAATAAACTTTCCAAAACGTCTCCTGTCGTTATTTCCATACACTGCCTTTTATGTGGTGAATGAGTAGGGGTACAGTGTACCCCATACCCATTCACATAGGGAGGGGGTCCGGGATCTGGTGGGCCCCCTTGTTAAAGGGGGCTTCCAGATTCTGATGAGCCCCATGCCCACAGACCCCCACAACCACCGGCCAGGGTTGTGGGGATGAGGCCCTTGTCCTCATCAACATGGGGGCAAGGTGCTTTGAGGTGGCGGGTGCAGAGCCCCCCCTGCCCCAAAGCACCCACACCCCCCCATGTTGAGGGCGTGTGGCCTGGTATGATCCAGGGGGGGTGGGGCCGCTCGCTCGTCCCCTCCCCTTTCCTGGTACGCCGGGCTGCATGCTTGGATACGGGTCTGGTATGGATTTTGGGGGGGACCCCACACCGTTTTGTCGGCGTGGGGCTACCCTCAAATTCCATACCAGACCCGAAGGGCCTGGTTTGGAACCTGGGGGGGAACCCCACGCTTTTTTTTTTCCCATTTTGGCGTGGAGTTCCCCCTCAAGATTCTCACAGCGCAAGTCGGATCACCCTGATCCGACCTGCGGTGCGACTTCCATTCAAATCAATAGGCTCCCATAGGGAACCATTGATTTTGAATGGAAGAAAAAAAAACGTATAACGTGGCTTAACGCACGTTAAGCCACATTATTCAGCCTTTAGCAGCATCAGCCGTTTTTACAGCTTGACGCTGCAGCTCCAGAACGCACAGTTCCTGTTTTTTTTTGGAACTGTAAAACGCCTATGCCACTTGGAGCTCCTAAAAGCTCTATGTGTGCATGAGGCTATAGAATAACATGGATGGGCGTTCTGCAGCTGCAAAAAAAAAACGTCTGACGCTGCCAACAGCAGCTCCAAAAACGTCCAGCGTGCATGAGGCCTAAATACCACCAAAAGAAAGCTCTATTTGTGTGACAAAAAATGATAAGGATTTATTATGGGTACAGTGTTGCATTACCAAAAACTATCATTCAAATTGCGACAGTGCTGAAAGCTGAAAATTGGCCTGGCAGTAAGGGGGTAAACCTGCCCCGTATTGAAGTAGTTAAGGCACCACCCAGACATGTTATTTAAAGGAGTTGAGCATTTTCTGGCATCGGTACATGTTCCCAGGGTGCTGTCCATCCCCATGCTATCTTTGATACCCCCCTGCCTATTATCCCAAAAGATGGGCATTTTTGATTTGACAGATTTAGCTCCTATTGATTTCAATGAACCTTGATTGAATCAAACCCAGAGCAGTTCAACACATCACCAGTAACTAATATAACCAGCATGTGGGGTTATGAAGGATTTTCTAAACCTCTGAGTGGCATTATTGCAGCTCCCTTTCTTTTTTTACCCATGGATTATTTGCCTAAATACCTAAATGATTATGTTAGTATAGGTTGAGCTTGATGTAATATATTTATACCATTAAAAAATTTGGGGGGCGTGGCGACCGCCAAAGCTAGAACAAAAAATTAAAAACAGCGCAATAAAGGAGTGGTAACAATCTTTATCCCCTTTACTTTTCGCACTAGCCATTGAACCCCTTGCCAAAGCTATTTTGTCTCATCCCGATATTAAAGGATATCATTCCTCCAATAAAATTTATAAACTCAGTATGTACACTGATGACATGCTACTTTTTATATCTCAACCTATAACTTCTCTACCAAACCTGTTTAAGACAAATATTCTCCTCTTTTTCAGGCCTTACAGTTAAAAAAATAAAAAAATAAATAAAAGTGACTGTGTCTATAATATCACATGCACGGATTGCAATGAATAACCTCTGTGCATATGGTGCAATAATATAGTGCAACAAGTATAATAAGCATAAAATACAAAAATATATCTATATTGGTGATACACTAGGCAGTATCCTACTCAAAACACAGTCTCAATCAGCATATAGCCAGTGAAAGTGATGTTAATCGTGCTCAGTGCTGTTTTCTTAAATATTCCGCCAAAGCTAATTGGCCACATGATCTAACAACTCCACTCATAGCCGGGAAACTATCAGAGCCCAGCACACCATTAGAGCTGCCTCCAGCTCCATCAGCTGTCGTACACACCGCTGCGCTTACCGACATGCCCAGAAGACGAAGGGACCCGCCGAAGCCAGCCAAGTTCTCGGGCTTCTTCCTGGTCCTCTTCCGCGGACCACAAAAAATTGGCGGCAGGAGAAACTCCCCGCGGCCCGATGCACGGCCTCCAGCAGACAGTGCCAAAATTACAGATACAATATCTGCAGCCACCGCTAATGAAAAAGAGTTAAATGGGTGATCAGGAGCATCTACTCTTTCCACCAGGAGCCCAGCAAAATCTAAGCCCAGGCATAACTCCATTGACACCATTGACACAGGGGATGATGAACCTCTGATAGAGGTAAGCATTCACAATACACCAACCACAGATGCTTCTCTATCTGCAGACCCTATAACAACCTTCCCGACTGTGGGCCAGCCTGTTTCAGACACCACCATTTAAAGACATGCTAATCTCCCTGAGGGCATCCCTCCAAGCTGACCTGTTCTCCTGCATTCGTAAAATTGATGCAGAAGTCCAGGATCTAGGGGAAAGGTTGGATCATCACTAGAACAAAATACAATACATTACTTCCTTCAACACGTTGGTTGATGCACATAAGGCCCAAAAAAAAGATATAGCCTGGATCAAAAATAGGGTGGCTGATCTCGAAGATAGGTCCCGGCATAACAATTTAAAAATACGAGGCATACCAGAAACAGTACATACATCATAACTACCACACTACGTCCGAGACTTATTTCAGTCCATTGCCCCAGTGCTTACACCTGTGGACCTAACTATTGACAGAGTCCTGAAAACCTCCTTTCTCCCAGTGACGTGCCAAGAGATGTTCTTCTGCGAGTGCATTTTTTCCAAGCCAAGGAAAAGATACTGGAGGCTTTCTGCAAAAAAGAGCATTTTCCTGAACAAGCAACAGGCCTCCGAGGCTTTGAGGAATCACTACATTGGCTACCAAAGGATATAGCCAGCCAAGTTCCTTATAACACAGAATGGCACTACCACTCCATTCGTGACCTTAGAAGAGGGCATCCATCTTCTGCGTTCATGGGACATCCTCCCGGACCAGCAATCTCTGTTCCTCCTGGATGCTGCACCACGACCACTGGAAGATGATTGGCAAGTGGTCTCAAACAAGCGCTTTAATCGCCAGAACACCAAAGGCAGCGCTAGGTCATAGTATCTCATTTTTCAACCTATATCTATCATATGTTTCCTGGCGATAAGAGCCACCTTGAGAATATACATTCTTCTCCCCCAAAGTCTAGCAGCTAGTGTGCACATGGTTCAGTTGAACTCTACTTTTTATAACCCCTTGTTTACGACCTATACCATTTCTGTATAGGTTTCTGTTTGTCTTGGATACTCTATGTTTACCTTACTTCTTTGGTTACCACATTTTCATTTTAGCTTCATCTCTTCAGTGTCCATCAAGTCGCAAAGTCACGAGTATCCATTTCACTATGGGCGACGGACCTTGGGTCGCTCCGCAGTTTAATACGAGTGCCACACAGGACTGTTCCAACGCATCAGTGAGCATATTCTATCTACCTGCTTGCTTCTGCTATAATGGAACTCAAACTTGTCTAAATTTACGCCCAGGGGCTCAACCATCCGGAAAAATGGTTTTCCATATGGAAAGAAGCAAAAAACACCAAGCTGACATCCTGGCTGTCCAAGAGACCCACTTTGAAACGGATGCCATACTCAGATGTCATCACAGAGACGTTCCACACATGTTATTATCCACATATACGTCCAAAAAGAGAGGAGTACTACTTGCCATTAGAAATACAATAACTTTTACATCTCGCTCCTCTAAATTTGATCCAGAGGGTCGCTTTATTATTCTACAATGCGATCTAAACAACAAGTCATATGCACTGGCCACAATCTATGCTCCTAACACAAATCAATTATGCTTTGTTCGCAAGATCTTCAAACAATTCTCACTGGAAAGATATGGGACCCTGTTACTGTGTGGAGACTTTAACCTTACAGTGGATCAACAAATGGACATGCCCTCTAAGCCTAAGGGGAGAGTACCCAGTTTACAGTCTCTGTTTCATAGTGAAGATGTTTATGATACGTGGCGTTGCTTGCATGCTGATGAAAGAGGTTACTTTTTCTTCTCTACGAGACACCATTCATACTCTAGAATAGATCTCTGTGTTGTGGATAAATGGTTGTCACAGCAGGTATCCTCCTCCTCTTTGACTGATATGACATGGTCAGACCATGTGGCAGTAGTGATCTCCATGGGAGAAGAATACCAGACCCCCTTTGCTACTATGGAAATGCAACAATAGAGTGATACAAGACCCCAAAAACTTCTCTTTATTTCAACCCATATTAATGAATACTTTTCCACTAATGACACTGCAGATATTAAAGCATTCACACTTTGGAATGCGCACAAAGCATACATGCGTGGCGTAATTCTGAAAATCTGCGCACATTCCAAATGCCTTCTTAATGAACGTTACAATGCCCTTCTGAGCAATAAAAAATCCCTAGAATCCCAGAACAAAACACAACCAAACCCATCTACCACAGCCTTCCTTTTAAAATTGAGATTGAAGCTCAAGGAACTCCTCCAAATCCAGCACCTTCCCTAAAGAAATGTTGTCCGCACGCATTGTCATGCTCCCTAAATTGGGGAAAGATCTCACTAACCCCTCTAACTTTAGGCCAATTTCCCTGCTCAACTTAGACCTGAAGACCAATTTCCCTGCTCAACTAGGACGTGAAGATCTATGCCAAATTACTGGCACATCGCCTCTCATGCCTATTATGCCCTTTATAATCAAACCAGACCAGATAGAATGAACAAAAGGCCTTCAGGCATCAGATGCAATGAGGCGTACTATTAAAGTTATTGATTACGTGGAGTGTACTTGGACGTCCTTTTTGCTCCTTTCTATTGATGCAGAGAAAGTGTTTGATAGGGTGCACTGGGGCTACATGAACCATGTTTTACGAAAATCTGGTTTCCAGGGATCAATATTATCGGCTATACTGGCACTTTACGCCTATCCCTCAGCAGGAGTCTATTCATCCAACATGCTATCTAAATCTTTTACAATTACTAATGGCACAAGAAAGGGCTGCCCACTTTTGCCACACAATTTTTACCTAATGATAGAACTCTTAGCAGAATCTATTAGGACATATACCTGCATTTCTGGTTTCCAGTTTAAAAATCAATCCCATGTTATCAATGTATTTGCAGATGACATCATCCTTTTTCTGACTAACCTACAGGAATCCCTCTACCAAGCTCACCAAATCCTTAATTACTTCCCTACCACTGGACGTCATATGACGTCCTGGGCTTTAAGTGGGGATATCTGAATGATGCCTGCAGCTTGAACCTCGTAAATGGCAAAATCTAAGAAGTTTCTGGCGAAGTGTGTTCCGGCTCCTCTCCAGTGTCACCCACATTCTAACTAAATCTGCGCCTGCTCTTCTAAATCTAGGGATAGATGAATTCCCTATAGTACACCGTAAGGTGACTACTGGCATTTTGCAAGCAGCCCAACTCACGATTGCCAGACACTGGAAGGGAGACCGAGCACCCAGTCTGTCAGAAATAATATCCATAGTTCATTCCAATTTACTCATTTGAAAAACATATAGCATACCAGGCTGACTCAAACAGAAGCAGCTTGGTAAAGTTGGTCAACTTAGCACTCTAATAATAATACTGTTGTGATTACTTGATACCATCCCAAGACAGGTGTAATAAAACATGTATTGCTTATGCTTTGATACTTCTGAAAACTAACTACCACCATATACAGGTTGTTCTAGACACCATGTTGCCCTGCGAGGCTAACCATATGTTCTCCCCTTTTATGTTTCTTTGGATACTACTTTCCTGTTCTAAACACTTTTTCAATAAAGAGATATTGAAATTAAAAAAAAAGAAAAAAAAGAAAAGGAGATTGTAGAAGATGATAATAACACCATGCGGCTCAGGTTGCTGGTTACTGTGGAAAAAAACAGTATTCATTTTATACTGTTACAACATTATTGATCTCCAATTAAACAGACATAAAGGGTTAAACCTAAAAGGAACATTTTAAAATTATAACAAAGTAAAAAGTATTCCAGAAAAATATGTTTACTGGTTAAAGAAAAACAAAAAGAGGTGTAATGACTGCATTGTGTGACAATGAAATGTGGTTACCATGATAAAAATAATTTACAATAGAATATAACAAATACATGTGAATTGCTCTACAAATTTGTAAAATAATAGCAAAAATTGTTTCTGTGTATACTATAGCTTTTATTTGGTGAACATCTTTTACAGAAAAATTGGATGATGTTACATTATCATATGACACATGACAACTAAAATGGCTTTGATCCTTCAAAAATATCTAGATTTATTTTTTCTTGATGATTAAAGAGTATTCTTTAACCACTGTGCCAGGCTGGCTCTCCTGTGCAAACTGCTATATGGGTACGTCGGCTCGCAGGCACGTGTGCCCGCTCTCTAGCAATGCAGCTAAGCAATGGGTCAGACGGCCGCGATAGCCGCATGGAACCCGATGAACGCTGCAGAGACTGACAGAAGGCAGTGTGCCATTGTAAACACAGCCCACCGCTCATCTGTCACTGATTAAACCAGGGCTCCTGTGTTCCTGTTATTTCAGAACACAGGAGCCCTGTTTCCATCCACCAAGTCTGGCACCCACACAGTTAGAAAACAGTTAGAATCACCCCCTAGGTACACAGTTAACTCTATGATCACCCCTGGTGTTAACCCCTTCCCTGCCAGTGTCATTATTACAGTAACAACGCATATTTTTAGCACTGATTACTTATTTACCAAAAATATGTGGCAAAATACAAATTGGCCAAAAATGATGAAAAAATTTGATTTTTTTTTAAATTTTATTGGGAATATTATCCAGCAGAAAGTGAAAAATACTGCTTTTTTTTTTTTTCAAAAATATATATAGTGCAGAATAAAAAAACTGCAGAGGTGATCAAATACCACCAAAAGAAAGCCCTGTTTGTGGGGAAAAAAAAGAACATCAATTTTATTTGGGTACAGCGTACAGGTAAAGTAACACAATGCCAAATCGCAAAAAAATGGCCTGGTCATTAAAGGGGTAAATCCTTCAGGTCCAGAAGTGGTTAAACAAAGGTTCCAATTTCATGAGGCTCAATATATTTTAAATATTTTTTGAATAAAATGTGTGATAGTCATTGATAACAAGTAGGGTTGTTTATATTCTTTGTCATCAAATATTAAAAAAGAAGAGTTTCCAGTCCCAATCCTTTTTAATTATTAGTTATCAATTCATTTGCCAAATTAATAAATCTCTTTACTTGCTTTTGCTTAACTGTCAACTGCATTTTTTAATATTATATTTACTGACCTAGATGTATTCTCCAAAGCTCTTCAGAAAACAATGAGCCATTTATCCAGTTAGATTCTGCCTCAAATTTAGCATCGAACACTCTACAATGTAAAGATATGTAATACAGCCAATGTGAACCGAGGACAAAATGTCTACCACTATGTTTTATTTTTCACAAAAATATTTGTTTAAATATATAAAAAAACAAAAGCACCTTCAGTAAATTCCCTAAAAAATGCATGATATCAAACTCCAGATAGACAGTCCCCTTGTAGAAATCAATTTTCTGTTATCCAGAGCTGTAGGGCAGCAACAGTAACAATAAGAGTCAATAAATATTCTGTTACAAATAAAATTGTGAATATTTTTCTTTTAAACCCTTTATTTATTTTATTAGTTTGTAGTAATGCAAGAACATGTTTTTTTTTTTTTTTATAACTGAGGTAAGCTACTCCGGGAAAGACCTAAATGGTTTAGTAACTTGTTCTGACTATTATGTCTCATATATAAGTGTGGCCTGCAAAATATCATTTGGAAGCTAGCCTGCTTTTGCAATGTTTTGCTTGTGAAGAAGAGGGAGACCTGGATAAAAACTACATTTCCTGTGGAAATGTGGCTTGAATATTAATCTCAAAGCTTGAGCTAATGCAACATAAAGTCACATTAAAAAAATATGAGCAAGATCAGTTTATTAAAAGCTTGCAAACCTGGTCTGCTTTACAGACACCAAGTATGTGTACAAACTGAAACAAATACATAAATATTTACTGGATATATTTTAAGCAGGGTGCCTAAAATATTTTTGCCTTTGAGAATGTCCTGAGTGGGACGAAACGTCAGGCACGCCCGCATGCTGACACGCTGATCCTGGCTTCACCTCTTTTCCATGCGCACTCATTTCGGTGGATTTGGGGACTCCATTGGATCGGATCCGCTTACATCAGAGGGATTCCTTTGGATATTTTTACTACATGCTTCATTTGACCTACCTTAATCGGGGGTTATTATGTTCTGGTAAGCAGACACCCCTTCTATCCGGTGCACATGGTGATAGTTTCCAGCTTTATTGATCCCATCCTCTGGTGTTGGACTGTTTGGCCTTTATCTTTGGAGGTTAACATTTGCATTTGTGGGACTTTCCATCACAACGAAATTTTGAGCATTTGTGATATATGTTGGAGCTGTACTTTCTATTTCTATTTTATTGTAATTGGATGATATTGTATTGAGTGAAAGTTTAAATGGAATCTGTGCACAATGTATAGACTTTTAGATTCATGCAAAGTAAAAAAAAAAAAGTCTCTATCAGAAGATCCAGTAAAATAAAAAATACAAAGCTGTGTATTTAGCATTTATGAATTGTAAACCCGCCTGGTTTGTCTGGCATCACCGGTGTTTTCCAAAAAGCTTGCTGTGTCTGAGAGTATTTGTGGGCTGATGTGAGTTTCTGTGGGCTGCTTATCCTATTTAAACAGTAAGCTTCATAGCAAGCTTTCTACTATTCTGTTTTGGCTCTCAATACTGTATGAGTGAATAGTTGTGCCAAACATACACAGCTTCCAAGGTCTTAGCAAATTATAGTCAAATACACAAATGTACACTGGTGTACTTTTTTTCTTGGCTGTGTTTGATCCTAGTTCAATTCATGCATATAGTTTCATAGTTAATAAGGTTAACAAAGACCGATAACCATCAAGTTCAAGCTATAACACCTCTAGTAGTTTTCACTCAGAGGAAGGTCAATATTTTCTTACAGCAAAAGTATCTTCTTGACCAATTCCCTTGAGAAACTATTTACTGTGTTAGCTTATAGTAACTATCTTTTACATATTACTAGTTGCAGGAAAACTATCTGACCCGTGTTTAAATACCATTATTGTTTTTGCCCCTGTTACATTCTTTTGTAAAGTACTTCACAGAAAAATATTTTCACTGTACAACACGTCATCCTAAGCAGAGGATAAAGTTACCTTCTATCCATGTGCAACTGATGCCCCTTGTTATTTTGTATAGTCCTTTGGACAGAAAGTCAATGTTGCCTGATCTTAATATTAAGGTCTTAGCTAACATGGTTAAACATATAATATCAAAGTTATTTAAAAGATATTTCATATCCAATATTTCTAATTTTTCATAGTAAGTAAACATTTCCTTCACTTTTATTAATGTAGTTGTCTTTCTTTTTATTCCTCTCGGTATACATCCCACATTTTATATCTGCTAAACCAATTGTAAGCCACTTTTCTCAATTATTTCTTCAGCTCTGCATTTTCCAACTATATTTCATTACATTTTTTATAGGGCTATAACTTTGTTTCATGAACAAAATGACATTATTAATATTTGTTTGGTTCACCAGGTCATTAGTTGACAGTTTGTAAAGAACTAGGCCAATGATGATCCCTTTGATACACCACTGCAACTTAAAGTGTTACTAAACCCACAACAGTAAAATCAGTCTGTATACGCAGCAAAACATACTTGCTAGACTTGCTAGACTTACTGTAGAACCTCTGCATTGTGCAACAAGGTGATTTGATCCTGTATTCACAGATCCTCATCTCCTTCTACTGACTCCAAAACATGTCTGGATAAGTCACAGCCCTTGGAGTGAGGCTGAACATGCTCAGTTTGGTGTGTATTGCTGGAGAGGTTTTTTTTATTTTCTCTTGGGAGAGTGCATGTGATCAGCACAGGGCCAATCAGCACTTTCCAGACATGTCCAGTCAGAGGGTCAGGAGCCATGTAGCCTCAGTACAGTATGAAAACTCCTCCTACAAGCTTTACTAGAAACTGATAGAAATCACAAAACTGCTATATACTGCTGATGAGAAAGGGTATTTAGCAGTTTATTTTTTACTAAAATAATTGCATTTCCATGTTCTGTGTACCGTGGAAGACCAGATATAGGGAATGCAGTATCCTGGGTTTAGTAACACTTTAATCCTATTGTATACGTGTTTGATTTACAACTGCCATAAACCTCCTGGTTTTTAACTAGTTTCTTTTTTTACCCTTGCATATTTACTTTTGTACCAGACTCCTATATGTGACAATATCAAATGCTTTCTTAGAATTCAAATATATCACATATGTAGCATTCCCGACATCCAGTTTTAAATTAATTCCTCATTAAATCTGATCATTAGGGTATTTATATATGCTCGATTATTATGGGCAGTATCAGAGAAGGAATTAATATGGTTTTACAAAAAAAGTCTACAACCCACCATATCATGAAACTCACTGTATTGGAACGCCTGTCTTTACATGCACGTGAACTTTAGAGGCATCCCAGCCTTAGTCTGTAGGGTTCAATATTAAGTTGGCCCAACTTTACAGCTTTAACAGCTTCAACTCTTTTGGGAAGGCTGGCCACAAGGTTCAGGATCGTGTCTATGGCAATGTTTGACCATTCGTCCAGAAGCGCATTTGTGAGATTAGGCACTGATTTTGGACGAGAAGGTCTGGCTCACAGTCGGCATTCTAATTCAACCCAAAGGTGTTCTCTTGGGTTGAGGTCAGGCCAGTTAAGTTCTTCCATGCCAAACTCTGTCATCAATGTCTTTATGGACCTGTTTCATGAATATATTTGAATATATGGAGACAAACTCCTAGAATATAACCAGCAGCGTGAAAGCAACAAAATCCCTATTGTATTTATCTATAACCTCAACTAAATCACCTAAGAACTTGCAGCTCATATTCTATAAAGAGAGTCATTAAAGGGAATATATCAAAAACTTCCTAGTTTTGCTAGCAACAACCTCCCAGTTTATAAAAAACAGTTAGTCAAAAGTGCTCTGACCAAACAGTCACAGGCACATTCCCGCATAGAAAAAGCACACACTGATCCTCATGTCCTCAAGAAGTAGGGAATTGTTATTTGTACAGTGAATTTTTAGTTTTTAAAGTGATTTTTTTACTTATCTTAGTAAATGAGTTGAAACAAAGTGAAATTTAGTTGTGCAAGGAAAAGTACAAAAATAGAAAGTTTGATTACAATTGGATAATTAAAGTCAACACTGCTTCTCCTCATTCATTAAGAGAAACTTTACTTTTCAATGATAAAATTCCCTTAGTTTAGTGAATGAGATCAAGTGGTGCTAACTTAAATGATCCAATCATGTACATGCAAAAATATCTGTTGTTTATTTTATTATTCTCTCTGCACATAATTGGTATTCTTTTTAAAGTGACGGTTCAACTTGTTTCACCTCATTTAATAAAAAAAAGTGAAAAATCCCATGAAGGTGAACATGCTTTACTCCTTTGGTATATCAATCCCATTCTTTGCAAAGAATAACTAAAATACTGCTCTCACTGTGGCACTATAATATCCAAGATAAATCATTTTACATACCATGATCATCACATATTGTTTACATCTCATTGTGCATGGAATTCCCCTTAAGAGGGATCAACATTGGGGAAATAAAACAAAAGCCCCACACAGGACCGAACCACCTTTTTTTTTTTTAATATAAATGACACTCCAGCAGAACAGCACTTTTGTATAGCAGGCCACAGCAAAAAAAAAAATACATGTCATTATTCTGACAGAAAACTGTCATATCCAAATTAGAGGAAAATCTAGGATTCTAAATTATTTGAAATGCTTGACACACTACCACGCGCATTTAAAGTGGGGCATGATTTATAATACCATAAGGAGATCTAAAGTCACAACATCCATTTTCGTTGTATAACATCAGCTTTGTAATACCAGTACAAACAATAGTATATGTTGGCAATCCAATATAAGCTCACTAAAAAAAAAAAAAAAAACTCTTTTGGTGTAGAGAGTACTGTCTATCTGCTGGAGATCTTTTTGAAAAATGTACTGGATGCCCTTGTAAAAGATATTGGTAGTTCAGAAGGCAGGCTCTATGTAATGGATGACACTACAGTGCAATATCACAAGGCATGGTAAATACATGTTACTATATTTAAAGAACTAAACATGTGGAATTTCTCACAAGATAAATTATTAAACTTCAAGAATATTTGGATTAACAGATATAGACTAGAAATATTTGAAATTCAATGCGGAATCTAATATGTTATTTTGAGTTTTCACCATAGATAGAATATAAATAATCTATCTGTCAAGACACCATATTTTCTTACTTCAATAAGTATCTCAGGAGGATTACATTTTTCACGGTGCTTTTGAAAGACTCTCTAAATCTTGTCAACTTGCTATTTATCTTATTATTTTTTTATCCCCTTTTATCTGCACACAATGTCTTTGTTCAGAATCTGTACATTTTTTTGTCACCTTAAATCAGCCATACATGGATCACAATTGCTGCTAGACTGGCCGAATTTCAGTCTATGTGTGGGCACAGCCTGGTTGTACACAATCGATTGACTTCTGTACAACCAGCCTGTTGGGTTTTATCTCGAATGATTAGTGCCGCCGGCTATAGCTGGCAACACTGATCAATGCAATCGGAAAGCAGGAAGGCTCACTGCTTTCAGAATAGTGGGAATTTTCCCACTTTCAATGTGGGAATGCGCTCTTTGTTCTCATTCAACCCACTAGTTGAAAAAAAAATAAAAAAATATGCATGGCCATTTAATTGTGTGTGCATTTATTCCTGGCTATTACCGTATATATTCCCCTTTTTCTTGCTCAGAATTCTTTAAAAGAATATACATACAGATAACATAGGCTTCTAAATGATGGTGCAACCTCTGCTGTGGAAGAAAATTGTATATAATTGTTTATTATTTAATTACTAAGCAAAACTATTTTAGTACATGTCAGCAGAGTTAGATGCTTTATCTGTCTTCATTTTGTGTAGGCAAAACTTCACCTCTTTCTGTGTTAGGCTAGTAACTTTAAATGGGGAGCATTAGTTATCTTGCCATGTCATCAGTCACTATTTTGTTAGGACAGATTAAAAAATACATTCCATTTGTGCTTCTCTATTCTATTCTATTGCTATTCTATGAATACAAATTCAAAGTTATCTTTTAGAGATCCAAAATTAAATGTAGGAATGTTTTTTTTCTGCTTTATTCTTCACTAATCTAGTTTATTTTATTTATTTATTTTTTTGCATTTTTATTCCCTATATTTCCTAAATCAATTCCTTAAACCATTAAAAATACTTTGGAGACTTTTTAAAAACTTGTAATTGCAAAAAAAATGTAAAATGGAATATGCCAAATATCTTTTATTATATAGATAAGGGAAGGGCTGGGTTTTTCATAGGACACAGTAGGTATTTGCCTAGGCATGGCAATATCTTTGGGGGAAGGGGTTTGCTCTAAGGACTCCACAGCTTTTGCTCACTTTTGGGCACTGCATTTTCATGTATTTCTATATTATTAGTGGTACAAGAAAGTAACTAGGAGGAGTGAAGAAAGAACTAACTACAGAACAATTGTTCTCAGAAGATTCTCATAAACATGGCATCTTCTTCCTGCACTAGTGCACACTGGGGGCTGCCTACTAATAGAAGTATGTATGATCACATGTGGCACATTTTTAATGTATCTTTTGTGGCCTTTACAGCCATATAATACCTATTAAATAAAGTAACTTTCTAGTGTTTGTATCAAGACACTTCTAAAAAGACACTAACATTTTTTCTTTTGTAAAGTAGTAGCAGTAGTAATACTGGGTAGTATCGCACTGATTTGTGCATTGTATATAATAGGTATGAATGGCTATGAATTGCTTGCGGCATTAATAAATGGGTCTGACACTGATAGTAGTAGCCTGGTAGGCGCAATGGGGGAGATTTACTAAAACTGGTGCAATCAGAACCTGGTGCAGCAGTGCATGGTAGCCAATCAGCTTTTAACTTCAGCTTGTTCAATTAACTACTTATGGACTGGAAGGATTTGCCCCCTTAATGACCATTAAAGGCCATTTTTTTGCGATTCGACACTGCATTACTTTAACTGACAACTGCGCAGTCGTGAGACGCTGTACCCAAATAACATTGATGTCCTTTTTTTCCCACAAACAGGGCTTTCTTTTGGCGGTATTTGATCACCTCTGTGGTTTTTTGATTATGCGCTATAAACAAAGAATAAGCGACAATTTTGAAAAAAAAAAAGCCGTATTTTTCACTTTCTGCTATATAACATTCCCAATAAAAAAATGTACAAATCAAATTTTTTCATCATTTTTGGTCAATTTGAATTTTGCCACATATTTTTGGTAAAAAAAAAAAAAAAATCTCAATAAGTGGTTTTTGATTATTGTGTCTACAAAGTAGGGGAAAGATTTATGTCATTTTTATTTATTTTTTTATTTTTACTAGTAATGGCGGCAATCTGTGATTTTTAGTGGGACTGTGACATTGTGGCAGACAGATCGGACCCCTAACTGACATTTTTGACACTTTTGGGGGGACCAGTGACATTACTAAAGTAATCAGTGCTAAAAATATGCACTGTTACTGTAATAATGACACTGGCAGGGAAGGGGTTAACACCAGGAGCGATCAAAGGCTTAAATGTGTACCTAGGGGATGATTCTGTGTGGTGGCCCAGACTTGGTGGATGGAAACAGTGCCAAAATAACAGGAACACAGGAGCCCTGTTTCAATCAGTGACAGATAAGCGGTGTGCTGTGTTTACAACAGCACACCGCCTTTTGTCAGTCCCTGCAGAGATTGCCGGGTTGCCATTGCTTAGCTAAAGGGCTAGAGAGATGGCGCACAATTGTGCCACTAGTGGTGCACGCACCAGAGACCCGCTCCTGCGAGCCGACATACCGATATGGCAGTTTGCGCAGGAGTAAAATGTGAAAATACCTGCGCTGCTTCACAGAACAAATAAATAAATATATATATATGTTGTCGTGGCATACCTATCTTGCATTTTCTGGATACCTTATTGGCCTTTACAGGATGCCTTGACTGGCATTTAGAATGGTTATCTTAAACAAAATGTCTTTCGAGTTAATCTCATTTTACTTTGATTTCTTTACATGTGTCACTGAGCTTGCAAAGGCTAAGAATATATCAGATGAACGAAACAGTGGAAATTCCCTATCTCTCAGAATATCAACTCTGTCTGGACAGCTGACCACAAAGCCAATAATATCTTCTAAAAGCCCCTTTGGAACTTTTATTGTGTGTCACCAAGAAATTTCCCTTTATGACAGAGAATCACGATCTAGATTGACATAATGCTTACTATAATTAGTTGTTAACTTTGATTGGATAAAAGATGTTAATAACAACCCATTTCTGTACGTCAGATTGTAATGACAAACCCATATTTGAGTATATATAAACTCCAGCAATGTTGTAATAAATCAGGTCACTATGATTCAGCCATCTTGAGTCTTGTCTGATCTCATTATATATATAGCTATATATTGTCTGATTTGGTATCACTGACTAACAGGTAACAGGTATTTTGTACCTGAGGAAAAATTCCACAACAATTTGGCGAGCCAGCCAGGAGAGGTGACGTCATCTGCGGACGGAGTGAGACATCTGGACTGCATTGGATACACTGAAAATATCTGGCCAGGTAAGCCCATTGTCTGCTTACAATGTTTTTCAGTCCATCCAATGACGTCCAGGTAACTCTGTTTTATTTTTGACGTAATACCGGTGTATATATTGCTAATAACATTTGTTGCGAAAGGTGAGGTTGGGTCAACCCTCACCACTGTGGGTGTCTTGGACACGCAGGAACGTGACCCCCAGTTGTGTTCTGGTAAAGCGGTCTCATTTCGGAGTGTCCATTTGAGACGTAGCAAGCATTGAATGTATATGACTGTTTTAGCCTGACATTTCATATACATGTAAAGGTTTCTATCTCTATGTTATAGTATATATGTAAACATATGCATATGGTAATAGGCTGATTTTAAGTTAGAAGTTATCCTGACACTGTGTATCGGTTGTGAGGGCCGAAGTCCAGGTCAGGGTACTTGGAAGTTAGCCTGACATTGTGTATCGGTTGTGAGGGCCGAAGTCCAGGTCAGGGTACTTGGAAGTTAGCCTGACATTGTGTATCGGCTGTGAGGGCCGAAGTCCAGGTCAGGGTACTTGGGAGTTATAGGTAGTTATTCTATTTCTTGGATAACAGTGAAATGGGAAACTGGGTTTCCGTAGATACCGACCAGGGGTCGATGAGAAAGGTCATTAGGACCATGGCCTTAGAGTGTATGGGTAACAGGGTTACCAGATAAATGGGGCAGACCAGGGAGTTTGCATTCGAAGATTAAATGCTCTGGGAGCATAGTCTTTGGGCTACACAGCCAATTAAAGTGTTCTGTAGTTGGACAGCTAATAATCCTAGTTGTAGGATAAGATAAGATAGGATATGGCAGATTTTTGTAAAGTGTAAGAAACAGATTTGGCAAGAACAAACTTAAAATCAGTTGCAGAAATATGGAAGCAGGAGAGTATGAAGTTGAATGAGTATTGATATTATTATAAATGAGTTGGTGTGTGTTGAATTGTTTCATGAGGAAACACAGCAAATCTTGTATTCATAAGAAGAATGTAAGGATGATCGTTGCCCTTTAATTCAAAAGCCTGTTTATTTTGAGACAGATTGTATGAAGCTGTGTCTTTAATATAAAAAGAGGAAGTAGCCGAAGAGGTTCCTTCTCCGTGAGCTCGGAGAAAGAGGAAAAAAAAAGATTGTTTCTTTATATAACAAATGAACGGCATATGATATTTTTGGGGTTTTTTTGTATTAAATTAAACTAAGATGAAAAATAATATGTTGCCCTTTAAACCAGGAATCTTTGTTTAGACATTAAGGGTTACCGCAATTAACATGACCATTGAACCCTATTGGCACTGAGCCAAAAGTTTTAAAATAGATTAACTTTTTATATAATTATGGTTTATTAAATGGTATTTCAGGGGCACCCTCCGTAACCAAAGGGGAACCTCTGATAAGATTTTTGAAATTCGGGACAAAGTTTTAGAGGATATTTGTTTGAAAGATAAAAGTACATTACTTCCTGTCATTATGGGTGTATAAAAAGTGACCTACTACAAATAGTGTAAAGACAGGACATTAGAGCAAAGAATTGCAGCCAGCCCCTCTCCCCCAGATAGACAGTAAATAAGGTATACAGCTAACCTGTGTCCGCATGTCCCATCAGAAGCAGCCGAAAGGTTTACAGTAGGAATAACAGTAGCAGGGGTGAGAGTGGTTTCCTGCCTGGCTTCAAAGGAAAAGGGGAAGTCATTTAAAAAAAAAAAAATAATGTTTGTGTTGAGTTAAAATTTCAGTGTTCAGTTTCAGATGAAGTGCCCATTAATCCAGTATGTAGCATATGTCTCTTGCCAGCTTGACCCAGTGATAAAAGGATCCTCAAGCTGTGTGCGGGCCACAGCCTGCAAAAGAGCTTCTGGATAAAACAGGTGCAATGTTTTTAAGCCAGTTTACTTCCAGTACAGGAGCAGGCATTAGAGGGGGAGGGGAAAAAATGTTTGTTAAATATCCCCCATGACTGTTTTTGAGCTGATGATGGCAGAATCTGAATTGTTGAGCCCTGCCAAAAAGGCTCCTCTCTGGAGCCCTGATGAGACCCTTTATGTAGATGGATCATGTTTGTAAACAGAGGAGGGTAAGCCTGTAACTGGGTATGCAGTAGTAACAGCAATTAATAAACAAAAAGAATGCAGAGGCATTAAATTTAAAGTTCTAAGCACAAGCAGCTGATGGTTTTGGCAAAGGCCTGTGAATTTTAAAGAGTTAACATTCACATTGACATGATTTTGGTCATATTTTTGAAAGCTTGTAACTTTTTGACCTCAGCCCAAGTTCTCTCGGTAAGCCAAGAAAAAGCATGCAGATATAATAGAGACTGTTCTTAGTCTTCCAGTGTTCCACCAAGGTGGCCATTTATTAAAAAAACCAAGGCACAAAGCAAGAGAGGACACAGAAGAAGCTGCAGGAAACGCAAGGGCCGACAGAGCAGCGAAGAAGGCTGCACTGGAACAGGTCCCAATCCGGGTACTGACACTCGTAGGAAAGCAACCATCTCCTGTAAGTATGGCAATCTTGATATCATTGCAGAAAAAGCCCCCTCACAGGAGCGTGAGAAGTGGCGGAAGAAAGGTGCAACACAGGATGTAACTGGTTGCTGGAGGATGGAGGAGCATTTCTGTCTGATCTCAGGCCCTATACCCGAGGGTGGCAGCCGCAGGTCACGGATCGTGTCATATCTCAAAGACTCTAATGACCACCTTGGTAATACAACACTGGTTAGCACCAGGTTTTCCTGGAGTAGCTGCAAAATATACTGCTTCTTGTCTTACCTGTGCTAGGTACAATGTTGATAGAGCTGTAAGCACCCCATAAAAGCACCGCCTAAGTCAGACTGTCCTTTCCAAGGAGTTCAAATAGATTACATTGATTTCCCCCAGTCTGGTCCCTATGCACATGTTTTAGTTTGTATAGACATTTTTCAGGATGGCCTGAGGCCTGGCCAGTCTCTAGGGGTAAAGTACAAACCACAGGAAAAAGGCCTTTGCCCCAGGTAATGTGCAGGTATAGAATCCCAAAACCTATGGAAAGTGACAGGGGTACTCACTTTAAAGGAAGGGTTCTACAAGAGATCCTATCCGCACTAAATATTGAGAAAGCCTTTTACACTCCATATCACTCACAGAGTAGTGGAAGGGTACAAAAGGTTGTATGAAAAAAAAAAAAACAAGTTGAGTAAAATAATAGCAGAAACAAGTAGATTGTTTTATGTTTTTTCCTTTGTCAGGAACACTCCCAAGAGAGGTGTGGGTACCTGAAGCAGGTCTCTATTTACCACAGCAATTGCAAGCCACACACTCAGATCTCACTAGATGTGTTGCAGCGCTTTAAAAGCAATTGACAAAAATGCATAATAGTGTGTTTTCATTCCTACCAGATCCAAATGAGGATACTAAGTCATAAAGTAAGGCTACTAAGAGTGCAATTGGTTACACCAACATCCCTCAAGGTAGAAGGGATACATGGATTCACGCCAGTCATTGAAAAAAGGTGGTACAATGATTTTCTTTTAATTTTTAATATGTATGGGAATGTTGGGTATAAAAGAGACAGACAACCTAAGGCCCAATGTACTGTTAAGTTTAAATACCAGGTAGCCAGGAAGTCAGGGTACTCAGGGTGCTAGATATGTCCACAATTACACCCAGAGTCCCAGACTATACCTGTGCTAGTAAACCCACTTGCATTAGAGGATCTAAATCAGACAGAGTTTTCAAAATCCTATAGAAACATTACCAGTGCACAAAAGGACGTGTTAATTCCCCCAAAAGTCGCAGGTTTCAAGAATCCTACAGTGTGTATAGAGTTCTATGGAAATAAAACTGATGTGGGGAGGGTGGACTGTTCACAAGCACTGATAAACATATCCTGCCTACAGCTGACTGTGAACAGCCCATGACATGAAACATGCATGCATTACAGAAATGAAACTGTTAAACATAAAATATGAGCCATATTGAATGACAATATGGACATTTCTCACCTAGGGGAAGCCCTCAGGTTTCTGTTGTTCAGACAGAAACTGGGGTATTATGCAGAAAAGTTATTAATACCCATTTTCACCCCAGGGTGGTCACATTCAGGGTTGGAAATCTATTGTGTCTGTGGCAATAAGGCCCATAGTTGACTTTCTCAGTGTGTCACAGGAACAGGTACTACAACCTCTTTATTTCCAATAGTGTCCGCCCATCTTAATGAACACAGTCTTTTGGAGGTTTTGCTTTATCTCCTAAAATAATGAAAGTGGTGTATTCATATTGATGTTTATGATAATTATGATCTCTAGTTATCTGTTGAATTAAAATAATTATGTGTTTGGTTGATAAGGTTACCAAGGCCAAGAAGACAACCTATTTCAGCTCTATACGGAAATAAGAAGGGATTGATGATGCTGAGTATGCTGTAATGAGAAATCTGTCACCTCAAACCCCCATGTATGAAGTAATCTCCGCCTCAGAACCTTACCAAGACTCGGACACCCCCCACTGAGGTTTGCCCTCTGGGCCAGTGTTCCAAGCGTAAGGGGCTGCTCCCTTGGATGAATCTGATAAGCGGAATAGGTAGTTAGTTAGCCTGATCAATAAATTCTCAAGAGGGGTGAGATGTCGTGGCATACCTATCTCGCATTTTCTGGATACCTTATTGGCCTTTACAGGATGCCTTGACTGGCATTTAGAATGGTTATCTTAAACAAAATGTCTTTCGAGTTAATCTCATTTTACTTTGATTTCTTTACATGTGTCACTGAGCTTGCAAAGGCTAAGAATATATCAGATGAACGAAACAGTGGAAATTCCCTATCTCTCAGAATATCAACTCTGTCTGGACAGCTGACCACAAAGCCAATAATATCTTCTAAAAGCCCCTTTGGAACTTTTATTGTGTGTCACCAAGAAATTTCCCTTTATGACAGAGAATCACGATCTAGATTGACATAATGCTTACTATAATTAGTTGTTAACTTTGATTGGATAAAAGATATTAATAACAACCCATTTCTGTACGTCAGATTGTAATGACAAACCCATATTTGAGTATATATAAACTCCAGCAATGTTGTAATAAATCAGGTCACTATGATTCAGCCATCTTGAGTCTTGTCTGATCTCATTATATATATAGCTATATATTGTCTGATTTGGTATCACTGACTAACAGGTAACAGGTATTTTGTACCTGAGGAAAAATTCCACAACAATGTTAATAAATATTGTGTATAAAGTGCTGGTGCTTAACTTAATGTGTACACTAACTATATAATGATTACCAATCAATATGCATAAACAATGAACGTGAATAAAATAAATCAATAAATATAAACTGTTAGCTTATTTCTTTCAATAAATCATGTGCTTAAAAAAAATAGTGACAGTCTTTGTGCAAAACATAAGTCCAAAGTGCTGCGTGCTCATACAAAAAAGTGCCTCTCTGTACACAAGTAGGTGCTCCCCTCTCACACACAGAGCGTTATCAAAAGCCTTTTGATAACGCTCTGTGTGTGGAGCGAAACGCGTCAAGCCGTTCGTCCGAATACGCACTACGCCCGACTACATCCAACTTCCGATACACGGTGACACGGGAGTGAGTACAGCCATCTGAGTGGCGACCCGTGGGATGGTTTTCAGGTGTTTGAACCTCTGCTAAATTGTAAGTGTAACCTGTATTGTGTGCATCGAATAAAGTTTTTTCATACTTCACGATGCCAGCATCTCTTTCTTTTTTGAGCACTACCTGGATGTTGTGATCTACACTGCATTTACAAAGCTGTTGAACCGTTGGATTAATAAGGCACTTATCATCAAAGGAGAGTCTTAAAGCGCTATATTATTTGGCTTCTGGTGAGTAGGGGACCAATAGGGGAGCACCTACTCGTGTACAGAGAGCACCGGCACTTTTTTGTATGAGCACGCAGCACTTTGGACTTATGTTTTGCACAAAGACTGTCACTATTTTTTTTAAGCACATGATTTATTGAAAGAAATAAGATAACAGTTTATATTTATTGATTTATTTTATTCACGTTCATTGTTTATGCATTATGATTGGTAATCATTATATAGTTATGGTACATATTAAGTTAAGCACCAGCACTTTATACACAATATTTATTAACGTATATATATATATATTTATTTATTTGTTCTGTGAAGCAGCGCAGGTATTTTCACATTTTACACTTTTTAAGGCACTTCCATTTTTATACCAGCAGCAGCTTACCATACTGTACTATAAGACTAATTTTAATCCTCAGCGCTAGCCTTTTATAATTTAAGTTTGCGCAGGAGAGCCACCCTGCCTCAGTATATCTGTGGCGGCTGGTCTTTAAGTGGTTAAAAAATGCTCTTTAACTACTTGCCGCCCGCCCGCCGTCAATTGACGGCGGAGCGGTGCGACCATTATCCTGGGAAGACGTCATATGACGTGATCCCAGGAAACAGGGCAGGCGCGCGATCGCGTGCGCGCCGCCCTGCACTGCCGGTGTCGGGGTGTCCCCGGGACACCCCCCGTCACCGGCAGGGGGGAAACAGCCAATGGTCGTGGCTGTTTCCCACGTGATCGGCTGTGTTCCAATGACACAGCCGATCACAATGGAGGCGCCCGGGAGATGACCGCGCATGCGCGATCGGGAGCGCGCAGCGGGGTCATGTCGGTGGCACTGTGTTCCGTAGGAACACAGCTGTCACTGGCGGTAGTAAACAGTCACTGAGAGTGACTGTTTACTATGTGATCGGCTGTGAATCCATTCACAGCCGATCAGAAAATGTAAACAAAGAGCAGTAACTGACTGTTACTAGCTCTTCTCTCCTCATACAGTTTCCAGTATGAGGGGAGCAGAGCTAGAAATAGTGAGTTACTGCTCTGTATACCTTGTCACAAAGTAAAAGCACACAAATAAAGGTCCCCACACAGTCCTCAGCCCCCCCCCCCCAATGTCACCTGTCACCCAACAGTCACCTCATCAGTGCCCAGAAATTGACACCCATAACGTTCACATGTGAGCGCAGCGATCGCGGGCGGAATCACCGCGATTCTGCCCGCGATCCGGAAATCGTTGCAAATTGCGGGACGCCTGTGCGTTGCCCGTTTTTTGCAATAGCACCCCAAACGCTGTGCATTGTTTCCGCCATTTCCGCCTGCCAAATCGCGGTAACATCGCGCAAACATCGCATGACGCCCAAAAAAGGTACAAGAGTTTCTTTGGGGCGTCATGCATTGTTTGCGTGATGTTACCTCGATTCGGCAGGCGGAAATCGCAGCAACATCGCACAGCGTTTGGGGTGCTATTGCAAATCACAGGCAACGCACAGGCGTCCAGCGATTTGCAATGATTTCTGGATCGTGGGCAGAATCGCAGTGATTCTGCCTGCGATCGCTACGCTCACATGTGAACGTAGCCTAAAGTTCACCGGTCACCAGAGACTGCCATCAGTACCGCCGTGCACCATCGCCCGTCACCTGTCACCCATCAGTGACCATCGCCCGTCACCTGTCACCCCATCAATCACCGTCACCTGTCACCCCATCAGTCATCGTCACCTGTCACCCCATCAGTCATCGTCATCTGTCACCCTATCAATGATCGTCACTTGTCACCCCTATCAGTGATCGTCACTTGTCACCCCATCAATCATCGTCACTTGACACCCCATCAGTGATCGTCACTTGTCACCCCATCAATCATCGTCACATGTCACCCCGTCAGTGATTGTCATCTGTCACCCCATCAATCATCGTCACTTGTCACCTCATCAATCATCGTCACCTGTCACCTCATCAATCATCACCTGTCACCTCATCAATCATCGTCACCTGTCAACCCATCAGTCATCGTCACCTGTCACCCCATCAGTCATCGTCACCTGTCACCCCATCAGTCATCGTCACCTGTTTGCCATATACATGCAATCACTTACTGACTGCCTAACGACTATATGCGTCGGCCATTAAAAGCTAAATACTGGGGTTATGGCAGCAGATAGCCCCCATAACCCCGGTATTTTTTGAAACGGCGGGCGGTCGGCTTTCAGATAAGGGTGGTCCCAGTGGCGGATTCGCCACGGAATTACCCTTACGGTGCAAGGGAAGAGGTGCCCCCCCCCTCCTGCCGCGTCCCAGACGTTTTCCCAGCTTACCGGACCCGCCGGCAGCGGGGAAAACTATCCGGTCCCGGATCCTCAGAGACAGGAAGTCGAGTGAGGGCAAGATGGCCCTCACTCGACTCTATGGTCTTGGAGGACTGGAGTTACGTCAAAAGACGTTGCCTAGCAACCAGTTTAAAGGGCCGCTTTTTTTTTTCTTTTTTTTTTTCCTCTTTCAACAATTTTTTTTTTTTCTTTTTTAGTGTAGTTGTGAGGTGGGAGGTCTTTTTGACCCCAGATCTCACAATAAAGAGGACCTGTCATGCCTATTTCTATTACAAGGGATGTTTACATTCCTTGTAATAGGAATAAAAATGATCAAAATTTTTTTTAAACTGTGTAAAAATAAAAAAATAATAAATAAAATAAATAGGAAAAAAAAAAAAATTAAAGCGCCCTGTCCCCGTTAGCTCGCGCGCAGAAGCAAACGCATACGCAAGTCCCGCCCACATATGTAAACGGTGTCCATACATGTGAGGTATCGCCGCGATCGTTAGAGCGAGAGCAATAATTTGAGCCCTAGACCTCCTCTGTAACTCTAAGCTAGTAACCTGCAGAAATTTTTAAAATGTTGCCTATGGGGATTTTTAAGTACCAATGTTTGGCGCCATTCTGTGAGCATGCGCAATTTTGAAGCATGACATGTTGGGTATCTAATTACTCGGCGTAACATTATCTTTCACATTATGGAAAAGAAATGGGCTAAATTTACTGTTTTCTTATTTTTTAGTTAAAAAAAGTGAATTTTTTTCAAAAAAATCGCATTTGGAAGACTGCTGCGCAAATATGGTGTTATAAAAAATATTGCAACGATCTCCATTTTATTCTCTAGGGTCTCTGCTAAAAAAATATATATAATGTTTGGGGGTTCCAAGTAGTTTTCTAGCAAAAAAAATGATTTTAGCTTGTAAACACCAAGTGTCAAAAATAGGCCCAGTCTTAAAGTGGATAAATGGACAACTTTGTGTAAAGCGCTACTTGGATGTTAGGCCTATGTATGTGGCCAGGCTGTGAAAAAGTGTTACACCTGTGGTATCGCCATACTCAGGAGGAATAGCAGAATGTATTTTGGGGTGCAATTTTTGCTATGTACATGCTATGTTTTAGAAATATTGCATAAATGGACAGCTTTGTGTAAAAAAAAATGTGTTTTCATTTTCTTTCCACATTTTCCAAAAACTTGTGGAAAAAAATGACATATTCAAAAGACTCATTATGCCTCAAAAATTATATGTTGGGCTGTTGGCTTTCCAAAATGGGGTCATTTTATGGGGGTTTCCATTGTCCTGGTGCTCCAGGGCCTTCAAAAGTGCGATAGGTTGTCAGGAAATTATATGTGTAATTTGTGCTCCTAGAATGCCGGACGCTGTTACTTGGATGTTAGGCCTCTGTATGTGGCCAGGCTGTGAAAAAGTCTCACACATGTGGTATCGCCATACTCAGGAGGAGTAGTAGAATGTGTTTTGGGGTGTAGTTGCAAGTATACATGTGCTGTGTGAGAGAAATAACCTGTTAATACGGCAATTTTGTAAAAAAAAAATAAATAATAAAAAAAAATCTTCATTTTGCAAAGCATTGTGGGAAAAAATTACAACTTCAAAAAACTCACCATGCCCCTTATTAAATACCTTGGAATGTCTACTTTCCAAAAAGGGGTCATTTGGGAGGTATTTGTACTTTCCTGACTTTTTAGTGTCTCAAGAAATGAGATAGGCCTTCAGTACATCAGGTGTGATCAAGTGTGATCAATTTTCAATGATTCGCACCATAGCTTGTGGACTCTATAACTTTCACAAAGACCAAATAATATACACTTACTTGGGTTATTTTTACCAAAGATAAGTAGCAGTATAAATTTTGGCCAAAATTTGTGAAGAAAAATTACTAATTTGCAAAATTTTATGACAGAAACAAAGAAAAATGCGTTTTTCACGATATTTTCAGTCTTTTTTTATTTATAGCACAAAAAATAAAAAACCCAGTATTGATCAAATACCATCAAAAGAAAGCTCTATTTGTGTGAAAAAATGACACAATTTTTGTATGGGTACAGTGTTGCATGACTGAGTAATTCTCTGTAAAAGTGTGAGAGTGCTGAAAGCTGAAAATCGGTCTGGGCAGGAAGGGGGTGAAAGTGCACTGTAGGCAAGTGGTTAATCATCTAGAAAAAATAAATCTAGAAGGATCAAAGCCATTTTAGCTCTCATGTGTCATATGATGATGTAACACCATTCAACTTTTCTGTAAAAGATGTTCCCATACAGGTACGCAGGAGAGCCAGCCTACCGCAGTATATCTGCGGCGGCTGGTATTTAAGTGATTAAGCTTTGCCATGGAAGCTGAGTTTGACCAGATTGTTCACTCTTCCATTTTAGTAAATAATCCCCTATGTATGCATTATATATTGCAATAATAATAGAGTATAAATGCAAGAGTGTATATTTTCAGTGTAATGCAAAATGAAGAATAAACTTCTAAATATTTTTCTGCATGACGTTATCAGCAAAATTAGCATAATTTATAATGTTCCCATTTAATGGGGGTGCTTAAGGTCTGTGCCTACAGTCTTCTGAGATAGACTCTGGTTCCTTGCATTGGTTTTTGGCTGCAGATAGCATCTATTATTAATTGTAAATGTAAAGATAATATAAGCAGATAAATAATATTTTTTGCCTATAGTAATTACAGTATTTGAGAAGTAAATGCACAGTGTGTATAATAAGTTTATAATGGAATGGCAAATGTAGCAATGTAGAACTCTACATTAATGAATTAAACATTGATGATTATGACAAAATGTATCATGCATATTTGCAATAAAAACAACCAGATGCTCTCCAGGAAAGTTTAGAGGTTGAGTCTTATTTAGCCTTGTGCGTTGTTTCCACTAACATTAGTATTAAAGCATAGTACTCAAGTTCTCAAATATGTGTCTAAATCTAAAATGTGCTCTGTCTGCATTTGTAGTTTAAGTATTCTCCCTGAATTTGATTGAGGTACCTTTGGGTATTTCAGCTCTTTTAACAGCTGGTAAGTTAACTGGCTTCTAAACCAATCAGTTTTATACCACTAGTTGTGCCTGTTTTTTTGAGATAGGACATTATGCTGTCATGTCCACAGGGGCAAGGGGTCATGTCAATGGTTCAATTGCTTCTGTAAAGAATGTTATAATATGTCAACAATGTATAAATACGGTTTGTAATGACATTTGAAAGAAAGAAGCCAAACTAATCAGAAGGTGATGCCCTGACATGACACAAAAAAAGAATTGGAAGAATTAACCCTTGCAACATAACAGCTTATATCAGATTGGAGAACTAAACTGGAATGATGTTACATTGCCTAAAATGTTTTGATGATGCATTTGGTCAATTGCATCATGGTCTACAAAAAATGCTGTATGGAATGACTCTATTGTGAGGCTCATCAAAATTTGGCATCCTTGGATTGATCACCTCAACCTTTTCAGTTAGATACACACTTGCATATTAACTATAATAACAGGATGCTAGTAAAAAAAAGTTGTTATAGCTAAGGAAGTCTTGAAATATCATGTTGTTATCACTTCTGATTTACTCACTATAGGTTTCCTCCCACAGCAATTATTTTGGCAGTTTGGCCATCTCACAAGCTTAAAATTGTATAACATTTTCTCATAACTAAATTGTATTTTATAAATTAGTAAATCCTTATTTCAGAGTTTGAGATTATGTGTCAGGCAACACATCCCAATCATTGTTAACTAGGTGCTAATCATTTTAGATGATAAATAAAAACTTTACATTTGTATGTATACATAAATATTAAAAAAGATTACATATGAAATAATATACAATTAAGATAATTTCTTTCATTAGGATGATTTACATAATTAGAACTTTTCTTGTGTATATCCGGTAGATGCCAGTTTTTCAAAGGTACAAGCTTGGCTTGCTCATTAAGAAAGAAAGAGAATACATCTGTGGGTTTACAAAATACATTTGTCATCCATGTGAGAACAAATGAAAAGAAAATATAAAGAAACACAATTACAAAAAAACAAAAATGCTTTTACATGACTCTAAAATATACTTCAGAGTAGCAACCTAGCAGGAGCCCCACAGATGCAGAGAAGGACTGCTTGGGATAGCAAACAGGAGACCAGGACAATGGAACATTAGTGTGGAATCTGTGGGGATGATTTACTAAGATTAAAGAGTGTGAAATCTGGTGCAGCTCTGCATAGATTTTAGCTTCCAGTTTTTTTTGTCAAAGCTTAATTGAAGAAGCTGAAGTTAGAAGCTAATTGGCATCTCACTACATCAGACTGCATACCATCTTCCCGGCAGTCCCTTCCACCTGTTTTCAAGTTTTTTCCAATCCTGGGACACTTTCGCATATTTTTGGGCTTGTGACAGAGCACAATTTGTCTGACAAAAAATGCAAGCATTCTCTGCCACTGTCATAGCCAGACCCATTTTATTGACAATGGGTAACTGCCTATTATTTGCTCCCCTTCCCGGAGATACATATATACAGGGAAAACATATTCACACTATCTGTGTTGAAGTTCAATGGGTAATTGCGCTCCATTGGGGGACTCCAGACATACCTATATCAGAGGTCTAAGTTTGAGTTGACTCTATAGTGCTCATGGAAAAGAAATCACACTTTACATAATTCCAGGGAATATTTAAGATAAATGGGACCTATGGTCTGACCATAAGAACCTCTTCTCCCAAGGCCATTGACATCCTCATTCTTTTGCTGGGTTTTTACTAGTGATTTATCTGGAAGGTCACTATAAATACCTTTTGTGACATATACATATCTTTGTTATGCCATTTCGTTAGCTATTTTGACAATTTTGGGCTTTTTACATATCCACTAAGTTCAACATTATAAATTATATATCGAGGGCGAAGCTAGCCGCGGAGCGAAATGGACGCCTGAGAGTGGAGCTCCGACAGCACATGGGATTCATCGGCACAAAACGAGCTGCAAATCCACCATCTAGACTCCCCAACACAGACATCTCATCCCGGAGACCCCACCGACAATGACGAGGAAAAGGAAAGAAACCGGAGGCCGCAGAAACGAACGGCCTTTTCAACACATGAGCCTAGACAAGACGGTGCCAGCTCCTCTGCATCCACACCATCCACTACCCCTCAGCAGAGGCTCCACAACAGTAATGCACCAAAAATAAACATATTAGCCAACAACCAGCACTCTCCATATCACACTCCTACCTCAGGGAGTCCGGAGAAAGCACAATTTAGGATGGATGGATTGGATCCTAGTCATGGGGTAAGCCCGGGCCTAGACTCAGGGGATGACACTAGGGAGCTCCCTGATTCAATTGATCTTTTCCCCACCAGAAATCAGCCAGAACTGGACATAACCTTTAAAGACATGTTAGTCTCCCTGAGGAGATCATTACATGCTGACATGCAGTCCTGTGTACACAAATTTGGAGTGGAGCTTTAAACAGTAACCTCCAGGGTGGATCATATTGAAACAAAGATGGGGGAATTTGCCACCACTATTAACTATTCAATAGATGTCCAGAAAAGCAAAGAGGATGAGATGGAAGCAGTTAAAGCAAAGATTGCAGACATCGAGAACCTCTCTAGGAGGAACAATTATACAATCAGAGAAGTTCCTGAGTTAGTCTAGCAATCAGATCTATGCAAATATATTGCATAATTGTTTTCCTTTATTCTACCTGACCTCACAGAATTAGATATCACGGTGGACAGAATCCATTGCTTGCCTAACCCTTCCTACCTTCCTGACAGTGTGCCTAGAGATATTATACTACGCCTGTACTTCTTCCATGTAAAGGAGCATCTAATGTCTGCATCATGCAACAAAGACCTTTTTCCTTCACAATACAAAGACCTACAATTCTTTGCTGATCTATCACAATTCACCCTTCAAAAGCGTAGGAACCTTAACACAATCTTTAAAGCGTTAAGGAACCACAAGATCTCCTACAAATGAGGGTTCCTGACCAAGTTAATCATCACCAAAGAAGGTGAAGAATATGTGATAGATTCCCTTGCCAAGGGTCTAACCCTGCTAAAGTTGTGGCATATAGTGCCCAAAGTACCACCCCAGACTTCCAAAACCCGCAGCACTGAGCACATTGAGGAGGATTGGAACCTGGTCACTTTGTAAGAAGTCCCTGCATTGTAGAAATTCCACCAAGCTGAACTTTTTTTTTTTACCACAAGTTCCTGAGTGGTATTGTGGTACACCCTGGTCATAATGACCTATATTTGTCTTCTTTGGAGTTTTCTATATATCTTCTTTTCTTTTTTGTTTTGCAGTTTAACTCATGTTTGTTCTCACAGTCAGATCTACGACCACCCTTTAGCCCAGATGAAACCTTCCTTGAACAACCTCGCCTATCCACACCTGGACCCGAGACTCTATCTTCATGGGAACAATATGAACATGATCTCTGTTATATGTAAGTGTTACCCTCACATGCCACAATCAGCGATTTTCCATCATCCTACATAATGAGAATAACCTTCCTAACTATCAACGCCAAGGCGAAGCGCAAATCCCTGTGGCAAGAGTTCACACAAAATAATTGTGACATCCTCAGCGCTCAACAAATGAACTTTCACAACCAAGCAATGCCTAAGTGTTCCCATCCTACATTCCTGCATATCTTCTTAGCCAACGCAGATGCAAAAAGAGAGGAGTGATGACAGCCATAAGAGACACAGTTGCTTTTACTCTACACAAAGAGCTGATAGATCCTCAAGGCTGTTATCACATCTTGGTGTGTGGCATCAATTCTATCACCTATCACCCACACAGTAGCCAATGTTTATGAGCCTAATGAGCATCAATTCCGCTTTCTCAAAAAGATCAAGCAGGTTCACAGGGCTTTTTATTACTGTGTTGGGACTTCAATCTACCTCCTGACCCTAGGATGGACTCCACAACATTCTCTAGCAAACATTATAATTCCCTGCAACCTCTGCTACTCACCCATGATCTCTATGATGCTTGGAGATGTCTCCATGCTACGGAAAGAGACTACTCTTTCTTTTTCACGAGCCACAAAATCTACACAAGACTTGATCTTTTCCTTACGGACAAGTGGTTGTTACCCAAAATAAAATCCTCAAATATCAATACTATCAGTTGTTCAGATCGTGCATCAGTGTTGCTGATCGCCTAAGGTCAATTCCACATTTGTATGGAGATCTAACCCACAGCTGTTCCAGGCAGATCCCTCCAAGTCTATGCTCACATAAGAGTTGGTTGAATTTTTTGACCACAACACAAATTCTGTCACTGATCCATTTGTAATGTTGAATACTCACAAGGCGTTTATGCGGGGACTCTTTATAACAATGGGAGCGAGGGCCAAGAGGCAGAGGGAGCTGCAAATTCAAGAAATTTTAAAAATAAGATTTTAGAAGCTCAAAATAAAATTAGCACATCCACATTCCTTTCCGACCAACTAACAAAGCTCAGGCATGACCTTCGCCTAATTTTACTAGACAAATTTGAAAAAGCTTCCAGATTACTTAAAATGTTGTATTATGCCAATGGCAATAGGGCTGGGGAAACTTTTAACCAATTGTCTTAGAGGGCATAGGTATAAGACTAAAATTCCTTATATCCTACATTCAGTGAGTAAGGCCAAGCTATACCACCCCCAGGCTATTGCTGATGCATTCAGCCATTATTATAGCTCACTCTATAACTTAGAACAAGATCCAAATACTATCCAGCCCTCGACTACAATGATTGCCAACTTCCTTGACAAAATCAAACTCCCACAAATCACAGAAGAACAATTGAGCCAACTGAACTCCTCTATTACCTCTAAATTTCCCATATCATCGACTCTTTACTCTTTAGTAACAAATCTCCAGAGCTGGAGGGTTTTACAGGAGAATACATTAAAGCATTTAGAAATGTACTTGTACCATGTTTAGTAGAGGTTTACAACCATGCCACTTCCTTCTCCTCTTTCACTTATGAAATGCCCAAGGCCATGATAGTTGCACTTCCGAATCCAGGGAAAGAACCTAATGCTCTGCAAAACTTCCGTCCCATATTCTTGTTCAACAACTAATTACAAATGTATGCCAAATTACTTGCAAACTGATTGGTTGATCTTTTATTATCCCTTATTCATCCAGACCAATCTGGTTTTACAAAAGATCACCAAACAGCAGATGCCACCAGATGCCTGATCAATATCATACACTTAGCCAACAGAACAAGAATGCCTTCTCTGCTCCTAGCTCTGGATGCAGAAAAGGCATTCGACAGAATCCACTGGGATTACTTAGCGCAGGTCCTGACCAGGTTTGGATTTAGTGGTCAGATATACCAGGTCATTATGGCTTTATACACAACTCCCTCAGCCCAAGTTTATATATTAGGCATGCTTTTGACCCCATTCAATATCACAAATGGGACACGCTAGGGATGCCCATTGTCCCCACCTATTTTAAATTTACTAATGGAACCCATGGCCACTTACATCCACCCCCATCCCACTATTAAAGGATTCCAGGTCAGGCCAGGTACAATGCACACCATCAGCCTTTTTGCGGACTACATCATTTGGATGCTCACGGATGTTAAAACTTCCCTGGCTTCGGTACATTAAGCACTACAGTTATTTAATACAATATCTTACTGCAAGTTCAATGAGACCAAGTCATATATTTTGGGATTGGGAATACCCAGTGAACTTAAGCACAATATCAGTTGCAAATTCCCATACACATGGAAGGAAAGGGGTATCTCGTATCTGGGCATGACCCTTACTAGTAAAATATCAGAACTTGTTAAGGAAAACTATTTCCCTTTTCTACAATCCTTCTGTTCCAAACTGGACAACCTAAGAAAATGTGAGTTATCTTGGTCAGGTAGGCTGGCTGCCTTCAAAATGCAAGTACTTCCGCAGCTGTAATACCTGTTTAGGACATTACCAATCCCGGTACCCAAATCTTTTTTTACATATGTGCAATCCAACATATTGGCAAGGAAAAAAAGATACAACGTATTGTTATCCCAATTTGAAGGAGAGAACACACACAGGGGCAAACTGTATAGTTGATGATCACTGTGATAGCTAATCAGAGGCTTTCACAGTGAACAGGTGATGGGGAACTAGGCCTCCAAGTTCATGACTATTAGTATAGGTCTCTGGTTAAAGAGAAAAATGTTCAAGACACGATTCATTATCAATGGTCTAGTCTATTTGTATGTAAATAGATTTAAATGCCAAATAATTTATAGATAATATGAGGGACTTTGTTTGAAAAAATACAGCATGAAAGTGATGGTGCCCCGATATTACATTATATACAGTATCTCACAAAAGTGAGTACACCCCTCACATTTTTGTAAATACTTAAATATATCTTTTTAAGAGACAACACTGAAGAAATTACACTTTGCTACAATGTAAAGTAGTGAGTGTACAGCTTGTATAACAGTGTAAATTTGCTGTCCCCTCAGAATAACTCACAGCCATTAATGTCTAAACAATAAAAGTGAGCACACCACTAAGTTAAAATGAACAAATTGGGCCCAATTAGCCATTTTCCCTTCCCAATGTCATGTGACTCGTTAGTGTTATAAGGTATCAGGTGTGAATGGGGAGCAGGTGTGTTAAATTTGGTGTTATCGCTCTCACTCTCTCATACTGGTCCCTGGAAGTTCAACATGGCACCTCATGGCAAAGAACTCTCTGAGGATCTGAAAAAAATAATTGTTGCTCTACATAAAGATGACCTAGGCTATAAGAAGATTGGCAAGACTCTGCAACTGAGCTGTGGCACGGTGGCCAACACCATACAGTGGTTTAACAGGACAGGTTCCACTCAGAACAGGCCTCGCCATGGTCGACCAAAGAAGTTTAGTGCACATGCTCAGCATCATATCCAGAGGTTGTCTTTTGGAAATAGAGGTATGAGTGCTGACAGCATTGCTGCAGACATTGAAGGGGTGGGAGTCAGCCTGTCAGTGCTCAGAACATACGTCACACACTGCATCAAGATAAACATATTTGGTTTGGATGGTGTCAAGCGTGTGTGGCGGCAACCAGGTGAGAAGTAAAAAGACAAGTGTGTCTTGCCTACAATGAAGCATGGTGGTGGGAGTGTCATGATCTGAGGCTGCATCAGTGCTGCCGGCACTGGGGAGCTACAGTTTATTGAGGGAACCATGAATGCCAACATGTACTGTGACATACTGAAGCAGAGCATGATCACCTCTCTTCGGAGACTGGGCCGCAGGGCAGGATTACAACATGATAACGACCCCAAACACACCTTAAGAAGCTGAGGGAAAAGGTGATGGACTGGCCAAGCATGTCATTAGACCTAAACCCTGTTGAGCATCTGTGTGGCATTCACAAATGGAAGGTGGAGGAGCACAGGGTTTCTAACATCCACCACCTCTGTGATGCCATCATAGAGGAGTGGAAGAGGACTCCAGTGGCAACCTGTGAAGCTCTGGTGAAGTCCATGTCCTAGAGGGTTAAGGCAGTGCTGGAAAATAATGGTAGCCAAACAAAATATTGCCACTTTGAGTCCAATTTGGACATTTTAACTTATGGGTGTACTCACTTTTGTTGCCAGCGGTTTAGATATTAATGGCTGTGTGTTGAGTTATTCTGAGGAGACAGCAAATTTACACTGTTATACAAGCGGTACACTCACTACTTTACATTGTAGCAAAGTGTCATTTCTTAACTGTTATCACATTAACCGCCTTAGCGGTATCCCCGAGCGTGACTCGGGGTAGGAATTTTCTGCTATTAGCGGTATCCCCGAGTCACGCTCGGGGTGAATGGCAGAGCTTTGCAGACAGCGCAGCGGAGCGTCTCTTACCTTATCCTGGCGATCCAGCGATGAGCTCTCATTGCTGTGACCGCCAGTGAGATCTCCGCCGCTCGTCTGTCGGTAGGAGGACTTCCTAGTTCCGTTCCCTGCAGCAGCAATGCTGCATGGGAACGGAACTAGGGAGGGAAATTCAAAAAAAAAAAAGAAAAAACGTTGCACAAAACACATAACACATTTTATATTATATATATGCAAATATATATATATTTATATATATATATATATATATATATATATATATATATATATATATATATATATATATATATGTATATATATATATATATATATGTATATATATATACATACCTATGTACACACACACATATATATATATATAAAATTATATTATTGATTCGATTATAATTCATGCGTGTGTGTATATACACACACACATATATATATATATATATATCTATATACACACACATATATATATATATATATATATATATATATACACACATATATATATAATATATAACGCATGAATTATAATCTAATCAATAATTTTATTATATATATTATATATTAAATAATAAAATAATATTATTGATTCGATTATAATTCACTTGTTTGTGTTTCAAATTTATCACATCTGGGATGTCTACTAGAGACTTGTTTTGGTCAGGTATAAGTCAGTAATTACTAAGAATTGTAGGCCTATAATACATAACGCCAAATTTCCATGAAAAGAATTGTACCGCTTTTGGAACAGAATTCCTGACAGAATCATACCGCCAGGGAGGTTAAAAGATATAATAAAATATTTACAAAAATGTGAGGGGGTGTACTCACTTTTGTGAGATACTGTATCTATTTTATTGTTGAGCCATACTTTCAGTAGAGTTTATATCTGTACCTGTAGTGGTTCATGTAAGGATCTTATGTATATTTCAAATAGAAATTATGATGTGTTAAAACATATATTGCAGGTTGACATTTCCTTGGGAGTTTGGCTTTATTTATGTTATAAAATCAGCAGGCAATCAAATATGAATTTTAATGTAAAATGTAATCCATTTGCATGTATTTATCCAAGAAATATTTCGCACCTTCTAAAATATACTATTTATATATTTTAACAAGAAAAAGCTAGTTCATCCAAGCAACAGTGAGGTATGTACTGTCTGAAAAATGAAAAAGTGTAAACTATAGCTGATCAGACTGAATTAATGTTAAAAGTCCAAGCTCACACTACCCCTGGGAGTCTATTCAATAACAGCATTTCTGAGATGTTCTGGGCAGTAACACTGTATTTTTTTACAGTTATTTGCAGCTTTGAGGCCAAGTTGTTAAACCTCAGCTATATGTGGAAATTAAAGAAAGAACAAAAGAAAAAGGTGACTCTTCTTCACACCAAGACAGATCTGTTTACTGAAAAACATATGGAAAATGGGAAAAATGTCAAACTTTCTAATTTTAAAATTTGTAACTTTTTATGAACAATAGATTTTTATTGGATTTAGAGAGTACAGACAAAAAAAGAAAACAAAAGTTGCAGACGTAGACGCTGCAACTTACATAATAACTGCTAAAGTTTTGCATAAGGTGCTACGCCATGAGGTAATGGTATAAAGTAAGAATAAGAATAAAACAAAACACAACACAGGGCCTAGCAAGCTAGTGAACAAGGCAAAATTGCAGCAGAAGTTTTAATTAAAGCAAGATATTGAGTACGGTCATGAGGGGGAATTCTGTAGATTCCTTATGGATTGGGCCAGGTTTAGTATTGTACCAGTCAAGCCATGGTTTCCAATTTCTCTCAAAGACAGGTAGTGTGGTAATGTTGCTGGATAATACAGACAGTGTCTGAGAGATTGGGGTCTAGTTCTTTCCTCCAGTTCCTTGTGATAGTTAGTTTGGCTGCCAGTGAAAGATTTGCCACTATCTTACAGTAAGTGTGAGGGAAGCTTTCAATACCTAAGTTTAATATAGCTAGGCTAGGGGACATTTCAGTAAGGATACCTGTAATATCTAAAAACATCTGGAATTCCACCAGAAACTACGTATATTTTTACACAACCACAATATATGGAATAGGTTACCCATTTGGCCACATCCCCTCCAACACATGGAGGAGCAGTCAGGAGAAAATTTAGTTAACTTACATGGTGTAAGATACCAACTGATAGAGATTTTCAAGGCTAGTTCCCAGTAGTTCACGCAATGCATAATATTATATGTGTATTTTATAGCCAGTTGCCATTGAGCATTGGTGAAGGACGTATGAAGATCGTCCTCCCACTTCAGCATAAATTTAGATTCAGAGAATTAATTTTTGTTGTGCAATAGAGAATACAGGAGTGAAATGCCTTTTTGGGGTTTGGCGGTATGCGATAGAAAGTGCCACACCCTATGGTATAAGCACACTTTTGGTATGGGGGAGGATTATAAGAAGTTGTTAATACAAAGTAATGTAAAGTATGTTGAGGTTGGAAAATTAAATCTGTTTAAGAATGCTTCTGGGGCACTGGGGTTGCAATCAGGCAAAAGCTCTTCCACCTGGGTAATGCCATACCCCTTCCCATTTACTGGTGCACAAATTAGGGAGTAACAGTTCCAGTAACTGTATCAGGGACGTTTAACACATCACCCAGTAAAGGTCAGTTAACAGACATGTTTAGTGATGTTTCGGGGGATGGATAACATTAGGATGACATCATCTGCAAACAGGTTGATAATATGGGATCCGCTAGTAAACATAAATATAGAAATTAGTGGATGAGTGCAAATACTCTCTGCTAAGGATTTGATTATCAAGTTGAAGATCCTCCAGAAATATGCAACTTTGGAAAGGCCACAAGCTACTTCCTCACCATTTCCTACACGTTCAACAATTCGCAGAATATGTTTACAAGGTTTGCCCACACAAACCAACATGATTCCAAACCTCACTAATCAGCAAGTTACTCCAACAACAAAAATCAAGGATCTCGGACATGTACCCTCCTCTGAATTCCTGGTTATCCAAACTGCTCAAATCAACCTCGGTCAAATATTGTGGGAAAGACAACCAATTGGCCAATATGGTCGACACCATCTTACAGGTATACATTAAAACTTGCTCTATAGCCACCTCAGAAGTCTGGAGTGAGACTCAATACAAAATTATGCACAGAGCATACATTCCTTTTGTGTCATCTAAGACTTCTCCTCAAGGTGACCTCCGCCCCTATGCCAAACCTCTCGTTCTACCCTCTTCCATTGTTTTTGGATGTGCCAGCCAATCTCCAACTTCTGGGACAAAACTTCCACATTCATTCAAACAGTCCCTGGACAAGCCATCCCAACAGACCCTCTTCTGCTGCTCTCTGGTATCGACGCCTGTCTTTCATCTCCACAAAGAACACGTTCCCCAACACCCCAGCTGAATACATTGTGGCCTCTAACTTACCTATTATTAGCAAGAAGAATCCTTCTAAAATCCTGGCTCTCACCAATACCTCCTCAAATAATGGCTGTCAAAAGAGATCTTATGCAACTAATGTACAGAGAACTACTAGACTTGAATGTTTATCCCCACTCATCTTCCAAACGTTTTCAGCCCCGGTGGCAAGCCTTCATCGCGTTGTTGCTACACATTCCAAGAAAGCCTCAATAACATCAATACTCACATGCCTGGAATATTGCACCAAGAGACCTTCAAAAACGGCCAGATGACTTTCTTTGCACAAGTTGGTTATAACCCTTCTTCATCCTATAATGGGACTCAAGTCCTTCCACCCTTCTCTATCTCCCACACTTGCCCCTCGATGGTGCATTATTCCCTCGCCCCTCTTATCCCCCTTACCCCCCCCCTCTTATCCCCTTACTCACCCCTCTTGTGGCATTACAGTATTCTCATATTAGTTCCCCTCCCACAACTGCTCTTTTACTATCTTAGATACCCAAATGTGTCTTTTCACTAGGATCAGTTGTTTATGCTATTGTTTTATCACTCTCTTCCCTGGTTTCCCAAAGGGGAGGATGAGACTATCATTTATGGTAACCTTATACATCCATGCCTCTAGGTACTCCTCAATATCTCCTGCTTCTCTTAGAAATATGTATATTATACCCTCATGCTTGAAGCCCGCAGGCAGATACATTGTGAGCTTACAGTTATCCCTATCTAAACCTACGTAAAGTTCTAACCTCTGTACTTACAAATTTATAATACCGGATAATATATTTTAACATGTACTTTTTAAGTAAATGTTAAATGATATTGATTTATGATTGGTTTTATGATTTTAGCACTACTCCTTGTATTTATTATTAATAGGTTCTATTGTATTTATTTGCATTTGCACTTTATTTATATTTATGCATTTTTGTATGGTAACACTTGAGCACATTTGACACCTTATTCACATGTCAGGTTATTATATATTTTTATTTATAAGGTTTTTCCTTTTACACATATGACACTTTACCTCTAGGCAGCACCACCACACCTTTCCTTTTCATATTGTTATAGCCTTTGGGGTATTTGAGGTAGGCCGCAGCCTTTATATTCCTTAGCTATCCCAGTGCAGAATTCCTACAATTTTTTTGCAAATATCGGTATATAACACACACACATTATTTGCACCCGATTTTCAGGGAGAAAAAGTGTGTGCTATACGCCGATAAATACGGTAATTATTACATGAATGGTCTTATAGATCCAGACCTACATTACATATACTGTAGAGTCAGTATTATATAGAGTCAAAATAATTCTTTATGAGAAAAAAATAAGTTAATAAGAGAACATATTTTGTTAATGGTAAGGCCTATTTAATTCTACCTGTACAATTATGCAATTTTTTTTCTTGAACATTATGAAAATAAAATGTTTATTTCTAGTGATAAATACAGGTATAGGTAAGTATAGGTGTACTTCTCTGAAATCCTATTGTTCTGACTCCGTGATCTGGTCCCATTATCTATAGAAATTTAGTTTGTGCCTGTGTTGTGTTAAAATATGCTAAGCAGGGATGGCAAAAAAATACATTCCAGTTTCCAAAAATATTTTCTGGGGCATGGCATCAATACAGGAACATCTGCATCTTGGACCAATCAGGGATGCTAAAAATGAAGAAGGAAACAAAATACTAGTATATTTTGTCCAAGGTGTAACAGCAAGTAAATAGCAGTGCAGTATCCTGCCCAAATTCCATTAGGAAGAAAGATATGAGACTTTAAATGAGCCACGGAGAGGTCATACCCATATATATAGGTAAAAGGATTCACAGTCTTTATTATACACTTATGAAATGAATAAAAATAATAAATAATCCAATTTTGATATATGGATTATATGCAAACAAAACCTGAGTATATGCAATAAACTCCCCCCCCCCCCCCCAAGATCTGATTCTTGTTCTGTAACAGGAGGAAGCTTGTTTTTTTTTTTTTTTTGTTTTTTTATACTTGGGGAAAAAGTTGTTAAAATGAGATATTATGGTCTAAAGGTATAATTAATGTGATATCCTGTACATGTGTATTGTATTTCACTGTATATTTATTTGTTGTATTTGTTTTTTGTAGAATGCAACACTTGGCTTTATATGTAAAAAGGCATGGATCCTGAGGAAGTAATATATTTGCAAAACATGTGGATCTGAAATGGCATGCAGGACTTTATTATATATATATATATATATATATATATATATATATATATATATATATATATATATATATATATATATATATATTCAAGTTTTCTTTGCCTATCATCTATATATTAAACTTGGATTATGTATTACTTTTTAAAAAAATAATGTTTTAGGTTATAATAAAGACTGTGAATGTTTAACTTTAAGTCCCATATCTTTCTTTCTAACACCCTTTCAGTAGAGGGAAACATATTGTTACTTAGAATGAGGAATGGTGCCAGAAGAAGGATTTGAGCAAGTACAGGAGGGTTTACCAACCACCACCACCAAGGCAGCAGAGTACAGCACGTAATATTATTTACAAGCTGGTTGCTTCCAGTAATGGGATAAACCTTATCTTAGGCAGCTATGACTGGCCATGAGGTTATTCAAAAATATACTAGCTAAACTGCTTTAAAATGTTATTGTTCAAATAATATGCAAGATTATCCTAAATCATTGTTCTCACTCAAATATTTTTATTTATTATCTGTACAGCATCAGATATAATTATATATGTTTATGCAATGTTCTTACACACTAAAACTTTCAGAACTGTTATAAATCAAATCCCGCAGGAATCAAACACACACTGTTTATTTTCAATTTCACAGTAATTATCAGAGATGTTTCTGTTATATTCAATAATTAACGGCTTATCAACATTTCGTACATCTTCCATATAAAAAAAAATAATAATTTGTTTTTTAGCAAATGCTGTTCATGTCCTATCAGATACATAAACAATGTCTTTCTAATTTCTAATTTCTTTAAGGTTTAGCTTAATGGAGGAATGCCTGTGAAATGATATACTGTATATAGAGGGAGATGTATTTAACATGCATTTATATACAATCTGTATTTTTACATGTATTGGGGGGGGGGGGGGGCAAGCATATTTGCTCATTACATATTCAGGCTCTGCATTTTGCTTTGAAATGCATCATCATGATTGTGAATGCCTTGCTGATCTACTATTTCAGTGCAAGTCTAACAGACAGAGTCTTTCTGATTGGACAGAAAACATTTTTTGCAGCCATAGAACACATAACATGATAAAGTGCTGACATGTGTCATATTTATTAATTTAAAGTGCAAACTTTAATGTCAGGTCCATGTTAACATCTGGATGTTTTTTTAATACGTCTGTCTTCTAAAATTCTCTATCATGTCACTTCACAGCACAGTCAAAATGTATGGGTACATGTGGAACAATTTTTCAATTCAATTAGGAAAGGCTATCCACTATATTCTGACTTGAATAAAGCACACAGTAGTGTTATACACAAACCTAGCAAAAACACTTGTGATGTAGCTAACTACAGGCCTATCTCTCATTGATAATGACCAGATACTTTTCACAAATTATTAGCTAATTGGTCATTTAAAAACCATTGTATATGCAGATATCAGATCAAGTTTTATTCCTGGAAGACAAACCCCTGACTAGTTTAGAGGAGTTATTGACATAATCTCTCTTTTACTATTGGGCTGTGATAAGAGTAAACCTAAAATAGGCATACTGCTTTCTTTAGATCTCCAGAAAGCATTTGACTCTGTGCCATGGTGTTATTTTTTTTACCGTCCTACCATCCTGGATAGGTAGGAATTTGAGCAAACTTTATCTGAATTCTGAAAACACTGTACTCTCAACCCATTGCACACATGAAAGACAACCCTATGGCTGTCCTTAGAGGCATGAAAAAAGGGATGCCCCCTGTTCCTTTTAATATCATGTCTAAAATTCTGGAAATTACCATTAGGGACAATTTGAATCAGTAGAGCCCCATGTGGAGATTGGGAACATGAAAGTGCCATATTCACAGTAAAAGAGGGGTTATGTATAGAGGTGGGATTATTGAGGCACAACTCAAAAATCCCGTCTCTTCTGTATACAAAACACTTCTTTTATTGTTTATGATGTTAAAGGATGTGGTACATTAGAACCAACATCACAAGTGCTATATTCACCTTACATTGCCTTACGTTCTTAAACTTCTCAAGCATTCTTCATGTGTCCCTGGATTTTAGGTTAATGAAACCAAATTGATTGCTTTTATTGTGAATCTTTCCTACCAGACTCATTTCACAACTCAAAGATATGTTTTCATTTCTAAAGCAAACTGATTACCTTGACAGCATGGATTCATGAAAGATAGAAGTTGTAAAACAAATCTGATTTCTTTTTGTGAGGAGGTGAGCAAAACTATGGACAAAGGTGTGGTTGTGGACGTAGTGTATTTAAATTTTGCCAAAGAGTTTGGCACAGTTCCCCACACACGGTGTGTAAGGTAAAGTCTACAGGTTTGGAAAAATCTGTTTGTAAATGGATGGAAAACTGGCTAATAGACTGAATTCAGAGAGTGATTCATACTCTAAATATAAAGTCTAAGGTTATTAGTGATGTACCCCAAGGTTCATTGTTGGAACCATTACTTTTTAATATATTTATTAATGATATAGGGTCTGGAAATAAAAATACTGTTTTGGTTTTTGCGGATCCACGCTTTGCAGTGGAATAACATCCTTACAGGTTGTCTCCAACTTACAAGCCAACCTCAGTGCACTGTTTTATTGGACACCTGTGTGGCAAATTAAATTTAATGTTGATAAATGTAAATTTATGCACTTGGGGGTTAAAAACATGCACGCATCTTACATACTAGGAGATGAACAGCTGGGGGAGTCAATGGTGGAGAAGGATCTGGGTGTTCTGGTAGATCATAAGCTTAATAATGCCATGCAATGCCAAGTTGCAGTTTCCAAAGCAAGCAAAATCCTTTCTTGTATTGAGAGAGGCATGAAATGCAGAGAGAAAGATATAATTTTGTCAATGTACAAATCATTAGTAAACCCTTATCTGGAATATGCAGTTCAGTTTTGGGCACCAAATGATATTGGGGAACTGGAGAAAGTGCAGAGAAGAGCAACCAAAAGCAACCAAACTTATAAGAGGCAAGAGGAACTCAGCTATGAGAAACAATTAGCTGAACTGAATTTGATTCTCTCTTGAGATGACGAGATTGACGAGGGAATGATCAACATGTATAAGTACATAAGTGGTCCATATAGTGAACTTGGTGTTGAGTTGTTCACTTTTTTTTTTTTAACAATATTTTATTGAAACTTGTCAAACAGTACAGAGGTAAAGTAGTGCAATAGACAATACAACAAACCAAGAATATAGTTGTTCACTTTAAGGTCATCACAGAGGACAATGGGACACTCTTTATGTCTGGAGGAAAAGAGATTTAATCTCCAAATACTGAAAGGCTTCTTTACAGTAAGAAATGTAGTGAATTGTTGCGCTTGACCAAAATTATAGAATAAAAAACACAATAGCAGCTAGCACTATGCTGTCAATCCACAACACATCAAAGATAAAAAGCAAGAGAAGGTGCAGCACTAAAGAGCATAAAAACCAAAGTCCATATATAAAAATAGATCATAGAGAGCCAAGGTCCATGATATAGTCCATAATCATTATTCAAATGGGGTGAAAGATGAAGAAGCTAAAACACTGTGGAGAAACCTTCACCAGCGTTCAATCCCACAACTGATTTGAGCTAATCATGTGCAGTATATGGTGATAGAACTAAAGCACTGTGGGTTAACCTTCACCAGCACCCAATTACACAGCCGCTTACCAGAGGACATAGACCCCCCCATCACAGAGATCTATATCAGCATGATGAAATCCCCTGTCTCAAAGGCTCAATCAGGATCCTGGAGAGATGTACTGTGTTCCCCTTGAAGTGAATCCACTTGTGGCTCTCACAGATATTGCTCCACCATCAGCCTGGATGGATTTCAGATATGATTCCAAATATGAGAAGAGGATGGGTTCAATCCTCTGGAAATTGATGGTTTGCTTGTAAAAAAAAAATACATTTTCATATTCTTTCTTCATTTTACAGAAATACCAAGTACCATGGAGTGTCAGCTTTCTTAAAGTGTGAAAAATATTAAAATGATGACTTTGTGTAAAAAATAAAAAAAATAAACATATTTAAACAAAGTTTTCATTGTTTTCAGTTTTAATAAGATATTTCCACAGAGTGGTACAACTACAGAAAAGAGTTCACCTCTGAGTTTGCCCTTTGATTTGCTTTGGGCAGACATTTTAGGAAACAGTGTCTTCAGCTTGAAAAGCTCTTTTGGGATTTCAGCTTCAACATTTTGCTATTAAATAACTAGTTTTAGTTAAAAATGCTTTCCTGTGTATAGATAAACATTGCAATCAACAACAGAGAAGGAACGAAAGGAAAAAAGAATGAACTTCCCAGAAATGATGAAAGATGGGAAAAATGTGTTTATCTACTTAGGACTTAAAATTACTTTTCCTTTTATAATGTTTCACTTCAATAATTTTTATAGTTTGTCAAAATGTTTTTTGATGCCAACTGCAGCATTTTAAGTTATGTTTCAGTTACCACTTCTAGGTATTTCACAGAGATCACAATACCAAGCACCATCTGTGGATACCATCCACTTTCTGGGCTGACGCATATTACTCTGGCATAGACGTCTGACACAAATCAGTCTCTGCTGTCCCCTCACCTTATAATCTGCAACAAAGTTACAATGATGCAGTCTAACCACTGAGTTAAATTAAACCAAGGAAATTCTTCCTCCTGATTGCAGAAGACTGTTGTCATCATCACAGCCTAGGCTGGAAACTCAAAGACTGATAAAGGTGAAGCCTTTCTAAGAAATAACACTGTTACTGTATATTATGTAATATCACTTTCAACAAATTTGCTATTTTTTGGACAATAGAACACTCAGTTTTTTTTAATTTATATGGATACCATGTTCCATTCCCTTGTGCCTTTGCAGTCTTTTGAAGTATCCTCTACTGTGCAGTAAATGTTAAACGCTAGTTTAATGCCTTAGGCAAGCTGTTGATTTAGCGTACACATTATTTCCTGAATTTTTTTTTTTTTAGTAGAAAACACTCTTAGACAAATAATTTCAGTCACCTACTTTGCAAAATATGTAACAATAAGTGCAACAGATGCTTCAGGAACCTATGTAAGCACAAGAGAACAGGGCAGAAATGCATTCTGTTAAAAAAAAAAAAATTTTTTTATATTTTTCATTGTGTTGTCAAAGATTGTCACATTTTCTGAAGCTAGAATTGAGATGAAATTATTATTTAATGTAGGGGGGTAAAGTTACAGGAATCACTAATTTACTCTTGCTGTAAAACAATGTTGTTTTCTTTTTTTTTTAATCAATATTTTTATTGGTTTAAGCAATATAAACATGTATTGGCAAAATCGTGCACGCAGCCAATAAGCTCCTTGAGAGTAGAGAGAAAGTCTATGGTTTCCAAACAGACTCAAATGCGTGGAGAGATTATAGTTGTAAAGCAATTGATTTTTCATGTAAGTAGTGTTGGTTAGTAGCATTCACAATCACAACCTCTGATGAATTTGTGGCTAGATTTTTTTTTCCAATGTCTCGTGATTGTTAATTTGGCAGACAGTAAAATATTAGCTGCTATGTTACAATATGAGACAGGGAAGCCATCAATTCCCAGATTAAGTAAAGCTAGTGCAGGATTTAGAGGAGTTATTATACTTGTAATCTCTGAAAGTATTGGAAAATGCTCCACCAGAAGCTGCGAAAGTTGTTGCAGGACAACAAGATGTTCATAATAGTACCCAGGGCACCACAGCTGCACCAACACAGTGAAGTACATGTGTCAAACATTTTGGCCAGTCTGCATTGGTTAAAGTACCATCTAAGTGAGATTTGTAGTGGCAGTCTCCAATGGTTCACACATTGTGTGATCGCATGGGTATAGCGAATTGCCTAAAGCCACTGGGAGTCAGAGAAGGAAGATTGGAGATCTGATTCCCATTGGATCATTAACTTTGTTTTTTGAATTTTTTTTTAATTCTGTAATATTTTGTATATAAGTGATGTCCCCCTTATGGATTTTAAAGGATTTGTATAGTATTGCCAGGTTTTGGGGTACAGATTGATGAGCGGTGGTGGATAGGCTGAAAGAGAGAGAAAAATGCAGTATAGTGTGAAAAAGGTAGAACTCAGAAGCTTGAATTTAGTCATAAGAGTCCTAGGTGGTACTAGGTATACCTCGTAGTAATAGATCCTCGATCCAGAGTATGCCATGGCTATTTCAGCCTCTTAGTGGAACATCAGGCAAGAGGTGGACTAATTTGTTGAGCGGGATTTTAATGTCAGGATGTCGGTTATGGTGTGTTAAGGTATGTGTGATTGTCCTCCAGGCCAACAGGGAGGCTCTTGTGGTGAATGGGAGTGAATTTAAGTCTAGTGGCTTTCACAAGTAAGAAAAGAGTGCAGATATTAGATGTTTTATTAATGCCTTTTCCAATATCAAGCCCATAGTAGTTCAGCGGATGGGATGAATCAGTGTTTCAACTGATCATAATGTCCTGCAGTATAGTAGTCGTGTAAATCCATCATCCCAATGCTGCCCACCGATCTATGTTTCATTAGAGAGGTGTATGAGCAGCGAACCCTTTTACCTTGCCAGAAAAAGCCTCTCAGTAGTGATGAAAGAGCTTTTATATAGGTTTGTTTTATTTGAATGTGAAGGGATCTCAATGGACAAAGGATTTGGGAAAGGATTAGCATCCTATAAGCTGCTAACCTCCCTACCCATGTTATTTTGACTTGGGTCAGTCTCTTCAATTCTGTCTCTAGTTTGGCTAATATTGGCTTGTAATTAGCATCAGCATTTATACCTAAAAAAGATATGCCTCTATCAGCCCAAGTACAGTATACAGAAAGTTATCTCTTAGCTTTAAGACAATGGGCTTGGGAATGTCTCAGGGCTAGTTCACACAAAAGAAAGAAGTCTGGAAGAATTCTAGATGCTTTCCGAAATGTGCATTTTTGATGAATTTTTGGTGCATTTTTAATGTAGTCCAGTGTATTTTTACCCTTCTTTTTTCTTAACCTTAAATAAGGACATTTGTGTTACAGTGCATTTTTGGTGCATTTAGGTGCGTTCCAGTACAGTCCAGTGCAAAAAAAAATGCAGCATGTTCTACTATATTTTTCTGGAACTTAACTGCACTGGAACTGACCGCACTGGTGTAAACTATGCCATTGAAAACCATATGACCTACTATTGATGCGTTTTTAATGCAGAAAAAAAACTGGTCCTCAATCCAGAATCATGGATTTAGAATGGTTAACTGTATAATACGATAGCAGACTGATTTCTGTGAGGAGTATATGTATCTGAGGAAGCAATGTTTGGGGGTTTGGTAGCATCGGAATGATATCATTCGCAAACAAATTATTGATTTGGGGCCTATCTCTAAAAATAAAACCCATTACTTGTGAATGTGAGCAGATTTGCTCTGCCAGTGACTCATATATAAAGTTGAAGAACGTCGGGGAGAGTGGACACCCCTGTCTCATACCATTCAATTTATGAAAGGGTTTAGACAGTAAGCTTGCCATATATACCTGGGACGATGGTGAGGAATATATTCCCATAATGGCTGATAAGATCGGGCCTTGAAAACCAAACTTATTCAATATGAGTGTCATATAGCCCCAATGTACATGGTCGACTGCCTTCTCCGCATCTATACAGAGCATTAGAGATGGCAACAAACCTCAACGAAGTGGAAAATAATAAGTACATGCATAATGGCATCAGAAGTTTGCCTACCCTGTACAAACCCCATGTGATCCAGATGCATCAGGTTGGGTATTACATCTTTCATCTCTGCACTACAATTATGGTGTACAATTTGAAATCTGTGTTTAGAAGAAAGATGGGCAGGAAGTTAGCAGAATTATCAGGGTTCTTCCCTGGTTTGGGAAGCATAATGATATGCACCTTCAGCATCTCTGTGGGAAAGGTAACCCTATTAGCAGCAACATTAAACATTGTGATTAAGTGTGGACTTAAGAGGACTAAATGTTTGATAATATTCTTTGAACACGTCTGGGCAAGACGATTTTTCTTACAGCATGCCTTGGATTGCTCTTTGTATTTCTAATGTAGAAAAGGGGTGATTCAATACGTTTGGGTCAGAGGACGTTAGGGAATGAAGTTTAAGTTTGTTCAGAAAGGAGGAAATCACTGTAGTCAAGGGTTTTGGGACAGAGGGGTAATTTTTCAGATTATATAATGACCCATAATAGTCTGCAAACATATCCACTATGTGTTTTGGATTGGTTAGTTTCTGTTTGGTAGTGGGGTTAAAGAGGAAAGGAATTTTATATTTAACTCTGCGTGTTTTTATTTGGGAAGCTAAGAATTCCCCAGCTTTGTTGTGTGAGGCATAGGGGGTTGATTTACTAAAGTCAAATTTTTCTGTGCACTTTTTAAAGCGCAGTTGCACTCTGAGAGTGCAGTTGCTCTAGAGCTTAGTAAATGAACAAAAGTTTTGCTGACTTGCATCATCCAATCGTGTGCAAGAAAAATTGCTGTTTTTTTTTATTTTCCTTGCACGGGATTGGGCATTCTTTGCAAAGGTAAGCTTTACTTCATTTACTAAGCTCTGGAGCAACTGCACTTGCAGAGTGCAACTGCACTTTGCAAAGTGCACAGTCTATTTGCCTTCAGTAAATTAACCCCAGAGTGTCTCAGTTTGAGCGGACTAAGCATAAGTTCATGGTTGTGTTGTAAGAGAGAACGAAGATGTAAACAAAGCTTGGCAAGCTTGGAAGTTATGTGTGGGTTTGGGTCAATCTTCTTTTGGCATTATAAGTCATGTAACTATGTCCTCACTTATTGTAAGTTACTGGATTTGAGTCTTTTGGCCTGGGCACCTAGCTGGATCAGTTTGCCACATGTATATGCCTTATGCGCATTCCAAAGAACAAAAATATCAATGTAAAGCATGGTATTGAGGAAGAAGTAGTCACGGAGATGCTGAGTGAGCACAACGTTAGTTGCAGGTTCCTTGATAATTTTGTTATTGCAACACCATACCAAGGTGGAGCAGCATGTGTCCTATTCCAAAATCATGCTGGAGACAGTCACATGTTCTTATAAGGCCTCATGCACACGGGGCATTTTTTTTCTTCCCTGGACACCTATGCTCCAGGGTAAGAAAAATCTGATTTAAAGCTTATAGCAGGAAATTCAACATTTGGGTGAGGGGTGTACAAAAAAATTATTTAATACTCAATACTGCAAAAACTAAAGAAACAGTTCAAGAAAGATCAAGAAAGATCAATCACTGGTGAGGAGTTGGTAAGGGTAGACACTATTACATTTTTGGGAGTGGATATTACAAGGGAGTTGTTGTGGTCTAAAATTACTTTTTTTTTTTTTCTAGTGAAAAAAACACAGCAGAGGCCATTTTTTCTTTGGCAACTGGATTGCTCTTAAGACTTCTGTTCAATTGTTATCATTGTACCATTGGTGGCATTCTTCACCACTGCACTATAGTGTGGTTTACCGGCTGCAGGGTGGAGGATAAGAAGTGCCTGGCTGTAGTGTAGTGAACAGCAAAGTGGATCATAGGTCTAGGTGCTAAGATGCTACAAAGGACAACAATTAGGAAAATATATTTTTTTAAGGACGGTTGTTTCTGATTGAGTGTCTAAGTACATTGAATTTACTGTATATCAAATAGGATTTACATCTACTTTAAATAATTTAGTTTCATATCCAATGCTGTGTCCAATTGTAACCTGACTAAAAAAAAGGATCTGTCACTTTCAAAACATTTATCAATGAGTTTAGTGCTTGTTATGATATTCTAACTATAAGAAATTAAATGGATTTGCTGAATGTCAAATTCACCAAGATCAGAATTGCTGACAATAGTCAGAAACATTTGCAGTATTATGATAGCAGAAAATGTGCTCTGTCAAGTTTCAACCTGGTAAATTACAGAAAATGTTTGAAGGGTGGTGCGATTACTCAAACTCCTCCCTCCCCCTGCATCAGCACACTGCATACAGTGTTTAAATCAGAGACATAGAGGCTTAAAGTCTAAGTTCGGCTTAAAATAAATACAGTAAATGCACATATTTTTTGCAGGTCTAGCAGAATTCCCAGCCTTTGTGCTGGATGTGGGCCTGCCAAGGTTACCGCTAGTAACAACAGCACATTTAAGCATGTACTCCAAGTGTGAGCACTGAGACAAGAAACAGTCCAGCATCTTTGGTTTTTGTATTTAAGAAGGGAATGAGTGGTATACTCCTCTGGCTCGACTATACACAATAGTTTGGACTCTGAGAAAAATGCCTCTTGATGCTGACTTGACGCTGGCTGAATGCCGGTCAATGCCTGTTGGTGCGAGTGAACTCTATCTTGCTGTCTGTGGACTTGAACTGATTTCTGACACTTCATTGTGACTCAAAAGTCCTTTGTACTGCTTCCTTTAGCCTTCTTGGCTGAGGTAGCTACTTGTAAACACTGCTGCAACTCTTAACACTTCAGGGCCCAATCAGCACCCTTTCTCCTAGAATTCTCTTCAGGGCTTAGACTCAGGCACCCCCTTTCTTAGCTTCCTTCTGGTTAGCTGGCTCCTGGATCCCTCTGACCTCCTGGAGTGGTCTCCTATCCTAGTCAGACCCCAGGGCAGTTTACAGTACTCACGACTCTGCTTTCCTGGAAACTCTGGCGCCAACAGCTCCGCACGGTCCTCAGCACACTGGATCCCTCTCTGCAGCTCAGCTCAACCTTCTGTCCTCTAGGCCGACCACCAAGGACACCTTTCCTCACACCAACAGGAGGAGAGACAGCCCTCACCCTCCTCCTGGGACTCTGCTTCTCGCCAAAGACACCCTGTCATGTGCTCCCCTCAGACTTATATCCCATCCCAAGATGCATTGCAGCATATTCTGCCCTCTGGGGTAGATACAAACCCTGATGTGCTATTGGTCAGGTTGCGTCTACTGTCCAATGAGAGCCCTCATTGGACACAGTGGGGAGACTCCTCAAGCTCAACAGGCACACCTGAGAACACATGACAGCCTAGCTGAACAATTAAGGCCCCCCTGATAAGCAGACAGGGCCACCCATATGCTTTTCCTAGCACCCACCTAGGAAGGTGCTACACAGGTAAAAAAGGAAACAAATAATAATGTAATTATTTATTTTTCCTAGGAGCCTGTAGTACATTGCACCCACAAACAGCAGATTATGGGTGCAATGCCAGGCTCCAGGAGACAGTCAGTAGAATTTTCTGTCGATATCTCTGATACAGGCAGGTAGTTACTGAATTGCAGGAAGATCAATGAACTATTACAGTGCTCGCCTGCACCCTCATAGTTCATTGAAAACTACAAGCTGTCAGATGCAATGGCTGACAGTAGTTGTGGTTCATTCATTCACAGAACTCTGTGAATGAATGGCACAGCAATCTGGGTGGAGTCCTGCATAGCCAGACTGTTTTTGAATTGTAACAGCAGGTGCAGGGAGAAGATCCCCCACCTGCTGTCATAATGGGGGAATGGGTCGGGGTGGCAGCAGATAATTTAGGAACATGTTACACTGTAACTATGGGTGTAACATGATACTAAAGGTGAACCTATCCTTTAAAATAAGATATTTTGTTAGAAAACCTATGATGTTATATAAATCCATTATCATCCTTGTACCTTTATTAGGATAACAAACATGTCAAGGTTCCCAGGACTTTTTTGTCAGTGTGGCTTGGAGTAGTTCGGGAGAGTTGACAGGAAGAGATAGTTGTTACTATAATTTACAGTACATGGCTAAACAGTGTTGTACACAGTGCTCTACACAGTGCTGTATTGTGCTGCATTATAGTTAATTTCAGTATGGTGGGTTACCACTAGACAAGACATTACAGTTTTTTTTCTTCATTTATTTCATCTTTTTATATTTATTTTTTTTAATTTTAGTTAGGTTTAAAAAACAGAAAAAATAGAGTTGGAATTTAGGGCTGGATTTGGGGGTTTAAAAATGTGGGATTGGGGTTTTATTTTTTTTAAGAGGTATATTTTATCTTGAATCTGGTCCTATCTCAAGCAAAACTTTCCTTTGTTTGCAGTAGATCACCACAAACTAGTGCAATAAAGTTTGTTGCACCATATAACCAGATTTTTAAGTGCACCAAAGCACTACATTTGCAATGCCCCTAAAACTATAGCTGCCTATAAAGTTAGGTAATTCCCTATATTCATTATGTCTTGGAGGCCTTTCTTGGAGGTTTTTCTTTTGCAGCTAGACTAAGCAGTGGTTAAGCTAAACCTTTGAGAGGCAAAGAATGTCTGACTTTTCTTTATGAATGTGGGTGTGCTATTTAATCAAAACATGCAGCAGAGGTTGTTGAGTGGCTAAACAAGCTTTCTTCCTAGGCACACAGCAGTATTTTTTTGCCTTGCAGCTCTAAATTCACCCTCTTAATCCACCTCCTCTGCATAAATTCCTGCTGTTGCTCTAAAAACTGACATGAATAAAGGCAGCTAAATTATTTCAGCATCAGTAACCTAATACAAGAGGTTGAGTCAGAATTTATTCAATTTGATATTGAGGAAGAGAATGCTAGGAGCGTAGCGAGAAAGGACAACAGGTACCGTGAAGCCATTCTCATTGATGTTCTTGCCACTATACCCTACTGTCAGGTAGGCTCAAGTGATGGAGAAGAGCGGGGAAAGCAAACTGGCAGGTATCGTGCAGGTTTGGTCAAAACCCTGGTTCAGACCACATGGCTGTTTGGAGGTAAGGTGAATGGCCAAACTGAATGGGTGTTCACTGGAGTCAAACATAGAGCTGCAGTGGGAAGTAAGACATCTAGCAGCAATATTACTACTGTTGCTAAATGTGAAAGCACACCACTGAGACTGGTTGTTAGTGATCTGGCAGCTGCTGCTATCTTAACAATCAGTGTCTCATCTCTACCTTGCCCATTCAGCTGTCAGCCAGGAAACCCCAGCATGGAGCCCCCCCCCCCAAATATTCTTATCAGGCCTTATACTCTGGAACTTTTCCATATGTTGGTTACTTTGCATATTTGTATGGGTTATGCATTGTATCCTTTAAAACTTCAATAAAAATCCATGAAAGTGAAAAAGTAAGGGTCCCGGTACTGAACTTTAGGGTACATCACTAATAACCTTAGACCATTCAGAGTCTGAATCATTATACACTACTCTCTGAATATGGTCTTTTAGCAATTTTTCTATTCATATACAAACTGGATTTTCTAAACCTATAGAACTGAATATACACATTATCTGCGTGTCGGGAACTGTGTCAAACGCTTTGGCAAAATACAAATATACTATATATCCACAGCCACTACCTTGTCTAAATTTTTGCTAATTTCCTCATAAAAGGAAATCAGATTTTCTTTTTGTGAATCCATGCTAACTATTTCTTAATTTTTTTATTTCTAGCAAAAGCTCTTTTATGTGTTCTTTTATTAAACTCTCCAGTATCTTCCCAGCTATGGAAGTTAAACTGACTGGTCTGTAGTTACTTGGTAAAGACTTTAATCCCTTTTTAAATATAGGCACACCATTGGCCTTACACCAATCCAGTGGTACCAAGCCAGTCATTAACCACTTCCTACCGGGCCAAAAGTAATATTTTGGCCAGACGGGAGCACTGCCATCCTGGGTGGACATCATATGACATCCTCCCCCTTGTACACCTTGTGCGTGCCCTAGGGACTGCACAACAGCACCATCTGTGACCTGCTGTTTCCATCAGACATAGGGAAACAGAGATCATTGTACAAGGCCATGAGATCATTGTGGCCAATCACAGTGACCACATATCAGTAGAAAACAAACAATGGTTTGTCATTCATAGCCATTGTGCGCTATAGAGATCTTTGTGATTGGTCACAGTGATCACATAGTACAGGCCTAATCAAAGCGGACCTGTTGTACCATGTGATAGCTGTGACCAAGCACAACTATCACAATAGTACACAATGGCAAATGATGGGATGTCATTCAAAATGATTGATTATACAGTGGCCATCACTGTAATAAGTAATTATAGTGTGAAAGAGAATCCAGTTCACCTGCCTAGAGCTGCACTATGTCACTGTAGTGACACTGTACTGCTCTGGTGACAATATGTAAAAAAAAAAAAAAAGTAGAATACAGAAAAAAATTGTAAAAAAAGGAAAAAAAATGGTAAAATTTAACACACTGTCACCAGTCAGTGTTCCTGATCACCACTATACCAGTCATATGGTGAGACTGTACTGCTCTGGTGGCAGTATGTAAAAGAAATGTGAAAAATGTAATTTGTGGCAAAGAAATACAACTTAAAAAAAAAAAACTCACAATGCTTCTTACTAAATACCTTTGGTCCAACAATTGGTTATTTTGTGGGAATTTGTACTGCCCTGGCCTTTTAAGGCCAAAAGAAATGAGATAGGCCATCATTACTTCAAGATGAAGAAAAAATTGAAGAATGGCGCTCAAGTGTATTAATAACTGACAATTAACCCCAAAAGAGACATAGATAAATAGTCCAATAAAAGTTTATTCTATGGATCCACAATGAAGAAGCAATATGTATTAAAATAAATCCTCCTACCAGTCCATGAAGCCTCTGTGTGTCACCGCTGCCTCAGCAAGAATCCCTGATGTCAGTCCCAGGGGAGGGAGAGAGCTGGCAGGTGGAAAGAAAAAGCAGCGTAGGTCAGTGGAGAAGAGGAGCGGGTCCCAGCGGAGGTGGGGGCTCACACGGTCCGGTGTGCGGCTTCTTCCTGAACCGGAGCCCACGCTGTACTTCACTAATGCCCGCTGTGAGCGCCGAGGGATCGCACACTGATGATGTCACCGCTGTCGGCCCGGATGTATGTCCGCGGCCGGCGGGGGAATCATCTGGAGGCCGGGGAAGCTGGAGGAAGGTGTTCGCTCGCTTCTACAGAGCCTCCCGATCGCCACAATGACATGTTTCGCTACATTAGTAGCTTTGTCAAGACTTGACAAAGCTACTAATGGTATTGGTAAATGGTATTTTTCCCATTGTAACTTTCAAAGTTGCATTAAAAAAAATAAAGGACCCTCCCACTGCTGTACTTTTTTTATTATAAAGGTACATGTTCATTTTGCCATTGCCCTAGCTACCCTTGCTCTTTGTTTGGCAAACCCTTTTCCTCAAGGGATGGCCTGAGCTGGTTTTAAAGATTCACTCCCCATTGACTTTAATGGGGTTTGGATTAAAGTTTGTTGTTTTCTGACTTTACAATGAGTTTGACGAGTATCCCTATTCAGTGGGTATGAAAATGCTTTACCTAAAAACACACTAAGTAGTTGAATGTAATGAATTCTTCTAAATTTAAATATACAACAAAACTTCACTTTAAAAAACACACAATGTACAGTAACCAAACAATCCTAAACACTTTTGAGGCAGCCAAGTGGGACCAGCAAAACTGGTGAGGAGCAAAACTGGTTTGTGTCTAGTCAGCGTCATGATGAGGTATTTATGTAACTATGGCAGACATTTATACTTAAAGCAGCTTGGGCCTTTTTTGTGAGATGAAAGATTTGCTATTAACAGTATATTGTACTGACATTGCTTTTATGTCCTGTCTGAAGATAACAGTGCAGATCATCATTTGACATTGAAATACCAGTGAGACTGCTTTATGTTGGAAATTCAAGAACAGTTTGAGCGATGGAGCTGTTTCATACATCTTTGGCTGGATGGAGGACAAGTACAAGTACTTTATAATAATGAATGGCCAAATGATCAGTCACTGTGCTAATTTTGGCAATGTTACAGAGTATAATTACATTCTGTCTGCATCCTTTTTCTGGATTGAGGACAAGCGCAGGTACTTTTTAATACTAAATGGTTATATTACTAGTCACCAACCGATTGTTGGAGATAATACAGAGAGTAATTACATCCTGCGTGGATTACAATTAATGGTGGACCTGGTTCCTGATCTTTGATGCGAATACTTAACCACTTCTGGACCGGAAGATTTTCTCCCTTAATGACCAGGCCATATTTTGCGATTCGGCACTGCGTTACTTTAACAGACACGGTTGTGCGAAGCTGTACCCAAATAAAATTGATGTCCTTTTTTCCCACAAATAGAGCTTTCTTTTGGTGGTATTTGATCACCTATGCGATTTAAATTTTTTGCGCTATAAACAAAAAAAGAGCGACAATTCTGTAAAAAAAAAAAAAAAAATTTCACTTTCTGCTATATAACATTCTAAAAAAAAAAAATTAAAAATCAAAATGTTTTAACATTTTAGGCCAATTTATTTTCTGCTACATATTTTTGGTAAAGAAAATTATAATAAGCGTATTTTGATTGGTTTGAGCAAAAGTTATTGCGTCTACTAACTGGGGGAACGATTTATGTCATTTTTATTATTTATTTTTTTTACCAGTAATGGTGGCGATCTGCCATTTTTATCAGGACTGCGACATTGCGGCGGAAAGATCAAACCAGTAACTGATAGTTTTGACACTTGGGGGGGACCAGTGACATTACTACTTTAATCAGTGCTAAAAATATGCACTGTTACTGTAATAATGACACTGGCAGGGAAGGGGTTAAGATTGTGGGTGATCAAGGGGTTAAATGTGACCCTAGGGGAGTGATTCTAACTGTGGGGGGCGTGGTTTGTGAAATGATCATAGAGACCCATGATCCTATATAGAAGGATCACAGGGGCTCTATGATCATATGATCGTTTACAACAGCTGACCGTTCTTCTCTCTCAGCAGGGAATGATCTCAGCTGCCAGGTGGCAATCGGAGCCACCTGCCCTGTGCATCGGTTTCTCCGCTGCCAAATGGGGGGGGGAGCACGCCGGCGGCAGCGCATACATGCCCCCTAGCTGCAGGCACGCGACTAATGTAGGTCTACGTCAGTTTGCGCAGGAGGGCCGCACTGACTCAGTAAAAAGGCAGCAGGCAGTCGGAAAGAGGTTAATAAGGGATTACATTTATTGGTGGTGTTGGTTCTACTGCACTATTTTTACCATATTAAATTGTAGTAAACCCAATGTATATTGCGTCAGACACATTGTAAAGTCTGCAGGCTTGTAGATATCATTGTGAGCTACAAGTTAGTCATAATTATTAATAAACCCAAACGTGTTGTGCTATCCAACAATTAAAGTGCAAATGCATAAATAAATTGAGTGAAAATTGCAACATTTATAAAAACAGTGTATATATATATATATATATATATATATATATATATATATATATATATATATATATATATATATATACATATATATATATACACATATATATATATATATATATATATATATATATATATATATATACTATAAATATAAATATGTATAAAAACAGTACACATATAAGTGCTCGAAATGTAAATCAATGAAGATTCCATATAGGTGCTTAAACAATCAAATCAAATCCCACATAATAAAAAAGAAAAACAAATAATAGTAAATAAGTGCTCAGTCCATGTGCTGATAAATTCCAGTGACACAGAAGAGTAAATTACATTTTATATCCAGGTGTGCACTGCCACTCACAAGCTGCTTAACAGGTTTTAAGACCTCAAAGAAGGAGGCCTGGCTGCACTTTGGGAGAGAACCCACAAGGATAGATGGATGATGACCCCAAGTGATAGATAGAACTCATTCCATCAGCCATACCAAACACATGACAAAACTCAATATTGGGCAAGAGGAAAAAATTATCTCATAGTGTAGTAGTTAATAAAATCCAGCATTTATTAGGTTTAAAACTACCTAAAGCATAAGCAGATAAATCATATAGAAACCCAGGTAATTTGCGACCTACGCCTAGACTGCTCTATTTTCTACCCACACACAAAAAATAAAATGTTACTTTTTATCAATTTTTTCACATATAACCTGTGGCAGGCAAATTAATTTTGTATTTGTGAAAAATACAAAAGAAGAAACAAAAATATGATTTAATTTAAAAAGACTGAGCTGAAATGTAAAAATGACTGTTATTTATCATTAAACAGAGTGCAATTTGAATATTTTTTGTATTTATAAATGGAAAATAAACAAAATCTAAGTAATAAAGAAACAGGCAATGACAGAAGTAAAATTGCATTTGTGCTATTTCAATTGTTGCCTTTGTAATTTGGAACAACTACTATTATGTTTATTTCCCAAAAAAAAAAAAAAGAATCTCCTGGCGCTTTTTCTTTTTGGCCATTAATTCTGTTACCTCTGTTGGGTTCATGCAAGAGTTCCTGTTATATACCCAGCTTAAAGAAACACACACATTTGACCTTTGTAGTGAGGGTCAACATTTTAAGGTGAGAGCACACATTTGGCATAACTGGTGGAGGTTTTCCTTATCAGCAACCGCACATCACTTTGTGCTATAAGATTAGGATTGCTGGGGACTTATCCCCACTTTTCACAGACTTTGATGTTCCATATTTCCCCTGTGTTACAAATATTTTGGACTGTTTTGGATTTATCAGGGGGTAAATCTCCAACAGCAATACAGACAAATTGTTTTTTTTTTTTTTTTGTGAGTGGGAGACGGCTAGAACTCTTATCAGATTTGTATTTATTTCTGTGTCCCTGTTGTAGATTCTTCCTCACCTCTCTGGCAAAAATTTCAACAGGGCAAGAAGTGAGGGTAAATTCCTCTTACAAGGCCCCAACAGGAGGTTTAATCCTTTCCTTCTCTATTCAATGCTATAATTTGTTTTGGCTTGTAAATATTAATAAAGTAATGTTATGGTACAGATAAGGGAGTGCCAATGAATTGATGTTCCACAGACATCAAATACTTTAATGTGCCTTTGAGTAAATCTATGGTTATCTATTTAAGCAAGTATGAAGATGCAAAGTATTATGAAACAAAATCCCCACATAATTATTCCAAGCATATAGCAACACCTGTTAAATATGTAATTCATATGTATATATTGTAGCTGCAATACTTCACATTGGTAATTGATATTAATAATAATGTCAGTGCTCAAAATCTATTCCATACTTCTGAACATTTCTATTCACGTACATTGATAAAACCTATAATTTTACTCACTAACTGGAGGTAACAGAGTGAGGATAGAGATCCCAAACTCCTAGACATAGAATCCCACTCTCACTGAGGATAAGGAGTGAACTAAGAAACAATGTAGCAGTTTACTTCAATTGGAGAAGAGAGCTTTTTTAACTAATAAAAAAGTTTATATATATATTTTTTTTTAATGCAACATATGTGTTTAATGTTAGGTATTTTAGCCTAAATTATTTTTGTTTTACTTTTTATAAGGTATGGTTGAAAATATTAATAATATCAACAAGGTTCGAAAATATGAACGCCTATGGCAAGCCTGGGTTGATCATTTCCTCCCCTATGATTTTGACAACTCTCTACTTCTCCCCTAAATCACCTTTTATTTAGCACTGATTGCTCATAGGTATCAAATTTGCTCCCCCCCCCCTTTCCCCCAGCAACTCCCCTTATCTCTCCCAGTCTTTTTTCATTTACTCTCCCTCTTTTCTTCTACTCCTCTTTTCTTTTCCTTTTCCACTGTTCTTGAACATATCACTCCCCCCTATGGGGATTTCATCCCAGATTATTCTATCTGACCTGTTGTGCAGAAAATGGACATCACCCACTAACTGTATTCTACCAGACCCTGCAACTCATCTAACCTTGGGACTCCCTATAATGAATCTTCTCTTACAGAAGCTAATCCCAAATTGTCCCCTATCTGTAGCCTGCTGCTAACTCCTGACAATGGACACATGGTGGGACACTTTAGGAAACCACTGGAACCATGAAGGTAAATGTTGGTAAGAACAGATTTATCAACCTATGTTTAAAACATATGTGGTGTTTGTATTGACCTATAACTTCTTACCCACATGAGCTGGTTTGGGTTCCAAGGGTTGCTTCTTATGGCATGTAAAACCTACATTTTTTTAAAATTTGTTTTACTTTAAGAATAAAAAAGTGTAATTTTGTCCATCTAGTGCTGAAACTGTGCATGAATACAAGGAAAGTTCAGCACCATGGCAAGTTTTTGTGAACAAATTCATCTACGTGTTAACCCATTGTCTACCATATGCTGTACATTTTTAAACTTCCTGATACTCCAGGACCTAAAACAAGCCCCCGGCCACTGCTGCAGATGTGCAATAAACTCATTTAAAAGATATTTAGCTATTTAAAATTATTTTAAAAAACAGAGCATGTATGTATATCTACTGTAAACAGCTATTGTGCCACACATGTCAGGTATCGCTGTGAATGTCAGAATGAGAGCAATAATTTTTATATTTTACCAACAAATAAGTCTTATATTGTGTTTGCGCTAAAACTCTTTATAGTGTATAGTGTTCTTTTTTCTTAAAATATGTTTGATAAATAGTTGTGCTAATAATGGACGACATAAAAAATTGTAACTGCCACCATTTTATTAAACAGTGCCTCTGTTTTTAGAAAAGGTATACTTCTGGGGTTTTAAAGTAACATTTCAGCAAAAAATACAGATTTAACATGTGTATGAAAAATTAAAAGATTGCCCTGGCGGAAAAGTAGTTACAGTATATCTAAAGTCAAAGCTGGACCCAGATAAGACTGGTGTAAAATGCCAGCTGCAGCAATGGAGTGAATAAGAGGTTAATGGATGTTGCATTGCTAGCGGAGGCAGGCTATTTTAGAAGTGTATGTGCACATTACCACAATAACCCACCTAACACAAAGCTAGTAGGTTAAGGTTTAGGTAAATAAGTATGATGACGTAAAAATATATGTCATATTTCCAGCCAGTAGTTGGAGCTCTAGGCACATTTTTAAATATTTACCAGGTAATTCTTAACTGCTATGCTTTCTCGTTCACAAAAAGTAAACAAACACGCATACACACTTTTTGATAAATCTTTTTATTTAAACATTTCCTGCCCTGCTTTATTATGTTTGAAAACTAGGTAATTTTCAGGCTAACAGGCAGGGAGTTATCAAAAAAGGTTACAGTGAGCTGGGCACTGCCCTGTGGGGACACGTAACAAAGTAAAAGTGACAAGTACAAGGAAAATATAATTTAAATTGCTGTTAACTGACATTTCCAAGATACTGTATTCTGTTTAAATACAAAGTGGTCAGTAATTCCTTCAACAACCAAACCAGGCTCTCATCTAGGATAAGTAAGGGGGTTGTAAGAGGCACTGCACAAAAAAAAACACACAAAATGATATAGTTCCCCCAAAAAATGCATACATGCAAATGCAGGCGGTAGCCTACACAAAAAGCAAGTAAAAAGTGTGGGGTCCCCTCAAAGTTTTTATCAGACCCTAACCTGAGCATACAGTCTGACAGGGAAAGAAAAGAGGGCGACCCACCCCCCTGAACCCTACCATTCCACATGCCATCAACATGGGCAGGGTACCTTACCAGGGAGGCCTACAGATGAACACATACGCCTCTTCCTAAATCTCTGGCCCAGTGGATGTGTGGGTCTGTGGGAGATATTAAAATAAGGGAACCTCAGATATATGGCCCACCCTCATCTCCTCATCTAAATGATGATAAACAACACCCACTAGAACAAAACACTTAAACTGCTGACTCACCTTGAACTTGCCCTGAGCAGGAAAAAATAACATTTAGAGGTAATAATACTGCCACTAATTGTATGACTATTTCCTGCAGCAACCATTGGTTAACTTTGGTGAGTGGGTAAACAGGCTATTTCATTCATTCCCCCTTTCGCGAAAAGCCAGTTTGAGCTAAACCCTGTGTCATTGAGAACTCAAACCCACCCCAAGTAGTGACCTTTGGGTTTCAACTGCTTTTTTTGCTACTTTTTTGCAGATGATTTCTAAACTTAGGGATTTGTTGACAGATTTTGCCATAATTGCCAAGCATGCATTTTCTACAACTGTGCATAACTATCACTAATCACTTTATTAGAGATAACCTGAAAAAAGCATGTGAAACAATTGTAGCTCTTTACTCACTTTTTTATCAGGAGCTAATTAGGAGTAGTAAGATACAAGGGCAGAAAATACAACACTTGTAGCACTGGAAACATTTTGATTGCTTCTTAAACATGTCATTTCAAAAACTAGAAATTTAAAACATAAACATGTAATTTCTAAAAATTTGAAATTTAAAACATAAATAAAATATTCTGCTTCTCTAAACTCTTTCAAAGTTATCTGTAGCAACACACATGGTAGTGTGAAAACCATCCTAATCTTGTACCAATAGGTGCAGGGTTAATGTGTTTAAGATCTTTTTTTTTTTTTTTTTTTGCCCACCTAAGATATACAGGTTTCAGATTTGACAGTAAGTTTTATACAGTATGCTTCCATTTATTTCTGAAATGTTTTGAAGCAGCCTTCTTCTGGGGTGTCTGGGATGCACAGATAGGGAAAGGAGTTATAAATGGAAGATATATATATATATTTTTTTTCTTTTTTTATGGAAATGGAATTGCCTTTAACTATACATTGATGACTGAAATGAATACAACATTTCTGAGCTTAATGCTCCTTAAGTAAAGTGTATTTTAAATTAAAACCTCTAAGAAAAAAATAAATCTCCTCTAACTCCCCACTCACACATTCAGCATTTGTTTTTAGATACATCATGAAGCAGTTATATGCTCTCCTAAGCACACCATGGGTACGATTTGCTGCCCACTCTAACGAGGGCTGGGGACCAATGATACATCAGTGCAAATTAGTCCACGCCAGCCTGTCCCCTCCCTTCATCATTGCAGACTCTTTTCTGAATACTGAGGGGACACCAGAGCTGGAAAGTCCATAGAAAGTGTCCATGCCATGCAGCTAGTGATGTGGAACTCCAAGAAGGATCCCAAATCCTCTGCACCCAAGAAGAGAGAAGACTTGGTACTAGAAAGTCATGTGACCAAAAATGTAGTTATTTAAGTAGGGATTTTTGTTTGTAATGATGGCCCCCTCACTTTATCATTGCAGACTCTTTTTTTGTAATGCCAGTGATTAGTTAGAGGGGGTGAGGGAAGGGGTGCATTTGTGTGTGCAAAGCTAAAGAGTAGCTTTTTAAATTCATTGTGGTTGATTTACTAAGGTAAGAGAGACTGTTCACTTAACAAAATGAATGCACATTAACCTTAGTAAATAATATAATGCAAGGAAAATTAAAGAAAAAAATAATTATTTATTTCATATGATTAGATGCCATGTAAACATTACACTGCAAAGATAACATCTAATGTCTTTTTAATGAAGGTATTTTAAAGCTGAAAAGTTGAACTCACTTTACAGAAACACTATATTTTATTTCCAGTAGGCACACACTTTGAGCTTTTAACATATCAATCATCTAAAAGAAATGTTTATTATTACACATTTTTATGCTTGCTCTTTAATATTCGGATATTTTCTGTAATATACAAATTTTTCAATTATCCAACTGGAAATACACAAAAGTATGATCAGACTTTTTTTTTCAGTAAGGTTGGGTGTGACCCATTTTTTAAAATTCCCAGGCATATTATGTGGCATAAAACAATAATATATGTTCACTTTGCTAAGTAAAATATGTACTTGTTTAGTAAATCATACCTATAAACCTAAAATGAGGGACAAGAGCAGTTAAGAAAGTCACTAAAGGTGATTTATTAAAGAGAAGCACTGTTTTATTTAGTCAAGGGAATCTGTGTAAACCTTACTTTGAACATTGAAACATGATTTGGAAGAGGAAAAAAAAGTATTTACTTTCTAAGGGATTTGATGATTAAAGTGAAGACAGCGCACTTTCTATATACTTTGAACTATAAACACGGAAACAAGGTTTTTTTTTATATTAGCACTTTGTTATAATATAAATTACGTTAAGATGCTCAAATACACATCTTAATCAAAATAAATTTAAAGAGAGAATAGTTTCCCTGTAATGTAATCTAATAAATTACTGTGCACCTGTAAGATCCCCACTTTTATTCACGCTGTAGAGACAAACATGTTTTTTTATTCCCTTAACATAGTTTGATTTATTGGTAGGTAAGAAATGTTCTGTTTCATGTATCTATTTGATTTCCACTCTCTCGTTTGATATCAGATATCAAATGTACAGATTTAAGGTAGTCATGCCTTGGTCCCTAGTGCTACAAACCTCAGTGGGAAGTTGTAATGATTTAAAACATTTCTACATTCTTATCACAAAGGGAATGGAAATGTTCCAATGATGCTCAACAAGCACTTTTCTAATGAAATACAGTGGCTGTTCTTGCTAAATAAATTGGCAATTATTAATAAACTGAGTCTTAACTCAGTGGGACAATAAGCACTTAAGTGCACCAGGGAGAAAAACAATATTTTATGCATCCTAATGTATCAGTTACATGCAGGCCAGTGCCTAATATATGTTCTGCATCCGTTGAATAAGGAAGCGCCCTCTCCAGCCTGACACCTACATAAAGTACAAGTCTGGAAGTTCTTCTTCTACCATTCAGGCCTCTGTCAAAATGGCAACAGCAAGAACAAATCATTTCTGAGCACTGACATTTTTTGCTGCTTTGCTGTCTCATGACCACTGTAGTACATCACAAAGAAATTCAGTACTGGAAGATTGCCTTCTGCAAAATGGGTTATGTTTTCTTGCATGCTGCCACTCTGACAGAGGTCTGAAAAAGAGATAGATTGCTTCCATGCCAGTATTTTATATAGGTTCCAGGCTGAAGGGGGTGCTACATGGGGGTTGGTGGCACAACCTTTGGTAGTCTAATTTATTTAAAGGATGCAGAACATAGATTAGTCACTGGCCTGCAATACACCTTGGTTACTGAAATCTTGCACTGATACATTAGTATGCATAAAAAATATATTTCTTCCCTCCCTGGTATTGTGTATGTGTATTCACTCGCACCCCTGGTATAATAGTCTTAATTCTTGGTAAGCTACAAGTTCAAATAACTATAGAATTAGTTATGTGCATATGAGTAACTAAAATAACTGCGCTAACCTCTGGTAAATGGGGGTTGTGTAACCCAGTTGTTAAATTGGCTCCAATATGTATAGGTATGGCCGGATTCCTATTCATAAAGCACCCATAAAGTGTGCATAGTGTTCAAGTTCCCTCCCTGGTGCTCTTCCACTGTCAGACCATTTTTTTGCTACAGAATAGTGACGATAATAACAGCTTACTAGTTTCAGCAAATATCCTTAGTCATAGCCACTATAGTCATAGGCACCATTGTATTTTCTCTTCGGCATCATATGGGATGTTGTGGGTCATGCTGCCACTGATACCATGTTGGGGCCTATGTTCATGGGCTTTTGTTCTTTTCAAATGGGTTTTTAATTCCTCTACTGCACAGTTAACTGAAGTTTAAATGCACCTGTTAACCACTTTACCACTGGAGGATTTTGCTGTCTTACGTCCAGGCCACTTTTTGCGATTCGGCACTGTGCAAATTTAACTGACAATTGCGCGGTCATGCTACACCGTACCCAAACGAAATTTACGTCCTTTTTTCTCCCACAAACAGAGCTTTCTTTTGGTGGTATTTGATTACCTGTGCGATTTTTACTTTTTGCGCTATAAACAAAAAAAGAGCAACAATTTTGAAAAAATAACAATATTTTTCACATTTTTTTATATGAAACCCCCCCCCCCCCAAAAAAAAAATGTAAAAATCAAAATGTTTTATCATTTTAGGCCAATTTTGATTGGTTTGCGCAAAAGTTATTGCGTTTACTAACTAAGGGAAAGATTTCTGTCGTTTTCAGTGGTTTTTTTTTAACGAGTAATGGCGGCGATCTGCAATTTTTTTTGCAGGACTGCAACATTGGGGCAGACAGATCGGACCCTTGACTGACATTTTTGACACTTTTGGGGGTACCAGTGACATTACTACAGTAATCAGTGCTATAAATATGCACCGTTACTGTAAAAATGACACTGGCAGGGAAGGGGTTAACTTTATTGGAGAAGGAGGGGTTAATGTATGCCTGGTGCTTACTGACGTATGTGGGGGGAGGTGACTGAGTGACACAGGGACAGATCGCAGGTTCAGCTATGCTGAACCCTGCAATCTGACCCTGCCTGTCACTTAGGAGATCCGCCCGCTTTGTTTACACAAGCGGGCGGATCTCCAGACTCGATTCCCCGACGATCTGGGAATAGCGGCGGTGATCACCGCCGCTCCTCCCCTGGCCCGAGACTCCAGCGGCGCGCGCGCGCCACCGAGAAGAGGGAGTGTCTGCCGACGTAGGTCTACGTCGTCAGACCTACAAGAGCCACTTTGCCGCAGTAGAGCTCTAGTGAGCAGCGGTAAAGTGGTTAATGATCTCAAACTGATGTCAAATTAATGTAATGCCAATCAAAAATAATCAATCTCCACAGCTAAAAGAAACAAAAAACACCTTTTTTAGGTTTCTGCTATGTCAGTAATAGAGTGGATTTACAACACTTTATACCTTAAATTCAAAATAACATCAACAAGTGCAGCGCAACCATTTATCATACAATATAAATTATTAAATTAAATCACTATAAATAGGAAATCATACAAAAAAATACAAGTGAAAAGTAAAGAAATATTTGATTAAAAAAAGACAGTCCAACATCCCAAATGTGTCACCCACTTCCACAGAAAAGGTGCACACTTGCTGCTTCCAATTTTCTTAGCCCACAATTTATTAACCTTGTTCTCTTCAAAACATGATCAATACAACCTGCTTACCCTATCCATTTGACCCCTATATCAATTTGAAGTCAAATCAAGCATGTGCCCCTTTAGACCAGGGATCCTCAAACTACGGCCCTCCAGCTGTTGCAGAACTACACATCCCATGATGCATTGTAAAACTCTGACATTCACAGACATGACTAGGCATGAAGGGAATTGTAGTTCCTGAACAACTGGAGGGCCATAGTTTGAAAATCCCTGCTTTAGACCAAAACAGATGCATCTGCCCTTTAAGATTCACCATCCAGCATTGCTCATTATATGGCCCCCATCATTTTCCACCACAAAGGAATATTCATCAAATATGCCATATAAGACAGAAAAGGGCTCCGCTTTTTTATTTTAAAACCAGGTTAAATGGTAGTAAACTATGTTTAGTAGATATTTCGTTTTTAGGTAAAATTAATATCTCCTAAATGGTGCACATTTAGGAGATTTTCTTGTGATGTTACCAGCGCATGCGCTATTTCTTTAGAGCTGTGTGCCGCAGCTGAAGCTCCCATATGCCTGCGTGGGAATTACGTCATCGCCAATCAAACGCCCAGAGTCCTTGAACCCAGAAAAAAGACCAGATGAAGATGGAAGCCTCTGCAGCAGTGACTGTGCACCACTAAGGGGCTTCGTATTCTAAGTCTTTCATAATATGCAAGTATGTGGTGCATACATTTTTTTGCTTTGTTGCAGAGTTTACTACCGCTTTAAAGAATAAACACACTTATACGAGAATCAGCAGATTGCAATGCTTAAATAGTGCTCAATACACAGCCCACATTCAACACTGTACTGGTTTCTCACTTCAATTAGCAGTCCCAGTTTGTAAGCGCGGTGACAGCATCAGTATCTTTGGCTCCACCCCATGTACCTGTACAGCAACAGATGCATATGCTGCCATCATGCTTGCAAACAGGGACTGCTGAGTGGTACAGTGTTGAATGAGAACTATGTAAAGAGCTCTATCTAGGCACTGCAATGTGCTGCTTCTCTTGTAAGCATGTTTATTTTTTTGTGTGGTTTAGCAATAAAAAAAAAAAAAAAAAAAGTTGAGCAGTATCAGTCCTTTTCTGTCTCAAATGGCATAGTTGGTGGATATTCTTTTGTGGTGGAAATGGATGGGAGAGATATAGCGATGCAGGATGGTGAATCTTAGGAGATTCATCTGGTCTGGTCACATGCTTTATTTAACCTCAAAATGGATATAGGGTTTAAATCGATAAGGTGAGCAGTTTATATTGATCACATAGTGGAAAACATGAGGCTATTAACCACTTAAGCCCTGGAAGATTTTACCCCCTTCCTGACCAGGGCCTATTTTGCGATTCGGCACTGTGTGTCTTTAACGGACAATTGCGCGGTCGTGCGACGCTGTACCCATATGAAATTGACGTCCTTTTTTTCCCACAAACAGAGCTTTCTTTTGGTGGTATTTGATCACCTGTGCAATTTTTTGATCATGCCCTATAAACAAAAAAAGCGACAATTTTGCAAAAATAACAATATTTTTCACATTTTTTTATATGAAATTCCCCCCAAAAAAAAGTCAAAATCTAAATTTTTTAACATCTTAGGCCAATGTGTTTTCTGCTACATATGTTTGGTAAAAAATATTGCAAAAAGCGTATTTTGATTGGTTTGCGCAAAGGTTATTGCGTTTACTAACTGAGGGAAAGATTTTTGTAATTTTTATTGTTTTTGTTTAACGAGTAATGGCGGCGATCTGCGTTTTTTTGGCGGGACTGAGGCATTGCGGCGGACAGATCGGACCCTTGACTGACATTTTTGACACTTTTGGGGGTACCAGTGACATTACTACAGTAATCAGTGATATACATATGCACTGTTACTGTAAAAATGACACTGGGAGGGAATGGGTTAACTTTATTGGAGAGGGAGGGGTTAAGTGTGTCCCTAGGGGCGTGCTTATAACTGTGATTGGATGTGGCTGTGTGTGTAACAGCAGAGATCAACGGTCCTACATAGCAGGACCGTATGATCTGTGCTGTTACACAGGGGAGAAAGACAGGCAGCTTTGTTTACATTAGCCGCCTGACTTTCTCCCGCTGTATCCGACGATCGCGAGTGACCGGCGGACATCGGGTCCGCCGGTCACACGCGTGGGCTGCTTAGGGAACGAGCGGGGGCGGGAGCACGCCTCCGGTGGTGTGCGCTCGCCCCCTATTGGCTCACAGGCTAGTGACGTACCGGTACGTCACTTTGCCTGTGAGGGGCTGACCACCGCCTTATATAGTCAGGCGGTGGTCGGCAAGTGGTTAAATAGTGAACTTAGAAGATTGGAAGCAGCAAGTATGTACCTTTTCTGTGGAAGTGGGGGACACATTTGGGATGTTGGACTGTCTCTTTTTGTAATCATAGGTTTCTTTAATTTTATTTTGTATGTTTGTATGATTCCCTATTTATGGTGATTTTGTTTATAGATTTATAGTGTATGATATACAGTATGGTTGTGCTGCACTTGGTGTTATATTGAAATTGATGTAATTGACTCAAGCCCATCAACACAGGACATAAAGGGCATATAGCCCCACTAACGCCAATGTAAGAGACATACTACTCCCAATGAGTGCATAGATTACATAATCCTAACTTCTGATCACTCTATATTACATTCCTCTCAGATAATTTTTAAATCCTCTATAGAAAAAAACTATTTAAAAGCATATTCTAAATAACTGGAATTATTGATTAGATTTGGCTGCCTTTAAAATCCCAATAGAGGATTCAATAACTAACTGTGTAGTATTTAGGGAGGCCCCCAGCAGAGTGAACTATATACATTTGTTTGTATTACATTCTTCTGACCACTGCATTCTGTATGTTATGTTCTGTATAACTTAGTCTTGACTGAAACATGTACTGTGCTCTGCATTACATAAATGTTCATTATGTGTGTCTACTGTCTTGCCGTTGCTGGTTGCCAGTGGGCTCCAAACCCCAACTATTTTAAATACTTCTGTAAATTAGGTCCACAGCATTTAGTGAAGTTTAAATAATAATAATTTGTTTGCACCAAGCTTGTCCAAGTGAACAATTACCTTCACTAAATTTTCCTTCACTCATCTACATACAGTATACAGTGCTGTGCTCTGTCTGTGGGATAGGAACTTCTCACCCCACTCCAGGAACAAAATTGAGTCGGGCTGAGCACTGCTCAGCCATTCACAGAAAGCTTTGCATTCTATGGATGAATACAACGCTTCCTCTGAGACAGAGATTGTGGCGTCATCTGCCCACCTGCTTTTTGTAATAAAAATTTACAGGGCATAGATTTTCTGAGGGTGAATAGTTTATTGTTGTTGCAGAAAATTTTAGTTTTTTCACTGTTTTGTTCCCTCTTGCTTTGGGAAATCTCTTGATTTGTTTCCTTAAATTTCCCAAAAATTTAAAAACTCTTGATTTCCCTCAACCATAATTACTGTTGATTACTGACATTTCCTCTCTGACACACTTGTAGTAGATCATTCTCTTCTCTCCATAAAAGCAAGCGTGTCAACTTACCAGACGTGAACATAATGATCATGAGGCGCCATAACAGTCACATAAATGCAAAATACTTTTTGTAAGATTTTCTTTCTTGCATGCGGATCATTGTAAAATCTTGAAAATCAACTTTATTACCGTGTATCCTTTCTATGTGCCTTACTGTTTTACTAGTCGCATTATCAGAAGAGTTTAACATTTTATTATAGTTATGTGTTGACTGCTGTGAGCACTCTCTTGATTTTGGTATTTTACTAGCTAAACCAGCTTGACATTCTTTCCTTTGTTCATCTATAATACAATTTATAGTTGTCAGTAAAAGTAAAATACTTCTGTATTTTCGGATCTCTCCGCACAGCAAACTGAACCTTGTGCATAGGCAGGAATAATGCTACCTGTACTATAAGAGCATTAGTTCTCAGTTCAGTGGTACATGACCTGGATAAAACCTGATTTCAGTATTGTGTTATGTGATCAGAAAATTCAGCTGTGACTTCTAATATCTTTACATTTTTCAGCACGGAACAGTATGATGTCTGTCAAGCAGAAACCTATTATGCAGAATGTTCCAAGATACATAAATGAAAATAACTGTACATTTTTAACTCTTGCACATACGGACATATTTTAAATTTCCAAACCTTTGTGTGCTATGTGAGAAGTAACAGTAGTTAATGGTATTTAAAAATGAGCGTTCATATTTGTACATGTACATATTTTAGTACATACAAAGTACACATACAAATTTAATAGATCAAGTTTGCTTTCAAAGTGAATTTCATATTACAAAGTGAATTTTCACTAATATTAGCGAATGAGGTGAAACAAAATAAGAATTAACTTTCCAAAAAAATGGCCAATCATGTTCAAGGAAAATTTAAAAAAAATATTTTTTTTTCTTGCACAAGATGGGATGATTGAATTCAGCACAGCTCATCAAAAAAAAAAAATGAAAAAATACACAAATAATCTGTAATGGAATCTCAACCCACACTGTACTTATGGACTTCTGTCAGTATACGGCTTCCTCCCAGTCGTGAACATAGATATCAGATTTTCCAGCCGCCCCCATACAAAGCTAGCCGACAACTTAGCTTGTACTGGAAATTTTCTGTTTATTGAACAGTCACACAGAATTTATATGCAGCATGGACCTCCTCCTCCTGATCAGATTACCACACACAGGTCAGGGGTTGCCTGATTACATTATTATTATTATTTTTTTATTATTATTATACAGGATTTATATAGCGCCAACAGTTTGCGCAGCGCTTAACAAAATGAGGGCAGACATTACAGTTACACTACAATTTGTAACAAAAGGAATTAGAGGGCGCTGCTCGTTACAATCTTATCATATGCAGATGAAATCATATACAGAACTAGAATTAACCTGAACTAATTATCTAGCCATCTAGACAGAAACAATATGTGAGTTCATTAACATTTAACAATGGGACACACAGGCTTAACAGAATACATATCACATCCCAATACACAAACAATAGGAAAAGCCTGTATCTGCCATTGAAGTACAATACACATTAGCATAAGTGTAAATACAGACCCCATTTGAAGCAATCCAAGCCATATTCTCAGTGTCCATTAAGTATCTGTCTTTCACTCCCAGTGACAGTGCGTACTGTCATATAATCTAATGAGAAGACTTTTGTTGAAATGAAAGGTATAATGGCAAGTTCCCTTTAACATCATTATTCACTGTGAAACAATTTAAGTTCCTGTTGTCATATTGTGCAAATATATTCTTAAAGCAGAGCAGCTTCACCCAAAAGGGGAAGCTAAACTTGTTTGCCTCCTTCCCCATCCCCCCTCTGTTGTCACATTTGGCATATTTTAGGGGGAAGGGGGAGCGGGTACCTTGTTTTGACAGGTACCCACTCCCATGTCACAGTGACTTTACTGTGGTAAAGTCAGCCGGAAGTTTGCCCCCCTCCTTTCCCTGCCACCGGGCCATTCGCAAAGCACAGCGCGTTTCACACATGTGCAGTAGGGAAATGGCGGCAGCAGCACCCGACAGATTAAAAAAAACGGCTGGGGTGAAGACACCGCTGGATTTGTGGACAGGTAAGTGTCCTAATATTAAAAGTGACTGACCTCTTATTTTTTTATGAAGGAGCCTGGATCTCCTCTTTAATTTGTAGCAACAGGATTAACAGAATTTAGTTCTGGATTTCACTTTTGATTTTACATTTATGCCTCCTAATTTTTTTTTTGCTGATATTTAGGGGTTCTGACTCTTTTTAAAGGTTTACTGCATTCTCATCCAGGTGCAAAACACTGCTAGTGACATAACAGCAATCCTTGATAGCTTAGGTGGAATATACAACAGCGTAAACTGTTAAAATTGTGAACATCTTTTGTGTGTTCAACATTTCTTAAATTTATTGTAAAGCTTTAAATGATTTTCCATAAAATAATAAACATGTCATACTTACCTGCCCTGTTTTGCACAGAGCAGCCCCATTTCTTCATCAATGCTTAATCCTAAAATGAGCTGTTTGCATCTATTCAGGCACACATTTTGACTGACAGCAGCATGAGCCAATGGCTTCCGCTGCTCTCAGCCAAGCCTGAAAGGCAGGGGAGAGGGGAGAGGGGAGAAGAGCTGCTCCAGACATGCCTAGCACTGGACTGAGATCTGGCTCAGGTGAGTAATTATGTGGGTGAAGGTAGGGGGGAGCTACTATCAAAATGTTTATTACCGTAATGCAGAGAATGCATTTACTTAAAAAAAAACACCTATTACCTTTGCATTCACTTTAACTACTTGCCGACTGGCCAATGAATGACCGCTGACACCCTCTATCTGTGAGGAGGAAGAGAGGACAGAGCTCTGTCAATGTAAACAATACAGAGCTCTGTCCTGTCAGCAGGGATGTGCTGGTTTTTGTTTCCATGCAAAACACACACAAACACTGATTAGGCACACATTTAACCCATTGATTGCCCTAGATGTTTAACCTCTTCCCATCCAGTGTCATTAGTACAGCAACAGTGTATATTGTTAGCACTGATCACTGTATTAGTATCACTGGTTCCCACAAAATGTGAGTGTCAGATTGTCCACTGCAACATTGCAGTCCCGCCATAAGTCACTGATTGCTGTCATTACTAATGTAGTATGAAATAAATAAATAAATTAATAAATAAAAATTCCAGTATATATACAATAGTTTGTAGGTGCTATGTTGTGCAAACCAATCAATAAACACTATTGTGATTTTTTTTACCAAAAATATGTAGCAGAATACATATTTGCCTAAATTTAGAAAGAAATTAGAATTTTTTAAATTAGTTTCATTGGACACGGAGGCTCCCTTCATATAACATACAAATGAAGCTCTGTAGTAATCTTCACTGTGTGATCTACCAGAAACTGCAGCCTGAATGGCCAAGACTTTAAAGAAAAAGCTGGTTCAGCAGGGACCAGCCAAATTTTAATTTATGTATGGGCAAGCTGGTTGTATAGAAGTCAATCTACTGATTGATGTCTGTACAATCAGCTTGTCGGATTTTCACTGCTTGATCAGTGCTGCAAGCTATAGCCTGCAGAGCTGATCAGTGTGTTCTGATGGTGGGGAAAGTCTATCCACATTGAATGTGTGGATGAGGGAATCTGTATATTTCTTTCATTCAACCTGCTGGTTGAATTAATATAAAAAGACTCATCAATGGGCTGCTTCACAGTGTTGATTGGCTTTAAACTTAACCATTAAACTATTTAAACTATTAAAGTAAAAAAAAAGGGTTGTGAAGATCACCATATTCAATCATAAAACCCTGGTGTGAAGAACGTAGTCCTGAAAATAAATAAATAAACTGAATAGATCCCATAACTTTAACAATACACACATTTCTGGCTTAATGTACGAAACAACAGATTAATGGATGAAATTACTAATGTGTTAATGAAGTGAAAGAAGCAAGTTGTATGATCAGCACAGCATCAAATACACTAGAGATTTACAGTGAGTGTCTTTCAGACATTTCTTTAGCTAACTAATTTGTTAGAAATTCGAAATAGATTTAGAATACAATGACTGCTATTTTTTTGCAGCCAAGCTGATAGGAAAACTGTGCATTTTCTGAGTTCATTCTTCTAGGTTATACATACATTAGTATAAAATGTAGCTTCAGATGTACAATACTTTTTCTTATTGTTGCTGTTCAGTTTAACATTAGGGTCAGAAAAAACTACTGTTTAAACAAACTCATAAAATTATTCGTCTTTCTAAGTCTGTTGTTACCTGCTAAGACTCATTATTATATATTTAACCCACTAGCATTGTTATACTGCCATTTTCCTAAAACATGTATTTGCTGACAGGTAACTACAGTTCACTATACTCCAGCCTATACAGTATGTTAACAAAGGTGAGGATTAAGGGATTTTGCTGTGGAATTCACTAAAATCCTGTATTTTATACATATCGATACAGGATTTGAACCTAAAATAAAAAAAAAAAGATGAAAGACAAAAAATAATACATTTTTTCAACAAGCAATGTGCTTCTGCAACCCAGCCTCCCCCATGAGGTTCCTTCCAAAAGCTCTCAGTTACTGCTCATACCACTCATTATCCATTTACAGGCACCACAAGCTTCTGCTACAGAGCCTTCTTGAGGTTCTTTGCCACAAGCTCTCAGTCGCCACTCATTATCCGTTTACCGCAGGCATGTCCAAAGTCCAGCCCGCGGGCCATTTGCGGCCCCCAGGCCGCTTTAATATGGCCCCACAGATAATTTGGGAAAAATCTATTGTGGTGGCCCCTGTGAATCCCAGAGCGCTGCTCAGGACCACTGGGATCTCTGGATCTTTCAACACCCATGTTACTTGTGAATACACTAAATGTTAACATCCACCACCCATTCCCACCAGCTTTATATCCCTTGCTCAAGACTTATGGCCTGTACACACGATACGAAAATCTGAAGTAAAATTTCATCCGACGAACGATCTGCCGATTTTCGGATTGTTAGTATAGTGCTTTCAACAGCCGATAACGAATTTTCGGACGACAAAATCTGGATGTGCAGGCTATAAAATTTTTATCGTTCGTCAACACAACGTCTGATTTTCCTTCAATAAGTACAGTTATCGTCCGAAAAAAATCATAATAGCCAGACTAGGCATGCTCAGAAATGAAAGAACACATACAAAACAATTCAACACATGACATCACTTCTGAAGTTGAATTCTGTCATATGGGAATTTTCGTATGAAAGTAACCTCTTCACTTTCGATATGAGACAAACATGCAACAAAAATCAGACGCAAGATCGTTCGATAATCTGATCGTGTGTACGAGGCTTTAGCCTGATAAGGGAGCACTAAAAAACACAAATAAATTTGGCGCTAGTATAACAGGACCAGCTCTCTCTCCATGATAACTGGCATAACACCTGTTTAGATTTGTCATCCATGTGACGAAATGAAAAGTATGCCGTTTGCAATAAACTTTGCATAAAATAGTTAATTTGCATTTAATTTTAATGGTCCAAAGATTGTCAGGCAAAATGGGCGGCCCTCACGCATGTTCACTTCATCAAATCTGGCCCTCTTTGAAAAAAGTTTGGACACCACTGGTTTACAGGCACTACGAGCCCCCACGAGGTCCCCGCCACAAGCTCACAGATGCCACTCATATCACTCATTACTCATTCACAGGCACCACAAGCTTCTGCGACATGGCCTCCTTCTTGAGGTTCTTTGCCACAAGCTCTGAGTCACCACTTATACCACTCGTTACCCATTTTCAGGCACCATGAGCTTCTACAGCACGGCCTCACTCTTGAGGTTCCTGCCATAAGCTCTCAGTTGCCACTCATACTACTCATTTGCCTTTTCACTTAGAACTCGTGCAACTTCTTTGGTCGCAAATGCTGACTGTCACATGCTCTTTCTTATCTATTTTCTGAAGGACATCACCTTCAAACTATGCAGATATGGTTGCTAAAAATTTGCTTGCTTACAGTGCAGGCGTTAGCAGGATAACCATACGTCACCTACTACAGAACGCAACATTCTTACTTAGGCCACAACCGGACTGCAGCTTCCCACCCCAGTACACCCCGGGGTTCTGGTTCACAGGTCCATGCATGACACTGACCAGGCACCGAGCTATTGGTTATTTGGCCATTCATCTCCTGGCTAACCTCGGGTGCCCCACACTCTTTGAGTTTTCTAAATTTCCCCTTTTCAGCAATCGCCTGAACACATTGTGTTCTTCACTATGCCTGTCGTTCCTTTTTCTGTTCTTCCTCCCCCTTGCTTCTTACTTATTCTTACGTACTCTGTCTCTCCTTGGCTGTTCTAATTTTCCAAAACTCTTCTTAAACATACACCCTCTTTTCCCATTTCCAATTACAGCTGGAGTCATGTCATGGTCCGGCAGTGAGGACCTTGCCTCAACGCCTCTGTCACCCACCACGGGAACAGAGCCAGGCAGCACTCAGTTCCTCAGGAGATGGACTATCCCCAAGCTCACAGCAGAGCTGCAGCATAGGGCCATTCCCCACTCTTCCATGGCCAGGAAAGCCAAATTATTCAGGCTGCTGTTCCCAACACCAGCAGCAGCTGCACCTGGAACCCAGCAGGCACCCCTGCAGTCCATCTCCTCAGCTCTTGGCCAGCTGTACACCATGATTGGCATGTTAACCACAGCAGTCTCTGATGTGCAGGTGAGAGTAGGAGTCCTAGAGGTGCGCCCAGCAGTGACCCCCCTAGTTTTGGCACTACCACTCACAGGTATGCCGGAAACGAGTTCCACTATTTTTCCTGCACACCGCATCCCTGCCGGCATCAGGAAGGATATCCTGGAGGGAAAGGATGTTAACCTGGCCTCCCTGCTCATCTCGGTCCACGATCTGGCCAAGAATAATTCCTACACCTGGTGGGGACGTGTCCGGGGTTCTAAAGACCCCAGGCTCAATCGCAAACTGTCAATCACTGAGTTTATGCTGGCCTTTGGCATGTTTAGAAACATGTTGTGCTCAGCCAACCCTGGCAGGAGGACAGAAATGGATTATATATGGATTATGCATATATAGGCTCTGCATTTTACGACTAACCACTGCTCATTCACAGCCAGAGCTGCAGCCAAACTCGCCCAGTTCCAAACCAGCACGAATTGGAGCATTGTGGACACCAAGTTGTTTTTCGGGTCTGCGTTCCCCACTTTGCGCTGTTTGCCAGTCCTCCATGCGCATTGCAAACTGGTGCTCCAACACAGATGCCAGACCTTCCTTGACCTTCCCCTATACCTCTAGTGCTGCTCAAGACATGCTTGCACCTATGCAACCTCCTCACCAGGACAGGTTGGGATGGCCCGTCCAGTTACTAGGCAAGACGCCTATCTGCAACAACTTCAACTATGGCTTTTGCAGCTTCAACCAATGCCAACTGCTCCACATTAGTGTAAACTGTCATAGAGCTCATACCAAGAGCACATGCACCCTCAAGCATTCCAACTCATCCTGACTGAGTCGGGTGAACGTGCAATAGCTGGAGTTCTACTTTTGCTCTCACACATCACCTGCATATGCACTATTCCTGGTGCGCGAGTTTATCTCTGGATTCCACACAGGGCTCATCACCCTACCCCACACCACCCATGAGTGCAGGAACCTCCACTTAGCCTCCACTGATGAGCAGGCAATTAACAATCAGTTGCAGACCAAGCTGGACCGGGGATTCATTATTGGCCCCTTCGCTGAGTCACCATTTGAGACATGGAGAGTTAGCCCTATTGGGCTTGTCAAGGGAAAATTCTCAAATTAATTATGTTTGGTGTGCGACTTGTCCGCACTCCATTCCTCCCACATCCTCAGTCTTAACTCACTGATTCCTTCCAAAGAGTTCTCTTTCAAGTATGCGTCTGTTAAACTAGCTATACAGTCCATCATTAGCGTAGGCATGGGTGCATGGCTGTCTAAGGTGGACATTTCAGTTGCTTTTAAGCTCTTACCTATTGAACCTTCCTTGTGGCAGCAGCACAGCATCATATGGATAGATTCATACTTCAATACCAAACTGACCTTCGGCTCAAAGAGCAATCCATGGCTCTTCGATAGGTTCGCTCAGTCCCTCTCCTGGATCCTATCTCACCAGGCGCATTGCCAGAAAGTCATCCATTACCTGGACGACTTCCTGCTGATCAAATGGGCTGGACAAGTCCCCCTCAGATTTAGACAAATTAAGGGTAGTGTTTGGCAATCTCAACATGTCCATAGCGGAGCATAAAGCGGAAGGCCCCACGCAGTCCATCACCTTCTTAGGAATCACCCTTGACACCTGCTCTCTGCAGGCCAGCCTACCCCCTGACAAGCTTTCCTGGAAAGGTAAGAAAGTTGCACTAAGAGACAGCTGCAGTCCCTGTTAGGCATGCTGAACTTTGCTATGAGGATTGTCCCTCAGGGGAGTTCCTTCATTTCTCGCCTCCTGGTCTTCCGTTCCCACGCACAGGACCCCAATCAAATCATCAGGCTAAACCAGGCAGCTGCTGCAGATCTAGCAATGTGGGACAATTTCCTTGAGAACTGGAACAGCGAATCTATGTTCATCCCAGCAGCTTCAGCCTCCTCACCTCATATAGTAACAGATGCAGCAGCATTCACAGGCTTTGCTGTCAATTTTGGCACCCATTGGTTTGCAGGTCCATGGCCACAGGAAATCCTCCTGGTACCCAGGTTCAGCCAGACGCCCTCATTGTTCAAGCTTTACCCTATTGTCACAGCAGCTCAGGTCTGGGGACACACCTGGGTGGGGCAGACCGTGGTCTTCTCCACTGACAACTTAGCCACGGCTGAGATTGTCAACAAAGGCGGGTCCAAGTCCCTGGCCATCATGTGTTTCCTACAAAAGGAATCCCTTCACTACAATTTCAATGTGCACTGTACTAACATACCTGGAAAGTGCAATCTCGCAGCAGACACACTGTCCTGCCTCAATTTTCCTTTGTATTTCTTACAGAGACCTGGAGCCGGCCTGACCTAATTTCCTATCCCACCTTGGTTGCAGCTAACAATGAGCTAAAAAAGACAACCTTCACAACGCTACATTGCTCATAAACCAGTTACTGTCGCCCAACATGCTGAAAGCCTACTAAACCGCCTGGAACGCCTACATTAAATTCCTAGCCACATGCCCCGGGATGGGCACAGGTCACATCAAGCACGTCCTGGCTTTCATGTCTTACTTCCCCGCTCATCTGAGCCTGTCCCACACACTGTCAGACTGTACCTAGCTGGCATCCAGCATTTTCTCTCCCTAAAAGCCCCTGGGAAACCCTAGTTGTTCATGACCCATGCGGTCAAAGCATTGCTGTGTGTCATCCAAAAAAAGCAGCCTGTAGCCAGTAGCAAACGCTTGCCCATATCAAGTTCCATGTTCTGGGACATGTCAGCCATCCTGTCACAGTCCCCTTTTGGGTTGCTCCCCAATCCGATCATCCAAGCAGCTATCTATCTGGCCTTCTATGGCTTCCTATGGCCCGGGGAGTTCACTTACAGTGGCCCTGGTTGCCAGGTGCCATCTGGCCCGCATTCAAGGCCATTTTGTCCTACATCTGGCAGTGTCCAAATCTCATCAGTCTGGCAGCAGGGTTGACATCAAATTCTTCCAGACCCAGAGCAAATGGAATCCAGTAACGGTTCTGGACTAGTTGTTATCACACCTGCCTTGCCAGTCTAGTTTCAGCCCATTGTTGCCTTTTCCTTCCAGCCCACTAACAGCTAACCAGTTCATCAGACATGTTCGCATCCTCCTGGCTAATCTAGGCCTCAACACTAACCCGTTTTCTGGGCACTCCTTCCAGATAGGTGCGGCCTCGCGTGCTGGTATTTTTGCCCCCCTTTGATTTACCGACCAGCTGACCAGGGCACACCTCAGGTCTATGTTATGTTGTGAGTCTTGTGGCATCTTTATGTGGTTTCACATCTATCTTGGTTGGAGGGCTCACCCCATAAATTATAAAGCCCGTATGGTGGCCTGAATTTATGGGAGGAGCCCAGGGTAGGGGGTATTTAAGCAAGCCCACTCACCTGTGTTCCTTGTCAGTTCCAGTGCACGATACCCTCCCTCCCATCCCCTTTACAGTGCACTTCCTTCACATCCCTCTTCTAAAATCAACCATTACTTATCTTGGGCATGCCCCCTTAATGGTGTACCAACCAGCTGACCAGGGCACACCTCAGGTCAGGTCTATGTTATATTGTAGGTCTTGGTATATCTTGGTTGGAGGGCTCCAACTATATATATATATATATGTATATATATATATATATATATATATATATATATATGTAAATATTTACATATTGTCCTGTGTGTCATTGTCCATGCAGCAAACTCTCCTTTCTGTACAAAGCACACATTTCTAAATGTATCAAAATTGCTGCACAAATGACATATTGCATGATCAATATAATTTTATAGCTTTAATTAAATGGGAAAATGAATTTCAAGTTTATTTTTATTGAGCAGCATTCTGTATATGGTTTATGTATCTCTTCAAAATACAGTGGGAAAAAAAACACTATCAACTATTATATCATAAAAAATAATCAATTTTCTATATTGCAGGCATAATGTTTATAGAATGTGCAATAGATAGAGATGCAATTTAGGTAAAGTACCAATCATCTTAATCAAATTTGCATAGTGTGCCTTCAGTGTAGTTTTTTTTTAAGTAATTTCAGCTCTTTTACTAAATAAACAGTTTGGATATTTAGTTTATGAGAAGCATTTGCAGTCTGACACATTGATGGACTATTAAATTTGAGCCATTTCATTACCTCTCCACTGGGATGTCCTGTTAATTATCAATCTGGTTCACGAGTTAATACCATTATATGGTACACCTTTGTTCTATACATGTTTAAACAGATGGCAAGTTCAGCACAGTAAATTAACAGCAAGTTACTTTTTTAAGTTTAAGATGATGAACTCAAAGGGAAACATCACAGATTTCAATTTTTTTTATTGTCACATAGACATTTCCGATGAGCATAAACACAAGAGGAATAAACCCAAAAAATAGTCTAACTAACATTAAAACACGACTTTACATGTCATTGCAAGTTATACTATATATATATATATATATATATATATATATATATATATCTTTATATACATAAATATACAAATATATATATATATATATATATATATATATATATATATATATACCGTATTTTCCGGCATACAAGATGACTCTTTAACCCAGGAAAATCTTCTCAAAAGTCAGGGGTTGCCTTATACGCTGGGTGTCGTCTTATAGGGCGGATGCTGAAACTTCGGAGCCAAACTGGAGAATATCCGGTAGGGGGGGGCTCAAAAATGGCCGCAGTATGCCCGGGGTATGGAGAAAAGAGAAAGAGAGAGCGGCGATGTGACCATAAAAACACGCTTCTTTCACCTGTCTGGCCCGCCCTTGTATCCTATTACCATACCTCCTTCTCTTCGTCTCGCTCCTGAGGACTGCAGTAAAGCGGTGCAGGCTCGCATGTGCGAGATCTGAGAGGCAGAGAAGGAGGTACGGTGCTAGGATACAAGGGCGGGCCAGAAAGGTGAAAGAGTTTTTCTTGTCACATCGCCGCTCTCTCTCTCTTTTTTCCATACCCTGGGCATACCGCTCTGATAGTCTCTAAAACAGGGAGGGCTGGGCAGGCAGGGAGAGCTGACCAATCCAAGCAAGCTTACAACCAGCCAATCACCGGTTGTATACTGGGTACCAAATACAGTACAGCACCAGTATCTGTACCTGTTCATACATAGTACAGCACCAGTACAGCTATACGGCGAGTATATCCCATACTCTCGGTATGACATGTCAGGAAAGTCTGTAGCCCCTCCCACAGTTAATTAATACTATTTTAAAAGAAATGTTGCACATCTCAGAGGGCAGGAAATAGTTTTATGTAGTAGTAGATCATAAGGATTAAGATTTAGCAAAAAATAAAAAATAAATAAACCCATACTTCTCTTTTAAAGCCCTAAGATGCTGCCCAAACACCCTGCACCTTCTAAAGGCTTCTGGCAATGAACCTAAGCACTAGAAGAAGTTTAGGACACTCCAGGAGAAGGTTGAACTACAGGATTTGCTCGGGGAACTAAAAAGTTATGCCTCAGTAGCGTACCATTATGGCATCAACAAAAGTACCGTACGCTAAAGTGTTATAAGTATTATTTAGTACCTCATTTTAAAATGTTATACTGTATTTTCATTAGATTATAGCTCCTCATTAATGAAAATTTGAGGACATGATTGTATAGAAAAGGAAAATCTTAAAAGCTTAATATTGTGAAGCAGAGGTAGTGACTTTAAAAAAATTACCAGAAGGGTGGTTTAGAAATAAAGTCATTTTTAAAATACCAATATCACAGGTAGGGGACCTTAAAAACAGCAAATACCATAAACAAAATTCTACATAAATATATGTTATAGATGTTTATATTACATTTTCATGACTCCAAAGGCTCAAATGGACTACATTAGCTTTCAAAACATGCACTAAAAAGAATTAAAATAATTCTATACATAGCAGATATAAGTAACTCTTACATTGCATATAACTTATTTATCTATTTATTAGACTTTATGCTTTTGACTCAATAATGAAAACCATTGTAGATGACGTCTGATAAAAACATAAACATGCAAAATATTCACTAAATATACCAAGATCATATTCAGTCATCTCTGAAACAGATAAACTGATTATTTTTTATATTCTTTTTTATAAATGCATAATTCTGAAAACTGTGTCTGTTTTCAGAAAGTAAAATGAAAAATAGGTACAATCATCAATCCCCTAAATGACTAAATGGAATGGGTATATGTAATTATTATTTTCATAGTAATATTTAACATACTGTCATTTTTTCTCCGTCTCCATTTATCTCATTGTCCCAGTTGCAACTACCACCATTGCTTTTACTCCAGCACCATGGCTGATAAAATTTTAAATGAGAAAAACAGAGAATTCTGCTATTCTGCTTTGTACTTGATTATTTTTATATATAGCTATCATGGAAGTGCTATGAAGACTTTTAAATGTATGCAACTGTGTAGGCCATATACTTATTTCTGAAGCTTTTAACAGGACAGCTGAAATGTATATATAACAAGGCTGTCAAACTCCATACAGAGCAAACCATTTGGGATTAATACTGTAGCTGGTGAACTAAACCTTGCCTAAGGTCTATGATCAGCCAACATTCTTGGTTTTAATTCAGAGTAGAACAGGATTAGAACCCCTGTCAAGTTGATATTGTTATCTGTGTCCCTGCTAGATATATTTACACTCTTCATAGTGTTGATGACCATTGTGTCACAAGAACAGAAAATGTTGGTAAATAAAACATTTTACAGTTATCACCAAAAAAAGAGATAAGGGTACACCTACCCCATGGTCAAAATTCTTAAAAGGAAATTTTATTTTATTTTGCAGAGATTTCCTCTTATTTCCTCTTGCATCTCTCAGACAGGTAATGAAGAAAAAATCTCCCCAACCAGGTACAGATAGTATAATATAAACTGACAGGGGTGTAAGGTTTTCCATACCCTATTTAAAAAAAAAATGCTAGACATACTCATTTAATTCTCTGCTTTCTGGGGGTTTTCCTGCTGTTAGCATTTTAGAAGATGTAATTGTTTTTCTATTCAAATTAATTTTCCATACAGTGCTTAGATAAATTAAAATGTAAATTAAATATTCAGATACAGTACATACACAGAAAATAGCTTAATCATGCATAGACTCACTTTAATTTCCTGATTTATTGCTGGTATAGGAAATTAAGGAACATCACCCTAACCAGGTACGGATAGCCCAATATAAACTGACAAGGGTTTTATGTCTCCCCTATACTATCAAAAGTAAAAAAAAAAATGGCTACACATTCTCTTTAATTCTTTGCTTTCAGATTAATTTGTCTGGTAATGCTTAGATAAAGGTAAACCCCAGTAAAAATGTAAAATTAAATCTTGAAAAACAGTTTTTTTCTGAAAATGTTTGCAGTTGTTTGTAGAGCGTGTGCTACAATGCATTAGGATTATCCAGATCAAATTGAACCTTTCCAAATTTAAGAATTGTGAGGGTTAATGGACCCAGTAAGAGACAATTACATATATTATTTCATTTTACAAACACACCGACCCTGATTTTAGAAAGGAGTTTAGATTTTTTTACTTTCAAAGTGAATTTTCACGTACCTAGCAGAATGAGGCGAAACTTTCAGTTTTTTTTCTTGCATGTGATTGGATGATTAAGGTCAGCACATATTTAGCTCATTCAATAGGTGAAAATGCTTTGAAGAGAAAATTCACTTAAAATTCACTTAATCAATGGGGTCAAGCTGTGCTGTCAATCATTCAACTATGTGCAAGCCCCAATCTTGTTTTTTTTTTCTCTTTTCCTTGCAAATTTTTGGGTATTATTTACAAAATATATATTTTTTCTTGTCCATACAGTGACCTGCATTCTTCCAGTGCAGTAAAACGCAGATCAACGTGTGAACAGGACCTTAGACAAGTAAAACTCACTTGTTAAATAAAAAATAATTAAAAAAGAAAAATTCCTTGTTCCTTGAGTAAAATTAACTATACATACTTTATATCTGTCATTGGAGAAATACAGTATATAAACCACCATTACTGACTTTCCTTTTTTTTTTATTTTATTTTTATTCTTTATTTATTATAATAATGATTTAATTTATTTATTATAAAAATTCATTATTTATATAATAATTCTTTATTTAGTACTCAGGGACTTTTGCAGTGTGACAGAGAACAGACAAAGGTACATAACAGCACTGTATTATAATATCCAAGTGTGAAATATACAGTTCAACTAACAATGCAAAACATACACATGAAAGAAGGGCATATGTCTTAGCCCATACAAAGTCTGTGTATGATGTCCATGAGCTGTGGGCATTCTGCAATGATGGACATATTCTGAGATATTGTATTCCTTTTTCATGCAGTGAGAGAATTCCTACAGTAAGTAAATGGTAGTAAACTGCTGAGAAAGAGTAACAGGAAGGACTAACAGTAAGATAAAAGAAGAACTATAGAACGTAGGGCCAAAAGAGGAAAGAAAAGAAGGAGGGAAGGGTGGGATCAGAGTGGGGCGAAAAAAGGGTAAACTAAAGGAACATTCTTCCTCTTGGATTATGCCATTTACAAGGTTAAACAAGCTGGATATTTGCCTAAAGAACAAGTCCCAACTGAGAGGCAAGAGGAATCTGGTCTTGATAAAAGAAAAAAGAAGTCCAAATCTTCCAGTATTTGTCATCCCTTTCCTTCAGATGATTCGGGTAAGGCTTTCCATTCCTTGGGTTTCCTCAATCCTCAACCTCCAATGAGCTATTGTAGGGGGGCTTGTACTTTTCCATAATGTCGAAATACAAGCCTTCACTGCTGAGAGCAAATGTTTGATTAAGGAATTTTTTAATTTCTTGTTGGGCAGTGGAGTGTCATTCAAGCATTACTGACCTTCCTCTAAAAATACTGGCTGTATATCTCTGTCTTCCATCCATGCTTAAGGTGGAAATGAACAAAAAAAAATGATGTCCTTTCTGTGAAAAGAAAAAAATCTCTTTTTTTACCTCACTTACTAAGGGCTTGTTCACACATAAATGTGCATTAAAATGTGCGTTGATCGTTTTATGCACAAAAAATTGCTATGCATTTTGCAATGATATTTCCTCTAAAATACTTTTCCTTTGTGGGCTGAGACAAAAAAAGAGACACAGAAAGAGAGACAAACACATTTTTGCTGTTGGAGAGGCATTGGTAACTGGGATGTCTAGCCTAACAACCCGCACATGGCTTAGAAACTCATCTATTTCTATAAAAATTGCCATTTAGATACCTCACTAGAGAGCTTTCCACTACACACTCTCCACTTGCCTTCTAAGATGGCTGCCATATGGGTCCTCGTAAGGGATAAAGTAATAAAAAGCATTTTTTTTTTCCAATTGACTTGTGTTGCGTTGCATGTGTTTACATGCATTGATGTGAATTACACTGCATTAAAATGCATACATGAAATACAGTATTTTTATGCAATGTACCACACTGCATATGACACCAATGCTGGGGTTTGAACAGGACACAGAGAAAAAAAAAATGTTTTCCATGTGTCTATGCAGTGATCTGAGTTCTTTCAGTGCAGTAAAGCACAGGTCAAAACAAAATTCTTGAACAGGCTCTTAGAAGTGAAATGTCACTTTAAAAAGAAAAAAAAATCACTACTCCTTTAGTAAAACTAACCAAGGTAATATTCTTTCTCGTTACTGCCAAACTTAAACACACATTAGAGAACTCTGGTCTGGTGCACTTTATTGTATGCATGAAATATATGAACCACCATCACTGACCTCCTTCTGAAAATGCTTTTTGCATATCTCTGTCTTCCATCAATTTTTAAATTGGAATTGAACTAAAATTATCAGTGCAGCCCAATCAGTGTCCATCAGTTCTGCCTATCAGTGCCCATCACTGCTGTCCATCAGTGCCCATTAGTGATGTCTATCAGTGCCTATCAGTGCCCACCACTGCCACCTATCAGTGCCCATTAGTACCATATCTTAGTGCCCATTAGTGTTTCCTATCAGTGCCGCATTTTAGTGCAGCCTCATCAGGTTTTCATATCAGTGCCTCCTCATCAGTACCCATCAGTGCCACCTCATTACTGCCCACAAGTGCCACCTCATCAGTGCCCATCAGTGCAGCATATAAGTGCCTATCGGTGCAGCCTATCAGTGCCCATCAGTGCAGTCTATCAGTGCCTATCAGTGCAGACACATCAGTGAAGGAGAGAAAAGACTTATTTGCAAAATATTATAATAGAAACTACAAATCTTACATGTTCTGTCTTTTTTCATTTGTTTAGCACAAAATAAAAAAATACAGTGCTTTTTAACAACAAAAGAAAGATCTACTTGTGTAAAAAAAAAATTAAAAATGTCATAGAGGTACAATGTTGCATGACTGGGCGATTGTCATTTAAAGCGAGACAGCGCTGAACGCTGAAATTTGGCCTTGGCAGGAAGGGAGTGAAAGAGTCCAGTATTGAAGTGGATATCCTTTCTGCTGTCACCAGCATAACTTGTACATTGGGGGCAACACCAGCAAGTAGGCAAACTCTCAGATGCTCTAAGGACCTGGGGGTCTGTTTACATTTTACTAGCTATGCAGTAGAAGTGCTTCCAAGGCTTTACAGCCACCTGATCACTTCAACATGTGAATGAAGTTAAAAATAAACATAAATAGGTGCAGTGTTCCATTAAATATACTCCCTCTATTGTGTTATCTAGTTTTAAAAAAAATCACAACACATTGGAGGAAGCCTTGGGATCATTGTGTGTTATAGGAGTCTGGTGTTGTGTCTTGTCAGCCAGAAATGGGAATTGAGTGAAGCCCAGTCAGTGCTGCTCCCATGTGGCCACCCTTTGACTGGAAGCTTGTCTATGTTATTTTACAAGTGAGAGTTTCTACTTTTATTAATAAAAAAAATGCATTGCAGAGAGAACTATGTTTCCTTTCCTTCGGTCTTTGAGTATGGGCTACTTTCCTGAAGGGAGACAGTTAAGCCCTGGCTATAAAAAGGATAAACAAGATAGACTTTTTTTCTTTTAAAGGTCATATAAACAAGGCTAAGGTGATCCCATAACAGTCTGGTGGAGGTCTCACTCAAAGTGAACATGAGAATGCATTGATGGTGGAAAAGCACAGGAGTACTTGTGGACAGTTTACAATTTTTTTTTTTTTACTAGTATGCGTGCTCACATTTGTGGATATCACTGGAAAATTCATATTGTAGTGTCAGTATACAGAATTAGGCTGATCACATTTATTTCTTTGTGCACATTAACTTTGATTTTCAACACTGATATGTTTATGTAAATTAGGTTTGACATAGCGTACATATCAATGTTTTATTGCTGTTACTTTATATGTCCTCCCATTCCTCAAATTCCAGAGTGCAAAATAAAGAACCTTCCCATTTGAGCATTTATTTATTTTTATGAAAGGGGTCAGTACGAATAATATTTTAATGTTTAAAGATGCCTGATATGAGATGGTTTTATGAAAGGGGTCAGTGCGAATAATATTTAAATGTTTAAAGATGCCTGATATAAGATGGTTTTATGTAGGGCCTTCCAAGCATAAATCTTTGAACAAGTGTATCTCACCAAACATTATTATTATTATTTTTTTAATTGCTTAGTGCTTAATTACCAGATAACTAAATACATACTTTCAGGAGATTAAAAGTGGATTGCAAATCTAGAAAAGGAGGAAGGGCCCTAGTTGTCTTGTGAATAAAAAAAAAGTGTCTAGCTATTAACGGGTAATGGGGTGAAGGCTATCAGGTAGCGTTGGTGTACCATATAAAGGTAAAAAGTCTTTAGGAATGTTGGTAAAACTGGTCTATCAGTATGAATATAGGGCGTATACAATTTTGAAGATTGATATTCTGGCATCCATTTAGTCAGCACAACCTATTTTTTAAATTTTACCAAAATTTGTATTTCGTTGTGCTTACATGCAATCAAATTAGAAATTATTATTTTTAACTCAATTATAGATTCGATAAACAGTAGTGCAATTTTTGAGTCTTTTACAAAAATTGCAACAACCACTGTTTTATTCTATGGGGTCTCATATATTATTTGGTGGTTTTAGGAAATCATCAGGCCTAAAAGGTGCATTTTAACATGTGCAGAAAAAAGAAAAAAAGAAAATTGGCAACACACGGGGCTTAAGAAAACAAAAAATATATATTTTTCGCATCCTTTTATTAGAAAATATCATCTAGTATTTGCCTAGTCCAAGGATTTATATTGTATTTTTATTCTATTCAACCGTTTATTCATTTTTCCAAATAATACAGTTTCTTTTTTTTTATTTTATATTTTTATATTTTCTAAAGAATGTAATGTTTAGAGGAAATAGAATACAGCTACTGCACATTATTGTTGTAATTATGTTTAAGAATAAGAAAGAGCAAAGATGGCTTAATTTGTAAGCACAATGCCAGACGGATCCTTATTTGAATGTAATATCCTTTGTTAACAACTGAATTTCCTTTTAACATACTGGACCTACGAGTTTGTTATAAAAAGTACATGTGAAAGCTCGTTTTTTTTTTCTAAAAAGTGAAGCAAGGTAGTGAGAGAGGTAATGAAACAAAATAAAAATTGTTCTGGCTCTGATTATACCCTACAAGTGTATTTTGGAGGGAACCAGTGTAGTTGCATGCAGTTTACCTTAATATGTAAAGCTGCCCCCTCTCTGTCCAACCTGAGGTTTTCTACTTTAAATTAAACAACATAGCAACATACTTTTTTAGCTGCAAGTTTTTGAGTCTGGAACTTCAGTGTGCCCAGGAAGAAGAGTTAGGCTGTTTCTAGATAGCACTTTGTCACCTAGATAAGACCGGATGCTGTTCCATGTGTTTGCAGTCTGGCTCAAATTGCACAAACACTAATGTGAGCAACATATGAACTTCGGCAGAGGTACCTCTGATTCTGGGGTTCCGAGTGTTCATGTAGGGGCATGTTCTGCAACTCTTTCTCATTCAGATGAAAGTGGCTTCATGGAAGTTGTGTGCACCGCAGACACAAAGGATGCACCAGCTATGGTTAATACTCCCTGTAGCCCAGAGACCATGCTTATGACTGCCAGTGTGTCTTGTGGCAGACATAGGCATGAGAATTACACATTACAGGTAAAGTGCTTGATGAAGTGCCCATCAATAGAAATTTAGAGGCATACCATGGGAGTAGAAAGGCGAAAAAAAATGAAAAAGCAGCACAATTTTTCACCAAAAAAATGATCAAAAAAAGAGATAGGATAAAAGTAGGGGATGCTGGAGGCATGAAAGACATGGAGCTAAAATTACCCATTCCATTTGATCCTGAAATAAATGTAGCAATAAATAGATAATTTTAATTAACAAATGTCTACACCTCTGCTAAAGCTAATCAGGAAAATGGTTTATTGTGAAAAGCTGACCACTAAACATTCAAATTGACTGTAGCGTTATCTTTAGATTTATGAACCACAATTCATTTTTTTTTTACAGTAGTTTATATCCAGTCAGAAGGGTCCTCCTCCTAAATAGTTATGGAGAATTGCAAAGAAATTGTATAGTCAAAGTAGGCTGTTTTGTGCGCGTGTCTAGGTTAAAAAAACAAAATATATAAATAAATTATTTGCTTGGGAACCTAAGAAGGTAGATTTACAGTGGTAAGAAAAAGTACGAAAACCCCATGAAATTAACTGATTTTCTGCAGCAAGCCTTTATCTGTTACTCATTGGTTCTTCTTTACCTTTCTCTGTTGTGCCTTTGTGATTCATCTTGGCTCTGGGCCCACTTATAGGAAGAGTAACCACACTAATAAACTGTCTCCATTTATAGACAATTTGTCTAAATGTCCACTGATACATAAACACTTTGAGATTGCTTTGTATGCTTTTCCAGCCTTATGCAGATCAACTACTCTTGATCACGTCTTACTTTTTGCAAGGCATGGTTCACATCGGGTGATGCTTCATATAAACAACAATCTTAAAATGTTTGAATGTCTAAAGAAGCTCTAAACAACACCTCCAAACTAATTTCATTAATTGCAATCCCGGTGTGCAAACTACTGACTCCAATTAGTTTTCGGTGAAGTAATTAGTAAATGGGTTCACATAATTTTTCTTCCAGCACTGTGAATAATTAATGGTGGGTGTTCAATAAAGACACAAGACATTAGAATAGTTTGTGTGTTAACAGCTTAAGCACATCCCACTTTTGTCTATTGTTGTGACTTAGATGAAGATTACATCACGTTTTATGGCAAATTACTTCAGAAAACCAGTTTATTCCATACTTTTTCTTGCTGCTGTAATTTGTCTAGAATTACCAACAGTTGTTACAGCTATTTATAAGTCTGTGAAAAACATTTGCGAAGCAATGCAAGAAGAGAATGCCAATGGAAAAGCAATGCATAAATAAATAAATTGAAGATAAGCAAGGGTGTAGGCTAATACTGCTCAGAAATCTATGCAAGACCTACAAGTCCCTCTCTTGTGCTTGAGCTACTCACAATATAATATGTGCCCTATCTGTGGGAAGAGTCCCCAACTCCCGGTGGGAATAAGCAGCACAAACAATTCCCTTGAGAGGAGGAACGTTTTTTCTTCTGTCACTTTTTCATGTATTGGTTTGGATGAAGAAAAACAGTAGTGATCACACTAGTGGACTCTGACTATGGCTGAAATTGTATGTTGTTGTTTTATATGGAGGCATTTCATTCCCTCCTCTCTATTCCTCTCTGTTTCCCCTCCCCTTCCCTTTCTCTTCCCTTTCCCCTATATTTTTTTCCCACTGGTCTTTGCTTCATTTATGATATTTTTGTTTCTAGATGTATATCTGTGTTTTCTCCTAATGAAGCGAACTAGTGTTTTTGCAAAATGCATCGAGATCCACTCAGCACAGATCGATCAGTACTTCTAACTTATCTGAAATAGATGAAGTAATTATTTGTATGCATTTTGTATTTTAATTTTTTGATGATCATCTTTATTATTTTTGAAGTAGTGTGTATGTATTTTTATACATTTTATATGTAATAAACTTTTGCATTTTTATATTTGTTGCGTGTCTGGTTAAAGTCCCATGGGCCTCCATTTCCTGTCTTTGTGTACTTCATTGGGGACTGAGACACACTTGGATTCCATACATGTCAGCTCAGTATTTTTGCATTTTTGAAAAGTAACAAGGACTGCAGACAGAAAATGTTCCAGCCACTTTACTTATAGGTTTCAAAGTGATTGTAAAGTCTGGGTTTTTTTTTTGTTCTAATAAAATAACAAAAATGTTATACTTACCTTCTCTGTGCAGTGGTTTTGCACAGAGTAGCCCGATCCTCCTTTTCCTGGGTCCCTGGCTGGAGCACCTGGCCCCTCCCTCCCGTTGAGTGCCCGCACATCTATTCTGACACAGAGCTGCTGTTCAGCCCCGCACCCTCTTTCTCCTGAATGGCTAAATGAGCTTGATTGACAGCAGCGGGAGCCAATGGCGCTGCTGTGTCTCAGCCAATCAGGAGAGAGAGTCTCATACGGCTGAGGCACTTGTGGACATCGCAGGATAGAGATAGGCTCAGGTAAGTAATAGGGGGGCTGCTGCACACAGAAGGCTTTTTATCTCAATGCATAGAATGGTATATGGCATTATTCTATTCCTTTGCAGTGCAGAACAGCTATCCTCGGCTATCCTCCTGGCTCTCCTGAGGAAGTCATTGATGACAAAATGCATTGAAAGGGAGCAATTTTTGGTATAACCATACTTATAGCAAGTAACTCTGTTCTTTTTCTCAGCACAGTATACTTTATAAGTTGTGTTCATTATTACCTCACTAGAAGGAAGCACATTAGCCTAGTTTAGGTTTTTTATTACTATTGAACTATTCATTTATTGCATGTATGCATTATTTAACATTATTTAACATCTGCCTGCAATTCAGCTTTATCTAGTTCCTATCCTATCCAAAATGAATCAAAATGTTTTGGCTGTAGATATACTGGCTTAAAAAAGTATTAAACCCACAGGCAAACATTTATTATATTGCAGCTCATCAATTCCTAGATGTGATGGCTGCATTATTTTTTTAGGCTTTCTTTTTGCTATTTCCATCTGGTAATCCTGCCAGCAAGTGTGTTGTTTTCCAAAAGCTCAAGCTCGCGAGCAGAATGTATCAATTACAGAGATAAGTCATACCATTTAACACAGGCATGGGTGCTCAAAATAATTAGCTTTTATATAATTTCTGTAATATAGTCATGGCTTTTATAGCTTCTATATAGCTTTTATATAGTCATGGCTGACTGTATTTAAATGTGTTAATACATTTAACACTCCCCTCCCTCCCAGACTGGCAATTCAACTATCTTCTGTGCCCCCTGTGCCCATAAATGCAGACTGTGGGTACTCTAATAAAGAAGGTGTCTTAAGTGGGGTACACACTAGTAGAAAATCTGCCGAAAATTCCCGTCCGAGGTAAAATCGTCCGATTTTCGGCTAGTGTGTACACAACGTTCAGCAGCCGAAGCCGACATTTTCAACGAAAAAAAACGGAGGGACAAACACCAAAATTTTTATCGTCTGTCCCCAGCACGACCAATTTTCGTTTAATGTGTATGTAGTATGTCCGCGAAAAATCGGATACAAAAGACCGCGCATGATCTGAAGTTGCTGATGACCCGGAAGTCTAGGAACAAATGTCCCAAAAAAAAAAAAAAATCGGATGAGAAATTTGGTGAACATTATGCACTGTCAACTAAAAACGAGAGAGAAAAATCGGAGGATATTTCGTCCGGTGTGTAAGAGCCTTTACTGACCCGATTCCTAGGTGAAAGCAGAGGGAAAAAAGCCTAAAAAAGAAAACTGATGCAGACACCAATTCTAACAATTGGTAGCTGCAACAAAATACATTTTTGGTTATGGGTTTAAGATTGCTTTAATTTGATTTAGGTTTTGAATAACATAATATTAAATATGGGACTACGTTGAGTGTCTGGGTTAGAAAAGAAAATGCAGTTTTCAATGTTGAACAGGACCAGAGCTAGGACTTATGACAATGTAATCTCTCTGTTCAGTATTTCAAGAAATATAGGAAGCCATCAGAATATTCAGCCCAGCACACATTCTCCTATAATAGCACCTTTTAGTTGAATGACTCTTAAATTCCATGCATGCATCTTCCCTCGTGAACCTTTAGATATGAATGCCAGAGTTCTATTCCACTGAGTATGTCTTAAAATATATTACTGGGTTTCCTATTATTGCACATGATCATTATATCACATGTGAAAACAATAGCTTACATTTTGCATGCATCTGTTGGGGTATCCTCTTTCAACGTGTATCATATAGCAATCAAGTAGCTAATTATCGAAGTCTGCAGGAAAACAAATACAGAAACATAATTTCTCAAATTATATTTAACTAGGCACTGCTGGAGCAGATCAGTGGTTTGCTATATTGAAATCTCAGTAATCTCTCCTGTCCCTCCAATCCAGAGATTTAAATAGCCCTAGTAGATAGTACAGCAAGACTGGTGATCTGAATTTTTTGCACTGCAGTTAAGCAACATAACCTGTTCAATCTCCTGCTCCCATCATGTGACTGGACATTAAAGCATTAGTATCAGGCTCTTAGAGGTGGATTTACTAAAAGTGGAGGTTGCAAAATCTGGTGGAGCTCTGCATAGAAACCAATCAGCTTCCAGGTTTTTTTTTTTTTTTGCAAAAGCTTAACCACTTGCCGTCTGCTTACGTTGACACTACTGCGGCAAAGTGGTCTGTTATCGTCTGACGACGTAGACCTACGTCGCCAGACACTCCCCTTTCTCGGCGGCACGCGCGCGCCGCCGGAGGCTCGCTCCCGCTGTATTCAGTCACAGCGGGAGTCGGGCCAGGGGAGGAGCAGCGACGATCGCCGCTGCTCTTCCCCAATCGTCGGAGATCTAGTGTGGAGATCCGCCTGCTTGTGTAAACACAAGCAGGCGGATATCCTAAGTGACAGGCAGGGTCAGATTGCAGGGTTCAGCATAGCTGAACCCTGGATCTGTCCTTGTGTCACACAGTCACCTCCCTCCACACACTTCAGTAAGCACCAGGCATACATTAATCCCTCCCTCTCCAATAAAATTAACCCCTTCCCTGCCAGTGTCATTTTTACAGTAACAGTGCATATATATAGCACTGATTACTGCAGTACTGTCACTGGTACCCCCAAAAGTGTCAAAAATGTCAGTCAAGGGTCCGATCTGTCCGCCGAAATGTTGCAGTCCCGCAAAAAAAATTGCAGATCGCCGCCATTATTGTTAAAAAAAACCCACCAAAAATGACATAAATCTTTCCCTTAGTTAGTAAACGCAATAACTTTTGCGCAAACCAATAAAAATACGCTTATTGTGATTTTTTTTTACCAAACATAGGTAGCAGAAAACAAATTGGCCAAAAATTTAAAAAAATTTGGATTTTTACATTTTTGGGGGGGGGGGGGGAATTTCATATAAAAAAATGTGAAAAATATTGTTGCTTTTTCAAAATGTACGCACTTTTTTTGTTTATAGCTCAAAAAGTAAAAATCGCACAGGTGATCAAATACCACCAAAAGAAAGCTCTGTTTGTGGGAAAAAAAGGACGTAAATTTTGTTTGGGTATGGCGTCGCACGATCGCGCAATTGTCAGTTAAAATTTCACAGCGCCGAATCGCAAGTGGCCCAGACGTAAGACAGCAAAATCCTCTAGTGGTAAAATGCTTAATGAAACAAGCTGAATTTAGAAGCTGATTGGCTACTATGCAAAGCTGCACCAGCTTTTGCACTCTCTAGTTTTAGTAAATTAACCCCTTAACCCACATTCACATTGGGCCAATTTAACATGCAATATGACATGGCATCGTCCAAAACTTTTGGCAACTTCAGGGGGGGCAATTTCAATATATATCTGTGCAGGAAACCGCAGACATGTCTGTCAAAATGCCCCCTGAGGTCGGACTGAAAATGCCGGTTTGAAATTGTGCAAGTTCAGCTAAACTCGCATGATTTAAAACCCGTCCTCGGTGTGAATCTACACTTAAGGTCAGTTTTGTGTTCTCTCCTCTTGTCAGCATATTTTTTTGTCATTACATATGAATGCAACACACTTAGTAGGTCCCATGTACTACCGTTTGCTCTCCCAGTCTGATTGATTGAGGCACAAAATAGGTCATATTCAGAGATTTATACTGATTTAATTTAAAATACATTTAATGAGTGTTTAACCATTATGGAAGTCCCACTGCTAAGAAATGTGTAAGGTAACTTTTGGGACTCATTCACAGTTGGACAAAAACTCAAACAAGTTGAAAAGTAAAACAGTTCTCATATACAGTATGCACAGTATATCTGGGGTTGCCACCTGGTGATAATTAAACTTACTTAGTGCCTTATCTGCATTAAATTAGCCTCAGAACCTGTTTAATTAGTATGTGTTTGGTTTTAAAGGGATGAGGTGGCATCCCTAAGTATCACCCCCCTAATCATATGTATATTTTGCTGTTTGTCTGCAATTTAGATGTACGATACCCCTTGGATCTGTTATATATCCCCCTCTTTGGTGGGCAACTGTGTTATTGGGGATATGGGCTATGGGGGGGGGGGGAACTTGTACTTGCACATAATGTTTGTTTGCATTCTGTACAGTGGCTTGGGCGTTTCACACTCCTGACCCTGAAGTGTGTGTAAGGTAACTTTTGGGACTCATTCACAGTTGGACAAAAACTCAAACAAGTTGAAAAGTAAAACAGTTCTCATATACAGTATGCACAGTATATCTGGGGTTGCCACCTGGTGATAATTAAACTTACTTAGTGCCTTATCTGCATTAAATTAGCCTCAGAACCTGTTTAATTAGTATGTGTTCGGTTTTAAAGGGATGAGGTGGCATCCCTAAGTATCACCCCCCTAATCATATGTATATTTTGCTGTTTGTCTGCAATTTAGATGTACGATACCCCTTGGATCTGTTATATATCCCCCTCTTTGGTGGGCAACTGTGTTATTGGGGATATGGGCTATGGGGGGGGGGGGGAATTTGTACTTGCACATAATGTTTGTTTGCATTCTGTACAGTGGCCTGGGCGTTACACACTCCTGACCCTGAAGTGTGTGTAAGGTAACTTTTGGGACTCATTCACAGTTGGACAAAAACTCAAACAAGTTGAAAAGTAAAACAGTTCTCATATACAGTATGCACAGTATATCTGGGGTTGCCACCTGGTGATAATTAAACTTACTTAGTGCCTTATCTGCATTAAATTAGCCTCAGAACCTGTTTAATTAGTATGTGTTCGGTTTTAAAAGGATGAGGTGGCATCCCTAAGTATCACCCCCCTAATCATATGTATATTTTGCTGTTTGTCTGCAATTTAGATGTACGATACCCCTTGGAACTGTTATATATCCAGTGGTGGGATTCAGCCGGTTCGCACCGGTTCCATAGAGCCGGTGGCTAACTTTCTGCAAGTTCGCAGAACCGGCTGAATCCCTCTGCGCGTCTGAGGACGCGCAGGACAATTGAATGTCCCGCGCTCGGGCAGACGTGGCGGCCGGGGGGCGGAGCAGTGCGCCCAACCCGCCCATTCTGTGACAATAGCGAATGAGAATTCGCTATTGTCACATGATCCTCCTCCTGGCCAATCAGGGAGCGGGTCCTCCCGCTTCCTGATTGGCTGAAAGGCAAACACCGTGCCATTGGACGAGGAGGAGGCGACGCTGGAGGACTCGGAGACGCGGGGAGCCGACTGCGAGACCGTCCGTGAGGTAAGTGCATGGGTCTCGCGGGGATCGCTGGCACTCTGCAATTGGGGGCAATGCTGTGGCTGGCACTCTGCAATTGGGGGCAATGTTGTGGCTGGCGCTCTGCAATTGGGGGCAATGTTGTGGCTGGCGCTCTGCAATTGGGGCAATGTTGTGGCTGGCGCTCTGCAATCATTGGGGGCAATGCTGTGGCTGGCGCTCTGCAATCATTGGGGCAATGTTGTGGCTGGCGCTCTGCAATTGGGGGCAATGTTGTGGCTGGCGCTCTGCAATTGGGGGCAATGTTGTGGCTGGCACTCTGCAGTCATTGGGGGCAATGCTGTGGCTGGCGCTCTGCAATTGGGGGCAATGCTGTGGCTGGCGCTCTGCAATTGGGGGCAATGTTGTGGCTGGCGCTCTGCAATTGGGGGCAATGTTGTGGCTGGCGCTCTGCAATTGGGGGCAATGTTGTGGCTGGCACTCTGCAATTGGGGGCAATGTTGTGGCTGGCGCTCTGCAATTGGGGGCAATGTTGTGGCTGGCGCTCTGCAATTGGGGCAATGTTGTGGCTGGCGCTCTGCAATCATTGGGGGCAATGCTGTGGCTGGCGCTCTGCAATCATTGGGGCAATGTGGTGGCTGGCGCTCTGCAATTGGGGGCAATGTTGTGGCTGGCGCTCTGCAATTGGGGGCAATGTTGTGGCTGGCACTCTGCAGTCATTGGGGGCAATGCTGTGGCTGGCGCTCTGCAATTGGGGGCAATGCTGTGGCTGGCGCTCTGCAATTGGGGGCAATGTTGTGGCTGGCGCTCTGCAATTGGGGGCAATGTTGTGGCTGGCGCTCTGCAATTGGGGGCAATGTTGTGGCTGGCGCTCTGCAATTGGGGGCAATGTTGTGGCTGGCGCTCTGCAATTGGGGGCAATGTTGTGGCTGGCGCTCTGCAATTGGGGGCAATGCTGTGGCTGGCACTCTGCAATGATTGGGGGCAATGCTGTGGTCACTGTGCATTGAAAGGGGGGCACGCTGGTCACTGTGCATTAAAGGGGGCATGTACACTGGTCACTGCATTGAAAGGGGGGCACGCTGGTCACTGTGCATTGAAAGGGGGGCACGCTGGTCACTGTGCATTAAAGGGGGCATGTACACTGGTCACTGCATTGAAAGGGGGCATGCTGGTCTCTCTGCATTGAAAGGGGGCACGCTGGTCACTGTGCATTGAAAGGGGGCACGCTGGTCACTGTGCATTGGAAGGGGGCACGCTGGTCACTGTGCATTGAAGGGGGCATGTACACTGGTCTCTGTGCATTAAAAGGGGGAACGCTAGTCTCTCTGCATTGAAAGGGGGAACGCTGGTCATTCTGCATTAAAAGGGGGCACGCTGGTCATTCTGCTGGGAAAGTCGGAACTGGTTACTAAAATTTTTGAATCCCACCACTGTATATATCCCCCTCTTTGGTGGGCAACTGTGTTATTGGGGATATGGGCTATGGGGGGGGGGAATTTGTACTTGCACATAATGTTTGTTTGCATTCTGTACAGTGGCCTGGGCGTTACACACTCCTGACCCTGAAGTGTGTGCATTATGCACTTCTGATACTTGAACTCTGTGTGTTATGCCTTTCTGAGCCCTGCTTTCTGTAGTATATGCACTCCTGGCCACTGTACTTAGCGTGTTAGGCCATTCTGAGCCCTGCATTCTGTGATATATGCACTCCTGGCTCCTGTACTCCGAGTGTTATGCCATTCTGAGCCCTGCATTCTGTAATATATGGACTCCTAAGCCACTGTGCTTAGTGTGTTATGCCATTCTAAGTCCTGCATTCTGTAATATATGCACTCCTTGCTCCTTTACTCCGTGTGTTATGCCATTCTGAGCCCTGCATTCTGTGATATATGCACTCCTGGCTCCTGTACTCAGTGTGTTATGTCATTATTAACCCTGCATTTTGTGATATATGCACTCCTGGCCCCTGCACTCAGTGTGTTATGCCATTCTGAGCCCTGCATTCTGTGATATATGCACTCCTGGCCCCTGTACTCAGTGTGTTATGCCATTCTGAGCCCTGCATTCTGTAATATATGCACTCCTAAGCCACTGTGCTTAGTGTGTTATGCCATTCTAAGTCCTGCATTCTGTGATATATGCACTCCTGGCTCCTGTACTCCGTGTGTTATGCCATTCTGAGCCCTGCATTCTGTGATATATACACTCCTGGCCCCTGTACTCAGTGTGTTATGCCATTCTGAGTCCTGAATTCTGTAATATATGCACTCCTAAGCCACTGTGCTTAGTGTGTTATGCCATTCTGAGCCCTGCATTCTGTGATATATGCACTCCTGGCCCCTGCACTCAGTGTGTTATGCCATTCTGAGCCCTGCATTCTGTTATGTATGCACTCCTGGCCCCTGCACTCAGTGTGTTTTGCCATTCTGAGCCCTGCATTCTGTGATATATGCACTCCTGGCCCTTGCACTCAGTTTGTTATGCCATTCTGAGCCCTGCATTCTGTTATGTATGCACTCCTGGCCCCTGCACTCAGTGTGTTATGCCATTCTGAGCCCTGCATTCTGTGAAATATGCACTCCTGGCCCTTGCACTCAGTTTGTTATGCCATTCTGAGCTCTGTATTCTGTGATATCTATGAATTTAGCCATCGCGGTGTAATATATGCTGCATCTGTCGTATTGCCAAACCTTCAAGTGCACTTGGGAACATGGAATCACACAGAGACATATTTAATGGATGCTCAAAGATTTTAATGGATGAGCAGTGTATATACTGTGTATAAATATATATATATATATATACAGTGGGTACGGAAAGTATTCAGACCCCCTTAAATTTTTCACTCTTTGTTATATTGCAGCCATTTGCTAAAATCATTTAAGTTCATTCTTCTTCCTCATGAATGTACACATAGCACCTCATACTGACAGAAAAACACAGAATTGTTGACATTGTTGCAGATTTATTAAAAAAGAAAAACTGAAATATCACATGGTCCTAAGTATTCAGACCCTTTGCTCAGTATTTAGTAGAAGCCCCCTTTTGATCTAATACAGCCAGGAGTCTTTTTGGGAAAGATGCAACAAGTCTTTCACACCTGGATTTGGGGATCCTCTGCCATTCCTCCTTGCAGATCCTCTCCAGTTCTGTCAGGTTGGATGGTAAACGTTGGTGGACAGCCATTTTTAGGTCTCTCCAGAGATGCTCAATTGGGTTTAAGTCAGGGCTCTGGCTGGGCCATACAAGAACAGTCACAGAGTTGTTGTGAAGCCACTCCTTCGTTATTTTAGCTGTGTGCTTAGGGTCATTATCTTGTTGGAAGGTAAACCTTCGGCCCAGTCTGAGGTCCAGAGCACTCTGGAGAAGGTTTTTGTCCAGGATATCCCTGTACTTGGCTGCATTCATCTTTCCCTCGATTGCAACCAGTCGTCCTGTCCCTGCAGCTGAAAAACACCCCCACAGCATGATGCTGCCACCACCATGCTTCACTGTTGGGACTGTATTGGACAGGTGATGAGCAGTGCCTGGTTTTCTCCACACATACCGCTTAGAATTAAGGCCAAAAAGTTCTATTTTGGTCTCATCAGACCAGAGAATCTTATTTCTCACCATCTTGGAGTCCTTCAGGTGTTTTTTAGCAAACTCCATGCGGGCTTTCATGTGTCTTACACTGAGGAGAGGCTTCCGTCGGGCCACTCTGCCATAAAGCCCCGACTGGTGGAGGGCTGCAGTGATGGTTGACTTTCTACAACTTTCTCCCATCTCCTGACTGCATCTCTGGAGCTCAGCCACAGTGATCTTTGGGTTCTTCTTTACCTCTCTCACCAAGGCTCTTCTCCCCCGATAGCTCAGTTTGGCCGGACAGCCAGCTCTAGGAAGGGTTCTGGTCGTCCCAAACGTCTTCCATTTGAGGATTATGGAGGCCACTGTGCTCTTAGGAACCTTAAGTGCAGCAGAAATCTTTTTGTAACCTTGGCCAGATCTGTGCCTTGCCACAATTCTGTCTCTCAGCTCTTCAGGCAGTTCCTTTGACCTCATGATTCTCATTTGCTCTGACATGCATTGTGATCTGGAAGATCTTATATAGACAGGTGTGTGGCTTTCCTAATCAAGTCCAATCAGTATAATCAAACACAGCTGGACTCAAATGAAGGTGTAGAACCATCTCAAGGATGATCAGAAGAAATGGAAAGCACCTGAGTTAAATATATGAGTGTCACAGCAAAGGGTCTGAATACTTAGGACCATGTGATATTTCAGTTTTTCTTTTTTAATAAATCTGCAACAATGTCAACAATTCTGTGTTTTTCTGTCAGTATGGGGTGCTATGTGTACATTCATGAGGAAGAAGAATGAACTTAAATGATTTTAGCAAATGGCTGCAATATAACAAAGAGTGAAAAATTTAAGGGGGTCTGAATACTTTCCGTACCCACTGTATATATATATATATATATATATATATATATTACAAGGAAAGGTGGACACTTGTCCTTGACCAATAAGAATACAAGACAGTTGTGCAATGGTTATATTACATGTTTGTCTAACAATTAGATCATAATACTGGCAAGAATACATGTTTTTGGAATATATTAATAAAAATATTTGGCCACACTGACCACTTGGATATTGGATATCATCTTAATTATCTGTCTTCCGAGAACCGCTTATTTTGCTATTTGTACTATTATTTCCCAGAAACACTTGATTTCATGCTCTGTTGTGCAACAATCATCTGGTTATAATTGTCACAGAAGGTTATTCAGAAAATATAATGCTGATATTTTATACATAGTTCCTAACTAAAGCATAACTCTAGCTTCCTAGACCCTGCATGTAAACGTTTTCCTTTCACCTGACCGCTACACTTTAAGTACATTACATAAATTCTTCTTTAATGTAGGCTGTGTATAGAAAAACATATTTATTGTAACAGTTTCATTTTAAAAAATGAGTGTGCTGAGGTTTGTACATGTCTAATAAACATGTAGCATAATAACACAGCACATTCTGTGAATAAAAGGACTGTGGTGTTGTGTACACAGTGAAAAGGCACAGATTTTATTTGGCATGGCCCTTTAACCCTCTTAATGACATTGCCCTAAGTGTTACAGAGATGGTAGATGGTAGGGGGGAGTGGTACATATACTCCAGGTGGCTGTGTACACTTCACAAGCCAACTATCAGTTTTCTAATGAAAGTGATCTGGCACCGGATCACTTTTTGGGGGACCACCAGAGTGTGCCCTCTGGTGCAACCCCTCTGCCATGTTTCACAGGCTCTGATGTCCAACCTGCAGCCAGGGAAAAAGCTAATGGAGCATGATCTGTGCTTCATTAGCTTCAAAGGAAGGCAGACCAGGGGTCTAAAAGATCACTGATGACTCAATAACGTAATCTTAAATATATATATAAATATATATTATATATATATATATATATATATATATATATATATATATATATATATATATATATATATTAAAAAAATATATATATATTAAAATATTATATTATTTTGTTACGTATGTGATAGTAAAAGCAAAAAAAGGTCATAAAATAAGAATACACTCAAGCACTTAGTGTAGCCCCACTTTCAAGGGAAAGAGGAAAAATAAAAAATTGCAACACAAGTCATATTGTAATTGAATATTTTTAAGAATTGCCTTTCCTTTTCAATCTGCAGCACTGTCAATTTCTGTAAAATGAAATGCAATATGGCTACCTGGAGATGTTCTGTACACATATGGCATACAGAAAGTCTCCCAAATATGTAATTTTCTGCTTGTGTAATTGGTTTACTGATTTTCCCAGAAGTCTGCAGTCAGATACAAGTCAGATTTTTGGCACCCCCTGCAACAAAAAATGTAATCTATGATGAGACACTCCCAAAAAGAAACTAAAAGGATGTTGACCCTGTCACTTTCCTCATTAGAATTCTGCTGGTGCAGCTGCTGATTGATAATTATAAACCACTCCCATACAGATTCACATGGACACAGACAAAAACACAGCTATTTCTTTAGAATAACAAAGGGTAGGAATCTACAACAAGGTTTTTTTTTTTTTTTTTTTTTAATAAAACTTTATTCAAAACCAATGAGCGATACATAAAGAACGCAGGAAAAAGGAGAGCAACACATTTTTACAGTTAGTAAATTATCATGGGATTAACATGCAGCGCTACTAATTGGTACATTAGGCGAAGATAACCGACAGTAATCCAATTCAAAAGAAACTAGAACCCTAGTTGGATGGATCATATCTATGTGTCTTCAACAACATCCTATGTGTCAAGGATTAAGGTGTGGGGGATAACAGGGAACAACAGATAGGGAGGGGGGGGGTGGGTGGATGATCCAGCACATTTATGTCCACAACATTAAGAGACTCTACCCGGGGGGGAATAGGTGAAAGAGCAAGCAGACAGAGTCGGTCTCTCGTCCCGGGGTAGTGATTCCAGGTAATCCTGCCACTTGTCATAGAATCGGTCAGAGGAGGACTTGGATTTAAAGTCCGTGTTGATATGGTCCATGGTCACAAGGTGTTGAAGCTCACGGTGCACCTGCGTGATGGATGGACCCGGCTGAGAAATCCAATGTCCCATGATGACCCTGCGTGCTACCAGCAAACACGTAAGTATCCATACTCGGGGATACGGGACAGGGCGACTAGTCCAAACCTGGAGTTGTTTGTCCCAATAACCAAAAATGAGGAGAAGAGGGTCTTTTGGTAGATGAATAAGAGTCACCCGTGCGATAAGGGAGAGCACTTGGTCCCAGAAGGTGGATATGAAGGAACAAGCCCAAAATCTATGTTGCAAATTGGGTCGGTATTCCGCACAGAACGGGCAATTGCTGGCATTGGGATCATCCTTACAGGGAAGGAACGGGATGTAGGCCCTGTGCAGGATCTTTAATTGCGTTTCTCGCCATGTCTCATTGGGGGTTAAACGTAGAACGCTGCGGTATCCCTGATAAAGTTTGTTCACCAAGTCCTCTGTTGGAAAGGCTCTAGCCCAGTGGGCCGCCGTGTCGCCAGCATGATGAGACGAGACAAGCCGTTGAAAGGGTTTATAGAGTGCTGAGATGCTGTAGGACCCATCAGCCAGTACCGGATCAAGTAAGGGATCATGGAATCTCTTGAGCGCGCGTTGGCGCGAGTCCCGGAGGAAACTTTGACATTGCAACAGGTGAAAGATATGTGTATGCGGGAGTTCGTATCCTTCCAAAACTTCTCGTATTGGGCGAAGCTGGCCCGTGATGGGGTCACATAAGTCCGAAAAGTATTTCAGCCCCTTCTGTTGCCAGAGATCAGGGAACTGAGAGTGTAGTCCCGGGAGAAAGGCAGGATTTCCTTTGATAGGCAAGAATTTGGAAATATAGAAGGGGAGCCCCAGGCATTTCCTGGTCTCTCTCCATGCAAGTACCGTGTCTCTCAACAGTATATTATGTTGAAGCCTGTGCGGCATAGCTTTCCATTTAGTGTGTAAGAGCGCCGCCAAGGAGTATGGGGCAGACATTTGTGTTTCCAGGTCGTTGTTGGAGTAGTGGGATGAGTCGGTAACCCAGTCCAGTGCTATCCTAAGAAGGCATGACAAATTATACATCCTAATATTAGGAAGATTTGCTCCCCCATCGCTCCTGGGAAGACTTAACTTAATGCGGGAGATACGTGGTCGCCTGCCCTTCCATATAAATTTGGAAATAGCGCGGTTAATTTGCTTTGTATCATCTACAACAAGGTTTGTTAAAATCCTTGCAATCTACATAGTTCACCCAGAAGGAAATGCTTTATTCTCAACAAAAGTGGAGTTACTCTCTAAATTACCTGTGGAAAATATAGCATCTAAAGTTTGTCTTCTCTTTGTGGGCATGCATAAATTTAAAGTTTGACATGTGAGGTATCTATTAACTTGGTTCAACGTCATTTTTTTATTTTTACCAAAAAATTGGGTAATATATAGAATTGTTGTGCCCTAAAATTAACATAAATGTATTTTAGCCTGAACATTTTGTGCTTGAACTACTATTATTTTATTCACCAGAGTTTTAGCTAATCTTTAGGCCTAAAATTATTTTTGCAAACATATGTGCAAAAAATACAAAAATGGTCCTGGCAATGAAAGGGTTAAGCCCCTCCCATTGTTACCGCAATTTGGCATGGGATGCTGAGCACTACATCAAAAACATTTTAAAAATGATTGAGCCCTAAATGATTGAGCTCTGGATGCCAGATATACTAGGTATGCCACTGAGAAAAACAAATTATTTTTGTTTCCATTAGGATTGCACCGAAACTGATATCAGGTATTGGTGATAATGTTGAGCATTTGCACTCATACTCGTGCAAATGCTCCGATACCTAAAACTGATACCTTTGCGGTGAGATTTGAGCCTATACAAAATGAATGGGCTCAAATTGCACTGCAAAGAATTACATCCAATTTGAACAGGAATGGGGTGCCATTCCTGTCTGTATCCCCCACCACTCCTGTGTGAACCCAGGCATGTCTTAGTGACTTTAGGGGTTAAGGAGTTAGCTATGGATTAAATTAAAGTATGTATTTTTTTCATTTTGTATATGGTAAAACAGTTTTTGTTCAAGTCATAAAAACATTTGTTTTTTTTTGCATAAAACTCCAGTAAAAGTTTTGCCAGGATGTGCTGTGTTTGCTTTTATTTGCCATTGAACTTTAAGAGTGCCACCTTTAGTTGAGCACACTTTAACACCGAATGGTATGGATTGTTGTTATTCTAGCAATACAAAAACTTGACAGAGATTCCAGAACCTCCCTAAATAAAAATCAAAGTTAAAATAAAAGTTTTTTTTTTTTTAATATAAAGCTTTAAACCACAGGTGTCAAACACAAGGCCCGCAGGCTAAATGCAGCCCCCCAGGCCATTTCATGTTGCCCTCACACCTCTCCTGCAGCTGCGGCACTCCTGCAGCTGTGGCACCCCCCTTGTCTCTGCCCCCAGCTTGTCTCAGTAGTCGGCAGCAGAGAGAACAGAACTCCTTTGAAGGATCCTGTGCTTCTCTGTGCTTCTGCGGAAAGGCTTGTCTTTGCCCACCCCCCCCCCTTCTCAGCAGTCTGCAGCAGAGAGGAGGACAGAACTCCTCCTACAGATCCTGCACCTATCTGTGCAGCCACAACACCACCTTGCCTCTGCCTCTCCTGGTTTCAGAATTCAGCAGACTCTGTAAGCTGATTCCAGCTCTCCTCTAGTCCTCCTCTAGACCTTGCACTTTCTTCTTCCCAGATTCACCCACATCCTCTTCCTGGCAGTAGCACAAGGTAAAGGGGTGCATTGTGATGTAAGGAAGGGTGGGTGACTCTTGACTTATGATGGTGAGGGGGCTCTTGACATCTCATGTAAGAGTGTAAGGGGGCGTGGGGTGCTCTGGACATCTATTCTTACAGATATAACCGGCCCCTTGAGGGCAACCATATTGCTCATGCGGCCCACAATGAAATTGAGTTTGACACCTCTGCTTTAAACTATTCCTTGGGCTGCTTTTAAATATACCACCCAGAACACTGCATGAGTTAAATTCTCATTTTCTCTGAAGGATGATAAATAAGGTCAACTATGACTGGCTTCCTTAAGGCAACTTCTGTTTATTGCCCTGCTGGTCAAAGGCTCCTCAATGTGATCATGTACAGTGCAGAACAAGCTGCCTTTTTTGTTTCATATTATTGGTGGCCAAAATCCCCCCCATATCCAACGCTATCACTTTCATTGGTGAAACCTAATTAAGAGTTTTGATGAATGGAGGGAATGTATTTAATTTCTTATAACTGAGAGTCTAAAAAGTATTATAAAAGAGAATGATTGTTAGATCATGCTCCAGGGTTTCAAAGATTTTAGAGTATCTGCTATTCATTATACTCCACATACTGAAGTTGTATAATGCCAATACCACAACTGGCATTTTGTGGCCCATTTTTAAAATGCAAGCCACAGTATTGAGTATACAAGGCTTCATAGAGTTGTCTTAGATAGAGCTGGTCATGACTCAATAACCCCATGATGAAACACAGTGACAAGAAATGAACTAAACAAGTCTCCATATAACAAAAACATCTACTGTTTAGGTTCAGCACAGACGTCTTGTAGCATTCAAATAATAGACTGTCTATAAAGTATAGAATGAGCCTAAGGCATAAATGATTTATTATATGTATATGATTTACAGTACAAGGAGACAACTAAGTCATTTCTTGTAAGGTTTTCTCTTTTTTTTTTTCTTCTTTTCTTTCTTTCTTTCTTTCTTTCTTTCTTTCTTTCTTTCTTTCTTTCTTTCTTTCTTTCTTTCTTTCTTTCTTTCTTTCTTTCTGTCTTTCTTTCTTTCCAGTCAATGAAGCAGAGTATACTTGATAAGCTCATAAATCCGCAAAATATACTAATACTTCTAATACAAATCATTACCATTTTTATCATTTATCATCATAAATACATTAGTTATTCATTTAAAATTTATTTACCCTAAAACATGTTCATATTTCTAAAACCTACACTTTAAAAAAAAAAAAAAAGTCTGGCAACAGATATCTCAGATGCTGTTTTTCACCTCATAAAATGAAAAAATAAAACCCAACAGATTACTGTTTGTGGTTTTTGTTTTTATTGTGTTATAATATTATCATCTGCCCTATGTTTTACATCATATTGAAGAGCCAATACATTAAAATAGTTAAAATGTAACACAGTATGTTGCACTGCATTAAAATGCAATGAAAATGCATTACAAACTAACTATATTCACAAATCCTTTGAGAATTTGTTATGACTAATTCATTGGTTGTATCTGATATTGCTGATAAAATATATGTATACTTTTTGTTTTACATTTTTGCTTAACATATAAAAACCATAATTATAAAGTACATGTAATGTAACACCTTTGACAAGTCAACAGATTTTTTCTCTACAAATTAATCTTAGGTAATTACCTATTAATTTGTGTTAAATGGAATGGCACAATTGTTAATTTGTGAAAACATGAATATTAATTCACTTTCTCTTAGAAAAGTAAATTTTCAGCAGTTCTCTCTTTGTCCATTTATAGGATTTTCAAGCACTACATCTAAGATGTAGTATGATATTAAAAATATATTAATTTAGAGAAATACACACATACATTTTTGTACAACTTAATGTAAAATGTATGTAATAGTTTAAAATTGATGTAATATATAACTTTTCTAGCTCATAGATTTAGGTCTCAAGGAGCGATTTTGAAGAAAAAATAAATACATTAGAATGCCTTTGCATTTAGCTAATAACAAACTGCATGTTTTTTTTTTTTTTCAAATACTGCTGATTAAAATCAAATATTTGTTGAAAATATATAAAATTCTGTCAGGGAACGAAGGTCTGTATTTATTTAATACATGCTCATAGAAGTAAACTAATGATATATTGCATCATATAGGAATTGCACTACATTGCAAAAAAAAAAAAAATCTAGAAACTGTATTACTGCATAGACACATGGTCAAATGTAATAAAAGCTCAAACATTTAATGGCAATTCATAAGCACAGTAGTGCAAGAAAATGGTCAGAATCCATCCTGTATTGATATGGCCTTAGCCGGGAATTATGAATGGTTGTCATGGGTATTGCACTAAGCCCTTTTATGACCAAAGGTTATATTTTGGTTAATTCAGAGGGCATGTAAAGGTTGGTTTGTGATACTGTTTTAATAAATATACTTTTATTATAACCCTTTAGATGGACATAAAATGTAATTTTTAAATACTGTAATTGTATTTGGCAAATACAATAATAAGCAGAGGTGTATTGCATCTTTATGCTATAATGCAGTCGTCGTGCTAAAGTGGTTTACTTTATGAATGTTTCTTCAACCTGCATGGGATCACTGTGACTGGCTCTCAATGAGATCACATGATTGGAAACAACATTAATTGTTTCCTCAATCATTAGGGAATCCTTGGACATCAGAGTCTGAAAATGAGTTAGTTAGATTTTATCTGGAACAATATTGTTCTCATGCCATTGGGAATCATGCTTAAGAACATTAACAACCAGATTGCAAGAGAAACTATGATGAGTTTTGATATTTTAAAGCTGTATTAAACCTAAAAACTTAATTGTTTCACATTGCAGCTTGCCAATGTAATAATGTGATGCGATACTGTGATGATGGGGTCATTGCATTAGTGTTGTTTTTTTAGACATCTTTTTTTTTTACTTTGCTTGTTGTTCTGGCAGGTAAGTCTGTTATTTTTGACCTTCCTTTCACAGACCAAGCTGTCCAGCAAAATTGTAGGATAGAGAGTTGAAAGAAACCATTTAACACCTACAGGGGTGCTTACAATGGTCAGATTTTTCAGATTTATGTAAACCTTATTTAAAAAATTTGTTAGTCAAGTCCAACCAAATCTAATCTTATCTGCATCCAACACTACCCTCTTCCTAGGCTGACAATGCTGCTATCCAAAGGTTTCCTTGTTGCTGCTCCAACAAGAGTGTCAACATTCTAAAACAGTGTGCTACTGGTTGGATTACTATAAAGAAATAAGCCTAAATATATCAATTGTTTTATCAGCTGCATCTATGACACTGATACTACCAAGACTACAGGGTTTGCTAAAAGGTGAGCAACAGTAGCTGTTTGCTTACAGACTACTTCTCTTTAATTGAAAGTATGGTGCTAACTCATTAGTGTGCAGTTTGAGTTATTAAGCTTTGTGGATGACAGGCTTTTTAAACTTTTAAATACATCAAGTAAATACATATTCAAATATTCAAACATACAAAAATATACAAAAAAAAAAAAATCACAATATATACACTGTAGACATACAGACACACAGTGTATAAATTGTCTACACATGTGATTAGTTTCGTTATGAATCAAAATTCACATTAAAGTTGCATAATTTGGAGATTATGATGTACCCAGATCTCCAAATCAAAACAAATTTCAACAAATCCAAAATAAATTATAACAAAAAGAACAAATTCATTCATATTCATTTGGATAACATGATGTGATAGTTTGGGTCTTTTGTCAACATTTGAAGCATCTGAAATAACCTAATGGTATAACGAATAATCCAAATTAATTTAGATCCATTCATTTTTATTCTAGGGCAAATGCAGCAGAACAAAAGTGCATATTTTTAACAGCAGTAGCTGGATACAGTAAGTTAAAATGATTTCAAATTGGTTTTCCTAAAATATTTACTTTTGTAACATTGGTAATGTGGCTGTTTTGCTGCTGGTAATTGTTTACTAGGTAATGAAGTAATTGGTATTGTGCTGCTGAAGTGTTGAGTATTGGGTGTTGTATGGTTGCGTGAGGAAATTGACTTGGGTATTGGAGTATTGGGTGTTATCAGTTAGCATATGCATAAGAGGTGATCTATAACCCTAATTGGGGACTAATTAGTTGGGTAGTAGCAACTCTGTGGAGTTTGCTTTTTTTGGAGTGCTTTAGGACAAAAGTGCATAGTTTGAACACCAGGAGTTTGGAAACAGCAGTTTGTTTGAAGACATCCAACTATCTTTGGTTAGTACCTGTGTTTGAGTTTAACTAATGGTTGCTATCAAATGTCTGCTTTAGTTCAGTGTGAAAGTTCTACAAGCTAGGAATTAACCATTGAGTGGTTTAGTGGCTATGCAGTTGGTGGCTAAGGGACAGATACCAGAGTGTGGTTGGAAATGGGGTTCATTCAGGACAAAGACCAGTGACTATTGGTGTACCACAAGGCTCTGTACTATGTCCTTTTCTATTTAATCTATATGTAACTGATATAAATGAAAAGGTTGTTTGGTAAGGTATGTGTTACGGAACAGGGCACCCCTGAGCAGGTACCTCCGTTGACAGACGCTCCCAGTGCTTCCCGAGGGCTCCAAGCACTCCACCAGACACCGTAAGCACTTCAGACTCGCCGCAGCTTGGTTAGGGTCTTGGCATCTCCTACCCACCCTGGACCAATGACAAGGCTCCAGGTTCCTGTGGGTGAACCTCTCTTTCCCCAGAGAGTGCAGCAGAATAAGCTCTTACACAAGCTCAGTGATTCTCTAAGGGAGTATGGAAGACCATAGCAATCCCTGTAGCAGATTCCCCCAATAACGAGACAAAGCTCCGAGATGAGGGTAAAACAGGAACAACATTTATTGGAAGAACAGAGCACACTTTTATACAGAAATTGGAACATCCTTCCCCCAACAACCGCTTTCCCATTGGTCAATTGTAAAGTACTTGCAGTTCTCACTAAGGTCCTCTCCAGCATATGCAAATGAGGGCTTGAAAATGAGTCAACAGGGATTGGTCAGATAGCTTTGACCAATGCAAGGAGACAGAAGCCCCAGGGGGCAATCAATGTACACAATAGTCAGACACAGAACAATGGTTCCCTAACGAGCCCTCAATACACATTACTCTGAGTGTCAATAGACCGCCCGTCTCCTCAGAACTTCCTGTAATGCCCATATTAGGAGTTGGCTTCCTGTTCCTTACAGTTTACAGGAATACGTTTTAGCTTCCAGGAGAGGCAAGGCTCCATTAGCCACATGTTTAAAGAAACACAAAAAGACACAAAAATGCATAACTCCCAGGCTACTGAACAGAACCCCCACATTCAACCCATCCCCAGATAGCCTGGATCTGAGCGCTCAACATATCCAAACAGCGCTCAGATGCCACAAACACAGTCAAATTGCCATGGGGTTTACGTTTAGCCTGGGCTGATGAGAGGGTCCATAGTCATATTGCAGGAGGCGAGCAACCAGGCTTCTCCAACGCCCAGTGGCGAGATTGGTCTCGTCACAGTATGTTTTTGTTGCTGATGACACAAAGGTGTACAATAGGGAGGCATTAGAGGAAACTTTTCTATGCTGTCACTTTTCTATGTTTCACTTAAAGAATGAAACCAAAATGAAACAAAAGGATGTTCTCTAAAATACTATATATATATATATATATATATATATATATATATATATATATATTTTTTTTTTATTTTTTTTATTTTATTATATCTTTTCATGTGACAACGCTAAAGAAATAACACTTTGCTATAATGTAAAGTCGTGAGTGTACAGCTTGTATAACAGTGTACATTATTTGCTGTCCCGTCAAAATAACTCAACACACAGCCATTAATGTCTTATACCGCTGGCAACAAAATAAGTATACCCCCAAGTGAAAATATTAAAATTGGGCCCAATTAGCCTATTTCCCTCCCCTGTGTCATGTGACTTGTTAGTGCTACAAGGTTTCAGGTGTGAATGGGGAGCAGGTGTGCTAAATGTGATGTTATCACTCTCACTCTCTCATACTGGTCAGTGGAAGTTCAACATGGCACCTTATGGCAAGGAACTCTCTGAGGATCTAAAAAAAAAAAGAATTGTTGCTCTACATAAAGATGGCCTAGGCTATAAGAAGTTTTCCAAGACCCTGAAACTGAGCAGCAGTGGCCAAGACCATACAGCGGTTTAACAGGACAGGTTCCACTCAGAACAGGCCTCGTAATGATCGACCAAAGGAGTTGAGTGCCCGTGTTCAATGTCATATCCAGGGGTTGTCTCTGGGAAATAGACATATGAGTGCTACCAACAATGCTGCAGTGGTTGAAGGGGTGGGGGCCAGTATGTCAGTGCTTAGACCATATGCCACACACTGCATCAAATTGGTCTGCATGGCTGTCATCCCAGAATGAAGCCTCTATTAAAGATGATGCACAAGAAAACCTGCTAACAGTTTTCGCAAGACAAGCAGACTAAGGATATGGATTACTGGAACCATATCCTGTGGTCTGATGAGACTAAGATAAACGTATTTGGTTCAGATGGTGTCAAACGTGTATGGCGGCAACCAGGTGAGGAGTACAAAAACAAGTGTGTGGTGGGAGAGTCATGGTCTGGGGCTGTATGAGTGCTGCCGGTACTGGGGAGCTACAGTTCATTGAGGGAACCATGAATGCCAACATGTACTGTGACATACTGAAGCAGAGCATGAGACCCTCCCTTCGGAGACTGGGCTGCAGGGCAGTATTCCAACATGATAATGACCCCCAAACACGCCTCCAAAGAAGCTAAGGGTAAAGGTGATGGACTGGCCAAGCATGTCTCCAGACCTAAACCCTATTGAGCATCTGTGGGGCATCCTCACCTGGAAGGTAGAGGAGCACAAGGTCTCTAACATCCACCAGCTCCATAATGTCATCATGGAGGAGTGGAAGAGGACTCCAATAACAACCTGTGAAGATCTGGTGAACTCCATGCCCAAGAGGGTTAAGGAAGTGCTGGAAAATAATGGTGGCCACACAAAATATTGACACGTTGGGCCCAATTTGGACATTTGCACTTAGGGGTGTACTCAATTTTCTTGCCAGCAGTTTAGACATTAATGGCTGTGTGTTGAGTTATTTTGAGGGGAAAGCAAATTTACACTGTTATACAAGCTGTACACTCACTATTTTACATTGTAGCAAAGTGTCATTTCTTCAGTGTTGTCACATGAAATGAAAAGATTTAAAAAAATATTTACAAAAATGTGAGGGCTGTGCTCACTTTTGTGAGATACTGTATATATATATATATATATATATATATATATATATCTATATATATATATATAATATATATTTGCCAAAAATAAATAATTGCCCATTTGTTTTTCTCATTTTGGGAAAGAGCTTTCACCAGTTCTTTACTTATTTTTTATTTATTGCTTATCTTATTGAGTGTACATATGTGCCTATACAACTGCTGGGACATTTTCAACCTGAGGCAGGGAATGCATTAAGGTAAAAAAATAAATGAAAAATCTTGCCTTTAGAGCTACTTTAATATAAACACATGCAGTGATGTAATTATAGCCATAGAATATGTCATAAAATTATAGACATAGAATAGAAGACCCAGATCTGTTTGGCATTGCTTTGTGCAGTGGTGCTCAGTCATGTTGGAGCAGGAAGGGGCCATCCCCAAACTGTTCCTACAAAGTTGGGAGCATGAAATTGTCCACAATGTCTTGGTATGCTGATGCCTGAAGAGTTCCCTTTCTTGGAACTAAGGAGCCATGCCCAACCCCAAGAAAAACAACCCAACACCATAATCCCCCCTCCACCAAATGATTTGGACCAGTGCACAAAACAAAGTCCATAAAGACATGGCTGAGCGAATTTGAGGTGGGGGAACTTGACTGGCCTGCACAGAGTCCTGACCTAAACCCGATAGAACACCTTTGAGATTAATTAGAGTGGAGACTGCGAGCCATGCCTTCTTGTTCAACATCAGTGCCTGACCTTACAAATGCACTTCTGGAAGAATGGTCAAACATTACCATAGACACAAATTTAATATATTGATCCTGCGAGCTACTATCCATGAAATGAAGTGAATATAAGCTTGTAGCATTGTTCACAATCCCACTCATGTGCTAACTAAATCAATACATAAAAGTAGCGCAGCATTTATTATGTAATGATTATTATGATTATGATTATTTTATTATGTATTGATTGCCATAGACACACTCATAAACCTCCCCAGAAGAGTTGAACCTGTTATAGTTGCAAAGAGTGGGCCAACCCAATACTGAACCCTACGGACTAAGATTGGGATGCCATTAAAGTTCATGTGCGTGTAAAGGCAGGTGCAGGTGTCCCAATACTTTTGAAAAAAAGTATATATATATATATATATATACACACACACCGGTATATATATTTACTTCTGAATTTGGTGAATTTATTTACAGTAGTGTAAAAAACAGATACGCCATCTGTGGAGTAGGAAGAGCAAAGATGCAAAGATGCAGGCTTTCCTCAAGGAAAGGAGGTCAAAATTAACCAAAACATTATCCACTAAGACGCTGTGATAAATCATATTGCTTTTTTAAAACATAAGATATGTATTTGTCATTACTTTTATCACTAGTACTTTCAATCCTAAAAGTATTTTTTTTTCTCATATAATGATAGTATGCAGAGCCATGTAGATAACCCTGCCATATCACAGTGGACAACTCTGAGACTTTGTACCATAATACAAATTAATACAATACTTATTCGACTTACATGTAGTCACTTCAGGCCTTTTACCCCCCATTAGTGTAAGCTACTGTAAGAACATATGGCCTAAATGAAGTATGGTTTTGGCACCAGCAGCAAGAGAAAAATGCGTCAAGCTATATGAGAGGGCTAAAATTATTAAAATGCCCTCCATTAAAAACTGTAACATACACAGCAATTTTAAAGCACCTTATTAATATATAATTGACCATGTCAAAAATACCACAAGCAAAACATTAAAATAATAGGTAAAACCTTGACCATAAGTGGCGGTTCACACTAACGGGGCACGACTTCGGGGGCGACCTGTAAAGTCGCGCGCACCGCGACTTCGGCGCGACTTGCACGGATTTCATATAATGAATGTCTATGCAAGTCGCTCCAGGTCACCCCGAAGTAGTACAGGAACCTTTTTCTAAGTTGGAGCGACTTGTGTCGCTCCTATTAGAACGGTTCCTGTAGCACACAATGGACCGTGACGGACCGCGACTTGTCAGGCTGACAAGTCGCCTGACAAGTCGCGGTAGTTTGAATGGACACTAAATGTAT